>NC_134689.1:308029742-308692242 GCF_050947455.1 Rhinoderma darwinii | reverse complement strand
AATCTAATAAAATGAATGTTACAGAATTACACTTTAAGACATGAACAACGATTATCACATCATCAGGATTGTGAGAAGACATAGTGTATGTTATTAGGAATTAGAATGCATTCAAATATTATTTATGAAACGGAAGGCGGTTGCTGAACACATCTGTTTCTTATCCCCAAGGGGTAACAGATAATGTTTTCTTATTGTTATTATTTTTATACTTTATGCATGTTGAATATGAAATAAATATACCTAGTGATTCTAGGGACCAGTATGTAAATGTGGATCATGCAGCTGCCTTCATCCTTAGGAAGGGGAATTCAATGTAACGTGCATTATTTATTAATGTTTTAGCTGAATGGTGCACATTTACCATTGCCATGCTGATAGCAAATCCCTTCAAGTTGTAATACTCTGTGTGACAACAAAATAACAAAAAAAAAAGGAACAAAAATAAATATCCAAACTGCTATAGATGAGCAATGAAATCCAACCTCAACCTGTCATACTCATAGACAGTGACAGGTCTAATGGAGTAAAAGCTGTGGTGGTGAAAGGAACAAGGTTTTAGCGGAGTGACTATGGGTTTATTGCTAAGCATGGCACTCCACAATTTTCCATAACTAAGTTGGGAAGACAAAAGGTAATAAGAATTTCTCAGCATATAAAAATTTAATTTAAATTGACTTCACACTTTCATTTGATAAGCTCAGTGTTGGCATGCATGCAATGACTGTACTTTCTGTATGTGCAAATATTCAAAAGGGATATTTTCCCATCCTTTACATAAACAAACGCTTTAAAAAGTTGGTTGAAAATATTCCTCCGAATTAAGCATTATGCAAGTGAATGTTTAAGAAAATAAACTAACATATAATTTCAACTGAATATAGAAAATATGAAATGGGTTCCTTCAAGTGTTTCTGTATGGACTACATTTATAGGGTATGTACATATACTCCCACAGTCATGCGCCCTTTTACCTTTCCCTCGATAAATATACAGTAATTGAGCAAGGAGTAGGAGTTTGTAGTGTCTATTTGTAAAAATGCTTTACATTTTTATCTTAGATGTATCAGAGCTACAAAATAAATGGTTGCAAATGTGTACATAATCACAGAGTAATTAAGCAAGAAGTGGGAGTTTATAGTCTGTAACCATGGAAACACAAAGGTTTGCAAAGGAGCTGTAGACACAAAACAATAGGACATTTTTAAGCAAGACTATTTATAAAAATGCTGTATTTTTATTTTTTTAGATGTATTAGGGCAATAAAAATAAGGTTACAAATGTGGTGTACATAAACGTTTAAGTCTTAAATAGGCAAAATAGTTTGAAAGTTATTATGTGAGGGAATGAACTTCAACAGTGAACACTTTGTAACGATAGGATGAATGTTTGGCGCATACACTGGTAAATTCTTCCAATGTATACATCTAACATGCTCGTAGACTTTCACTAGCCGGACATATGCCAAAGAGGTCTCCATTTAGCAAACATTTGGCCGGTATATGTCAGGGAAGTGCTGCATCAACTGTGTTTAAAAGCACAGCAGCTAATATAGAATATAGTGGACCCTTAGTTAAAGAAGGCCGGATCCAGGCTTAAATCCGTGGGGTTAAGGCCGGCATGATTCAGTTTGTAGGAATGGGAGGCGTGGGGAAGAGTTAGTGGGTGGGACTAGGTGGGAAAGCATTTATATTCCTTCCTGGGAATTTCTGGCAGGGCAGTGTAGTGAAGAAGCTGCAAAATGTCCCGCCCTCCCCATTTTTTTTTTTTTACATTTAAATTGTTATGTTTATTGCCTTTTATGTATGTTTTCCTATGGTTGATTCTGTCTTATTTCACCAGGTGTTGTGGTGGCAGGTTACGTCGAGTCATAGCAGAGGGTTGGCAGATTAAGGATCATTGGATTTGCTGTTAAATTGTTGGGTGAGAGGGTGGATTCATCATGGGTATGGTCCCCTCCGAATTATATGGAATTATCATGGTTGATTTGACTTATTTTGGGGTCCTGCAGTGGAGTGTCCCTGGGAGTTGTGGAGGTTAAAATTGCCATCTGCGATTGGTCAAAGTGCTCCTGAGACTGTGTGTGGACATATTGGCACCAGGTTTTTGGCGCTGTAAGGATCCCTTCCATTTGATGCTTGCATGGGTGTGTTACGATTTGTTGAGATTTGTTTTTTACACATGATACCATTGTTTTGTTAATAAAGTGGCTTCTATGGCTAAACTAATACAAACCATAGTCTCCGGGTATTATTTGGTGATTAGTTTGTAAGAAAATGGTTGGGTGAAATTGGCCAGTTTAGTAGAAGCGATAAGGGAGTGTATTGGTGGACTGAAATCTAGAACATGAGTCTACTGTAACAATGAGAACACTCCCACGGCCACTGTGTATCTGCCTGTATACATAGTAGCTTGTTATTATTAGTAAGGGAGCCTCAGCACTATATTCTGTCTTAGCGGATATTATGCAAATGAGCAATATTTTTTTTTGTGCTATTTGGTCTAAAAATAAACAGTGTAAGTATAGATATAAAGGATCCCATGAGTTGTGATGTAAATGCACTGCATCAGTGCAGTATATTATGGCTGGATTATATGGGTTCACTACTGTACCAAGAAAGATTATCAAAATTAGGGTTATTCCGTTTAGAAATAAGAAGGCTGAGGGGGTTACCTTATAACTATGTATAAATATATCAAATGTCAGTACAGAACTATCTCAAGATCTATTTATACCCAATTCTGTAACTTTAACAAGGAAACCTCCTATACGTTTAGAGGAAAGAAGATTTCTACAGAAACATAGATGTGGATTCTTTATTGTAAGGGCAGTAAGCCTATGGAACTTCACTGAAGAGTTCAAAAGGGGCCCGGATGCTTTTCTTGAGTATAACAATATTACAAGCTATGTGGTTCATTGATCCAAGGATTTATTCTGATTTCCATATTGAAGTCAGGAAGGAATTTTTCCCTAGGATGAGGAAAATTGGATTTTGCCTCATGGACGTTTTGCCGTCCTCTGGATGAATATTGCAGAATAATAGGTTGAACTGGATGCAGATACAGTATGCCTTTTTTCGGCTTTATAAACTATGATACTCTATAGCAAAAATGACAAATGCCCTGGAGCCTCCAGCACCTTGAGGTTTTGCCATCTAGGGACATAAACTACCCTCCTCAGGATGACTCACAGCAACTGCAAATTTATGATACATGGCAACTGGGACCTGAACACTATTATTTTAGAATTTTATAGCACTATTATTAGGGCAATGCATGGTGGGTTTATGAGTGTACTGTGAGACATTAATATTTATGCACTTTAACATGTAGCCTGTTTTGTTCTTGCAGGATATTACTGCAACTGCACAGTGTCCAGAATATCACCGGCAGCCCAATCAAGCTGTCTGGATTTGTATCCAAAAGTGCATAAGCTGTCAATGAACGGTACAGTACTATAATATACTTTATTTTAATATAATTTTTTTTTAAATATACTTTGGTCACCTTCAAGCAGTCAGATCAGTAGAGCACATATTTCCTTCCTAACAATACTAATCAGGATGAGAGGAACTTTATTAAACAATAAATTAATAGCAATAAAGTATATTTCACATTATGAATTAGGACTGTTTATGTCAGAATACAATTATACACTATACAGATGCCAATTTTTTAGACTTAATTGAGTTCTATGGGAAGAATAGGGCTCCGTAGTTTTTCTATTTGCTGGGAGTAAATATAATTTTGTTTGCAATTCGCCAAATGCTGCAAACACAATATTGAGCCCATTGAACCTATTTGCTTATCTCTTATTCAGAAGCACAAATATGATGCACTTTGTTACACACAATAAAACACTAAAGGACAAAATGTGAAACATTGCTTCATCTGTAGACAATGAGCTAAGAAAATAAAGAAATGTATCACAGTATGAAAGATGTTTCCTGACAGGGGAAGTCTTAGTCCAAAAACAGTTATTTTATTTCTCATGGTTGGCTATAACTCCTAGTGGGAAGTAGCCGAAATTCCCTTGTTGTGTTCTGCATCCTGATGGTCTGATAAATTGTCCACTATCCAGCTGTATTCTCACTATTCAATACAGGAAAGTAATATTAATGGTCCCCCGTATTAATGCTTCAGGAAATATATTGCATGTATTTTGAAATCTAAACAGATGTATAATATATGAAAAGCCAGGAAGTAATGGCTTTTTAGGGTTCTTCATATAATGAGAGATGAATCTGGCAGGTGTATAGCGCACGGTTCCTGTGTCATGGTCTTGATTTGTTATATAGGCTGACATAATAGCATATTTAAGAGCTAAGTATTACTTACTAAAATTACCATTTGGAACTTTTGTACATATGATATTCTTTTTTATGAGGTAATGCAAAATTGCATTGGGAATTTAGATTACATGTTTTAAAAGCTGTACAATAATGTTTTGTCATCAGATGTTTATATTTATACATGGTAGCTGCAGGGTCACTGTTTTTTTATTTTTTATCACACGCTAGCAGTATGAAGCTTGGATTGCAAGAGAAATTCAAGTTTTAGCCCCCTTTAATAACTGGGCACAGATGGCTGCCCACTCTCCTATACAGCCCATGAAAATGAAAGCTGATATAGTTATCTGTATTAACTACTCGACAACGCCGGACGAGTATGCTCCTCCTGAGCGGCAGGCAGTTGTCACCTCAGGATGAGTATGCTCATGTTGCGGATCGTGCGGGGACAACAAGCATGCCCCTTGAGATCAGGAGCAGGGCAATAACTGTAATACACAGCCAAGGCCCCACTCTAATGACAGATGTCAGAGAAACCTCTGATCTTTCCTGTTTAACACTTTGAATGCCACAATCAATGCTTTGATCAAGGCTAATAGATATTATGGGCAGACAGCCCAAGGTTGATTGAAAGAACCCAGGGCTATTTGACCATATTTGCCTGTTGTAAAAGGCCCTAGTAATAGCCTGTGTATTAGTATGCAGGCTAATGTACTAGCATACAGATATATGCCAATTCTTTATAGTAAAACATTAAAAATTAAAATGAAAAGTCCTCCAACATATATATATATATATATATATATATATATATATATATATATATATATATATATATATATATATATATAACTGATACACTCTTTCAAAGAATATATTTTATGACTAAATTAATCTTATTGTATGTAATGAAATGACCTACATTTTACACATGTGTACTGTACATCTTTTCAGACAACCTGAAACTATACATTAGAAATATGTATTCTCTCATGTACTTCTCTGTAGCAAAACACCAATTAGATGTTAACATTGCGGTGTACATACAATAGCTGTGTATTTCTGAAATAGCAGCAAACCTTCAAATTATAACTTTGAGTTCCAACTCATCATTGTGGCATGGATTATTTTACTATATATTCTAAACTTAAATAGATTGATAGATGATGATGATAGATAGATAGATAGATAGATAGATAGATAGATAGATAGATAGATAGATAGATAGATAGATAGATAGATAGATAGATAGATAGATAGATGATAGATAGATAGATAGATAGATAGATAGATAGATAGATAGATAGATAGATAGATAGATAGATAGATAGATAGATAGATAGATAGATAGATAGATAGATGGATAGATAGATAGATAGATAGATAGATAGATAGATAGATAGATAGATAGATAGATAGATAGATAGATAGATAGATAGATAGATAGATAGATAGATAGATATGAGATAGATAGACAGATAGATAGATAGATAGATAGATAGATAGATAGATAGATAGATAGATAGATAGATAGATAGATAGATAGATAGATAGATAGATAGAAAGATACATAGATAGATACATAGATAGATAGCTATGAAATAGATAGATAGATAGATAGATAGATAGATAGATAGATAGATAGATAGATAGATAGATAGATAGATAGATAGAAATCCAAAGAACAGGCAGCACACCGTAGTTTAAGTGAAAAAAGAGGGTACTTTATTGCCCCATGTGCGACGTTTCAGCTCTATCCACTAGAGCCTTTCTCAAGCAAAAGACATGTCAACACAGCAGTATAAAACAAGGTGCCAATCAGAAAATACAAAATCAGTAATCAAGTACATACAGTGTCAAAATACAGAATTAGTATAAGAATTGCATTGTGATAAATCCATGTAGGAACAACATAGATACAATAGTAACTATACAATATTAAGTGTAACCGTATTCAAAAGACGTGCAAAATAATGTAAAGTATCAATAAGTATTGATACACCTGTGTAATCATAAAGAAAAAAGAAAGGGGTATTAGTTTAAAAACGATATCACCTGAGGAGACACGATCACCAAACCGCAATGGTGGCGTCCAAGTAGCAACTACTGCACATGCGCGGAAGTATGGCTAAGTACTACGGTGTCCCGGATGTGAAGCGCGAATTCACGCATGCGTACTGTGCATCTGGGTAATGCGGACACCATCTTGGATATTGGCAAAGAGGTTAAGAACACTGGTGCAGCATTGTGTCTGCGCCCAAATGTTATAAAATGATTTTAATAGCAATAACTGGATGCATACTAGCTGAGGATAGTCTCAAGAAGGCAGGTACCGGAGCGTATAAATCACCGGGACCCAGACACTGAGCGGCTGCAATCTAGTGAAGGGGGATCACACTCTCTTTAGAATACAGGGACGGGAGGAGGTCACTTGTCTGCTATCAGCAGTCACCAACCAGCAACCAAGGGATTGCACTGGCACTTATATGCGTGGATACCACACATACCTGTCTTAGTGCATTCCCAAACATCCCAGAAGTACCAGTAAGTGTGTATGAGGGACATTACTAGTGAGCAATTATGTCATAATGGGTCCAAGCAATAGGAGAATATGCATGCCTCTAGCCAACTCATAACTCACTCAGGTATAGATGGCAACCAAATAATTAGAAAATTATTACAATAAAACACAATTGCAGGGTGACCAGCCATACAGATGATACATAGCGGTGATTCAATGAGTCCACAGGAGTGATATCTAGATATATTTGACTTCATCTATAATACAAAAGAGAATGATTAGTATCAAATAAGTAAAGTTCAGTTATCATGTCAAGTATACGGAAAAAGATGTCAAAATGTACCACCGATGAGGACCAGTGTCTAGAGGATCTACACTAATCCACCCAATGCAAAGTCCACGTTCAAGCCCTTTGGTTTAAGAGTGTCGAGCCTCCCTATCCATTGTAACTCCCTTAATTTTAGGAGCTTGGTCCTGTCACCACCCCTTCTAAGTGGAGGGATATGGTCTAAAATCCAGAATCTCAGTTGTTGTTCAGTGTGTCCAGAGTCAGTAAAGTGTTTAGATACAGGAAGATCCAATTTTTTCTTCCTAATAGTGTACCTATGCTGATTGAGTCTAGTTTTAAGATCCAAAGTGGTTTCACCTACATAAAGGAGTTTGCAGGGACATTGTAGAACATAGATCACAAAGTCACTATTACATGTAAGGTAGTGTCTAATCTGGAACAGTCTGCCTGTAGTGGGGTGCTCCAAGGTGGATCCCTTATGCATCAAGTTGCAATTGACACAACTTAGACACGGAAAACAGCCAACTTTGGGCTTAGTCAGATACATTTGCTTCTTTGTTTTAATCGGACCAGTGTCTGCTCTGACTAGCTTGTCCTTAAGACTCGGGGGGTCTACAATATGAAAATAATGGTTGATTAGTGAATTCAGTTACCTGAGGGAGACAATTGCCCAACATAGGCCAGTGAAGTCTGATGACATTAGCAATGTCATTACTCCGTTCAGTATAGGCTGAGACAAAAGGGATACGGTACGTTCCAGATCGTGGACCTCTAGATTCAAGGAGTCTATTCCTATCTAAAACGATTAGTCATCATGTCAAGTGTTTTCTCAGTGGTGACTACATCACTGACAACTCTTTTGACCCGCATCAACTGACTGATGGGTAAACTTTCTACCATCTTACGTGGGTGACTGCTGGAGAACAAGAGCAGGTTATTACAGTCAGTGGGTTTAACAAAGAGTTCAGTGGTGAAAACGTCATCCTTGATCCTAACTAGTACATCGATAAACTGTATTTCCGTGTCTGAGTAAACCAGTGTGAATTTAACCCCATCATCCATTGAGTGCAGAAAAGTGTGAAACTCCTGCAACATTGCAAGGTCTCCGGTCCATATCAAAAAGATGTCATCAATATATCGCCACCACTTGACTACATGTTCAAAATGGTGGGCTGTATAGACATATGTTTCTTCCAAGGTACGCATGAAGATGTTAGCATACGTTGGGGAAATGTTTGACCCCATTGCAGTGCCCTATAATTGCAAAAAGAAATCATCCCCAAATAAAGAATAATTACGTCTCAGTATGATGTTCAGTAGCTGTAAAAGAAATATGCAACAATCAGATGAAAAACTGGACAAATTCAGAAAATTTTCTACAGCTTTTAGCCCCCTAGTGCGATCTATAATAGTATACAGGCTAGTGACATCAAAGGATACAAGTAAAATATTTTTCTTAGTCGGTACAGTGACACCCTCAAGTTTATTCAGGAAATCAGAAGTATCCCTGATATATGAGCTAGCCTCTATGGCATATGGTCTGAGAATTCTGTCCAGAAACATGGCTATGTGGCAAAAAATGGATTCTGTGCCAGACACAATAGGACGACCTGGGGGATGCCACACTATCATCATCAATAATACCACCACATTTCGCCTTATCTAGAATCACCTTGATCTCCCTGCTGATCTCAAATTTAGGATCCTGCGGGATACGCCTATACACCGCGGGATCGCTCAGTTGTCTCCGTATCTCATTCAAATATAAAAAGGTGTCCATAACCACCACCGTGCCACCTTTATCGGCCAGTTTAATTGTGATACTGGTATCCTTCACTAGCTCATTAAGGGCCTCAAATTATTTTGTGGTTAAGTTGGGATGTGCATATTTATTACAAAAATCAGGACAGGTTTTAATAGCCTCAATATCTTTTTTTTAACTGCGGAAATGAAGGCCTCAATAGCAGGCATATTGGACGAGGGTATACATTTACTACCTTTAGAGAGACCAACTTGCTTGAGACTCAGCTCTGAACTCCTAGCAGGTATATTACTAAGTTTCTCAGAAAACCACCATTTAAGTTTAATAGACCTAAAAAAACAAAATAAATCTGTTTCCATCTTGAACCAGTCAGTACAAGCTTCTGGACAGAATGAAAGACCTTTTGTTCAGAAGTAACGTTTGTACCTCAGTCAATACCTTAGAGGAGATGTTGATCACTATCGTTTCCTCAGCTCCATTGGTCCCCTCCTCATTTGTTGTCTGGATCTGTTCCTCCTGTAGGTTGATCCGCCAGCCGTGCCTTCTACCCCCTCTCCTGGTACGCTTCCTGCTGGTGTAGAAGTGTCCGGGCTCTCCCCCAAAAAAGGAAAGGAATCTCCTGCCACAGCTTTGTTGGATACCACCGATCTCTTGCGTCTCCGGTTAACTTTAGTATTGGATCCATCCCTGTAGTCGTCATCTTGCCAGTTGTAGACTCTCCCCTTCTGGTAATCATCCGCATCCCTGTTCCACTTTCTTCTTTTTATTTCCTCCTGGTCGGTCTTTAATCTCTGTATTTGTGTCACTAGATTCTCCGAAAATTTGTTGTAGTCCTGGTTGTCAATCGCCGTTCTCAATGCAGCATCTACTTCCTTCATGTTGTTCTGCACCGTCTGTATCTCTTGCTGTAAAAATTCCAAATTCAGCAGAATAATATCTAAAGCAAACTTGGTAGAGAGTTGCTGTAAAGGATCTGCCAGATACAGCTTCTGTGTCAACGCCCATAGGTAATCAGTCTGCACCTGCTTCTATGTCTGTGAGACTGACTCCATCTTCCAC
Organism: Rhinoderma darwinii; assembly: GCF_050947455.1. Taxonomy (NCBI): domain Eukaryota; kingdom Metazoa; phylum Chordata; class Amphibia; order Anura; family Rhinodermatidae; genus Rhinoderma; species Rhinoderma darwinii. The sequence continues at coordinate 308,682,322 of NC_134689.1, read as the reverse complement.
CACCCAGGATGGCAGGCTTAGGAGTGGGAGAGCCTATCACAGCCTGGCCAGACGGAGCTAGCTCTCGCCCTCTGTCTATTTATACCTGCCTTTCCTGTTCCTCCTTGGCTTGTGATTCTTCTCTGCTGGTTTCCTGGCCCTGCTGCAGCTTCTTGAACTACTGACCCTCTGCTTGTATTTGACCTTAGCTTTACTGACCACTCTTCTGCTCTGCGTTTTTGTACCTCGCTCATCTCCTGATTTGATTCGGCTCGTTCACCTCGCTTGTTGCTCACAGTGTTTCCATGGGCAACTTCCCCATTTCCCCGGCTTCTTTGTACCCTTGTCTGTTTGTCTGTCATGCACCTATTGAGTGTAGGGACCGTCGACCAGTTGTACCCTGTCGCCTAGGGCGGGTCGTTGTGTCGTGGAAATCCATCGTTCAAAATATATTAGACTGAAATTTATATGAGTCCCAACAGACTCTCAAGGCCAGACTCCATTAGTCAGTATCCTAATTAGGATATTTCACCGATATATATCGAGAGAGGAGAAGAAAACACACAGACACGCTGAAATGTTCAAAATGCTCCTCTGAAGGATTTGTTACCAGACTCAAACTGTTAAACTGAAATTCAGAAGGGGTGTAGGCTTGAGGTAAACCAATCAGAGACAATGTAACAATATTTGTTATTCAGTAAAAAGCATACAATAAAATACATCATTATAATTCTTCACACATTATGTTTACAAGTGTCTTATCTCTCTCTTGGACAGAATATTCTCGTGGAGATGGGGGAGACCTTCCCTCACGCATACTTGCCATCCTCCCATCTCACTCCCTGTCCATCTTCGCATGGGAACCAAGGTCAAAGATAAAACATACAAAATCAACATTACTTGTATTAAAGGAACAATGACTTTCCTATTCACTACAAAAGAACCAAGATGGGAACTCCAGACAAGATGGCTGCTGCACGAAACTAAATCATTTAAACATTATCATCACTTTCACATATTGCATATCTTAGTAATTCGGCATCCTGCTTGATAATTCACAATGTCATTTCATACAGAGAATATAAGCAAATAAATCATCCTTCACAAACCTCCCTTTTTCTCATATTAAATTACAGAAATTATATATTATGATTATGAAACTCAAACAATATATCAATAGGGCCACAACTAATATGATGCCATCACCAATGTCCGGTTAGGGTATGGGGTCCCACCAGTGTATTGACAAGTCATGTACATCATCGTCCTCTTCTTCTCCTGTCTTCTGATTAGAACACTTGATACTGCTGACGGATTCACTCAGGTCTTTGGTCTTTACTTTGAACTTTGCTGATGTCATCAGGATTTGGTTTGGTCCTTCTCATCTTTCAGACCCCGTCTCTTTTAGTTTACGTCACCGGGCTGTACACAACACCTCATGTTGTGAGCCTGGTGTGAGATCCCACGTAGGCGGATTAGTGGAGTGTTATTGTGACGCCACAAACCCTCCGCTCATCTGTCTTCTTACTGCGGTAAGTTACTTGTCTGGGCGGCTGCTTGGAATTGTGACACTGCCGTCAGTTCATGACAAACGCGTTGTACTGGCTCCGGCTGCACCTGCTGCACCTCAGTGATGGAGTTCATTGTATTAAAAATCTTTTAGTTCATGTTTAATGGCACTTGCTGGGGAACCCCAACCCTTGTCAATTGTTACTAATCTGGTGATAACATCTACGTACTATAAAAGTTGTTCTAAGTACATACAATAACAATGTCAGGCCCTTAAACTAAATCAAACAAACAAACACCTTTTATATAAGAAAAACTTCTCTGTTCCAATGGACAGGGCACCTAGAAGATGTGTAATTATTGGGTACATTTCATTTGCACTTGGTGTCACGCTTTCCAGCAGGATTTGTACCTTGATCTGAGCTGATTGCCTGGAACATCTCCAGCTCACCAAAATATACACAGATTCCACATGTTTATCTGACAAATGTCGCAAACCAATTTTTCTTACTCTGATTTGTATTGCATGGGAAGGCCTCTCAAGGTCTGTTCTCTTTGTGGGAGGCGGGTATGATAAGGTTGGCACCGGTCTGCCAGGACTGTTCTGTTGGCAAATCAAACAGCTCTAACAGAATTTAGCAGCAACAGCTGTAAAGCCTGGGACATACCAATTAGATCTTACCACATCGATCCTTGCAGTCTTGGGGCATATGTGAGGTCATACACCATCAATGCAAAAGCCATCAAGAGTGCCTTGGGTGTTACCGGTTCACGTTCCCTTATCCGTCCACATTCTGTTAGAATCTGGTTCTCACGCCTTCCGCTCCCAGTTGGACTCTTCCTGTGGAGAACAAGCTTTTTCATTGTATAAACATTAATTGATCTTAATCAAATAATTAATTTGAAGAAAAACATTAACAAATAACATCTTTACATCAAACGTTCACATTGAGCAATAACTAGAAATGATACATGCAAACTCATTTTTCTTCTTTATATGTATATATATATATATATATACACACAAACACTGCACAGAATTTTCCTTTCACAATAACAACGACAAAAAACAAATAACTAAAAATGTTTTCAAATGGGAATATTCCACTTCTGTACCTTTTATCTGACGCATGACTCTAATAGTCCAATGCTAAGGCTAGTCCAGAACTTTACATGAAACTTAACTTCAGTATTTAATATTCCCACAACACTTCTTAAATACAATTATTAAACAAACTAACTTTGGAATAACATCTAGAGAACTTCTGATATCTTATTGTACCAACATCAGGTCAATACTTGGGATAACATTGCTCCCCTGTCACTTACACACAACGTCTGCAGTGGGGAAAATAAAGGCCGGGCTTCAGGCCCCCCTGAGAACAGGTCTACACACACACGAGCACATTGTCATACACTTCTACCTCGGGTAGTTGTATGTTCTGCAGTCGCTGGGACTGTTAATCTGGCCGGGCTGCACTTTTCACAGGTACCTTTCCTGTTTTACCTATGTCATGCCGTGCGCACATCATGCCGGCTGCTACAAACCTAGTGGTGGCATTATTGTATCCAGGGACAAGCCAATTTACTGACACCTGGCTGCATATACCCTTGTTGTCAGTTCTGTCCTCTCTCGCTCTCTCAATTGGCTTACCCGATGATCCAACAAAGTTCCTACTACTAATGGGCCCATAATTGTGGGCGATGCCAAAAGCGTACCTAGAGTCAGTGTAAATGTCGGCCGTCTTACCTTCTGCCAGGTTACAAGCCTCAGCGAGCATCTCCAGCTCCGCTCCTTGAGATGAACAAGAAGGTGAGAGTGGTTTCTGTGTAATTTACCTTGTGCCTCGTATTCTGTTCTACACATGCTGTATATGATAAAGTATGTCTACATTACAAATTTACATTGGAAACCCATGTCACATATAGATAGAACATTTCAAAAGGGTGGAGTTTTATTGTTCCACATTTATCTGATGATCCAGAACACTTGTAAATCCCACCCACCAGGTCCTGTAAATACCTGATTAATACAAAAACAAACAAAATATGTTACTGAAATCTGGCATAAAATAAACAATATTCAAACAATTTTTTTGTTTTGCCTTCTCCCCATCTAAATCTGTAAAGACTCATCTGTGAGTGACGTCACCTCTGCCTCCTGTGTAAATTGGCTGGAGGGGGATGGTCTCTTACACAATATCTCATATTGGGTGGAGACTACAGCACAGCATACCCAGTGCCATATTCACCGTTCTGGAAGGATCTGGAACCATCTACACAGAAAAAACCTCAAAATGTAGGTTACTGTCATATACATTTAATCTGGGTTACTCCTTGAAGCTCATACACATTTTTTAGATCTCCTAGAACCAAATTCATTAATTCAAAACAAAATAAAACACAAAACAAAACTACCTGATCAGTCCCTTCACCATTCCCTCCTATTTGGACTCTGCGAAAGTAATGTAGCAGGGTTCAAAACTACATATCAACATAATAAAATTAGGCACTCTATCGGGGGGGGGGGGGAGGGGCACTAGCTTATCCCCCTGTAATACACAACAGCCTGGAACAAAAAAGATTACTTTCTCCTGACAAAAATACATTTTATCTTTAAAATGACCTGCAACCATTTACCTGTAAAACATCTCACATTTTCAAAAATAACATTTAGGCAGCACCATAGCACGCGCCTCATGTGTGAAAACAAAAACAAGACAAATGTAATTAGTTATTCAATAACACAGAAAATAATATATCTGGTAATATTAATTACTGCAAACCAATAAGCTGTACATAAGAATAGGGAACAGAGGGGGCACATACATTTTCAAAACCCCGTGTCTCACAATATCTGTATTTTAATTCATTTGAATCAACATCAAAACATTCCAACATTAAATCTTATCACATTATAACACATTAATCTGCAGTATAGCTTTTATCTTTTTACAAACAGATCCAGCCGGCTGTAATATTTTTCTCGCTTGGTGTAGTTACAGACGACTGCGCGTGCGCGAAGATAACACACGTTGCATAAAAAATGAAAAAAGTGGAACTGATTTTAACCCCATACACAAAACACTAACATTTTTAGACATTACTGCTGTTAAAAATAGGAAACATACAATATAGTTCTGCTTTTATTGTGGCCATTAGTTTCAAACTTCAGACATGTTACATTACACACATCACACAGATGTCTCATCACATCACACATGTTACATTACACATATCACACAGATGTCACATCACATATGTTACATTACACTCCCCCCGTTCTGACCCACGTTAGTCACTGCAATGTACCCGGCTGCTCCGTTTTCTTCACTCTTCCAATGAAAATTTACACCTGTATTTAAATTGTTCTTTCTCACATCATCTTACTTGTAACTACCTGTAATCACCTGATCACATGCAAACATCCTTCTTACGGCTGCCAGCCTCTTCAACAATTTTTTTCAGTGTGTTATTTTGCCTTCACATACTTTACAATTAAAGCCCCAGCTCCTTTTGCTCATTCTAATGTTGGCCGGGACCAGTGCCCCAAAGCATCTTTGTCCAACTTCCTCCTGACCCCATGGTCGGAGAGCAGTAGGGTGATTTCCGGTAAATCCCCCACCTCCAGGCAAACAGGCTATGCCACGTTTGCCGACAGATATCTCAGACCAGTCTATCTCCTAGACTGTCTTACCAATACGATATCAAAAGTCGTTCCTCCAGACATTCTAGCAGTAGGATCCTCTGATCCCTCACTGTATTGAACATCAAGAACAGACAAAATGCTGCCAATCAACAATTACAAGAGCAAATTCTTCAACACAATCGATATTCATGAACCTCCATTGATTCAAGCAGGAGTTGGTAACACTTCACTTATGCAGAACACTTGCTGCCGGGGTGTGTCTTTCGGTTCATACAGCCTGTGATGTAGCATATATCCCAAACTCTTTCCTCTAGCACTTTGCAATGGTTTCACATGCAAATTATATTTGGTAACATATATATATTATCCTCCCCGCTCAGCCGTTCACTCTGTGGGTTGTAGTTTAGGGGGCTGTTATCTATGTTGGTGATAATTTCTTTACGGGCTATGGGTCTGATCCAATACCAATGTTCTTCACTGTAATTACTACTACGACACCGGTGGCACCTGGGATAAGTGTCAGGGTCATTCATTGAATACAGGATGTTATATTACAACGGTATTCAATCCAGCGGTCTGATGTTATTCTACTACAGACTTAATTACTTGGATGTTATTTTACATCAAAGTGTATATGCCGGATTATCATGTGCTAGAAATCAGTCTGTACTGATTCCCACCTTATGCCAGTCTGGCAATGCATACAACTGGTTTATGGACCCTTACACACAATATCACTGTCTGGCAATGAGCCAGGAAAATATAAATGATTTTCTAATACAGTATTCAATGTTTTCCCTGTTGCACTGGGTAATGGTATTGAGTGCAAATTTAATATAGACACAATTGCTTCTCCTTGCACTGGATTCTACATTATCAGGACTTAACCATTGAAGCCCCTGTGGTACTACATGATATTACTCACAACTATCTCACCTACAAACAGTCAGTACCTCCCAACTATAATCCCAGACAAACGGGTAACAGAACAACTATTAATCCTCAACAATTTTACACAACTAAATAACAAATGACGCTACAACAAAGCAGCAAGCAGAAGTTTTGTTTTTTCCTCACAGTCCAGACTACAATCTTTTCATTTCAAATACTTCACATGTGAGTTACGACTTCTCTCCACCATGCGCTACGTCACTGCATTCCAAAGGCGGAGGTTTTACAATTTTCCTGGTTAACAATATAATTGCTGGCAAAAATTCTCTCATGTCTTTCATATCGACAGTTTAAGATCACGTACACACCTGCAATCCTTCATCACACAAAAAGCTTCAACATACCTTTTTGGATCCATCTTTCAACCCGTTCTGACTAAGGAGTCTCGTCCATAAAGAAGTGACGTCTGACAGCTAGATTCCAAGACTTACGCAATACATGTGTGAATGGTGTAAGAATAAGCTCCTTACCTACCGCGGTTTTTTGTAATTCACAGATGCAAAGCCAGACCTCTCCAGTGACAGCTTATCAGACGTGCAATCTTCCCGGGTTTCGGCACCATTACTGTCGTGGAAATCCATCGCTCAAAATATATTAGACTGAAATTTATACGAGTCCCAACAGACTCTCAAGGCCAGGCTCCATTAGTCAGTATCCTAATTAGGATATTTCACCGATATATATCGAGAGAGTAGAAGAAAACACACAGACACGCTGAAATGTTCAAAATGCTGCTCTGAAGGATTTATTACCAGACTCAAACTGTTAAACTGAAATTCAGAAGGGGTGTAGGCTTGAGGTAAACCAATCAGAGACAATGTAACAATATTTGTTATTCAGTAAAAAGCATACAATAAAATACATCATTATAATTCTTCACACATTATGTTTACAAGTGTCTTATCTCTCTCTTGGACAGAATATTCTCGTGGAGATGGGGGAGGCCTTCCCTCACGCATACTTGCCATCCTCCCATCTCACTCCCTGTCCATCTTCGCATGGGAACCAAGGTCAAAGATAAAACATACGAAATCAACATTACTTGTATTAAAGGAACAATGACTTTCCTATTCACTACAAAAGAACCAAGATGGGATTTCCAGACAAGATTGCTGCTGCACGAAACTAAATCATTTAAACATTATCATCACTTTCACATATTACATATCTTAGTAATTCGGCATCCTGCTTGATAATTCACAATGTAATTTCATACAGAGAATATAAGCAAATAAATCATCCTTCACAGTTGCAAGTAGGCAGGCACTGAGTGGCGGGTAGATTAGGGCTCACCTGTCTGTCTCCCTACCCTGACATTACAGTTGCTTAAAGTGATTACAGAAAAATTCAATTTGTGAGAACAGATTGGGTCCAAGATTGGACCACATCCCTCTAGGAATTGTTTTATGCTTATAATACTCCCCAAGGGTTGACAGGTGCAATTGCAAGGTACTCGCTCTTTTAGACTCATTCTCTAGTTTCCTCTTGAGATCCGTGGAAGATGGAGTAGTTAGGTAGCCCACATCACCACTGAGGCCCAACAGTATCCGTTCTGCATCACCCTCCGTATAAGCAAATACATCGGGAGATAAAGTACTATTCGTTCCATTCATAATGAACGAAGAGGAGAATTTTTTTTAACATTTTTTGAAAAATACCGTGCAAGCTGGTGGGTCGACCAATACAGCAAAACAGAAGGTCCAGCAGCACCATATTAAAGATGTGGGTGCAAGCCCATGGGAGCAGACCAGGTTCCCAGTTATACAGAAATCCAAAGAACAGGCAGCACACCGTAGTTTAAGTGAAAAAAGAGGGTACTTTATTGCCCCATGTGCGACGTTTCAGCTCTATCCACTAGAGCCTTTCTCAAGCAAAAGACATGTCAACACACAGCAGTATAAAACAATGTGCCAATCAGCAAATACAAAATCAGTAATCAAGTACATACAGTGTCAAAATACAGAATTAGTATAAGAATTGCATTGTGATAAATCCATGTAGGAACAACATAGATACAATAGTAACTATACAATATTAAGTGTAACCGTATTCAAAAGACGTGCAAAATAATGTAAAGTATCAATAAGTATTGATACACCTGTGTAATCATAAAGAAAAAAGAAAGGGGCATTAGTTTAAAAACGATATCACCTGAGGAGACACGATCACCAAACCGCAATGGTGGCGTCCACGTAGCAACTACTGCACATGCGCGGAAGTATGGCTAAGTACTACGGTGTCCCGGATGTGAAGCGCGAATTTGCGCATGCGTACTGTGCATCTGGGTAATGCGGACGCCATCTATATATATACTCATATTTGTGTGCCTATATCTCATTGTGTTTGTGTATAACTGTGTATATGTGTTTGTTTATATGTGTGTGTGTGTGTTTGTGTATATGTGTGTGTTCGTGTATATATGTGTGTTTGGATATGTGTGTTTTTGTTTGTATATGTGTGAGTTTGTGTATATGTGTGTGTGTGAGTGTGTGTGTGTGTGTTTGTCTGTTTATGTGTGTGTGTGTGTGTGTATATCTTGTTGTGTTTGTGTATATGTGTGTGTGTTTGTGTATGGTTGTTTGTTTGTGTGTGCGTGTATATATGTGTGTAGGTGTGTAGAAGTATTGTTATTGTTCACATTGATAACAGTTTTTTTATGTTGTTGCAGATTTTGATGTACCGATTGGACTACATCTTTGATTCGTTGGACTACTGCGTAGATCTATGTTTTTTCAAATTTTAATAAAATGGTTAACGAGGGTTTTGTTGGGGATTTCTTATTTCAATAAAAAAGAATTGTCTTTGTGTTTTTTTTTAAACTTTATTAGTGCCTAGATAATGGCAGTTGGCTGATTGACAGCGTCCATTATTAAGGCGGTACTTAGTGTTAGCCGTTGCAGAGGCTAGCACTAACCACCCATTATTACCCCGGTACCTACCACCACCAGGGGTGCCGGGAAGAGCTTGGTACAATCCAGTACCCGACCATCTGTTGTGATGGTCGGGTACTGGGGCGGCCGTAGGCTGGTATTATGAGGCTGGGAAGGGCCAAAAACAGTGGACCTTCTTACCCTTGTAATGCTAGGCTGCTGCTGCTGTGTTGTATCGGGCTGGTTAACAATAGACGGGTCCCCCACATTTTTAATAACCAACCATATACAAGGCCGCAGCAGTCTGGCATTACATGGGTAGGAAGGGCCACTGGTTTTGTCCATTCCCAGGCTAATAACACTGTGTTGTATGTGGCTGGTTATGATAAATTGGGTGGAACCCCATGTTTTTTTTTTTTTAAATTAAAAATTAATAAATAAATAATAAAAAAAAATGACGTGGGGTCCCCCCCACTTTTATAACCAGCCAGATACAACACAGCAGCAGCAGCCTAGCATTACAAGGGTGGGAAGGTCCACTGTTTTTGGCCCTTCCCAGCCTCATAATACCAGCCTGCGGCCGCCCCAGAGCCCGGCCATCACAACAGATGGTCGGGTACTGGATCGTGCCTGGCTCTTCCCGGCACCCCTGGTGGTGGTGGGTACCGGGGTAATAATGGTGGTTAGTGTTAGCCTCTGCACCGGCTAACACTAAGCCTCACCTTAGTAATGGATGTTGTCACTCAGACAGCGGCCATTACTAAAGTGGTAGTAATAAAATTTGAAAAGAAAAGACAAAGATATAGATAAAATATTTTATTGAAATAAAGCACCCCCAACACAAACCTCATTAACCATTTTATTGTAGAAAAAAAACACCGTCATCTAAGTAGTCCTCGAAACCGACATAGTCCAAACACCAAACCTGTAAAAAAAATAAAAAAATAAAAATGAAATAAAACATGTCGTAGGCTTAGATTCAGTTTAATGTGTGATACTGACTGTTATACCATGTATAGAAGCCTGCCGCGAAGTTGACTTAGATACAGGGCGCCAGCAGACAGTATCATACATGGCCATACAGACATATATACAAACAAACATACATGCAAACATACATACATACATATATACAAAGATACATACATACACATATACAAGCATGCACATATATACTTGCAAATATACATACATGCAAACATACACACATATATACATACATACATGCAAACTATCATACATACATACATACATACATACATACATGCATACACACACACACACATGAAAACATACATACAAACAAACATGCAAAGATACATACATACATATATACAAGCATGCACAAATATACATGCAAACATAATTACATACATGCATATATATATATATATATAAACATACATGCAAACATACGTGCAAAAACAAAAACATGCATACATGCACATATATACATACATACATGCCAACTTACATACATGCCAACATACATACATGCCAACATACATACATGCAAACATACATACATGCAAATATACATACAAACACGCACATATATACATACATGCCAACATACATGCAAACATACATGCACATATATACATACATGCATATATACAAACATGCACATATATACATGCAAATATACATACATGCAAACATACACACATATATACATACATGCAAACTATCATACATACATACATGCATGCATACACACACACATGAAAACATACATACATACAAACAAACATGCAAAGATACATACATACATATATACAAGCATGCACAAACATACATGCAAAAATAAAAACATGCAAACATACATATATACATACATACATACATGCCAACATACATACATGCCAACATGCATACATGCAAACATACATACAAACATACATACATGCAAACATACATGCAAATATACATACAAACATGCACATATATACATACATGCCAACATACATGAAAACATACATGCACATATATACATACATACATACATACATGACAACATACATACATGCCAACATACATACATGCAAACATACATGCACATATACACATACATACATGACAACATACATACATACATGCCCACATACATACATGCAAACATACATACATGCAAACATACATGCACATATACACATACATACATGCCAACATACATACATAAATAAACTCACCTAAGACGTTCCCACGAAGATTTGAACGATCCCGTCACTTTTCTTCTTACTGCTCATGTAGTGTAGTGTAGTGTAGTGTAGTGCGCTGCAGCCTGTGATTGGCTGCAGAGGCGGTCACATGGGATGAAGCGTCATCCCTGGAGGCCGGCCTTCTGACGTCATCCTGACGTCCGTGACCGCCACTACAGCCTGTGATTAGCTGCAGCGGCGACATGGATGAAACGTCATCGCTGGAGGCCAGACAGGAGGAAAGTAAGTATGAACATATTATTATTTTATTTTTTTATTACATTAAAATTTTATTTTCCGCGCGCCGAGCATGTACTGTCAAGGTTGCTGAAAGAGTTAGTGCAGCCCATTAACTCTATCAGCACCCTGGACAGTAGCATGCTCGGCGCACGGAAATTACAGGTTCGGTCCGAACTAGTTCGGTCCGAATCGAACTTTTTCGGAAAATTCGGTGAACTAGCCGAACCGAACTTTTGATAAGTTCGCTCATCTCTAATTATGATGTTAATAACGATTTCTACACTATAGAGGTCACTAACTTCTAAATTAAATTTTTATATATTGTTTTGTACAGAATGTAAAGGAAAAATTCTTCAATTCGTGTCTAATGTATTTACATATGAAAGTCACTTGTATAGTGGTTGTATATTTTGGATTGTCCATGACAACATTTTCCTGGTACACTTCACAAAATCTTGAGAACAGGGGCACTGTCTTCAAAAAAGCACAATTTATGTCTTAGTTTAGTAAATATGGGATATAGCTCAAGCTGAGTGATCACTGCTGCTCCAAGCACATAGAAATTATATATTTCCTGTAGGTAAGTATAGGATTGGTATACAGTATGTGATAGTAGAGTATCATTTTGTCTTGCACACTCTGACAGCACTGATGGTAATATGATTATAACCAATGGAAATATAGTTTGAACTCTTTATTCAGTGGATAATGGAATGATGGCTATAACGTTAATATGACGCAGCACCTTGGTTCAGCAGTTACATCTTCTTTACTTTAAAGACAGTTTCTTGGATAACATTCAATGCTTCTATAACCTTTTGGTTTATTATGTATATGAGAATCACTCGCTTTAGCTACCTTGGCACAAGGACAAGAAAACATAACTTCTTTTTGACACTTGCCACAGAGTCTCTAGCAAAAGACCAAACAGAAGGATTTAGTTTTAGCCATCTGCAAGATCAATTTTGTTTATACATTAGCTGCATGTCTCCAATAATTTTTGTAGATGAAATTCCACTTTTAGCTTCAAGTAAACAGCTATACTTTTTTATCTTTGCATGGCACGGCTGTTTAGATAATTCTACTGTAACAATATGGCTTCAATTATAATTGTGCCCTAAACACACGGCATGGATTTTTTATTTATTTAATTCCCCTTCCTCTGTTATGTTTGTATTAAAAGTTTGCTGTCATGTTCTTAACTTGGGATGTACCTAATTGTAATCACAGTTCGATAACTAAACTTCAATTTCCCCATTCATGTGAATTGGAAAGCCTAGTGGTGCAGTGTAATTGTAAGTCCTGCACTGTACAGTATGTCAGCACTTCTTGGCAACGCCTGATTAAATCCCATGACACTTTAAAGATGGAGTTTAGTAGTAAAGCTGTAATCGGCTCAAAAGTCTAAAAATTGTTACATTTCGGGCAGGTTCTACCGCTCTCGCCACTTTTCTAAAAAAAGTGAGCAGAGATTAGCAGTAATGGTGGTGCCACCCACGGCTCAATGCATTACCTTCCTTTAATTCTCACCAGATACTAGTGAAAATTGTAGCGGAACTCTACGCAAACTTCTGGATGGCGTAGTTTTCACACAGTGGAACATGGACAGGCCAAATGTGACAAGTTTATTAAGAGGTGAACTGGCGTAAATTATAGCAGAAATTATGCAACCTCCTGGCTATCTATCTATCTATCTATTATACAGTGCTCAGCTGTCTCTGATAGTGCCACATGAATGGAGTAGCAGGGTGCATGCTCGACCTGCCGCTCCAATTATTTGGAGGAAGGAGACCCCCGTCCTCCGATCGTGGGGGTCCCAGCAGTCGGCCCCCACCGATCAGCATGTTATCACCTATCCTGCGGTTAGGGGATAACATTTAATTTTGGAACAACCCCTCTAATCAATTCACCTCTATATCGCTAAACCATAAATATGTTCAGAACAGTTTTATCTTTTTCCCTTATCCTGTGACTCTCTACCACCTGTGCAATAATTAAAAATATTGCATTTAAATTATTTTATATAGGTTTCTGTACAGTAGCATCTACATTTTATGCCTACTCCACATCCTACATTTAAAATTTGTGGACATTTGTATATAGTCAACATTTGTACACGGGCATGTAGAAATATGCTTGCCCTAGAAATAGGATTTAGAGATGTGGATCTCTAATTTATACAAACACAAGACAATAGAATGTAAACGTACAAATAAGTCAGATGTTACACATATACAATATAGGGAGAGCATATAATACATATAATACCCACCTATTGCAGATAGGTTCACCAAGCAAATATATATATATATATATATATATATATATATATATATATATATATATATATATATATACTCATATTTGTGTGCCTATAGTTTTTCCTCATTGGGTTATAGATATCTTGCACTCTTGCATTTTGTAATCTTGTGCGGTTCAGCATGTGGTTACCTTCCAGGTTTACTAGTTGCACATAATACATTGAAACGGCTATTGTATTGTATTCTTTTGATATTGGCTCATATTGTCCCATTTGGAATCCTATTTGAGATTTCTGCCTGTGGTTTGCTTCCTGTTTCATTTTTACAGGTTTGCTGATTCTTTCTGTTTTTTAATGTAGGCAGCGTATAATAAAGTTTTGTCTTTTCATTCCCGTTTTTTCGTATCCCTTTCTTATTATTTTGGGTGTGCGCAATTTTGTACATGTGCCTTCTCCTCGATCGGAGTAATGACCGCTCGTCCCCATCCATAGCTCAGTGTGACAGGAGCAAACGATTGCTGATCAACAATGTAAAAGGGCCTTTAGTTGTACTGGTCATGAATTTTATAACCTGTAGTTCTCCTTTTAGCAGCAATCACTTCCACCAAAAGATCCCTGTAACTGCAAATAAGATAGCACAACGTTGAAGAGGAATTTTGGACCTTTCCCCCCTGCAAATGTGTTTCAGTTTATCAATATTTGTGGGATGTCTTGTGTGCACTGCATCTTCAGGCCATGCCACAGAATCTTGATGTGGTTAGGATAAGGACTCTTGAGGGAATCTGAGGGCTCATTCAGACAAGTGTGTATCTCGTCCGTGTGAGGGCCATTAAAACAACGGCCGTCACACAAACTCATGTATTTAATTGGGGCCGTTCACACGACCGTTGTTTCAACAGAGCGTGTGAAGGGTCCTTGAAAAAATAGGACATGATCTATTTTCTTGCATTTTTACACATTCCTTCATAGACTCTAGTCTATGGGGGATGCATGAAAACGGCAGTTTTTCCACGTCCGCGGTTGGACGGTTTCGTGGTTCATTCCAAACCACAAACCCTTTTCTTTTTCAACCATTCTCTAGTTGATTTACTTCTGTGCTTTGGGTCATTGTCTTGTTGCATCACACAACATCTCTTCACCTTGAGGTCATGGACTGTTGCCCACTAGGGGTGAAAATATTTTATGGATAAATGAGACAAAAGTGGTACTTTTGTGCTTTTGTGCTAAAAAGTACCACTTTTGTCTCATTTATCCATAAAATATTTTCACATATGTAGCCAAGATTTTATTGACTCTAATAACTTGCTGCAGCGTGATATCATGCAACAAAAGCAATTGAAAAGTCATTGACAAAGTCAAGTTTAAGTTTTTTTCACACTGTGTATTTAATGCGTTAAAAGTCAATATAAAGATGGCTACATCTGTACTGTGGAACATTCAGGTGATCACGCCGTGCTGCGAGTACTGCTAAAAATGAATGGAGAGAAGTGTATGACGCTGATTAGTCACTGATTGGTTAGTGTCATACACTCCTCTGTACAACGCCCACTTGGTAAAAAGGTAAAAAAAACGCCCAGTTGTCTATTAAGAAACAAATTAGCATAAATCTAAAATTGTTCATAACTTGCTCAAAATTTATCGTTTTTCAAAATAAAAACCACTGCTGTTATCTAGATTACAGCGCCAATCTCATTATGTAGGAGATAGGGCACTTATAATCTGGTGACAGAGCCTCTTTAAAGTCCTGGTGGAAATGTGTGTAGATGCTTTAGCAGTGGTTGTTCAAGCGTTTCAACATAACAAGAAGATCATTATTTGTCTCTAACTAACAAACAACACAGGTAGGGTATAGCAAAAGTCATTGCTATGAACTTTGCAGTGCCACAGGGACAACAGTTTCCATGCATAGTCTACAGAAGAATGCACGAGAAGGGGTTTTATGAAAACAGGCATGAAATATGCATCCTATTGACTGCTACCCGCTGATGAGCTCATGTAGCCTGGTGCACAGGACAACATTCTTGAACACAGAAACATTGGGACTGTGTAATGTTAACAGGCAAGTCTGGAATAGTTTACAGACCAGCCTAAAGATGATTTTACATGGGCATACATTGGCCCGTGTTTACCACCTTTAAACGAGTGCCGAACAACAATACAGCTTGACAATCAACACAAGTTTGCTTCATTCAAATGGAGCAATGATTGTAGTTAACTCTGATCTCAATGTGATTTACATCATATCTTAATCTGGAGAAAACCTGGAAGAATTGCGCCTCCAATATCCTTGTATGGCTTCTTTAAGAAAGAGGTGTTGTGATGATGTAGGAGGCATCATATTAGGTTTACAGACACCCACCAATGTGTTTAAATAGGGAACCCTCATGGTCTCCATCATCCTGTTTGATCTACTGTTGTCACCCGAGGCATGTATTAGCTGTTGTGATGCAAACACCCAGGCAAACGTATTTACAGGGTTTGTCCACTACTGGACAACTGATGACCTATCCACCGGATAGGTCATCAGTATATCATCGGCGAGGGTACGACCCTCGCACCGATCAGCTGCTCTGGTGTTATGGCACATTATGCTATGTACGGAGCCGGAAGCAGTTGGTAGCTCTGCTCCTAGTCAGTTGAATAGGAGCAGAGCTGCAGTACTGTAGCTCGGCCACTATTCCATGACCGGAGCTATCTGCTTCCGGCATGGACATCCGATGCCCGGAGGCAGCCAGAGCGGCTTAATGGTGCAGGGTCCGGGTGTCGGAACCCCACAGATCATGTACTGATGACCTATCTGGTGGAGAGGTCATCAGTATACTGGTAGTGGACAACCCCTTTAAATATGTCATAAAGCCAAAAATAATTAAAGCCTTAAGAATTCACATAAAAACCCTCTGGTTTTCAACACATTTTTTCTTTAACTACTGTTGCAGTATCTAAGAAATGCAACATTTTCTATTCAAATAATTAATAAAGTTTTTTTTAGTTATTGAGTTTAATAGGAAAAAAAGGGACAATGTTTAGTTTTTATGGTGGACTAGTTGGTGTATTTATCAAAACCCGATTTGATCAAAGTCTCACATCATAAAAATACAACTCAATTACTACACCTGTAAATGTAATTCTCACCAGTGAATCCTCTCATGTAGCTTTGCTTATCTTTGTCTGTACTTGTGGAAAAAGAAGAGGATACATTATACCAAACATGATTGCATGACAGGGAATGTTGACTAGACATTACTTCGCTCTTTTCTACATGATAAAGGTCATAATTTTGAAGACTGTAGAGGAGTTACAATTCAATTGAAATTAGAGAATAGACTATAGGCTAGGGCTATACGGCATCATACAAATCACAGAATTGCCACAACCCTTAAAGTTTCCCTCAGACACACACAAACACTCGTGTTGCGGTAATCCTCCGGTTAACAGCAACTCTAGCACTATTAAATGTTACTATTTAGCTGTAGTCTCAACCTCATTGATATGAATTGTGATATAAGAATACACTTAGATTATGCACTTAGAACGGTATCCATCAACAAAAAAAGAACTAATGTACAGGAATATAACCAATAAATATATATATATTAGTAATGTTCATAGACCTACATGATAAAACAACTATTAGTCAAATAAAATATCATCATGCATACATTACCCAAGAGTCCCAACCCGGGATCCTATATTGTACAATCCCACCATAGCTGTGTAATGATAAAGTGCTACTAGTGCAAAGGATAGCTACCCCACTGTTAGTTATATATATGTGCAGACATAGCGTTAACACTATATACACATGAGGAACTGAAAACCATGTAAAGCAAGCCAGGATATACAGACCAAACAAGGGCAGAAGAAAAAACAAAAACATCAAAGTAATAAAAAATTCTGAATCTGATTCTGAATACCATTGGAGGGTTTCTGGCTATCATTGATCTGTTACAACACTCTAGACCACTTATTTGCTACATGTTTATTACAATATATAGTTAGATATAAGTATTTGCTGTGTGAAGTGCTTTACAATATGTTCTGTATGTAGGGTCACTGTTTTAAATAAACTCCTTGACTTCTTAGGGCTTCAGTAAGGTTAAAGACTGCTACCTATTACTTACTTAAATTTTTTTCTCATGGCCCCACATAATACTTCTGTTAATTCCGGAAACGTTGCATTAATCCAGCATTTTCAGGACCTGACAGGTGCCGGATGATCAAACATTCTGCTTATTTGTCAGACTTATGATAGAAGAGTGTATAGAATTACTCTGCTATGGTAAAGAACTGGTAACTGTCTCAATGCTTGACCTGACCGGATGAGATTTTCCAGCCATTGTACACTGTATACATAAATTAGTGTAACATTTCAATCTGAAGATAAGTGGGATGTGACAGTTTGCAGGTTCAGAGTGCAATTTAAATAAGAACACTCTGTACAGCACAATGTTTCTTTTAAGATTTGTGTAGCAGTCTTCGCTTTTAATCATTATCATGCGAGTGCTCAGTGTTCTGTCCCAAACAGCTCACGTCTATTTGTCTAGGTTTTTAGAATATGCTTCATGACTCTAATTGCTGGCAACAAGATGCTCCCTCCCGAGATATAAGGAACGGTGGTACAGAATTGAGTCTGGCGTGCATATACTGTATATGTACATTCCATTAGATATCTGCTTTGAACATGTTCGAAACCCCCCCCCCCCAAAAAAAAAAAACATGAAGCCACAGAATATTAAATGATGGATGCTGGAAATCTTCTTTGAATCTTGAAGAAATGTAATTTAATGTCCTGATGTTTGTTGAGATCACCTCAAACTAGCCATTTAAAAAAATATTTTATTTATTTCTTCTTCATAATAATAATAATAATAGTAATATAAATAATAATAATAACAATAATAATTTAAAACCAACTGGTAAGGCATTGTATGCATACAAATGTTTCAGAGCAGTGTTTCTTAGCACCAGTCCCCCCAACAGGTAATTATTTGAGGATATCCCTTAGACAGAACATCTCTGTCAATTCCTGATGCATTGACAATAATTACATGACTTGTGCAATACTAATGAAATCCTGAAAACATGGCCTGCATTTAAGGACTGGAGTTGAGAAACACAGTTTTAGAACAGCATTTAATTATTCTGCATATCTTTTCTTTTTCCCGTCTGAATGTTATGATTTTGCTACTTTGGGTGATGCTTACTCATTTATTTTTTTCCAGTGTTTAGCTGGTTTTTAGAATGGGTTTCTAGGGCACAGCTGTGATTGGTGTCTGCACTATTGCTGCATTGTCTATTGAAAGTCTTAGGCCGGGTTCCCAAATAGTGTAAACGCTGCAGAATTTACAGTAGCAGCAAAGTGGATGAGATTTTTGAAAATCTCATGCTCATGCTGCGGAAAAAAAACCGCTGAGAAAACGTTAATAAATTGACCTGTGGTGCAGAATTGAAATGTGCAGCATGTCAATTTATGCTGCATTTTCGTTGCTTTTCTGTTGCAGGTTATCCCCATTGAATTTAATGGGGGTGCAAAACCCGCAACAGGAAGCCAAGTGTTGCGACTTCTGTGGTGGAATCACATCGATTCTGCCGCAAAATCATACTTTCCCAGATTTCTCTGCTTCTTCCTCCAGTCCTGCCTCTTGGGATGACGTTTCATCCCATGTGACCGCTGCAGCCAATCACAGGCTGCAGCTGTCACATGGGCTGTAGCGTCATCCAGGGAGGCCGGATCGAATGGCAAAGGTGGGACGCGTCACCAGGACAACGGCCGGGGTAAGTATGGACCCCCTAGTTGAAATTTCGACCAAAATGTGCTGCGGGTTCAAGGTCGGATAAGCTGGGCAGTTTTACGCAGCGTATTCGACCTTTGGGAACCTGGGCTAAGTCAGAAAGCCACTTATTTTCTCATCACAGCTGTAGCTGCTGCTCTGTTCCTACCACACTACAGCTTGCTTGTTCAAATTGGCTGTTCTTATCACAGAGCCGTTGCATGTTGAGATCAGTACCGATTCTAGCTTTTCTGCTGCCTGAGATGAAAATGTAATTGCCGTCCACCCTCGCAAACCACTCCTGCTGCCACAAATGAAAAAGAGCAGCAGAGGTTTTAACAACAGACCACCCGCTCCATGTACTCCAGATGCTAACATCTGGGAGTTTTCTTTCAGGGGGGTGGATTTTTCTGTCTATACTTGTAAGAAGCTTTTTACTCCTATTGAATTGGTCATTTTTCTGGTTATGATTATGCAGCAATAAAATAAAAAAGACATTGGCAGTTTTACTACACGTGAGAAAAAGAAGTTATAACTCAGCACCCATTCTGCCTTGATTGACGTCCTGCGGGGCGCGAAACGTCATTGCTAGTTCTGCCGAACGGGACGTCAATCAATGCAAAATGGGTGTGATAACAGCCAGAACACTGTGACTGCTAATCCCTCCAGTACTGCCCCAATGACTCCGGGTAAGTGATTACTGTATTGTTACAATTTCTTTTTCTTTTACATAATGAAATGGCCAGTTTCAAAAGGGGCATGTCTACAAAGGTATTTGCAAGAACTAAAGCAGCATGGCTTCGGTTTAATGAGCTAAAACTTGCTGACAGGTCCCCTTTAAATAGGGACATCTGCATGATGTGCCTGAGACCTCATTCATGCGTAACCGGAGTCATCGGGGCAGTGCTGGAGGGATGAGAAGTCACCGTGTTCTGGCTGTTATCACGCCCATTCTGCCTTGGTTGACGTCCTGCTGCGTATGGGCAAAGTCTTCGCTAGCTCTGCTGAGTGCGCTGTCAATCAAGGAACAAAGGGCGTAATAACAGTCAGAACATTATGACTCTCCATCGCTCCAGTACCGCCATGTTGACTCCAGGTAAGCGATTTATAGTTATAATTTATCTTTCTTACATATTGTAGACATACCCCTTTTAAAATTGGCCATTTGACTAAGGTATTTGCAAGCACTAAAGCAGCGTGACGTTGTTTTAATTACCTAAAATCTACTGACAGGCTCCCTTTAAAGTGCACACGTCTCATAACAGGTACACTTTGAACCTTTGTGACTCATTTTTCTGCGTCTTGGGAAAGAAAGGATAAGCAGTTATCACGGAGGGCAATTTCCTCATATACACAACATTGTATAGAAAACCATGTAGTCCATGTAGAAAATGCATAGCAGTTTCTCATCTTTCTACATTTGATTATGATGTATGGCTATGGAGGAAAATCTAGTGGTCAGACAACCCAATAACACCAGGAATTAATCTCCTTGCATGTGTGTACTTTTCCGTTTTGCTTGTATACTTTATCTTTAAATGACTTGTCCATCTCAAGGACAAGGGCACCATCACTATTATGGGTTCAGCATCGGATATAGCTAGATCAGATATGAATAATGGGAGTCTGATTTTGGCAGGCTCTGTTCCACTATCTATCCTTATATAAAACATAATGCTGCCATAATCTTTCAGTATTACTAGACTGCACTTCTGACCTTTGTGCTATTGGCAGGACACTGCTGTATCCTATAATTTATCACAGATGGATATTGTATCCAAGCTGCTTTAGATTAGTCTTAGAAACTGACTCTCAAGTACATTTTTAAAAGTCTTTTTGTTGTTATTGTTCTAGGTTTCGATTGTCTGAAACCAAGAATATTTAAGATTTCTTTTACATCATGTCCCCTGAGAACAGTTTGAAGCTTTTTGGCAAAAAGCAATGTGAGGAAAATCTCACTAGTCTGTAGATCTTTGATTTATCACCAGAGGATATATAAAAAGGGTGGTTTACATGGCTTAAGGGCAGACATGCTGAGAACACAACAAATGCAAAATGAGTTGTTATTAAAGATCAACATAACATCCTGCGTCTCCACCTGCGTTACTGTAACAATACGATCATCATACGGAGTAAATACATTTTTACATTGTGTGAGTAGAGATCATTTTGTTAATTGCTGATTTTTTTTTAAAGCCTTTTTTTCCCCTTTTCCGAACTTACAGTTTTTACTTATATTTTTTAAAGGGGTTCTGTACTTTTTATCTGCTGTGCTGATATATCGGACCACACAATATGTAACATAATTATTTGCATTTAAAACAAATAATATAAATTCTATGTGTATATATATATATATATATATATATATATATATATTATATATATATACATATAGCCCACACTGGTGTGCATCTGCAGCTCGTATAACTTATTCCTCAATATACAGAACCAATTTGCGTTCTGAAAACAAGATCAATCCCCCCCCGCCGACATGTTTCACCATAGAATCGGTGTCTTCAAGTGTATCTGGGGCAAAAATATTACAGTTTGGCCCCACTAGGGCACATAAGTATTTACACTCATAACTAGCTGGGGAGCCACAGGTTGGGTTGGGGAATGTTGCTTCAATGCCTATGCATGTTTTGAATTGGCATTTATTGCTAATATTAATTCTCTCAATGTTTTTTGACATATCTGCTACACTGTGTCACTTCAGAAGATACATTCAGTCTGTTGCAGTTCACAGTGTAGATAGCATTGTTGGCATAGATGATTGCAGGTGGTGATGGAGACATAGGTTAATCTTTGCCCACACTAGGGTGCATTTCCCTGTTGGCCATTCAACAGAGGAAATGTCACTTCATAAAAAGTTATGTGGACAGGCCTATTGACTGTCCCGGAAGAGGATGGTCATAATAAACAGTCTTGTATAGAGCACAAAATTATAGAAAAACATAAATAACAATCAGCAATAGAATTGGTCTAAGCACTCAAGCAATGTTCTTTTCTGGTGTTTTATTAATATGAGCATAATGAAATCACTAATATACACAAAATCATATTGGCTAGCTTCAGTAGACTGCTGCCACCAAATAATGGACTCAGGATGTATATATATATATATATATATATATATATATATATATATACAGTATATATCTATCGATATATATCTATACATACACATATATATATTTGTGTTATGCTCTATCTGTCAAGAGTTCTGCTGCTTTTGATAGCAAGAATAGCGCAGTCTTCCGAGCAATTCTTGCTGTAAAAAAAGGAACCTGAAGGGACCCATTATAAGTCAATGGGATCATGATGCGTTGGGTTCTGTTGGGATCTATTCGAAAACAGATCCATCATATCTGTCATAATATATGCCATTATAAATGGAAGTCATGATACTACTCGGAGCAGACCTTCGGTTGCTAAGGTCAGTTTCTTTCAGCTTGTGGAATTAGGTTTAAAAGAAAAAACAAAAATGTTGGTGGGATATTTACTGTATTGATAATAATGATCAGTTTGTTGAAGAGAGATATTAGGTTCTCAGAAGCCATACATACCTCCCAATTGTGTACCGTTCTACATGTTTTACCTAGACCTACAGTAGATATCACATAGTGTAATTGACATAGGATTTCATCTAGTAAGTACACAACAATAGTAATGGAACAGAGCAGTTTATTTTTGCAATTCAATTGTAAGAGTTGGGTTTACATTTACAAAAACAATTACTAAAGATAGAAGGCTCAAATCATGTTTAGCATCATTCGCAATTAGACATTTATTCCTTAGTTCCTTAATTATATTGGGATTTAGAGATTCTTTTGTACAGAACATATTTTGTGCTTACATTTTTATCTTGTCTGAGTTATTGTTTATCTCTCTTTGTTTTTACATTCTGTTTGCTTTAACTCTTACTGCGTGTATAATCTGCCACCGTTTTAGATTTTAATAAAGTTTATGTCCATCATAGACTACGGTATTTCTTCAGAAATAAATTCATGGGACATTTTAGATTAGAACGCAAGTGCCTAAAGATTGGATTCATACACAGCATTTAGGAGCAATATTTTAAAACTTTTTCAGCAGCGTTTTTTTCTTGCTTTTTTCAAAGCCAGATGTTTGCTGTTAGTCTATAAAAACAAAGGGATATCTCTTTTCCAATAGTCTATTGGTTTGTGTTTTTTTTTATAATCAGTGTTTTTTTCCAAACCCAGAATGCTCCAGATATGTGTTTTTTCTTCATATACTTAAATGAACTTTTTTAATATTTCTTAAAAACTACAGAAAAAAAGCATGTACAAAAATACATTAAAAAAGCACTAAAAATGCCAGTAAAAACACCATATGTCTGAATTCACACACAGCGTTGTGCTGCATTTTGTACATTTTTCATAGCATTTTTTTATGCATTTTTTTAGTGCGGCCAGATGTTACGTTACCGTCTATAAGAAAATTAAAAAACTGCATTACACACAACTGTGTTTTGGTTTGTGGCGTCTTTTAGGCAATTTTGTAGTTAATGGAGTTTTTCTCCAAACACAGCATGCCCTGGGCATGGCGTTTTTCCAGACGTTTTTTCCATAGGCTTCACTATATCACTTCAAAAACGCCAGAAAAAAAAGCACGTATAAAATGACACTAAATAAAAAAACACCACCAAAATGCCACTAAAAACGCCTTAAAAAACGTATGTTACTTATTAATAACTCTAGCATTTTTAAAAGCGTTTTTTTAAGCAGTTTGAATTACCGTAAAGATTCTGTGTGTAAAGGAGGCCTAAGGCTGACGTTGCCGACAACTCCGCTGCGGACCATAGGCTGCGGTGCGGAATTTGGTGTCTGCAGCATACACTGGCTGTTGCGGACTTGATGCGTACTTGTGGCGGAATTTCTCCATTGACTTCAATGGAGTTGCAAAATTACGCAATGAAATCCACAGATGTTATGTGTGTTGCGTTGCGGATTGCTTTCACAAACAGGATATTTCATCATTCTGGCTGGACCTATGTGTTTCGAGGTCTATAGCCAGACTGAGATGGAATGTTTTAAAAGAGAGCAGGATGTACTCTTCACCTGAATCCGCAACGACTAATCCGCAGCATTTTACTTCACATTTTAGGCAAAGGTGCAACGGAATCTGCAACACAGATTATGTGAGGCATTGATGCAGACAGTGTCCTCAGAATTCTGCCACGTCTGAATATGCCCTATCAGCGGCTCACAGCGACAATAGCAACTAACGAAATAGCTCCAAGCTATCGTTAACCATTGCTGACTCACCTGCATCCAACTGTCACCCTTGATTACCAGCCTCTACTTGTTTTGGGGGGGAATGGAGCGATTCCATAAGGCCGGCACTGAGAGTGCTGTTCACGCCTTTTTCTCACCGCGAGGTGAAGCTGCTCTAACATTGCCTGCCTCACCCAATGACTGCCTGGACTCTCCGCCGTTGCAGAAACGAGTAGGAACACTACTAGCGGTGTGATCTGAAGTAGCTCCATTGGACCCTGTGTCTCCTCCTTGGGCAGGTTGGTCGGCAGTCACGGACTGCACCTACCTTGTAAGGTTAGTCACAGTACTGGTCAAAAAGACGTGGTCACTAGGAGACTTACACCTTGGCATCTTGCAGTACATAGTGCCACGTTTGCCTGAATGGCATTACCTGTCATATTTCTATTTAATTGAAATTAAAATTAGTGGCTGGACTTTCTAAACCTTGCTAAACCGACATAAATTCCTGTTACTCTTTTAGACTGCAGTCATTGAAATAAGACTCCTTTATCACTTTACTTGCATATACATTTATCTACTTCACTGAGTATCACCTGACAATTACTTAACTGGGACTATTGCTTGGCTCTACCTGTGCAGAATTATATCAGCTATTATTTCAACTATATCTGGCGTTAACATAACTGCTATCACCATGACAAGATGCCTTGTTAAAACCGCTCCTAGAAAATGTACTGAATTCTTCAGTACTGCTGATACTTCCCCTCCTGTCTCTGGGGATTCATCGAATGGATCATTGCAGAGATGTCCTGCTACCTCTTCCTCTCATGACTCTCCCCAAGTGCTTGCAATGTCTCAACAGGTGACTCAAGCATGACCCTACTACTACTAAGAGGCGTTCAGATCCTTCTGTACCGGACTCTCCAGCCAGCAAAGGGCCGGTGAGTAAACGGAACCCGTCAGTTGAATCAGAGTTGCTATTCTCTTCAAACCTAGAACACCAATGTGATATCTCCGAATTTCCCTTATCAGATGCCCCTGTCACGGTGGACACCATGAAAGGTATGCTGGTCATGCTACAAAATGGCATCAACAATAGTGTATCCTCCTTAGTGCATAAACTTCAATTTATCATTAATGATATTGGCGACCACACTGACCACTTAGAATGCAAAATGGCTGAATTTTCATCGGCACACTATGACTTAGTGGACACACATAACATCTTGGATGAGGAAGTTAAATGGCTGAAAAGTAGAGCCACTGACTTCGAGGATAGGTCGAGGCGCAACAACATCAAAATACGGGGCATCCCTGAAGATGTTCTTCCATCCGAACTCTCTGCATTTCTGAAACACCTGTTTATAACTGTAGTCTCGGATCTGTCTGACCTGAATATCTCTATTGATCGGGCTCATAGGATTCCGAAGTCTAAGTCGGCCCTGGAAAAAGCCCTTAGAGACACCTTAGCAAGAGTTCACTTTTACCATGTAAAAGAAAAAATAATGTTTGAATCTCGCAAAATGGGTACTCTTCCGACCCCGTTCACTTCCATCTCCCTTTTTCCAGACCTCTCAGCAGCAACCTTACAAGCCCACAGAGATTTTCATTCAGTGACGAAAACCCGTGAAAACAACATAAAATATAAGTGGGTATTCCCCACCAAACTACTCATCTCCCGACAGGGCTCCTCCACTATAGCTGCATTGGTGGAGGAAGGTCTGGAACTTCTCCAACGCTGGAATATCTCCCAGAGTAACAGTTCCCATCCTCCTACGATCTAAAATCGAGGGCTAAGTCAACACCGAATACTTGAAACTCTACACTGTGCTATCTCAGGTTAGTTTACCTGTGTCTATGTCTGGTACTTAGAGCCGTTTGTTGGACTGTTCATTCTATATCTCTCCCCTTGAGAACTACAGTGCATGAAATGCTCCAAGAATTTATGGACACTTGTTCATTATTGCTGTTTATTTTTTGTTTATTCTGTTTGTGCTCATGTATTCTATCATTCCTTTGTGCTCTCACTTTATTGTTATGTTTTGTAATACTCGTCTGCATTAATATCATAACTTACAATGGCACTAACGGTAGCTTCGTTAAATGTTAAAGGGCTTAACCCGTTAGTAACTGCCCCATAGTGTTTTTACAGTTGCCACTAATGGGCTTCCGATGCATAGGCCTTTTTACAGCGCTGCATCGGAATAAATAAACAGAGCAGGGAGACGTTAAATGTCCCTGCTCTCAGCTACCAGATGTAGCTGAGGGCTGGGGGCATCCCTGCTCTAATGGGTGAGATCGATATCAGTATCAATCTCACCCGTTTAACCTCTCAGATGCGACGCTCAATAGTGAGCGCCGCATCTCAGTTGTTTTGGAGAGAGGGAGGGAGCTCCCTCTCTCTCCAACCGACACCCGGCAATAAGATCGCCGAATATCTGTGTCTTCTCTGGCAGCCAGGGGGCTTAATAAAGGCCCCCAGGTCTGCCTATAGTGTATGCCTGCTAGGTCATGCCTGAGGCATGGCCTAGCAGATGCCTGTCTGTTTTACACAGACAGCCATAATACACTGCAATACAGAAGTATTGCAGTGTATTATAAATGCAATCGGACGATCGCATAGTGAAGTCCCCTAGTGAGACTAGTAAAAAAGTAAAAAAAAGTTGAATAAAAAGTTTTAAAAAAAAACTGAAAAAAAAGAAAAAAACACTTTTTCCCCTTACAAACTGATTTATTATTAAAAAACAAAATAAAGTAAAAAAGTTACACATATTTGATATCACCGCGTCCGTAACGACCCCAACTATAAAGTTATTACATCATATAACCCGCACGGTGAACGTCGTAAAAAAATTAAATAAAAAACAATGCAAAAATTGCTGTTTTCTTTGAATCCTGCCTTAAAAAACAATGTGATAAAAAGTGATCAAAAAGTCACATCTACTCCAAAATGGTACCAATAAAAACGACAAGTCGTCCCGTAAAACAAAAGTCCTCATACAACTGTATCGGCGAAAAAATACAAAGTTATGGCTCTTCAAATATGGAGACACAAAAACAAATAATTTTGAAAAAAAAAGTGTTTTTACTGTGTAAAAGTAGTAAAACATACAAAATCTATATAAATTTGGAATCGTTGCAATCGCAACAACCCGCTGAATAAAGTTATTGTGTTATTTATACCACACGGCGTAAAGTTAGGATGCAAAAAAGGGTGGCAAAATTGCAGTTTTTTTTCTATTGCCCCCCAAAAAAAGTTAATAAAAGTTTATCAATAAATTCTATGTACCCTAAAAGGGTGCTATTAAAAATGACAGTTTGTCCTGCAAAAAACAAGACTTTATACAGCTATGTCGATGCAAAAATAAAAAAGTTATAGCTCTTTGAATGAGATGATGTAAAAATTTAAAAACTAGCTTGGTCATTAAGGTCTAAAATAGGCTGGTCACTAAGGAGTTAATAGTCCTTTCAAAAGAAGTATGCTGTGGAGGGAGGCCAAATCACTTAAATGTGACATCTTATTCGTCCAAGAGACACTTCCACAAACATAAAACTCCAACATTTATTAATAAATCCTTCCCTCATATTAACATGTCTTCCTGTACCGCTAAGCGCAAGGGTGTACTAATTGCAGTATGTAATTCTGTCGCTTTCAAACTTCATGAATATATAACAGACCCTCATGGCAGGTATATAGGTTTAATCTGTGATATCAATAACATAACATATACTTTGTTTAATGTTTATTTTCCAAACAAATGACATTCCAGATTCTGGTCTTCCATTGATTAGAAAATTACTGACGTAAGTAGAGGTCTCACAATTATCGGTGGGGATTTCAACACAATATTGGATCCTGACTTCGATTCCGCCATAGACAGATGACTTATTACGACTTTGGCTGCTTCCATTGTGGAGGATATCTGGAGATGTCAACACGTTAATGAATGAGATTGTTTGATCTTCTCCCCCTCTCGCAACTCCTACTCCAGAATAGATTTATTTCTACTAAATAATCTTGCACTCCTACAGTCGTCCACTTCCAGTATAGGGATCATCACATGGTCAGATCATGCCCCTATATTAATTACGCTTCAGGAACAATTTTCCTTCTTATCTCCCTCTCAGTGGAAATTAAATGACCATATCCTTAATCACCCAGATTTTGCCACAAAACGTAAGAGTGATCTTACGTCATACTTTGATATCAACAAGGAGTCTGGAGATAATCCGCGTGCCCACAAAGCGGAATTCTTATCCAAGCTTGCGCACAAGTAAAGAAAAAACATGTTAAAGGTACTAATGATTTATTAGTGAATAATTTTCATCTAGAATCTCAAAATAAAACAGCTCCTTATTATCTCGCTCCCTAAAACTTTGTATGCTCAGACTACAATTACAAACACTGTTAGCAGCGAAACATGATTATCACTATAAGAGGTTGCAGATGCAATTTTATGTAACTAATAACAAAGCAGGCGCTTTTCTGGCCAAACGGATTAAACAATCATCTCCGAACTCCCGTTTAGCATTTCTGATAGATAAACAAGGTAAGAAAGTATCAGATCCTCGCCTTATAGCGAATCAATTTCAATCTTATTATAGTTCCCTTTATAATCTACAGGAAGATCCCTCTGTACATCAGTCAACAGTGAAAGATATTGATAGTTATTTTTAATGGGGTTACCCTTCCAGAACTTCCGCTCAAATGCATTCCCTGTCGTCCCCTATTTCCACCCAAGAGGTTGAGAAGGCCATCGCCACACTGAAACTTTTTAAGTCACCAGGTCCGGACTTATTTATGAATGCATAGTTTAAGCAATTCTCTAGTATCCTATCCCCTTATTTAACGACTAGCTTTAACAAAACCACGGAACACGGATGCTTCCCACCTGAAATGCTGTCGGCAACTATAGTCACATTGCCTAAGCATGGAAAAGACCAGACATCTCCAGCCAATTTTAGACCGATTTCGCTTCTCAATACAGACCTCAAATTATATGCCAAGATATTGGCTACGAGACTAGTACATATTCTACCTAGGTTCATTGATCCTGATCAAGTGGGATTTGTGTCCAGTAGACAATCAGCGGACGGCACTCGCTGCTTCTTTGATCTTATTCAAACAGCAGAGCTTTCTGGAACGCCTTCTCTGCTTCTTGCTTTGGATGCAGAGAAGGCGTTTGACAGGGTCTATTGGCTTTCTTGTCTGCTATGTTGGATAAATTTGGTTTTCAAAGGATGATAAAAGCTGCCATTCAGCATTATACTCATATCCTTCGGCCAAGGTACTTACCTCAGCTTTCTTATCTGGTAGCTTTAATATTACCCATGGCACCCGGCAGGGGTGTCCCTTATCGCCAATGAGCTTTGCTTTTGTGATGGAACTCTTCGCGCAACACATCCGATCCAATTGTAATATTCATGGTGTTGCGGTTGGTGTTTCTTCACATGTCATAGGACTTTACGCGGATGATGTCATCCTCTACATTACTAAACCTACCGTCTCTCTACCAGAAATTCAACTCACAATCGACGAATTTGGGAAAGTATCCTATTATAGGATCAATCCCTACAAATCTCAAATTTGAAATGTAGGTATAGATCCCCTGGCTAAATCTTCTCTAACATCTAGCTACCCATATGTATGGCAAGACAAATGTATCACATATCTAGGTATCACCTTAAGTTCTAGTAAGAATTTTTTACATACAATTATACACCCTTGCTGTCTAAAACCTTGCAACTAACACAGAGATTTAATAAACTACTCCTTACCTGCGCTACCGGAGTAGCGATTGTTAAAATAATTGTATACTATATGTATACTATATGTGTTTCGGACTGTAACTATACCTATGCCTACTGCCTATTTTGCAAAGCTTCAAAAAATACTGACAGATTTCATCTGGGCAGGTCACAGACCCAGAATTCATTTCTCCACTATGATTAGACCTTGGACCAAGGGGGGAATGAGAATTTCTGATTTAAAGAAATATTAGCTACCAGCAGTTTTGGATCAAACCAAATTTTGGTGGAATCCGTCCCCTATAAAAAGATGGGCAGAAATTCAATCTTCCTCATTAGGTTGTCCTCTGATTGCATTACTGTCTCCCGTTAAAAGTCCGCTTTGTAATGGGCGCTCCAAGTTGCTTAGTGTAGTTGCATCTACCTCAGGGTAATATAGTCTCTCCTTGTATGTCTACACTTGAACATACCACACTGGGGGACTTACATTTACATTACTTAAATGTTTTGGTCCCTGAATTAGATCTACGCACATGGATCGCAGCTGGCCTGAATTAAATTGGACACTTATACAATTACTCCCACATACGCACCTATGAGTCTATATCCCACTAATACTCTCTTCCAGCTAGGGATTTCTATACATTTTTGCAAATATGTATTTGGATTTTTTTCCTCCTCCAATCCTATCATACGTGGTATTTCACTGTTTTATAAACTGCTCAAACAATGAAATATAACATCCAGACCGTCTTATATTCTTAAATGGGAACAGGACTTGCAGATTTCTATTTAAATGGAAGATTGGTATGGAGCTATTAAGGCTTTAAGAACTATATCTAAAGGCGCGAGCCATTGGGAAACATAATTTAAAATCATCCTTAGATGGTATCTCACACATATACCAAGAATAAACCCATCATATTCGCAGTTTTGTTGGAGAGGTTGTGGAAATAGTGGTACTTATATTCATGTTTGGTGGGATTGCACCTTAGTCAATGCCTTTTGGAAAGCTGTAACCTCTCTTCTTAATCCCTTCCCCCTGCTTGCATTCTGGGCCCTAATGACCAAGCAATTTTTATAGTTTTTCCATCGTCACTTTCGAAGAGCTATAACTTTTTTTTATTTTCACGTTGACATGGCTGTATGAGGACATGTTTTTTGTATGAGTTGTATTTTGGCACCATTTTGGGGTTTGTAGAATTTTTTTATTAACTTTTATTAGCTTGTTTGGGGGGGGGGGGGAGAATATAAAAAACCCAACAATTTAGCCATTGTTCTATGCGTTTTACATTTATGCTACCTTTATTCTATGGGTCGGTACGATTACGACGAAACCAAATATGTATAGTTTTGCAGAGGTTGCAGATGCAATTTTATGTAACTAATAACAAAGCAGGCGCTTTTCTGGCCAAACGGATTAAACAATCATCTCCGAACTCCCGTTTAGCATTTCTGATAGATAAACAAGGTAAGAAAGTATCAGATCCTCGCCTTATAGCGAATCAATTTCAATCTTATTATAGTTCCCTTTATAATCTACAGGAAGATCCCTCTGTACATCAGTCAACAGTGAAAGATATTGATAGTTATTTTTAATGGGGTTACCCTTCCAGAACTTCCGCTCAAATGCATTCCCTGTCGTCCCCTATTTCCACCCAAGAGGTTGAGAAGGCCATCGCCACACTGAAACTTTTTAAGTCACCAGGTCCGGACTTATTTATGAATGCATAGTTTAAGCAATTCTCTAGTATCCTATCCCCTTATTTAACGACTAGCTTTAACAAAACCACGGAACACGGATGCTTCCCACCTGAAATGCTGTCGGCAACTATAGTCACATTGCCTAAGCATGGAAAAGACCAGACATCTCCAGCCAATTTTAGACCGATTTCGCTTCTCAATACAGACCTCAAATTATATGCCAAGATATTGGCTACGAGACTAGTACATATTCTACCTAGGTTCATTGATCCTGATCAAGTGGGATTTGTGTCCAGTAGACAATCAGCGGACGGCACTCGCTGCTTCTTTGATCTTATTCAAACAGCAGAGCTTTCTGGAACGCCTTCTCTGCTTCTTGCTTTGGATGCAGAGAAGGCGTTTGTCAGGGTCTATTGGCTTTCTTGTCTGCTATGTTGGATAAATTTGGTTTTCAAAGGATGATAAAAGCTGCCATTCAGCATTATACTCATATCCTTCGGCCAAGGTACTTACCTCAGCTTTCTTATCTGGTAGCTTTAATATTATCCATGGCACACGGCAGGGGTGTCCCTTATCGCCAATGAGCTTTGCTTTTG
The DNA here is from genome assembly GCF_050947455.1 of Rhinoderma darwinii. Classification (NCBI taxonomy): domain Eukaryota; kingdom Metazoa; phylum Chordata; class Amphibia; order Anura; family Rhinodermatidae; genus Rhinoderma; species Rhinoderma darwinii. The sequence continues at coordinate 308,649,601 of NC_134689.1, read as the reverse complement.
TGATGGAACTCTTCGCGCAACACATCCGATCCAATTGTAATATTCATGGTGTTGCGGTTGGTGTTTCTTCACATGTCATAGGACTTTACGCGGATGATGTCATCCTCTACATTACTAAACCTACCGTCTCTCTACCAGAAATTCAACTCACAATCGACGAATTTGGGAAAGTATCCTATTATAGGATCAATCCCTACAAATCTCAAATTTGAAATGTAGGTATAGATCCCCTGGCTAAATCTTCTCTAACATCTAGCTACCCATATGTATGGCAAGACAAATGTATCACATATCTAGGTATCACCTTAAGTTCTAGTAAGAATTTTTTACATACAGTTATACACCCTTGCTGTCTAAAACCTTGCAACTAACACAGAGATTTAATAAACTACTCCTTACCTGCGCTACCGGAGTACGATTGTTAAAATAATTGTATACTATATGTATACTATATGTGTTTCGGACTGTAACTATACCTATGCCTACTGCCTATTTTGCAAAGCTACAAAAAATACTGACAGATTTCATCTGGGCAGGTCACAGACCCAGAATTCATTTCTCCACTATGATTAGACCTTGGACCAAGGGGGGAATGAGAATTTCTGATTTAAAGAAATATTAGCTACCAGCAGTTTTGGATCAAACCAAATTTTGGTGGAATCCGTCCCCTATAAATAGATGGGCAGAAATTCAATCTTCCTCATTAGGTTGTCCTCTGATTGCATTACTGTCTCCCGTTAAAAGTCCGCTTTGTAATGGGCGCTCCAAGTTGCTTAGTGTAGTTGCATCTACCTCAGGGTAATATAGTCTCTCCTTGTATGTCTACACTTGAACATACCACACTGGGGGACTTACATTTACATTACTTAAATGTTTTGGTCCCTGAATTAGATCTACGCACATGGATCGCAGCTGGCCTGAATTAAATTGGACACTTATACAATTACTCCCACATACGCACCTATGAGTCTATATCCCACTAATACTCTCTTCCAGCTAGGGATTTCTATACATTTTTGCAAATATGTATTTGGATTTTTTTCCTCCTCCAATCCTAGCATACGTGGTATTTCACTGTTTTATAAACTGCTCAAACAATGAAATATAACATCCAGACCGTCTTATATTCTTAAATGGGAACAGGACTTGCAGATTTCTATTTAAATGGAAGATTGGTATGGAGCTATTAAGGCTTTAAGAACTATATCTAAAGGCGCGAGCCATTGGGAAACATAATTTAAAATCATCCTTAGATGGTATCTCACACATATACCAAGAATAAACCCATCATATTCGCAGTTTTGTTGGAGAGGTTGTGGAAATAGTGGTACTTATATTCATGTTTGGTGGGATTGCACCTTAGTCAATGCCTTTTGGAAAGCTGTAACCTCTCTTCTTAACCCCTTCCCCCTGCTTGCATTCTGGGCCCTAATGACCAAGCAATTTTTATAGTTTTTCCATCGTCACTTTCGAAGAGCTATAACTTTTTTTTATTTTCACGTTGACATGGCTGTATGAGGACATGTTTTTTGTATGAGTTGTATTTTGGCACCATTTTGGGGTTTGTAGAATTTTTTTATTAACTTTTATTAGCTTGTTTGGGGGGGGGGGGAATATAAAAAACCCAACAATTTAGCCATTGTTCTATGCGTTTTACATTTATGCTACCTTTATTCTATGGGTCGGTACGATTACGACGAAACCAAATATGTATAGTTTTTTTATGTTTTTCTACTTTTGCAGAATAAAAACACTTTTAAACTAAAATAATTTTATTTTGCATCGCTTCTTTCCAAGAGCTATAACTTTTTTATTTTTCTGTCAATGTCGCCATATGGCTTGTTTCTTGCGGGATTTCATTGCTACCATTTTGGGGTACATGGGAGTTATTGATTAATCTTTTATTATTATTATTTTGGGGAAAAATGGGAAAAAAATAGCAATTTTGCCGTTGTTTTTTGCGGTTTTTTTACGGGGTTCACCTTGCAGTTTAAATAATATGATAACTTTATTTTTTGGGTCATTACGATTGCGGGGATACGATATATGTGTAGTTTTTATTTTATTTTTACACTTTTACTAAATAAAACCATTTTTTATGGCAAAATTTTTTTTTTATTTTTTTTAATGTGTACCTTATTCATTTTTATTTCACATTCATTTTTTTTCAGTCTCACTAGGAGACTTCACTATGCATTCTTCAGATCGCTGCTATAATGTTTTGGTATACTTCGTATACCAGAGCATTATTGCCTGTCAGTAAAGAACGGACAGGCATCTATTAGGACGTGCCTTTGGAGCGTGCTAATAGGCATATAACCAGGGCAAACCTGGGAGCCTTTGCTAGGCCCCCGGCTGCCATGGCACCCCATCGGATGCCCGCAATTGCATTTGTGGGCCGCCGATGGGTGACAGAGGGAGCTCACTCACTCTGTAAACAACTCAAATGCAGCGGTCGCTAATGACTGCAATATTTAAAGGGTTAAACGGCCGCGATCAAAGTAAACTTCGATCACTACCATTGGAGCAGGAGCCCGGCTGACATCAGACAGCCGAGCCCCGGCTCCAGCCTGCACGGGAGACCCGTGCAGCACATTGATTCTGCCGCCGTGAAAAGGCAGCAGCCTAGAATAAAGCCCATTAATGACCACAATGAAAAGGCGTATGTTAAGGGGTTAAAGACATAACGGGAATACATATTCCATTAACAGCTGAACTACCACTTTGCTTCTTATGAATTTAAGATATCCCATTGCCCCTACGTATAGTGGTAGGTCATGTCATTCTAGCTGTAAGAATTATGATCGCAAAATCTTGGAAATCTAGTTCTCCATTGACCACCATCGAACTTTGTCATACAGTTCAATTTGCCTATAGTATGGAAAGACTGTTAGCCATTAGCTCACATACTGTGGTCCAGTTGAGCTCTAGATGGTCTGTTTGGAATTCCTACTATCTGAACAGAAATCCTTAGTTAAATTTATGTGTTCCCCTCCTCTCATGTTACGGTAGAAGGCTACTAGTGTGCACCCCTTGGTCCAAGCTCAGGATACCTCTATCTATTTAACATGTATCTATCTATTAAACATTTTGACTGACGACGGCATCTTTTGTATCGTTCTTTAATTGAATATATTACATACATGAGCATTGTTTGTGTTTTCCCCTGTTTTATTCCTGCTTCTACTGCATTGTACTATCTACTGCATACTGATGCATAATGCTTAATTGTTTGCTCTGTACAATTGAGTTCCTGCGTGAACGCTAAAGAGATTATACTCATCATAATGTTTGATCTTTCTTTCATTGTATGCATATATAATCTTCAATAAAAATGTGAATTAAAAAAAAAGACACAAAATAAAAAAGGATACTCAAAACGCATGTAAAAAAACGCCATTAAAAACGCATTAAATGCAAGTCATCTTTTACATGCATTTTAAAATGCTTAAAAAGCAGTGTGTGTGTGTGTGTGTGTGAAGGAGACCTAAAAAAAATGCATACAGCCTTAGGCCAGATTCACACGAACGAGTGCAAACTCGGACATAAAAAACAGCCATTTTTCACGTCCGAGTTGCCCTCATGCGGGTCCTGTTTTCACGGATCCTTATAGACTTGAGTCTATCGTGGAATCCGTGAAAACTGCAGAAAATAGTTCATGTTCTATTTTTTAATGGACCCTTCACATGGTTGTTTTAACGGCCGTCACATGGACATATACTACCGTCGTCTGAATTAGACTTTAGAAAACTGCAGGTATTTATTGTTGGTGTTTTTTTTCCGTGGTTTGATGTGCCCTCACAAACGCAGTTTTAGTGCAGTTTTTTTTTTACTTCAATCGAAAAAACTGCATTTTTGGAACCACATGTAAGAAACGCAATCACTTCAATCCAGTCTACATGTCTTATTGGGGTTGTTTCTGCAGCATGTGCATGGATTTCTGCAAATCCCATTAAGATAAATTAAACAGTTAAACAAATGTCTGCAACAAATCTACCACTTGTGAACATATATAATATTTGTCGAATGTTCCAAGAAGAACAATTCATCCAATTTTACCTGTATTCTTATTTTCTCGTCCATTCCACTTTAACACAATGCAGCTCACTGGGCTTGAAGAAAAAAAAAAGTTGCCGCTAGGTACATTTGAGCTGCAAAGAGATTTTAATTCATGTTATAGCTAGAAAATTCTTATTGTTATTTATGTCTTGAAATACCGAATAGAACTGATTATGGGGGAAACAATGACGTGTAAATAACACATCCATTGTCCTATATTATGTCTACAACACACCAGGTATGGAATTGAAACTATTCAGAACGAACCAGGTGCCCTGTTATCAGAGTCTTTACAATAACCATGTAATTAAAATATGATCACACAAATTACCTTAATTAATCTCTTTGCATAGACTGCCTTCCCTTAGCTCTTCACACCAATTTTGTTAATGGTTTCAAAAATGATCTTTTCATTAGTATATCTGAAGCCATTCCGAAAATATCAATTGCTATGCAAAGCAAAAGGCAGACAGGAATTCACGAGAAAATGTATTCAGTGCTACAAATATGTCATTATCCTTTCAGACAGGATTGCTGCACGGAAATTTGCTTATCTTCATAGGGCATTTACCATCAACAGAGCATTGGACTGTACAGGAGACAGGAGTATTAGGCCCACACAATTTTTTGTCTGGTGCTTCAAGTGCATACAAAAAATGCATGTTAAAAAATGCCATTTTCATGCATTTTTAACAGTATTTTTAGTTAGTGTTATTTAGTACATGCATTTTTTTCTAGCTTTCTTCTAGTGCTGTAGAGAAGCCTATGAGAAAGACGCCATACCCAGGGCATGCTGCGTTTTAATAAAAATGCCACTGACCCCAGAAATGGCACAAAAGAAAACATTTTAGATGTAGCTGTGAAAAATGCCAACGAAAGAACCCCACAAAAAATGCAACAAAATACTGTGAGTAAATAGGCCACTGTTACAGTGAAGTATTTTGCATCAGTATTTGTAAGCCAAAACCTGGAGTGGGTCCAAAATATGGAAAGAGGTGTAAATCTTTCGATTATATTTTATTCTCTGTTTATGTTTAGCTCTTAGCTTTGGCTTTCAAATACTGAAGCAAGATACTGCAGTATAAAAGTAGACTTAGTGTGGCGTTGTAACACACTGGTCTTTTACCATCACATATTCACTAGTAGTCATGGCCCACAATGCTCATCTTAGGTGCAGCCCTCCTGCAGGTAGTGCCACACAGTCCCCTGTAGGTAGTGCCATACAGCCCCCTTGTACATAGCACCTCCGTAGATGGCACAACCCCCTGTACATGGCACACGCCCTCCCTTCCTGTAGATAGTGCCTCCCTTATTTCCTCAAAGATTGTAAGCTCTTGCGAGCAGGGTCCTGAATCCTCCTGTCTGAATTGTAAATTAGATTTGTCACTATGTAATGTCTGATATTGTCTGTTTATATTCCCTCTAAATTGTAAAGTGCTGCAGAATATGTTGGCGCTATATAAATAAAGATTATTATTATTATTATTATTATTATTATTATAGCGCCACTGTAGGGACAGTGACGTCAGGGACTGCTTCTGGATGCGGAATCACTGGCCACAGCGCCGGGGATCCCGCTTCAGCAGTAGGGGACCGCTAAGGAGCAGTCCCTGATGTCACTGTCCATATACGGACAGTGAAGTAAGGGACTTCTCCTGGAGCGGAATCCCCGGCCACAGCTTCGGCAATGCTGTGGACGGGAACTAGGAATTCTGCTCCTACAGCGAGCAAACAAATTTCCTCCTCCTCACATGCACTTCACACTGTGAGGAGGAGGAGAGAGTGAGCGGCAGAAGGCACTGCCATCACTCAGATCACATCCAAGTGACAGCTGTGCTTTACACGGCCCCATAGACTTCTATGGGAGCCGTGCGGCCGGGAATAGGACATGTTCCATTTGTTGATGCGCCGGTTTACTGGGCCATCAAAAACTTGGCCATGTGAATAGCCCCATTTGGGGTTTATTCTTCTTACGGCAGCCGTGTGACGGCCGTTAAATAAACGGGCGCCACACGGCCGAGTTTCCCTGTCGTGTGAATAGGGCCTTGTTCACATTTTCTTCTTACATGCAAAGTGAAGGGTTTAAGTTGTAATACAGTTACTGGTGCCAATCCAAGAATCACCCTAATAGAATGTACAAAAGAGTTCTCTCATAAAGAGATCCCCATTTTTAGTGACAAGCTGATCACCATAGGTCCAGCTTCTGAAACCTGTGACGAACAGTTGATATCCCTGGCTGGAAATGTAGTATTACATACCGTTCAAATAAATAGTGGACATATACATGTCCCGGAGAGCTTCTATTTGTTAGCGTCTCTCCAATCAGGTTAATGGGGTTCTGAACAGATGACCCGCCTCTACAACATCCATTTTCCCTCATTCCCTCAGTATTTATTGTACCTATATTGTTTGGAAGGGACTAGAAACTGGAGCAAATTATAGCGGAAATCTACAGTTAGGTCCAGAATCATTTGGACAGTGACACAATCTTCATGATTTGGGCTCTGCATGCCACCACATTGGATTTGAAATGAAACAACTGAGATGCAATTGAAGTGTAGACTTTCAGGTTTAATCCAAAAATATCCTGTGAAACGTTTAGGAATTGCAACCATTTTTCTACACAGCCTCCTCATTTCAGGGGGTCAAAAGTAATTGGTCAAATTAACATTACCATAAATAAAATGTTTTTTTTTTTTAATACTTTGTAGAGAATCCTTTACAGGCAGTGACTGCCTGGAGTCTGGAACCCATGGACATCACCAATCGCTTTGCCCGGCCTTTACTGCAGCTGTCTTCAGTTGTTGCTTGTTTATGGGTCTTTCTGCCTTAAATTTTGTCTTAAGCAAGTGAAATGCATGCTCGATCGGGTTGAGATCTGGTGATTGACTTGGCCATTGCAGAATATTCCACTTCTTTGCCTTAAAAAACTCCTGGGTTACTTTCGCAGTATGTCATTGTCCATCTGTACTGTGAAGTGACGTCCAATCAACCTTGCTGCATTTAGTTGAATCTGAGCAGAAAATATATCCCTGAACACTTCAGAATTCATCTGGCGGCTTCTGTCTTCAGTCACATCATCAATAAACACTAGTGACCCAGTGCCTTTGGCAGCCATGAATGCCCATGCCATCACACTGCCTCCACCATGTTTTACAGAGGATGTGTGTTTTGGATCATGAGCCGTTCCAAGCCTTCTCCATACTTTCTTACTCCCATCATTCTGGTACAGGTTGATCTTAGTTTCATCTGTCCTAAGAATACTGTTCCAGAACTGGGCTGGCTTCTGTAGATGTTGTTTGGCAAAGTCTTATCTGGCCTTTCTATTTTTCGGGCTGATTAATAGTTTGCACCTTGTGGTGAACCCTCTGTATTTGCTCTCATGAAGTCTTCTCTTTATGGTAGACTTAGATACTGATACACCTACTTCCAGGAGAGGGTTCCTCACTTGGGTAAATGTTGTGAAGGGGCTTTTCTTCACAATGGAAAGGATTCTGCGATGATCCACCACTGTTGTCTTCCGTGGACGTCCAGGCCTTATGGAGTTCACGAGATCACCAGTGCGCTCTTTTTTTTCAAGAATGTACCAAACTGTTTATTTGGCCCCTCCTAACATTTGTGCTATCTCTCTGATGGATTTCTTAATTTTTGTTCAGCCTAACGATGGTCTTTCACTTGCATTGAGAGCTCCTTTGACCTCATGTTGTGAGTTCACAGCAACAGCTTCCAAATGCAAATGCCACACCTGGAATTAACTCCAGACCTTTTACCTGCTTAATTGATGATGGATTAACGAGAGAATAGCTCATGCAGCTCGTTAAATAGCTTTTGAGATAATTGTCCAATTACCTTTGGTCCCTTGAAAAAGAGGCAGCTACATATTAAAGAGCTGTAATTCCTAAACCCTTCCTCTAATTAGGATGTAAATACCCTCAAATTAAAGCTGAGAGTCTGCACTATAAGCCCATATTTATTACATAGCTGTATATTCAATATGTTTTGGTAAACAGCTGAAATGCCAAAATTTGTGTCACTGTCCAAATAATTCTGGACCCAACTGTATATAGTGCTGTTGCCAGTTTTTTGGGGTCAGAACGGCTAACAGATTCTCTTTAACCTTTAGGCAAAACTTAAAATTACTTTTCTGACCTATAGTTCTCTGTGGATATACACATGAGTGACCAGTGCAACTTGACATTACCCAAGAGTATTGGTGAATTCACTTGTTATTTTCTCTAAAACAGTTATTGAAGCAGACAGATTTTTCCTTTTAGTGTACATAATACACAATTACATGCTTTGATAATTAACACTGTAAAATTAAGAGTTGTTCTGTTTCAGCAAATAAAATTAATTTATTGCATAATGAAAAGTTATACAATTTTCTAATATACGTTCTGTATCAATTCCTAACAGTTTTCAAGATCTTTGCTTGTTGTCAATCAAAAGGAATCTTCATTGTTTATTTCAATGGATAAAAATGTGTTCTGGTCATGTCATAGACGTGCAGGACTTGTTAGGCTGGGTTCACACAACCTATTTTCAGACGTAATGGAGGCGTATTACGCCTCGAATTACGTCTGAAAAAATGGCTCCAATACGTCGGCAAACATCTGCCCATTACTTTCAATGGGCTTTACGATGTACTGTGCCGACGACCTGTCATTTTACGCGTCGCTGTCGAAAAATTACAGCCTCGTCAAAAGAAGTGCAGGACACTTCTTGGGACGTTTTTGGAGCCGTTTTCTCATAGACTCCGCGAAAAACGCCTAAGGCTGGGTTCACACACCCTATTTACGGACGTAATTCTGGCTTTCTAGCCATCAAATTCCGTCCAAAAATACGGCTCCAAAGCGTCGGCAAACATTTGCCATTAATTTGAATGGACTTTACGATGTTCTGTGCCAACGGTCATTTTTTTTACGCGTCGCTGTCAAAAGACGGCGCGTAAAAAAGACGCCCGCGTCAAATAAGTGCCTGTCACTTCTTGAGACGTAATTGGAGCCGTTTTCCATTGACACAATGGAAAAACAGCTCCAATTACGTCCGGAATGGACGCAGCGAAAAATGCCTGCAACATACCATTACATCTGAAATTCCAGAGCTGTTTTCTCCTGAAAACAGCTCCGTAATTTCAGCCGTAACGGAGGCTGCCGTGTGAACATACCCTAAGGGTATGTTCACACGCTTAACAGAAGACGTCTGAAAATACGGAGCTGTTTTCAAGGGAAAACAGCCCCTGATTTTCAGACGTTTTTTGAGCAACTCGCTTTTCTCGCGGCGGTTTTCGCGGCGTCTTCGCGGCGTTTTTTTACGGCCATTTTTGGAGCTATTTTCATTGGAGTCTATGAAAAAAACGGCTCCAAAAACGTCCCAAGAAGTGTCCTGCACTTCTTTTGACGAGGCTGTAATTTTACGAGCCGTCTTTTGACAGCGACGCGTAAAATGACAGGTCGTCGGCACAGTACATCGTAAAGCCCATTGAAAGTAATGGGCAGATGTTTGCCGACGTATTGGAGCCGTTATTTCAGACGTAATTCGAGGCGTAAAACGCCTCCATTACGTCTGAAAAGAGGTCGTGTGAACCCAGCCTTAGGCCTGGTTTACACGTGCGTGTGCGTTTTGCGCACGCAAAAAACGCGGCATTTTGCATGCGCAAAAGGCACTTAACAGCTCCATGTGTCATCACCATATGATGCATGGCTGCATGATTTTCGCGCAGCCGCCATCATTATGACACTCCGTTTGGATGTTTGTAAACAGAAAAGCACGTGGTGCTTTTCTGTTTTCATTCATCTTTTTCACTTCTGTTGCGCGAATCACGCTTGTCCCACGGAGCTGCTTCCTTGTGACATGCGTGGTTTTCACGCACCCATTGACTTCAATGGGTGCGTGATGCGCGAACAACGCTCAAATATAGGACATGTCGTGAGTTTTTCGCAACGGACTCACGCTGCGCAAAACTCACGGACTGTCTGCACTGCCCCATAGACTAACATAGGTCCGTACAACACGCGTGAAAATCACCCGTCGTTCCAGCGTCACTGCCCCAGTCGTCCCTGCCCTGGTGTATTGACATAGTTGCAGCGATGATGTGCTTGTATACCCACATTATCGCTGCAGCCAATCACTGGTCTCAGTGGGTATACGGCACAGGATCACTGAGGCCAGTGCTTGACAGCAGCGATCATGTGGGCATATGGGCATGTCATCGCTGCACCTATGTCAATAAACAGCAGCGGGGAGGAACGGAGTAGCGGCGCTGGAATGCCAAAAATCGGTGAGGTTTGTAATAGCTATAATAGCTATACCTTGGCCAATTTTTTAAATAACTCTGAAAACCCCTTTAAGTAATTACCCACTCCCCTTAGCTAAAAAAAAATGGCTGCCATAGCCCCTCCCATCATTGTGGTTTTTCCTGTCCAATAGACAGTGTAGGACAGAAAATGCTTTTTTTTAATGTAGGAATCGTTACTATTTTGTCTGCTCACCTGCAACAGTTTTCCAGCACCATAACACCTCCAGGTGTTGGTGTGAGTTTCGGCTTTCTATCTATATCAGAAGAAGTCGGTGCAGGCATGAATTGAGTCAGGCGGTATATGCAGGGCCCGCGTCAGCACCCGGCGATCCTGGGCAAGTGCCGGGGCCCATTACCCTTGGCTTCCGGGTGCTGCGGCTGCCATCGTCACAGCATCACTGTCCATATATGGACAGTGATGTCAGGAGGAAAGACGGTGCCTCTGCTCCGGGACTCTGTCTCTGGGGAAGCCCCTGACATCACTGTACATATATAGACAGTGATGTCAGTAGGAGAGGAGGAGTCCAAGGCAGAACGCTAGAAGCGGCTCTTCTCCAGGTCTCCATCTCTGGGGAAGCCCCTGACGTTGCTGTCCATATATGGACAGTGTTGTCAGGAGCAGAGCAGTGTCACAGGCAGAGTGCTAGTAGTGCTCTGCCTGGGACTTTGGCTTTGGTATTGCCGCACTAGCCGCATATGGACAATGATGTCAGGAGCTTCTCCAGAGCTGGAGTACCGGAGCAGAGCCCTTACTAGTGCTCTGCCCGGGACTTCAGCTCTGCTCCGGACATCACTATCCATATATGGACAGTGATGTCAGGAGCAGAGCATGAGTCCCAGACATAGTGCTAGTAGTGCTCTGCCAGAGACTATGGCTTTGTGGTTACCCCTGACAACACTGTCCATATATGGACAGTGACGTCAGGGGCTTCGACTGAAGCGGAATCCCCAGCCAGAGCGTCGGCAATGCTCTGGCTGGGGATTCCACTCCTAGAGGGAACCCCAAAGGCGCTACATACAGGCTAGGAGGAGTTTGATTGGAGCGGAGACCAGGTATGCACGCTGCTGCTCCATTCAAAGCCTATAGGGCACTCAGCTGTTTCCATCAGGCTCATAGATTTTGAATGAAGAGACACCGTGTGTGCTCAGACTCTGCTCCATTAAAACTTATCCAAGACGCCAGCTTGCAGCTGGGGGAACAAGTGACCGGGATCCCCCACTCTTGCAATCGCTGGGGTCTTAGCGGTCGGATCCCCGCTAATCTAGAATTTTTCACCTATCCAGTAGATAGATGAAAAATGCTAGAGGCTGGAATAACCCTTTAATCCTATATTTCTAGCTTGGTGTTCGGCTGAGGATGTAGATGGAGTTAATTCCTCTATTAATACATTTCTGGATTTACTTAAGAAGTAAATTGGAATAGGCCTAAGCCTGTTTACTCTGAGAGTGCAAGTGGCGACCATCTTGGCTATTCTTGTCGAGCTTATTTCCCAAAATCTTCTGATAAAGAGATTTCAGAAAGGCTCGGCTAAAATTAAGACCTTACTAGAGCCCCCTCTTTTCATAATGCAATGCAGGTTATCTCCCTTCCACTGTCCCCCCCCTGACCATTTTTCAGAGGAGGAATCCAGTCTTCATACACTAGGTAGGTCATATGTAATGGAAATTATGATTTATAACATTAACCTGTTTTTTTCTTAGTCCTAACAGAAGCACAAGCGTCCCACCCTGATTTAGTCTACTACTTTATAATAAACACAGTAGTGGGAGGTTCTAGTTCAGACTTTATAGTTGGTGGTGGTATTACTTCCTAAATTTCCATCTGTACTCCCAGGCCACAGGGGCATAAATACCCCATTATTGTGTTGCTGTTAGAACTATGGAAAAACGGATTACCGTTAGAAATATAATCTTTTTTACGTAGAATCCGTTCCGAAAAGCTGCAAATTAACTTCCTTAGACTTCAATAAATCGAATTCACGTGTGAATCTTCATGCATATCCATGGCAGAAATCCTGAATATTAGCCGAAGATTTCACTTAAAATCTACAGCAGATTTGTTTCTGCAAATCCTAGCTCTGTAAACAGGACCTAAGGCCTAATGCACACGACCACAGTGGTTTTGCGGATCCCGAAACCACGGAACCCTGGTCCATTTGTCCGCAAAAAAAAAACTTTCGTTCTGCACGCGTGTCATCAGGATTTACAGATCTGCAACAAAAACAATTGATCTCACCAGTTTGCAAAGCCGCAAATAGGAACCGTAAAATAACTCGTCCTGCGTTTTTGAGGCACGGGTTCGCGGCCCCCACATGGATCTGTGAAAACCACGGTCGTGTGTATGAGGCCATAGAAATGAATGGGTCCGCAATTACCTGCAAAATCTGGATACATTGCGGACACAAAAGCACGGTCGTGTGCATAGATATTAGAGCTGTACTTTGTAATAAGTCATGCACTTGTGTTCCCACGACATGACCAGGACAGATCTTTTCCCTGGAAGTAAATGATGAAGGTACCTATTGAATGACTGCAAGGAGAAATCTTGAAAACCGTGAGGAATTTATGAAAAAAACTTTTCATTATACAAAGAAAACATTTTATTTGCAAAAATCGGAATACCCCTCTAGGTGTATCCTCTCATGATTTTTGAGGTCACAAGTGCAGAACACCAGTCCTCACTTGGCACAGTATGACTAATTCTTACTTTTCGTGAACAACGTTTGATGTTTTTCTTTTCCACTCTGTATACTACTTCAGTCTGAACTGTTCTGGTTGTTTCTAAAAATCTGTCTGATTTTACAAACATTTATTAGAAAACTATATGCAATTCAAACAACTACTTTAAATCTTGTCATTCTTTTTCCCTTGCCTTAGGGAACAGTAAAACCTGTAAGAACTACATTTGTGCTACAAATAATATGCGTAGAATTTTTTTTTCGGAATTCAAATAGTATGACAATAATAAAAATGTAATTAGAGCACAAGTAGCTTTTTCTCTATCTACAATTCTGCATTGCCAACTCCTTTACTCAAGAATCTTTTTAGGCACGGGAGAAAAGGGGAAATATGTTCATGGAGATGGGATATTAGTTCAAGTTTCCTGCTATGTGTTTTTAGCAGTACGTTTTTTCATCAAACCTCTTTTTTTTATTTCTTCGCTTATTAGACATCTTCACTTGTCAATGTTGTTAAAAACAAATGTGTTAGGATGAGCGATTATATAGTAAAATTAACCAAGGGATCCTATCTCAGGGAACTAACAGTACTGTATATATATATATTTTTTTTTTTAAAAGAAGGGTTTCCAAGCAGGTTGGTGCCCACGGTGGAGATTGCAAAATGCCTCCCCATTATACATATTGCCCAGTAATTTATGGACGATTGGTAGCCTTGGTGAACACCTAATATACCTGGTGGAATGAGATGGTGCACTAGTTAATATAGGTGGCTTAGGGCAGGAAAGTGTGTAATTTAATTATATTAAATAGGTAGAAAAATAAAATCTGGCGCAGCTCTAAATCTTGTTCCCTTTCACACAACTATAATTACATGATAAAATTCTGCCTGCAGCCACAACTAGGGGGCGCTAACTACATAAGGAATTATACAGCTCCCATTGGACACAATAATAAAACAGTGTGCAATTTTTCCTCTACTGGCGGCAGTATTAATATTTAACTAGGCTTTTCATAAATAGCACAGAGAAATGGTTTCCTAATAATAGGAAATCCCACTCCCCTAACTAGTGAATCCTTGAGCGTTGTATAACTTTATTATTCAATAAATACGCTTTTTTTTTTTTTTAAATACTTTAAAGGCTTTATACACCTTTGAAATAATTTTTTTGTAATAAAAATGTCTATCAGTGGAACTTTCTAAATACTTTTTTATTAAAAATTATTTTTCATTTTTGAGATACTGCTGCTGTGTACCCTGTATACAGAGCAGCTGTATCTAGCGCTGAAACCTGAATCTGTCAGGTCAGTGGGACTGACGGGTTCAGTGTCAGCGGGTCCTGCGTGTCATTTTATATATATATATATATATATATATATATATATATATATATATATATATATATATATATATAAAAGCTACCTTTTTTGGGGGGAAAGGTGGATAACTTCTAGGTGTGAGTGTATATGCTGGCGGGGGTCCTCATGGAATTTTGACCCTAGTTGAAGAAAAGCTACAGTTCTGTCCTTTTTGTATTTTTGTAATCAGATTAACCTTTTCACTCTAAGAGGATCAATGTATTGGGAGACCCTTTGGCAATAATGGGGCAGGGGCAAACTTTGACTGTTATTCCTTGTTAAAGAAAAAGAACAGCAAATGCCATAGGTCATTTCTGGAGCCATGCATGATTTATTTAAGAGAGAGTTCTCATTCTCAATGAACAGAGAATATCTGTACACTGTCAGGTGCAATCAGGATTTCCCTTCTTTTTTTTTTTTCTTCAATCAGATAATAAAATGTATTGAAATTATGGTCATAAAGTTAATGAGCAAACATTAAGGATTTAATTCAGAGAAATATGATGAGATTCGCTTTCCAAGAATAATATAGATTTGAATCTAGACATCCTTTATGGAGTTTGTAAACCGTTTTAGTTGCTTTTTGCATATGAATACAGCTATATCATTCAATAGCTTTCAGCCAATAGTTTCAAATTCCATTTCAAATCTTTTGTGCATTAAAAGAGGTTAACATCCCACCATCTGGGGGCAGGAAAATGCTATCTGAAGTAATGTTTTGAAGGCGAATTAGCAGAAAATTAACCATGGTCCCCTTAAAGGCTATGTAAACCTTTTGAAAGGGATTTATTTATTTTTTTTAAATAAAAAGGTCAGTCAGTGTGATTGGTGCAACTTTATAATTAGTTTTTATTTAAAATTCTTTTAACTTTTTTAGATACAGTTGCTTTGTATTTTATATACAGAGCAGCTGTATGGTGCACTAAATTCTGTTCCCGTCAAGTCCGCGGGACTGACGGGTCAGTGAAAGCGAATTCTGCATGTCTCTGACACCCAGGATCCACCTGTTATCCATCACATCTAAGTTCATATCTTATATGTGATAGGTTACAGGTGGGTACTATGTGTCAGAGACATGCAGGACCCACTGACACTGAACCCGTCATGTCCGCGGGACTGACGGATTCAGGACTTAGCGAACGATACAGCTGCTCTGTATGCAGAATACAAAGCAGCTGTATCTCAAAAAGTAAAAATAATTTTTTAGAAAAACTAATTATAAAGTTTTACCAAACACACTGATTGACATTTTATTAAAAATAAAAACATCCCTTTCAAAGGTGTACATAGTATTTAACCCCTTAGTGACCACCCTATTATAGGCCTTAATGACCAAGCTATTTTTTACGTTTTTCCATCGTCACGTTCAAAGAGCTATAACTTTTTTATTTTTGCATTGACATAGCTGTATGTGGGACAAGTTGTATTTTTTTAATAGCACCATTTTGGGGTACATATATTTTATTGATTAACCTTCATTAACTTTTTTTGGGGGGAATAGAAAAATAAACAGCAATTTTGCCACCCTTTTTTGCATCCTAAACCTAATAACTTTATTTAGTGGGTTGTTTGATTGCGTCGATACCAAATTGATATAGTTTTCTTTTGTTTTACTACTTGACACTGTAAAAAAACATTTTTTTCAAAATTATTTGTTGTTGTCTCGGCGTTTTTTAACAGCCATAGCTTTTTATTTTTCTGCCGATGCAGCTGTATAAGTATGTTATTCACGGTAAATATAAGTAGAATGCTACCTATATTTACAGTGAATAACATACTTATACTATAAATGGTATATACTCATATAACAACTATATAATCATTTCTTCTCCTTAAACCGAGCCCAATAAGATTGATCAATTACCGATTTCTATTTATGCCTCCTGCTGATGCTTATTTTGCTCCTTAGAATGTATGCAAAACGCTGTGTTGATAACAATCACAGATTCTACCAGAAATTCTACTATACTTTTGCTTAAATCCCTGACATTGTCTCCTACGTTCTCTCGATGTACATATATAATATATCTTTATAATCCCTGTTTTACTTATCGACTGATATATATATTATCCTATTCTATATGATTTATTACCTTAATGTACACATGTCTGAGTACGTGTTGTAGATACTGTTCTTATTTTATTTTGTTTTATTTTGTATTCTTTTTTCTGAAATATATGAATCTGTATGATGCTAATATATTTTGTTTGCAATATAATTTGCTTCTATAGTGCCTGATGAAGGCCTTGCTATGACTGAAACGTTGCACTAAGCCTCTGGCATCAACTACTATTGATAAATAAATTTCAAGATTTCTTTCAAAACTTCAACCTTGTGTGCCGAATACTTACTTTATAGGCATTTACTAAAGGCAGAACTGGGGGCCTTTGTTAGCTGCCATAGAAACCATCGGCATCCCGTGATCGCATCGCGGTTGTGCCGATGGGGTGAGAGAGGGAGCCCCCTCCTCTAAAACCACTGAGATGCCGTGCTCGCTATTGACCGCCGCATCTGAGGGGTTAAGCGGGCGGAATCGATGTTGATTAAATCCCGCCCACTTGAGCAGGTCTGCTCAAAGCCCTCAGCTACCTCCGCTAGCTGAGAGCAGGAAGCTTTAACTGCTCCCGGCGGTGCTACTTAATTGTGATGCAGAGCAGTAAAATGGCTACTGCATCAGAATAAAGCCCGTTAGTGACAGCCGTGAAAAAGGCGTATTGGTGGTCACTGATGGGTTAATGTGCTTTAAAAATGTGAAAAAATGTATAAGACTTTTTGCTCATGTATTCTGGCAGTTCACTGTTATCAAACACATATCAACATTATATAAAAACACTTTCCTCATTTCAACCAGCCCAAACTATTCTTTTATCTACATAGCCTATACTAACCCCTCCATCCTCGAAACTGCATTGATAGGATAATAGGAGGTCAACTAGGTGGCTAGGGGAGCAACTGTTAACAAATTGATCACCTGTTTCCAATTGTAACCAGCAGAATTGTGAACGCAGCTCTGTACTATAATACAGACTGTAAGAAACTTGTGTGTTGAACTTGCTGGGCTAGATTAAGGCTGCCAGCAGTATTGAGCAGTTTTTTTTACGATGGGGCCCCCCTAACTTGGGGCCCTCCATGACAATGGCGGATCATCATAGGGCGTTTTGGGCAGCTGCCCGGAGTTCGAGGCTCCCCGGGAGCCCATGGCCACCCAAAGTAAAATGTAGTTTTGTCTAGTTTTTGCCGCGATTTTGCTGCTACGAAACGGCATTCTATATGTCCTGCATAAGGACCTGTAGACATAAGGTCACATGACCTTATCTCTGAAGTTCTTACTACAGTTTAGAGACCTGCTGGTCACATGACCGCAGGACCTTGAGCAGCAGCAGCAGTAGCAGCAAAATTCCACAGAGAAGACTGAGGAGAGCTGCTATGTAAGTATAAGGGGATTGATTTGTTTAAGGGGGTCTGCATTTAGGGGGTCTGTATTTAGGGGGTCTGGTGTGGGGTCTGTATTTAGGGGTCCTGGTTTGGGGACTGTATTTAGGGGGTCTGGTCTGTATTTAGGAAGTTTGGTGTCTGTATTAGTTTAAGGGATCTGGGGTCTGTATTTAGGGGGTCTGTATTAGTTTGGGGTCTGTATTTAGCTGACCTGGTATAGGGTCTGTATTAGTTAAGGGAGTCAGGTCTGGGTTCATTATTAGTGTAGGGGGTCAGGTCTGGGGTCTGTATTTAGGGGTCTGGTCTGGGGTCTGTATTAAGGGAGTCAGGTCTGGGGTCATTATTAGTGTAGGGGGTCAGGTCTGGGGTCTATTTTGGGGTCCGGTCTGAGGTCTGTATTTATTTAGGGTGCTTGTTCTGGGGTCTCTATTTTTTTAGTGGGGGTCTGGTCTGGGGACTGCAATAGAAGGTCTGGGTCAGTATATATTCTATGATCTAGTCTGGGGTCCAAATGTATTAGTCCGTGTAAAAGGGGTTGTCCAGGCACATCGATAGTTCATCAGTATAAAAAAAAACGGTCTGTGCCCAGACAACCTCTTTAATGTATGGGCCTGGGCCTTGGTGTCTAAATTTGTGTGTTTCCTTAGAGGCTAGAAATGGCTGCAGAAGTGATGGGCAAAGATGTCTCATCAGGAGAAGTCGCCATAACGTTCTGCGTCAGATGGAGAAGAAAAGAAAACTACTCCCATCAGAGAAGACGCCACCTGTGAGTCACTGCATCTATAGAGGATCTTTCCCCTCTCCTAACAGGTCTGTTGTAGGAAATCCTTGTATTCTACATATCTTTGTGTACCCAGGACTAATAGACAAATGTGTGTTACCATTCCCATTGTCAAGAGGAAGTTCCCTGAACAGCGTGATACTGTCAGCGATGGTTCACGACTGTCAGTATGTAGGGACACAGCCCTGTGACAAGAGGAATCGTAATACCCATTTGTCAATTTCTCGCACAAAAAGGTGGTGTTCACTATAGACACGGCTGAGCGGCCGGGGGGAAAGGGGTGCACAAGTTTGTGGAACAGCCCAGGGTCTATGGTATACTTAATCCGCCACTGCTACATGACATTGCTTCTAGGCATCTGAAGCCTAGTACAACCTATTACAAACTGTGCCCCACAAAATAGAAACCTGAGTGCTTGGGATATTAGAAAAAAAGTCTACAAAGTTAAACATTAAAAGCAGTGACTTACATTCGATGTCCATCATTCTTTGCTCTGTACCCATAGATGATAAATGACATGTAATGACTGTAGGTTCGTCTTTGCTAAATGAGAAAAAAAAACGAAGATACCATTGCACTCATTGCACTACTATTTTCCTTTACTCTACTTTTGATAATTCTCCCTCATTGATGTGTTACTGCCAGTAGGAAAATAGTAGTTTTCCATAGCAACCAATCAGATTTCAGATTTTATTTTCCATAGGGGCCTCTGGAAAATATATGGTGAAATGTGACTGGTTTCTATGGGAAACTGCTATTTTTCTATGAATAGGCCGGTGTCCTTCCCAGCGTGATGGCGCCAGCACCGCACAAGGCACAAGACGTCTGTGCCATTTGAAACTTCACCATGCAGCTCCAGTCCTTGGCAAAGGGTGGTGCGGGGTGGTGCAAGCATCACGTAAGTGACGCAACTGCGGGCAGGGCTTATAACAAATGAGTGCTTGCAGCCTGTAAAAGGGCATGGCCGGGAGACTATGTATAGGTATGTGAAAGTGATTAGAATATGTTTAAAAGATAACATTTTGCATGGACTCCATCTTGTATGGTAGGCGTCCATTTTGGATCGTTGGAATCCATCTTTTGGCCTGAAGGAGCCATCTTGAAATTAATAAGTAAAAAGTAAATGTCAGCAGCGTCCTGAAGCAATTTTGTTATGTGTTCTTGAATTGAATGTTTTATTACTCTTGTAAGGAGCAGATCAAATAGCCTTGGCCGAATGAACAATGACATTGTTTACCATGAGGAAGGGGATTCAGCCCTCTCTTTAAATGATTTAAACTTATCTGCAGTCTCCATTCTCTGGTGAGATAAGAAGGAGACAAATTAACTTGTGTATCTGAAATGTGTGTCTTCCCATGGGACAAGGTTCAGGCCACCTGGGGCTTGGAGGGTGAAGAATTATTATAATGCATTGAAATATTCTCATTGGCTGAATCAGAGTCATTATCATATTGTAGATGATTGGCTGAAACCAAAGCCTACACCTTTCCTGTCATTATACTTATATACTTGTTTGGATCAATAAACCGCAGAGAAGGATTTTGAGAATACAAGCATGGTCTCTTGTGTCATCTTTTCTCTCAGATATATATATCTATCACCTATGATTTGGAAACTGGATAAATCACTGGAGGGCGGGTATCGGTTGACATACCCATTACAAATTTCAGTCTAACATATTTTGGCCCATGATTGCGTTAACAGTTTTTGGTGCCGAAAACGCGGGAGATTGCTCGTCTGATACGCTGTCGCTGGAGGCCTGACGGCATTTGCCTCAGTGAAAATAAAAAACCGGCCGGTACGTAAGAAGCTTATTCTTACAAACATGATTCACTCATTCATTGTCGAGGCCGGAATTAGCAGTCATGACGTCACATCTCCTGATACGCAGTGTTTATCCAGCAGGTATGTTGAAAGCTTTTAGTGTGATGAATGATTGCAGATACGTACGTTATCTTGAGTTGTTGTACAGATGTGTGAATCTTGGAGGTTCACGGTATGGGAGAATTTTTGCCGGCATTGAACATTGAAATTGTAACATTGAAATTGTTAAGATTGTGAGAACAGAAGATGTAAGGAGTGAATGCGTGACCCCCTCTTGTGAAATGTGATGACGTAGGAAAAAAAAAGAGAGAAACTTGTGCAGAGGTAGTGTGAATCCATGGCGTATATCTGTCTGTTTAAGATGAGGAAGCTGAATGCTGTGTAGTGAACCTGCAATGAACTGTGAATTGTTATAGGTCTGTTCAAAATTTTATTTTTTATTATTTGGCTGTTGTGTAGAAACTGTTAAGGATCAAAGGGGAATGTTTTCCTGTTGCCTGCTTGCTCTACTATAGTCGAGTGACGGGGACGCCTGGCTCGGCGTGGTACTATGTGTCCGTAGGTGACACAATCTGTCCGTAGGTGGCAGAATTTGTACGTAGGTGACAAAGGTTGGTTGGATATTCGTAGGTAATATCCTGTAGTACTTTTAGTACCACAAGGACTTCTGCGGTTAAGTCCTGATAATGGAGAACTTGGAGAGCAGCGCAACAGGGGAAGCGCCGTAGTGTGACGTACAGCCAAAGATTATTGTGACAAACAGGGGAAGAAGACGCTATAACAACTAAAAGGGGTTCTGTAATAATAGGTTCTTTGTCAGGATTGTAGTAGTCAAATGAATATATATGAAAGTGCATGTGAGATGTGTGATAAGGGTGTATGTACCATTACCCAGTGCAATAGGGAAAACTTTTTGAATGTTGTTTTGAATAATCATTGATACACTTTTAGCACACACTGCCAGCTTGTAATATTATGTGTAAGGGTCCTTAACAACCAGTTGTATGCATTGTCAGACTGGCATAAGGTGGGGATCAGTACAGACTGATTTCTAGCACGCATTTGATAATCTGGTATGAACTTTTGATGTAGTATAACATCCAAGTCAGTCAGTCTGTATTAAAATCAGACCGCTGGAAATGAGTACCGTTGTAACATAACAATCTGTGTTCAAAGCAAAGAATGACCCACATGTGTCGTAGTAGTATAACTACCTACACAATTACAGTGAAGGACATTGGTATTGGCGCACACCCAAGGCCCTTAAAGAAATGATGCCCAACATACGTAGCAAATCCCCGGACTACAGCCCACAGAGTAAACGGCTGAGTGGGGAGGATGAGATATGTGATCAAATGAGCTGATTGTTCAAAAATGTAGGTGGATGTTAATAAATGGCTTTTTGTGAATAGACAGAGACAGAAAATAAATCCGGAGTGCTGCATATAAGGAATTGATGATGATGATGATGACTAATATCGATTGTAACGGGGAGGGGCTGTGTGATGTAACATGTGTGTGATATAACTGTGCAGTGTGAAGTCTGAAAAGCAGACTGATATAAGCTTATATATAGAGCATGGACTGATGAGACAAGTGATTACAATATTGCACTGATTTTAGATCTATATTGTATGTTCACATTTTTAATAGCAGTACTTAGTATTTTGTATATAGGGTTAAATTGGAGTCATTTTAGAAAAGCATTGGCCTGAAGGAAAGGGGGGTTATATGTGTGAGACAGGAAAAGGCCGCTCGCTGGTTGCAGTGGTTAGGAATGTTTCTTATCTTTGCGCATGCGCTGTTGTCCGTAAGTACCGAGTGTGTAAAATATTATGTCAGAATTTGTCTACATAAAAGATAAAAGTTACGCTGCATATTTTTGTGTTATGATGTGATAAGATTTAATGTCGTAATCTTTTGAACTTAATTCAAATGAATTAAAATACAGATATTGTGAAACACGGGGTCTTGAAGATGTATGTACCCCTACTGTTCCCTACTTCCACATATAGTTTATTGGTTTGCAGTAATTAATATTAGCAGATATATTATTTTCTGTTTTATTGGATAAAGAATTATAGTTGTTGTTCTTGTTTTTACATATGCATAGGAAGTGCTATAGTGCTGACTAAATGTCATTTTTGAAAATGTATGAGGTTTTATAAGTAAATGGTTGCAAGGTATCTAAAAAGATAACATGCTGTTTTGTCAGGAGAAAGTCACTTTTGTTTTAGGCTATTGTGTATTAAAAGGGGGAAAACAAGTGCCCCCCAGATAGTGTCCAACCTTATTATGTTGAGAGATGTAGTTTTGAACCCTGCTACATTACTTTCGCAGAGTCCAAAAATGGGGAGTAGTGAGGGGACGGATCAGGTACAATTTTATTTTGTTTGGAATTAATGAATTTGGTTCCAGGAGATCTACAAAATTTGTATGAGACCCCAATGAGTAATCCAGATTAAATGTGTATGACAGTAACCTAAATGTTGAGGTTTTTGTGTAGATTTCTCCAGAACGGTGAATATGGCACTGGGTATGCTGTGCTGTAGTCTCCACCCAATATGAGGTATTGTGTAAGAGACTATGAGTCTTTACAGATTTAGTTGGGAAGGAGGTGAAAATTATCTGAATATTGTTAATTTTATGCAAGATTTGAATAATTTTTATTTGTTTTTGTATTAATCAAGTATTTACAGAACCTGATAAAAGTGAGATTTACAAATATTCTGGATTATCAGATGAGTGTGGAGAAGTGTATAATATTTGGTTTTATTTTTGAGAATGAAGACGCCACCCCTTTGAGATGTTCTATCTATATGTGACATGGGTTTTTTTAAATGTAAATTTGTAATGTAGAAATACTTGATCATATACAGTATGTACAAGACAGGATACGAGGCACCAGGTAAATTATCCAGAAACCACTCTCAACTTCTTGTTCATCTCAAGGAGCGGAGCTGGAGGTGCTCGCTGAGGCTTGTAACCTGGCAAAAGGTAAGACGGCCGACATTTACACTGACTCTAGGTACGCTTTTGGTATCGCCCACAATTATGGGCCCATTGGTAGTAGGAACTTTATTGGATCATCGGGTAAGCCCATTGAGAGAGCAAGAGATGACAGAACTGACAACAAGAGTATGTGCAGCCAGGTATCAGTAAATTGGCTTGTCCCTGGATACAATAATGCCACCTCTAGGTTTGTAGCAGCCGGCATGATGTGTGCACGGTGTGATATAGGTAAAACAGCAATGGTACCTGTGAAAAGTGCAGCCCGGCCAAATTACTCGTCCCAGCGACTGCAGAACATACAACTACACGAGGTAGAAGTGTATGACAATGTGCTCGTGTGTGTAGACCTGTTCTCAGGGGGGGCCTGAAGCCCGGCCAGTATCTTCCCCACTCCAGACGTTGTGTGTAGTGACAGGGGAATTGTGTTCTCCCAAGCATTGAACTGGTGTTTGTACAATGATAAGATGTCAGCAGTTCTCCAGATGTTATTCCAAACTTTGTTTAATAACTGTATTCAAGAAGTGTTGTGGGAATATTAAATACTGAGGTAAAGTTTTATGTAAAGTTCTGGACCAGCCTTAGCATTGGACTATTGGAGGCATGTGTCAGTATTATGTTTGTGTAAATGATAACTACTTAGTGCAAGTAGATTCCTATTTGAAAATATTTTTGTTGTGAAAGGATTCTGTGCAGTAAAAATATATAAAGAAGAAGAATCAGTTTGTATGTATCAGTTTTAGTTACTGCCCAGTGTGAACGTTTAACATAAATCTGCCATTGTTAATGTTTTTCTTCAACTGAATTATCTGATTAAGATAAATTAATGATTATGTGATGAAAAAGATTGTTCTCCACAGGAAGAGTCCAACTGGGAGCGGAAGGCGTGAAAACCAGATTCTAACAGAATGTGGACGGATAAAGGAAGGTAAACTGGTACCACCCAAGGCATTCTTGATGGCACTTGTATTGATGGGGTATGACCTCACATATGCCCCAAGACTGCAAGGATCGATATGGTGAGATCTAATTGGTATGTCCCAGGTTTTACAGCTGTTGCTGCTAAATTCTGTTAGAGCTGTTTGATTTGCCTACAGAACAGTCCTGGCAGACCGGTGCCAACCTTATCATACCCGCCTCCCACGAAGAGAACAGATCTTGAGAGGCCTTCCAAGGCAATACAAACCAGAGTAGGAAAAAATTGGTTTGAGACACTCGTCAGATAAAACGTATGATATCTGTATTGAATATTTCTGTGAGTTGGAGCTGTTAAAGGTAATCAGCTGAGAATAAGATATAAATCCTGCTGAAAAGTGTAACACCAAGTGCAAATATAATGTATCCAGTAATTACACATCTTCTAGGTAACTGTCCAGTGGAACAGAGAAGTTTTTCTTATATAAAGGTGTTTGTTTGATGTAGTTTAAGGGCCTGACATTATTATTGTATGTACTTAGAACAACGTTTATAGTGTATGCGGATGATGTTATCACCAGAGTAGCATTTATTTTAACAATTGACGAGGGTTGGGGGTCCCCGGCAAGTGCCAGTAAACATGAACTAGAAGACTTTTAATATGATGAACTCCATCACTGAGATGCGGCAGGCGCAGCCTGAGCCAGTACAACGCGTTTGTCATGAACTGACGGCAGTGTCACAATTCTAAGCAGCCGCCCAGACAAGTAACTTGCCAGAGGAAGAGGACAGATACGGAGGGTTTGTGGTAGTCACAATAAAACGCCACTAATCCGTCTACGTGGGATCTCACCCCAGGCTCACAGCATAAGGTGCTATGTACAGCCCGGTGACTTATACTAAAAGAGACGGTGTCTGACAGATGAGAAGGACCAAACCAAGTCCTGATGACATCAGCAAAGTTCAAAGTAAAGACCAAAGACCTGAGTGAATCCGTCAGCAGTAGCAGAAGACAGAAGAAGAAGAGGACGATGATGTACAGGACTGGCAATAAACTGATGGGACCCAAACCTAGAAGGGTGATAGTATGAGATTGGTGATAGCATTATTTTATAAGTTGAGGCCCTATTGTTTATATTGTCTGAGGTTTATAATTATAATGTATGTAAACATGCCACGGTACTGTGAATAACAACTTGAGGTGTTTTATGTGGAGGTGTGAGGTGAAGGTCACTGGTTGTTGTCACTCATAAGTAAGAAGTACATGGCAGCAATGAGAGCCCGGAGGTTATGTTACTCGGGTGTCTTTAGGTTTGAGGAAGATGCTGCCCATGACTTGTTATATCTGCAGGGGTAAAAGTCCCATTAGGACAGTAAGTGACCGTGCGACAATTATGACCAATACAAGTACCATAGAGGAGAAGTTTGGATTATTGCCAATATTAGTAGGTTTAAAAGTAAAAAATGCTCATAATATAGAGAAAGTAGCCGACAGATTTGACACAGTTACAGATTATGTGTTTGATGTTCTGAATGCTGCCCAAGGGGGGATGTGCATGTGCCAAGTAGTTGTCCCAGCCTGTTGCCATTATATAGACCCTACTGGCA
Source organism: Rhinoderma darwinii (assembly GCF_050947455.1). Taxonomy (NCBI): domain Eukaryota; kingdom Metazoa; phylum Chordata; class Amphibia; order Anura; family Rhinodermatidae; genus Rhinoderma; species Rhinoderma darwinii. The sequence goes on along the minus strand of NC_134689.1, from coordinate 308,623,634 downwards.
TTATGCAGGACAAGTATGACTGTAGATAAAGCTGAGAAAATAAAGGAAGAGTTCAGGAAAGACAATTCTAAAGATGATTGAACCTGGAGTGGCCGGATTGGTTGTCATGGCTCAATCCCTCTAACTGGTTTAAGGGTGTTAGGGGATGGGTAATGGGTCTGCTCTAGAGTGTCCTGCAGGTTTATTATGTATTGCATTATATTTGCTTCTGAGGCTCATATTTTGAGGCCTGACAAAACTTTGGCAATGCTTCGCAGCAAAGGTTAAAATGATTACCCGCCATACTGGATCTTTTGATCAAGTGTACCCTATGAGTGAAACAATTATGGGAAGGAATTTTGTTGACATGCCCAGGGGATGAGGTGAAACGGTTAGGTAAGTCCTCAAGGGGGGATAAGCCCTCCTTTAAGTACCTGACGTGGATGCAAAATGTCCTCATATAAACAAAAGGTGGGAAATGTGAAAGTGATTAGAATATGTTTAAAAGATAACATTTTGCATGGACTCCATCTTGTATGGTAGGCGTCCATTTTGGATCGTTGGAATCCATCTTTTGGCCTGAAGGAGACATCTTGAGATTAATAAGTAAAAAGTAAATGTCAGCAGCGTCCTGAAGCAATTTTGTTATGTGTTCTTGAATTGAATGTTTTATTACTCTTGTAAGGAGCAGATCAAATAGCCTTGGCCGAATGAACAATGACATTGTTTACTATGAGGGAAGGGGATTCAGCCCTCTGTTTAAATGATTTAAACTTATCTGCAGTCTCCATTCTCTGGTGAGATAAGAAGGAGACAAATTAACTTGTGTTTCTGAAATGTGTGTCTTCCCATGGGACAAGGTTCAGGCCACCTCTGGCTTGGAGGGTGAAGAATTATTATAATGCATTGAAATATTCTCATTGGCTGAATCAGAGTCATTATCATATTGTAGATGATTGGCTGAAACCAAAGCCTACACCTTTCCTGTCATTATACTTATATACTTGTTTGGATCAATAAACCGCAGAGAAGGATTTTGAGCATACAAGCATGGTCTCTTGTGTCATCTTTTCTCTCAGATATATATATCTATCACCTATGATTTGGAAACTGGATAAATCACTGGAGGGCGGGTATCGGTTGACATACCCATTACAAATTTCAGTCTAATATATTTTGGCCCATGATTGCGTTAACAAGGTACATAATCTGTATCTATACCAGGGGCCTTACTAGGGTCTTAAAAGATCAGGGGCACAAGCCCCAAGACATATGTTTACACCCCTCCCCAAAAATATATATATCTATTTCAGAGACATCACATCTGTAAGACTACGACCCCTATCGCTACAACACTGGATATAATTAGATACATTGTCTCTGTAGACAGTATCAGACATGATAGGATTAGATACATTGTGTCAGCAGACAGTATCGCACAATAGGCTTATATACCGCGGCTCAGCAAACAGTATCACACATTTTAAGATTAGATACAACAGCTCAGCAGACAATATCACACAATAGGCTTAGATACAGTGGCTCAGCAGACAGTATGACACATGATAGGCTTAGATACATCAGCTCAGCTGACAGTATCAGACATGATAGACTTACGGACTATAGGACGCATTGGACCATAAGAAGCACCCATAAATTGTAGCATAAAAGAGGATAAAAAAGTTATTGCCTTTAATTGTACATTTCCTGGGTAATATTGAGACAATAGGGGACCACAGTACCCCAATACAATGCCAGCCATAGTGCCCCATAACCATGTCAGACACAGAATTGGCCGCTATAGTGATCTCACCCTCCCCTGAACTCACCAGACATCAGAGGTGTGGAGAGGCAGGGGTTAATGGTGTTAAATCTGCTCTTCTTGCTGCTCTGTACATAGGAGGGGGCGTGGCTAGAAGGTCCTTCAGATCAGTACCTGCACAGATTTACTGTGCTGTGTGTACTAATGTCTGTGTTATTTGCTCACTCAATAGTGAGATGACAGAATTCTGTGTGTAAGATCTGACTGTTCAGTCAGCAGATAACACACAGATCTTTTACACAACGCACAGGACATGCAGCTTCCATTACACTGCACTGCAAGGCCCTTTGAAGCTCGGAGCTCAGTCTCCTGCTCCTGGCATCTGTTTGCCTTCAGGAGATAAGACACAACAGGAGATTACAGCTCAGACCCTATGAGAGAATCTGCATCTTATAGTCCAAATAATACGATACATCGGTTTAGCAGACAGTATTGCATGTGATTGGCTTATTTACAGTGCCAGAGCAGTCAGCATCAGACATGACAATCTTAGATACATGGCCCCAGCACACAGTATCACACATAATAGGCTCAAATACAGTGCACCAGCAGTCCGTATCACAAAAGGTAGGCTTAGATACAGGGTTTCAGCAGTCAGTTTTTTTGTACTTACCCTCAGAAGCAGATTTAGCCTTTCTGGGGCCCTAAGCAATGTTATGTCTGGTGGCCCTTATAAAAAACATTTGTACAGAATGCCCCACGTAGTGCCCACTGTCGATAGGCAAGTGTCACACTTCCCCTATATAGTGCCACACACAATTCCTTTTGTACATAGTGCCACACACTGCACCCCCTATAGATAGTGCTTCACACAATGCCCCCTGTAGATTGTGCTGCACAACTCCCTGTAGATAGTGCCACACACCCATTGTAGAAAGTGCCACATAATGCCCCCTGACGATAGTGCCGAACAGTGCCCTCTGTAGGCAGTGCCACCCCCTGTAGATAGTGCCACACACCGCCATAGATAGTGCCACAGTGCCCCCTGTAGATAATGCCTAACACCCCCTGTAATTAGTGCCACACCCCTGTAGATAGTGCCACACAACTTGCACTCACCTAGCCCCGTTTTCGACAACAAACAGAGCTGCACAGCAGGCCTCTTAAGCCATGTTAGACCCAGCCTATCTGTACATACAGGGAACGAGAGGAATGCCTCTAAATACAGTGATACAAAGTATGTCAGACAGTAAGAGAATAATTCTCATACATCTAATATTTACAGGGGCATCCAAACAGGTCAACCAAGCGTGACTTGGTGCATTGACCGAAAATATCTGAATACAACCTACAAAGAGGTCAATAATACCACAAAAGATAATAAATTATTGTAAAAAATAATCACTTTATTAGAAGATAGATACAAAAACACTTAAAAATGAGTCAAACAATGTAAAACATGGCTTCAGCCTGTGCAGGGAAAAATACAATAAGGTCAAGGTATGTATATGCATGAAGTATAATATACAGACATCTGGATGCAAAGCTGAGGACAGGGCGAACATACACAACTGAATAGATAGTGCATATATAAATGGTTTCTACATAAATTAGCAATGTGTCAAATTAATGATCGCGACATATAAGTAGAAAAACATGTCAAAGAGCAGATGCATATGTGCAATGTCGGTTAGAGCGTTGGCATCGTCACAGATTCAAGTAGCCACAGGGCTGAAGAGGACATAAAACTAGAGTAAGATACATACCCATGTTAATAATCCTGCACAGGAAAGACCCCAGACCCGATGCGCGTTTTGGCTGATGCCTTCGTCTGGGGGTGTTAGACCTGCAGCCTATGAGACGACAAGATGGGAACCTTTTAATCTCGACAACCCCTTTCCTTGTGCCTTATTAGGGATGCCTCTATATGAGGCAGGGCGGCGATGCAGTAAAAAGCAGAAGATTTGGGGGTCCCAGTGTGTTCATGCATTACAGGGATTGCCTTTCACTTGAACGGCCATATGCAATACTATATTTTTTTGTAGCAGCCACTGCAGGAGAAATAAGCTGTTGAAGACAATTTTTTCCCCAGATAAGTCAGCTGCTTGCTGGGGTCTAGAGGTAGACCCGGCACCTGTATGCCGAAAGGAGTTCAATAGCATTTTACTATGAGCATTTTATACACCGTGTTCCAAATTATTATGCACATTGGATTTAAGTGTCATAAACATTTAATTATTAGTTTTTCAGTTAAACTCATGGATGGTATTGTGTCTTAGGGCTCTTTGGATCATTGTAATCAATCTCAGACACCTGTGATAATTAGTTTGCCAGGTGTGCCCAATCAAAGGAAAACTACTTAAAGAGGCTCTGTCACCAGATTTTGCAGCCCCTATCTGCTATTGCAGCAGATCGGCGCTGCAATGTAGATTACAGTAACGTTTTTATTTTTAAAAAACGAGCATTTTTGGCCAAGTTATGACCATTTTCGTATTTATGCAAATGAGGCTTGCAAAAGTACAACTGGGCGTGTTGAAAAGTAAAAGTACAACTGGGCGTGTATTATGTGCGTACATCGGGGCGTGTTTACTACTTTTACTAGCTGGGCTTTCTGAAGAGAAGTATCATCCACTTCTCTTCAGAACGCCCAGCTTCTGGCAGTGCAGATCTGTGACGTCACTCACAGGTCCTGCATCGTGTCGGCACCAGAGGCTACAGATGATTCTGCAGCAGCATCGGCGTTTGCAGGTAAGTCGATGTAGCTACTTACCTGCAAACGCTGATGCTGCTGCAGAATCAACTGTAGCCTCTGGTGCCGACACGATGCAGGACCTGTGAGTGACGTCACAGATCTGCACTGCCAGAAGCTGGGCGTTCTGAAGAGAAGTGGATGATACTTCTCTTCAGAAAGCCCAGCTAGTAAAAGTAGTAAACATGCCCCGATGTACGCACATAATACACGCCCAGTTGTACTTTTACTTTTCAACACGCCCAGTTGTACTTTTGCAAGCCTCATTTGCATAAATACGAAAATGGTCATAACTTGGCCAAAAATGCTCGTTTTTTAAAAATAAAAACGTTACTGTAATCTACATTGCAGCGCCTATCTGCTGCAATAGCAGATAGGGGTTGCACAATCTGGTGACAGAGCCTCTTTAAGAAGAATGTTCCACATTATTAAGCAGGCCACAGGTTTCAAGCAATATGGGAAAGAAAAAGGATCTCTCTGCTGCCGAAGAGTGTTAAATAGTGCAATACCTTGGAAAAGGTATGAAAACATTGGATATTTCAAGAAAACTTAAGCGTGATCATCGTACTGTGAAAAGATTTATGGCTGATTCAGAGCACAGACGGGTTCGTTCAGATAAAGGCATAATGAGAAAGGCTTCTGCCAGACAAATTAATAGGATTAGGAGAGCAGCTGCTAAAATGCCATTGCAAAGCAGCAAACAGGTATTTGAAGCCGCTGGTGCCTCTGGAGTTCCGCGAACCTCAAGGTGTAGGATCCTCCAGAGGTTTGCAAGTGTGCATAAAGCTATTATTCGGCCACCCCTAAACAATGCTCACAAGCAGAAACGGTTGCAGTGGGCTCAGAAATACATGAAGACTAATTTTCAAACCGTGTTGTTTACTGATGAGTGCCGTGCAACCCTGGATGGTCCAGATGGATGGAGTAGTGGATGGTTGGTGAATGGCCACCATGTCCCAACAAGGCTGCGACATCAGCAAGGAGGTGGTGGAGTCATGTTTTGGGCTGGAATCAATGGGGAGAGAGCTAGTAGGCCCCTTTAGGGTCCCTGACGGTGTGAAAATGACCTCTGCAAAGTACGTAGAGTTTATGACTGACCACTTTCTTCCGTGGTACATAAAGAAGAACTGTGCCTTCCGTAGCAAAATTATCTTCATGCATGACAATGCACCATCTCATGCTGCAAAGAATACCTCTGTGTCATTGGCTGCTATGGGCATAAAAGGAGAGAAACTCATGGTGTGGCCCCCATGTTCCCCTGACCTCAACCCTATTGAGAACCTTTGAAGCATCCTCAAGCAAAATATCTATGAGGGTGGGAGGCAGTTCACATCAAAACAGAAGCTCTGGGAGGTTATTCTGACATCCTGCAAAGATATTCAAGCAGAAACTGTCCAAATACTCACAAATTCAATGGATGCAAGAATTGTGAAGGTGATATCAGAGAAGGGGTCTTATGTTAACATGTAACTTGGCCTGTTAAGTTTTTTTTTTGATTGAAAGAGCTTTTGATTTCTGTAAATATGACCTCCTGATGCTGCAAATTCAACAAATTACCATTTTAGTTCTCTTTACAACCTTTAAAATGTTTTGATCTCTTTTGTGCATAATAATTTGAAACAGTGCATTTTGAGTTTTTTACTTCTAAAAAAAAAACTCTTATCATTAGGAGATTTGTTCAATAAAATTTGCATTATACTCCAACGGTTGATGGCTTGAAGATTATACTGACTGTCATTTGCATCGACTATTTAGGAAAATCAGCGAAAAAGAAAATTTGCATAATAATTTGGAACGCGGTGTAGATGTACTTTATTTTCTTTGGACCGATTCACATTAACTATTTATTTCGATTTTATCTACATATAACTATAAAATTATTCTAAAAGTTGAACATAAGCTGTAACCTTTGTTCACATATTCTCTACAGTCTGCTTTTTTAGCAATAAACTAGATAACATCAGCGGGCAGCCAAAGAGAAAGGTCACAACTGTCCTCCATTGACATCTCTTGCAGGACATGTCAGGGTCATTCAGGGAAACGTGCTAGTGTGAACGTGGCCTTAGTTTGCCTTATTATATTATTACACTAAGTTCTCCATTCTGACTAGGGAACTAAGAAAGCCCCACTGGTGTTTAGAGAGCTTCAAATGAAGCTTAATGGAGAAATGTCCCAGATTTTTCAAGCGAGCCTTTTCTTTGAAGTATCTTTCTATATTTTTGGAATTAAAATCTTTGCCTGTGCAGAACAGTTGTTAACACAAAGTATAGATTCACAGAAATTGTAAAGAGGAGTCTGACTATGTAGTCTTTAAAGACACTGATATTCAGACTTGTCTCATTTTTTTTAAACATATTTCTTGTATATCGGAACAGAAAGCAGGCCTTGTCTCAGGAGTTATTGGAGAATATTGTATGCAGTCATAAATGCTTTAAAAGAAGCATGATTTCTCAAGCATTAAGCAGCCTGTAAGATAAAAGACAGCACACAGACATGGTTCAGATATACTGGTGTACAGTGAGGTACTGTGATCCCAGTCCTGGCGGAGAAGTTTATTTTGAACAGAAATGACTGAAATTGAATTCCAGATGGTGGTGAGAAAATTGAGAGGGTGTCTCAGTTTTGTTCTTCACTGCATGGAAGGACTCCAACAGCCAAGCACTAAGGCAGAGAAAAAAATGTAATTGTAGTAAGCAAAATCATGAATCAGCTTTATTAGAAAAACTTCATTAGCGTAATGCGTGCCAGCCAGGTGCTTCCCACCTAGAGGCAAGATTTCCAAGATACCCTGAGTATAGGGATGCACGATGCATCGAAACTTCGATACTGTTTCAATACTGTGCATCCCCAAACGGTTCGATACCATTATTTCATGTATTGCGATACTTAGCTGTGTGGCCGTACTGCTCAGTATAGTAATACATGAATGTATGAGAGCGGGGCTGCGGCTGTGTGATACAGCCATTGCCCCGCTCCTAAGTTCTAACAAGCGTGCACACTGTCAGGATGATGCGGCCATCACTGCACTAATGAGCGGCGGCACTGAAGACAGGGAACATGGCGGCCGCACTGCAAAACACCCCCATGTTCTGTCTTCAGCGCCTGCGCCGCCGCCTATTATTGCAGTGCCAGCCGCGTCACCTCATGCTGACTGCGCGCGCACTTGTTGTCAGGAGCGGGGCGATGGCTGTATTACACAGCCGCAGCCCCACTTTATAACGGTGTGGATCAGAGAAACCTCTCATCTCCACCGCTATTCCCCTGAATGCTGCGATCAAAGCTGACTGCAGCATTCAAGAGGAAGTGAGAAGGGGGATGCTCCTTGGATCGCATCACAGGAATCCCTGTGACGTGATTGAGGGACATGCCATATATGGGCAGACAGCCCAGGGTCCATTGAAGGACCCCAGGGCTGTCTTACCATATTTCCTGTTGTTAGGGCATACTTAGGTATGTCCTAACAACTGCCTGTGTACTATCAGTACACAGGCTAATGTACTGGCATATAGATATATGCCAGTACATTAAAGCTTAAAAATAAAGTAAAAACATAAAGTAATATTAAATGAAAAAAAAAAACACATACACCTTTATTTACAATAAACATTAAAATAAGTCTCAATACATAAAATATACACATATTCGGTATTGGCGCGGCCGTAATAACCTTCACAACACTTTTTTTCCATCATTTATGATGTGTACGCTGTAAAAAATAAAAACTGCTTTCTTTCACTTATTGTGGGGCACGAGGTGTGATGAATTTAACCTCCATGTGCCTCACATTAATAGTAATTAACCCCATCATGTACCTTACACATTAACCCATTATGACTGAGAAACATGATGGGGTTAATTACTATTAATGTAAGGGCATATTCAAAATTCATCACACCTCGTGCCTCACATCAGAAAATGGAAGAACTTATTTTTTTTTATTTTTTTTTATTACTGTTGGCAAAGTATCGTTTTGGTATTGAAATCGCAATACTACACGAAGTATCCGTTCAAATCGGTCCAAATTCTGGTATCGTGACATCCCTGCCTGACTATTCACTTGAGTCAATAAACTAAAACTTTTACAGGCAGGGCTTACAGTTAGGGTATGTTCACACGTACACGTCCGATACGCCTGAAATTACGGAGCTGTTTTCAGGAGAAAACAGCTCCGGAATTTCAGACGTAAAGGCAAGTGCAGGCGTTTTTTGCAGCGTTCATTACGGACGTAATTGGAGCTGTTTTTCTATGGAGTCAATGGAAAACGGCTCCAATTACGTCCCAAGAAGTGACAGGCACTTCTTTGACGCGGGCGTCTTTTTTACGCGCGTAAAAAAAATGACCGTTGGCACAGAACATCATAAAGCCCATTCAAATGAATGGGCAGATGTTTGCCGGCGCATTGGAGCCGTATTTTCGGATGTAATTCGAGGTTAAAACGCCCCAATTACGTCCGTAAATAGGGTGTGTGAACCCAGCCTTATACTGGTTATGACTTATTTTTAATATTTTTTTTTAACAATGCAAACACTGAAATATATACTCACATTGTAACTGCATTAGAATACAGGGAGCCATTTCTCAGACTGTGAGGGAATGTTTACACGTACAAAAAGAATTGTCTGAGAATTACAAGGTTATTTTCAAGGGAAAACAGCTTCTGATTTCAAAGCATTTTTTGAAGCTGAAAATGAAGCTTTTTTTAATTTGAAGCTTATTTTGAAGCTTTTTTTACATGTTTTTGGAGACGTTTTTCATCGCGTCAATGGAAAATCAGCTCCAAAAACGCCTCAAGAAGTGACATGCTACTTCTTGTTACGAGGCTTATTTTTACAAGGCATTTTTTTAAATCAGTAGCTTAAAAATGCACCTCTTGTGAACAGCACATTGTATTGCCCATTGAAATGGCAAATCCTAAATCAGCCTGAAAATATGCTGTGTGAACATACCCTCACACTGTTGTTCGATTCCAGCTGAGGATTAGGTATCATCAGTGACCATATTTAACTGTATCTGCGCCTATATGCAGTCCATGTTCAGCTGTATTAGTGCATAGAACTGATTCTATGGACGTAGAGTAGGGCCCTTTTTATTTTTATGGGTTTCGAATTATGGCCCCATTTAAGGAGCTGTAAGGGCATGGCCACACGTGGCGGATTTCCTCCGCAACTGTCCGCATCAATGCCGCACCTAATCCGGGTTGCGGATTACGGCTGCGGATCTGCCCAAAATGTGCAGAAAATTGATGCGGACTAGCTGCTGCGGACTGCGGGAAAAGTGCTTCCCTTCTCCCTATCAGTGCAGGATAGAGAGAAGGGACAGCACTTTCCCTAGTGAAAGTAAACGAATTTCATACTTACCGGCCATTGTCTTGGTGACGCGTCCCTCTTTCGGCATCCAGCCCGACCTCCCTGGATGACACACCAGTCCATGTGACCGCTGCAGCCTGTGCCTGGCCTGTGATTGGCTGCAGCCGTCACTTAGACTGAAACGTCATCCTGGGAGGACGGACTGGAGACAGAAGCAGGGAGTTCTCGGTAAGTATGAACTTATATTTTTTTACAGGTTGCTGTATATTGGGATCGGTAGTCACTGTCCCGGGTGCAGAAACAGTTACTGCCGATCGCTTAACTCGTTCAGCACCCTGGACAGTGACTATTTACAGACGTCTCCTAGCAACGCTCCCGTCATTACGGGAGCCCCATTGACTTCCTCAGTCTGGCTGTAGACCTAGAAATACATAGGTCCAGGCAGAATGAAGAAATGTCAAGTTAAAAAAGCAAGACGCATCCGCAGCACACATAACATGTGCATGACAGCTGCGGACTTCATTGCGGAAATTAGAATCTCCATTGAAGTCAATGGAGAAATTCCGCCATGAGTCCGCCACTGCTCCGCAACAGACAGAGCATGCTGCGGACACCAAATTCCGCTCCGCAGCCTATGCTCCGCAGCGGAATTTTACGCATCGTCTAAACGAACACTGCTAAATTAAAGTGGAAGTCAATGGAGAAACGGCTCCGCTGCGGATTAACGCTGCGGAGTGTCCGCAGCGGAATTTAAGTGAAATTCCGCCACGTGTGAACCCAGCCTAATAGGTCTGTGTTTATGAGGCCTTAAGGGGGTTTTACACTGGGCAATTATCGGCCAAACCCGCGTTAATAGAACGCTCGTTCATCTGCTGATCGTATCGTTTTAAAAAGTAAAATATTATCATTGTCAGCTGCACATCTCCCTGTGTAAACAGGGAGATGCGCTGCCAACATGATAATAATGTATGGGGACGAGCGATCGGAGTAACAACCGCTTGTCCCCGTCCATAGCGCCGTGTGAAAGTAGCAAACGAGCACCGATCAACAAGCTGTCTCGTTGATCGTCGCTCGCTACATCGGCCAAAATTGGCCGATCTATTAGGGCCTTTAGGCAGCATTGAGGAGGTGGGAGGGTTGAGATAAGAAGCAATTAAAATCTTAAAGGATTTTGCAACATTTTCAATTATCTCCACAGAGGTAGACCATATACTATTTTTTACCACATTGTCTACTCTCCTGAAACCAAATTATTATTTTACATCAGGCAGCAGGGCCCAGGTACAACTGCTACTACTGCACTACCCTATAGATACATCTTTGCATTCATAGTTTCATGAATTATGGCAATGAGTATTGATTATTTGGCAGCAAAACAGTCACATGAGTTATAGAACATTCCTATTTACTGCTTAAAACTAAAGTTATTTTTTTGTACTGCAATTGGGTTTCTAGTCCAAAGGAAAATGGCCACATCAGTAAAGAACATCTCATTCTAAAATATATCCAGTTTTGTTTTGTTTTTTTAAATAAAATCAATGAAATAATACAAGCAATATCCCACAGCATGAAAGCATCAGTTCCTTATAGATAAACCTGTGAGGTATTTTTAAGCAATATGGATAGTTTTAGAAATATATGCTGGTCACATCTGCAGGCTCAGGCTGATCTATGTTGCCAGCTGTATTTTTCTTATGACCCAGTTTTGCTCAAGAAGCAAAGAAATTGAGCTTAATGTCCAAACACACCAAAACAGTACATAAATTCAGGTTGTCTTCGCCAAATTTCACAAGGTTAGCTTCCCTTAATCTTATCCTTCAGGACAGTTACTGTGCGCTTGATGTAATTATAGTAATAAAACAATGTGGCATTAAGTTCTATATTCTGTTACTGGATCATTGCTGTTGACTTAAGTGGTAAGATGATAATTTCACAAGAAGCCCTTTCACATTCTAATAGCTGATGTGTAAAAGCCATTCATCTGTACCTGAATCTTAAAATTATATTGACAATGCAAACCTGAAACATTAGATTATGTGCATCTTATTATATAAATACAATTTTAGGGGTATGGGAAGACTGTAAAAGTGACAGAAATGTGCTCAGAGTAGTTGTCAGTCCCCTTTCCTTCAACCAGTGTCACAATACATCACAATCCTCAATTTCTAGGCCTTGAAGAAAGCAGATTTTGCGATCAAATCTGATTTTTAAAAATTATATTTGCCACGTTACTTGTGCCATCCAAAACCCACGCAAGTACTTTAAAAAAAATAAAATAAATAGGCTTCCCCTCCAAATGTTGCCCCTTCTTCTTACTTTGCCGTTTGTTCATTATGCTCTTCCGGTCTGTGTATGTTTCCGGTCCGCTCCCAGCATGCTATGCGTCTGAAAAAGGACTGAGCATGCAATGTGAAATAAATCAATGTTCAGTTATTATGAGCTGTGAATGGCCAGTGGCTTCTGTAGTTGAGTACGGGCATAGGTGCAACGGGAAGGTGAAATGAGCATGCGTCTTGGAAGCCAATCGTTGTATGCTCAGTTGAAGATGTTGAAAGTCCACCCCGCTGCCATCCTTCTGATAGTGATGATGGAGTTGACTTACCCATACATAGACCTGCATAGGATTATGGGTGATGAATGAGTGACATCAAGGCATTTTAGCAATCGGCATCACGTGAATTTTAGAAATGTTTGCACATTTATTAAAAGTGAAAAACTCAAATTTCGCATAGATGTACCGTAAGTATTCAGACCCTTTGCTATTACAGTTTATATTTAGCGTTGGGGGCCTCCCATTTCTCTAGATCATCTTTGAAATGTTTCTACACCTTTATTGGAGTCACCTGAGGTAAATTCATTTGATTGGACATGATTTGGAAAGACACACCCCTGTCTATATAAGGTCACAGCTGACAATGCATATCAGAGCAAAAACCAAGCCATGAGGAGTAAAGAACTGCATGTAGAGCTAAGAGACAGGCTTGTTTGGAGGCATAGATCTGGAGAAGGGTACAAAAAAAATTCAGGTAAAAGAAAGAGGGGAGAAGAGGAATAAAAACAAATGACATACTCCACTGGTCTCCCGTAGAGACGTATCCCTGATGGCCTACTGAGAAAACGTCAATAGCGGCAGCAACATCTAAGCTGTTAGAAAAAGGGGGCCTCCTCTGACTTTTACTCATGAACATAATTAATTATGGGCTATCAGCTTCTAATGCTAGAACATATCTAGTTGGCATAGATACATGAAGAATAATATCTATTATTTTATCTAAATAATAGTATGCACTGTGGCACATTTGTTTTCTTTGGTAGGCCTGAATTAAAGTTGTCAGCTATTTAAACATCAGGAAGTTTAGTGGAGCCATAGACTTAATTTCATATTTAAGCATTTTAATTAGACAGATGCGCGTTAAAAAAAAAACACAGGTAGGAGCACAATGATTAAAAGTGAAAAAGTCAAACTGAAGTAGAATGCAATCCACAACATCAATGCTATTTGGATAGCATCCATCTGCTATAAAAACGCTGTTAGATAAAACAGTGACTGTTTATTTTAAGCTATAACTTATCCCAGAAATTAAATCCACATTTTAATGACAAAATGAATTACCATCACAACCACTTTGGAAAAGTAAGCAAGCTAAAAAACAAGGAGGTAGCTACAAACCCTCTGTTCCTTAAATAGAATTCTGCTCATATGGAGATTATGTCCAAGTTTCTATTTAATGGCGATTGTGCAGTTTACAGTTTACAAAAAATGCCAGATGTCTGGGAAAAGCAGATACAGGATGAAGACAGGGAGTTTCTCAAAGTGACTGCATCTTATTCTGCGTTAAAGTATGAAATCCTAGAACAATGTTATTCATTAAAGGGTTTGTATCACCTAGATTTCATTTTACTAATTAAAACTATATACTGAAGCATATTAATTTTGTAGCTGTTTTTACTTTGTTTGTTATCGATTGTATATTTTTTATACATTATTATGTTTTTTATGGGGGTGGCCATTTTGCCTGAGCTGCTACTCTTCTCTGTGAAACGCAGTTCTGAAATTTGCTTTACAGCAGCCACATGAACATAGGAAACGTAGTCAGAAAACAAAATATGTTGTTGTGGGCATGCTTTGTAACCTGTGCAGGAGGACGAGGTTGGCAGTCGCCATTACCTATTGTCAGTGGTGTGCTCCTATATTATCTGACTCCAACTATAAGGGTAAGTTCACATGTAGAGTAAATACTGCAGATTTTCCACAACAGATTTTGTTGAGGAAAATCTGCAGCATAATATAGTAGCAGCAAAGTGGATTCAGTAGCCAGTGTAAAATTTGCAAGATTTCAGGATTTCTTTTTAATATAGATAGTGATATAGAAAATAAAACAAAAAAAAGGGGCACCACTAACTGGTCATCTCTGCGATGGAATTTTTCTGAGGGCCCACCCTTCATCTCTACAGACCATAAACCCTAGTGGCCTAGACCATTTCTTCTTGCATTAAATGCTGCAATTAAAAAGAGAAAAAGAGATGTTGCAGGAACTTTCTAGAAAGGGCCATGAGGACGTTTTTACTGTAAAAAATAAGTGTTAGTCTTTCAACTACCACATGCAGTGAATACAATGAAGGTGATATAGGATTGTTGTAAATGTCACAATATTAAAATTGCACTAGATTGTCAAATGTGTTGACATTGTTTCCATTCTTATAATTATTTGACTAAATTTTTATACAAATAAAAGGTATTTCTGTAGAAATAAATACAATGGTAGCTGATGACTTCATGGTGTAATGATAAACTTTTATATTCTCTCCCTGCAACAACTAATGGTACAACTAATTGTACCATAAATTATTTTTTTCAAATACCATATATCTCTCAACATCTCCTGCAGTTTATTACATCAGACATATATTTAATATTTGATATGAAATTAAATAATTTACTTCACATACTGATTTTGTATTTGATCTTGAGATTTTTTCTTCTGCACAAAATGCAAGACCATGGCAGCATATACCACAGAGGTAAGAGAGTCCTCTCAGCGGAGCAACAAACTGTTATTTTTGAGGAAAGTTTTTAAAAGCTCCGGATAATTGAAATTCATTATATTCATTAGGAACCTTCCTAAACATGTAATTTGAACTTGTTTATACAAAATAACATACACTCCAGGATATGCATTATGTCTGGTGTTAGGGCTGAAGGGGAAGTGCTTGACTCAGGGATTCCAATGTCACTTAGGGAAGTCATGCGCCATCCCTCAGGCACGGCACTAGGCATAACACAGAGGGGCAGACTTTCTACAGTTTGGCATAGTTTGGCACAATTTTGATATTTGCACCTCACCAAACTTTTTAAAAGTGTACCAAATAGAGGTTGTAGCTTAACAGGAAAGGGGCGTAGCTCATTGAAAAGGGGCATGGCTTAAAATGCTCCAATATGTGCCAAAAATAAGCCAACTCAAAAGTGAAAGGAGGAGAGAAGTGTCTATTAGGACATTCAGAATGTGCCTAAATCATCAAAAAGTATGCACCACCATGATAATTTTGGCACGTTTTGTACCTGAGCAGTCTAAGTTTACGCTGTCTTACGATTAGATAGCATTAGTAAATGTGGGCCAGCGTATTCATTTTTCCTGGAGTATTCCTCTAAAGTAAAACTTCATGAAAATCCATATTAAAATCTCTGTATTAAAATAAGGGGAATGCCTAAAGTATCTAAGTAAACACATATTGGTTGATGTGAAGCAATATGTGCTATTGAATATTATTCCCTTATTCGCAAGGATTAGAAATAGGTTTCAAATATGGTGTAAATTACCCTCTCTATCTATGGCAGCAAGAATTAGCCTGATAAAAAAGGTGATCCTTCAACAGATTTTATATTTTTTATTAAATTGTCCAATTTAGAAAGAAAAGAAAATATTTCAATTTGTGCAAACAATATGTAACGATCTAATATGGAAGCACAAGACTCAACAAATTAAAATATAAATATCTTACTAAACCCGTAAAAACAAGCAGGGATTACTGTTCCTGATTTTTCATGCTACTTTCTGTCCGCACAGATGCAATATATTCTATGGGGTGAAAGATGTGACAATACAGGATTGTTGAGCAATCTGTATCATAATAAACACTTCAGTGATATAGGTGCCCTCAGTCTTGCAGGCAGAAGTAGGGGTTCTTGAACTTCATCAACAATTTCGGACTAGTAAAATGGTGTTTAAAGATTGGGAAGAGTGTAAGAAGAAATTAAGATAAAATACTAGCGCACCATTCACGCCTTTATGGAAAAACAATAAACTACCAGAATTGTATAAGATGGTAGATTAAAAAAATTTGAGTGCAGTAAGGTATAAAGGGTTATTTCCATCTTTATAAATCTATTTCTTTTTCTCAACCATGTAAAGATATACATTTTTGTAATTACCTTTATTTTCTAAATGATGTACTTTTCCTGGGATTTTCTCTCAAAGTCTTGTTCGTTGCATCTTTGTTTCTTCCTCGTTGTCCAGGGATCCGGCCACCACTGTTTTCTTCTAGTGGTGGCCGCACTTGCACAATGATATCCTCTCCGTACTTAGGAAAGGATGTCAGTGTACTCATGAACACCTCCTGACGAAGGTTGCGAAACGCGCGTCGAGGTGCTTGGTGTCCAGGTGTCCTATCCCACCAGTATCATGTCCTCAACAGGTATTGTGTTCTATTTCTAACTGCCTATAGCTTGTTTCTGATTAGGTCTCCATTATCTTAAGCATGGTTGCTATACTTTACTGTTTGGAGGGACCTGTCAGTCTGATACTCATACACATGATATAAGCTTTTACTTACCTGGGATGTGATTCTCTATTGGGAGGAATTATTTCTCTATATATAACTATTTTTGATACTGTATTTTGTGAACCTGGTACACTTTCTTTTAATTATATTTTATATGTCTATAGTATATACTTGGGAGGGGGTTAATTTTGTATGTTTTGTATTTATTGATGTTTAATAAAGTAAAAATAAAAATATTTTGATATAATATTATTATGTCGAGATTTTTCTTTTCGGTTTAATATATATGGATTATGTGAAATCTTGAATTTAGTGAATTGGCTATGAGTATATATAGGTTATAGTACTCATGAACACGCTTATTCGCGCATGCGCATTAGATGCTGGCCCAGCCACCTCTCGGGTGGATGTATCAGCGGTTGGCTCCAGGTCCAGCTTACTAGGTAGGTGTTCACACGGGGGGAAGGGTTGTAGCGGGGGGGTGTAGCTTATGGCGAGGGGGGGCGGTCGTGCTGCGAGGGGGAAGTGGTTTTCCGCGAGGGGGGGGAGCGTGTTACCGTGCAGGGTTGCGGGGGCTTGCAGGGAGGGGGGGTGGGGAGTGCTGTGAAATACAATGTGGCACTATAAAACTATATAAAAGGGAATAGGGGGGGTCGTCTCAACCACGCTTACCATGCCTGGTTGAGACGATCGTTCTCCCGATGCTGCCAGAACTAGATTATCTAGCAACGTCGGGACCGTGCACAGTGCAGAGCGGCTTGATTGACATCGAGACGCTCACTCCCCCTTTTAGAAAAGATAACCAGCACTAGCTGCATTATCTAGTTGGAAAAAAAGGTAGTTAGGGAAGGAATTTTTAAAAAATGTTTACAACACTAGATGAAGAATGTTATTTAGGTTTAGGATGCATTTTTAAAAAAATAAGACTCATCTTGGGAATAACACTTTAATAAAGTTATTTGCTTAAACGTTAGGGAAAATAGAGGGGGGAATTTTAAACCCTTTCGGGTTTTTCAGAATGAGTTTGGTTTGAATAATAAAGATTACTTTTATCACATACAGTACAATTTACACACTCAGTGAAACAAAGTGTTAATAAAGACATTCTTGAAATAGAAACATGAGAATAGGGAATTGGCATAAATAAAGGGATTGATGGAAAAACTCTATAATTGTCATAGATATAAAAGTAAAAGATGATCAATATGACTATAAAAATAAATTGAACACTAATATTATGAGGGACTGTATGGCACTGTCTACAATGGGGGGAGGGGGCACTATCTACGGGGGTGGGAGGCTGGCACTATCTACAAGGGGTGTGTGACACTATCAACAGGGGGGGCTGTATGGCACTGTCTACGGGAGGCTGTATGGCAGAAACTACATGTGGACTGTATGGCACTATCTACAGGGGTCTGAATGGCACAATCTTCTGGGGGGATGTATGGCACATCTACAGGGGGCACAATCTACAGGGGGCACTATCTACATGGTGGGCTGTGTGTGGCACCCAGGAGGAGGGGGGCAATCAAAAGTTCGCTATGGCACCCAGTCATTCCTAGTTACGCCCCTGTTCCCCATTAAAGTCTGTGGGCCAAACATGCGGCATCTCTGCACAGAATACGCAGCATAAATCGACATGCTGCGGATTTGAAAGTCGCAATGCACAATACTTTCCGCACGACTCTTCTGCATTTTATTTCTGCAGCATGTGGCTGAGATTTGCAAAACCTCTTTCACTTTGCTGCTACTGTAATTGCTGCAGAATTTCCACACAGAATTCCGTTGCAGAAATTCTGCAGAGTTTGTGACTTTTTAACGCTACTAAAGTGGGGTAAACCTTTTGGTAGGTTCCCCATATATTATCAATATTGGCCTTCTGTTTAGAGACTGATGTGGAATTTATTAAACACTCTACCCCAGCTTTCTGGTGCAAAAAAGTCTAAATTTTGCACAAAAAAATAGCTAATTTATAATTTTTAAATCCTATATTACACTTTATAAAAAATTGCTGGTGCTAAGCAAGAGGAGGTGGGGCCACCAACGGCCCTACAAATTTAATATAATTTGCACCAGAGATTATCGTAAACTATAGCAAAAATCTGTGCTAGCTGTTGTAGATTTCACTTTCTGGGGCATGGATGGCCAGAGAAGCACCTAACTTCTTAAGGGACGTGCACCTCTTAAGAAATTAGGCGAATCTTCCTCCATCGCTTTTTAGCTTAAGACTGGCATATAAAATACCAGTCTTGATAAATTCTCCCCAATGAGTACGCCATGGATCCATTTGAGGTAACGCAGGGTGTGTTTGCCCAGGGAAAATGTATTAAAATCTTACCTAGATGTTAAAGGGAGTTTGTCAGGTTTTTTTTTATGCCACCAAACAGCTGACACCGCTAGGTAGCTATCGGGGTAACGGATTAGGGATATACCTGCTGTAACTGCTTGCATTAGTAAAAAAAAAATGATTCTGCCACGTGTCATGCCCAAGAAACCCGAAAGAGAAAAGCATCTAGTGCTCCAACCCCACTAATGCAAGCAGTAACGGCAGGAAAGCAGGTATGTCGCTAATATGCTACCCAATAGCTACCTAGCGGAGTCAGTCGTTTGGTATCATAAAATCTCCTGTGAGTCTGTGTGTGTGGAGCCATAGTACAGCTCATCAAACCACAGCTCCCTGGATAAAGGACAAAATCAAGGACTGAACGCTAATCTCTACTGGCAGAAATGTCTGTAACACAAATTTTAGGTACATGCACTTAGTTTTGTTTTATGAAATCTTTTCTTTTTTATTTTACCTTCCTTTGTATTGTCCTTTTGTAACTGTAATTTGTATACACTGTTGGTTAAAGGGGTTCTCTGGGCATGGGGCGGTTTTTCATACTGATGACCTATCAATATATGATCGGTGGGGGTCCGAAGCAAGGACCCCACACTGATCAGCTGTTCCGGCTGCTTCCGGCACCGGAAGTTGTGCAGTGGTTGGTGCTGGAAGCAGATGGTTCTGTACACTGTATCGTGGTCGTTCTGCAGTACTGCAGCTCTGCTCCTAGTCACTTGAGCAGTGGAGTGATGGTTTCAAGTTACAAAATTTCCAACTCACAATGGTCGTCCATAAACCAATTAATATTGTAACTTGAGCGAC
This sequence comes from Rhinoderma darwinii, assembly GCF_050947455.1. Taxonomy (NCBI): domain Eukaryota; kingdom Metazoa; phylum Chordata; class Amphibia; order Anura; family Rhinodermatidae; genus Rhinoderma; species Rhinoderma darwinii. The sequence continues at coordinate 308,603,910 of NC_134689.1, read as the reverse complement.
CACTGTACTTCTTTAACTACAACACATGGCAAAATCTCATATGGTGCCTAGGACAGACAAGCCAAAATATGTATTTTGCCAAAACAGAAACTTGAGACATACTGTTATTTCTGTAAGTTATGCTGTTGTTAAAAAGTTAAACAATGTCTAATACCAAACACATTATACAAAACAATTTGTGGTGGAAACCAAAGTTAAACATTACATTTTGTTTGTTTAGCATATTTCTGTTTGGTTTGAAGTAAACAACACAAAGGATCCCAGGAATTCCTAATGGGTTATGCCTCGAAAATGTATGGTTGATTTCCACTTATTCAAAAACACTACCGGTAGATTTCTACCATTATTTCCCCAACAAATTTTTTGAGACAGATGGCTCTATATTGAGTGGTTCTGCCTCAAACCACAAGGTCACTGGATTTAAAACGGAATGACTTTAACTCTAAGCTGTCAGGATGTCTATTGTCCTTAAAGGGAATGTGTCGCAAATTAAACCTTTTTTTTTAAGTGTCGTTACTTATTTCTATTATATTTTTTACGTTTTTTGCTGTATTTATTTATTTTTTCCGTATGGTGGAAAGAATTAAAAATTAAATAATAATTTGACATGTTTTCCAATGTTGGCCACCAGGGGGAGCACTTCCCAGAATCACAGCAAGGTGAATAAGGCAAACCTGACTCACAGCTGCTGTAAATGTGGGAGGGATCCTCACCCCCCCCCTCTCACAAGCCAGGTAAAGGTGTCTTCAAATTGCTAAGCAGTGTCCGTCAGCCATTTTGGGTGTGTTCTAGGACACACCAAAAGGCTAAGTGTATGTTCACACGCTTACTAAACAAAGGGAAAACCGCTCCTGATTTTCAGCCATTTTTTAATCAAACTCGCGTTTTTTAACGGCCGTTTTTGGAGCTTTTTTCTATAAAGTCAATGAAAAACGGCTCCAAAAACGTCCCAAGAAGTGATGTGCACTTCATTTTGGTCGAGCGTCTTTTTACGTGCTGTTTTTGGAAAACTACCACGTAAAAAACGCCCTGTCGGAACAGAACACCATATTTCCCATTGAAACCAATGTGCAGATGCTTGTAGGCGTTCTGCTTCCGATTTTTCAGCTGAAAACATTGTGTGTGAACATGCCCTTAGGGTATGTGCACACACTAACTGCATTTACGTCTGAAATGACGGAGCTGTTTTCAGGAGAAAACAGCTCCGTCATTTCAGACGCAATTGCTCGTACTTGCGTTTTGCGAGGCGTCAATTACGGCCGTAATTTGGAGCTGTTCTTCATTGAATTCAATGAAAACGACTCAAATTACGTCCCAAGAAGTGTCCTGCACTTCTTTGCCGAGGCTGTTATTTTACGCGCCGTCTTTTGACAGCGACGCGTAAAATTACAGGTCGTCGGCACAGTACGTCGGCAAACCCATTCAAATGAATGGGCAGATGTTTGCCGACGTATTGGAGCCGTCTTTTAAGGCTTAAATCGAGGTGTAACATGGCGCCGCACCTGTCCTCAGGTCGTGTGCGGTATTACAACTCTGTCCTATTCACTTCAATGGAGGTGAACTGCAATACCAGACACGACCTGAGGACAGGTGCAGCGCTGTGTCTCCAGTCCAGACACCCCTTCTGTCCTGAGATGACCCAACGGGGGAGGCGGGTGTCAGAGCCACCCACCGCCATCACTGCAGACAGAACCACAACTACGGCATGAGGGCAGGGCTTGTCCTGAGTTCACTGTCTCTTGTTATGGACAGAGTTATAGTCACATGAACCCCGTCTGATGAACCGGTAACCTAGGTCCGATCACATGACAGAGGGGGATCACCAAAAACCCTGTGCACCCTCAGCCCGTCCATCCAGCCCTTTCCTGGTTATATCTGCGTCTGGGAAAGCTGGGTGACCACCATTACCCCTCATACTGGAGTGTTTAGGGATGTGACTAATGAACCTCTCACACTCCAGTGGGAGGGGTAATGGTGGTCACCCAGCTTTCCCAGACCCCTGAACGGTAAATCTCTCTAGTTGTGCTGAGACTGAGAGGTTCATTAGTCACATCCCCAAACAGTCTCAGCACAACTAGAGATTTATCGTTCAGTGCTTTCCCAGAACAGTTTCTTCATGTGTCCTTCACACAAGGGGGGGGCCGTCGGGGGGGGACGTTCGGGGGGGGGCGTCGGGGGGGGCGTTAGGGGGGGGCCGTTTGAGGGGGGGGGCCGTCGGGGGTCACGAGAGCGGGGGTCTGTGAGAGAGAGAGTGGGACATGCAGAGACGCACATCTTACCTGCAGTGCAGCTGGTCTTCAAGATGGCGCCTGCTCTCTCCCTGCAAACAGCTGCTCTGCTCTGTGTGACTCTGACCTGCGTCTGTGCAGGACAGAGCCATAGTGCAAAGTCAATGGGACGGGTCCCGTTCATTGACTCCTATGGACTGTAGCTGCCGTATTCCATGTCTGAATGTGTCGTTAATCGACACATACAGAGATGAAAAACAACATGGCAGCCCCCATAGTGAAGTAAAAGTTAGAAAAAAGAAAAAAGTAAAACACAAACACACACATAAATAAAAGATTTTATAATAAAACACTAAATGCAAATTGATATCAATTTTTTTTTTTTCGTGACACTGTTCCTTTAATCCATGTTCCGCATTTCTTAATGCTCTAATTCTCAATCTTAAAAAAAATTAAATATATATGTATACAGTTAGGTCCACAATTATTTGGACAGTGGCACAAGTTTTGTCATTTTAGCTGTTTACCAAAACATATTGAATATACAGTTATACAATCAATATGGGTTAAAGAGCAGACTCAGCTTTAAATTGTGTTGGATTGTCAATGCAACCCTCTTCTCCCACTCTTCACACACTGATAGCAACACCGCAGAAGAAATGCTAGCACAGGCTTCCAGTATCCGTAGTTTCAGTTGCTGCACATCTCGTATCTTCACAGCATAGTCAATTGCCTTCAGATGACCCCAAAGATAAAAGTCTAAGGGGGTCAGATCGGGAGGCATTTCTTCTGCGGTGTTGCTATCAGTGTGTGAAGAGTGGGAGAAGAGGGTTGCATTGACAATCCAACACAATGGGCAGCACTTTGAACACATTTTATAAGTGGTCAGAAACTTGTAAATAACTCATGAAAGAATAAAGTAACGTTAAAACCAAGCACACCATTGTTTTTCTTGTGAAATTCTCGATAAGTTTGATGTGTCATATGACCCTCTTCCCATTGAAAAAACTAAAGTTGGATACAAAATGGCCGACTTCAAAATGGCCGCCATGGTCAACACCCAGCTTGAAAAGTTTCCCCCCTCCCATATACTAATCTGCCACAAACAGGAAGTTAATATCACCAACCATTCCCATTTTATTTAGGTGTATCCATATAAATGGCCCACCCTGTACATATGTGGTTTCTCTGTATTCATAACAACCCGTAAATCAAAGTTAATGCATTATTTCTACCAAATGGTAACAGTGTAAAAAAAATCAAAGAACAAAAAAAATTTCTACCCTGAAGTCCCAAAAAAGGCCTTAGGTGGGTAAAAATAAAGCACCAAATGCTTACTTTCTCTCATTAAAGCCTCATGCACACTTCCATCACCGTTTTCACGGCTGTTTTTCACGGGTCCGTGTGTTCGTGATTGGATCAGTGTGCTTCCCGTGTGTACTCTGTGTACACTTCCGTGTTTCAGTTTCCGAGAGGAAACTATTCCTATTCACACTATGAACACGATATTGTGAGCGCCACACATGGTATTCCCTGTCCAGCGGTTGTCACTGTCCAAGGTGCTGAAAGAGTTACTGCCGCTCAGTGTAGCCCCTTTGCTATAGAGAATACCGCTGGACAATGAGTACCATGCGCAGTGCTCACAATATAGATTATATATTCATTAAAAAACACCCGCAACAATAAAAAGTTACAACTTACCCAGAACTCCCTGCTTCCCTGATTCTTCCTCCAGTCCGGCCTCCTGAGATGGCGTTTCAGACCATGTGACCCCTGCAGCCAATCACAGGCTGTAGGGGTCACATGGACTGCCGCGTCACCCAGAGAAGTCGGACGGGATGTCAAAAGAGGGACCCGTCACCAAGACAACGGCCAGGGTACGTATGAACTTATTTTTCTTTCTATCGCTGAGTTCCAGCACTGATCAGCAGCCTCTTCTCTCTATCATTGCTGGAGAGACAAGGGGCTGCCGATTAGTGCAGTGCAATATATCTCTATGTGTACCTATGCCCGGCTGGCCATTGCTAGGCAACGTCTCCGTTACACATGGACGGCACACGGATGACTTCCGTGCCTTCAGTTTTTTTGACGGACCCATTGACAACCGCTGAACCACTGACATGGTCATGAGTGCTCAAGGCTCATTGATTCACGTGAGGAATGAAGGCTAGCCCATCTGGTCCAATCCCACAGAATACCTACTGAAGCACAAAATACTGAGAAAATGTAAATAGGTGATCCCTGAATCCACAATTGACACCTATCCACCGGATAGGTGACAATTGTCTGATCACTGATCACTCTCTTATCATCATATGGACCCAATTGCGAGATAAGGGGTCCCAAACCCCCCTTCCTCCGAATGGCTCTACTGCAGTCAGAAGGACTTTGAATGAAGTGGCGGCCGAGCATGCGTGCTGCCGCTACATTCAAAGTTTGTGAGGAATGCGGAAAACCTTTTAATGCTGGCTGTTATAGAAAGTTGTCAAAACACACAGTGCATCGCAACTTTCTGCATTTGAGGCTGCCTAGCTGCAGACTAGTCAGATTGCCGGTGCTGACCTCTGTCCCCTTCCTTTAGATAGCGCCACTGTAGCTCCCTGAAAGAACGGAATCCCCCTGTGGCCTTGGATTCCGCTCTTGGACGGAGCGCTTGATGTCTCTGTCCATATATGGACAGTGACATCATGGGCAACTCCTGAAGTGGAATCCCCGTCCACAGCGCTGCCGATGCTGTGACCGGGGATTCCACTCCAGCAGAAGCCCCTGACATCTTTGTCCATTTATGGACAGTGACATCAGCGACTACTCCTTCAGGGAGCTACATTTGCGCTATCTACAGGAAGGGGGGGTGGGGGTGCCATCTACCGAGGTGGGGGGTGCTATCTACAAGGGGGCTGCAAAAAAATCTCCTCCTCACATGCACTTTGCGCTGGAGGGTTCTCATAGTGCAGCGGAACCCCGGTTGGGAACCACTGGACTCGTAGTAAGCAGAGCAGGGAGATACCTCCCTGCTCTGCTATAGTGTTTAATAGTTCTGCGTACTAAGGATGCAGATACTATTGAATGTGGGAACCCATATGCCCAGTGTCGCCGCTAGCAGCCGCTATGCTATGGCTGCTATAGAGGTAGCGATGCCACTGAGTAAAGAAGCGCCCGGGCGAAAAAGCAACTGCTGAGTCGCCGAGCCCAGGCGCTTCTGAAACACAAGCAGGGGAAGGGAGCCAGTGCAGCGCCCCCTTCCACCTACTGGAGTGATGCGCCCTGTGCACCCATAAGGCCGGTTTTGCATCCCTACACAATGTGATACTGTCAGCAATGATTGGACAATGTCAGATGTATAGAGACACAGACCTTTGACAAGGGGAATGGTAACACATACATTTTCAGGAGAAACAACAGGGGATTTGCACAATGCAGAGTTATAAGAAAATATGTTCCAGAATTGTTATTTCATGGGCCGTACAAATATTTATTAAAATAGATAGGGGAGCTGACAGATCCTCTTGAATTTTTTTATATTCTGCCTGTGACTGCATCTAATCAGTACTTTTTTTGTCTTGTATGGTCTGCAGTAAAATGTTACTCTGTGGAGCGCCTGTGTAGTACTGGTATCTGACCACTACATGGTCACTGCTTAGCAGTATTAGGATGGATTTACTAGTGGCAGATTTTGAAAATGAGTTACATTAATCCGTATTAGGTTATTTCTGCAACAAACACATAGATTTTTGCAAATTCTATTCAGATAAATAAAGTTTAATTTTCAGTCTCAGAAAATTCTGCAACAAAATCTGGCGCATGTAAATCCAATCTTTTTGGTTATATTGGTGCTGGTATAGTGGTAGCGTACTGTTGTCCTTCAAAAAGTGATTCCTAACCTTGACCATGTGTTAAGCTACTTCTACGTTACCCGTTTATTTTCCTTCTGCTGATGGTAACGTTTACGTATTCAAGGGAGTGGCAAGGATTCGTGACTAAGTAAAGCACTACAGCGCATACCTGTTTTTTCAACCCCTCCCTTCAAGTCAATCCTGGATCCACCCCTGTGTCCAGGAAGCTAAGTACCATTTGTTTATCTTAATAAGACATAATTTATTACTACAACTGTCTGTGTATCCTTTAACTTCTGCATCTCTTGTAGCCCAACACATTACAAATAGATAATGAAACTAGCAACTAATGTCTTTACAAGAAGTAGTGTTTCTAGAGAAGAGGTGCAGAAGAGCCCCATCTACTTCAAACAAAGCAGATCATAGTGCCGTAGCAGCAGTTAGAGAATATATCCGATCTTGAATGGTGACAATCTCTGGTAATGCAGAATCTTCAGATTATAGTGTTTAATATATTTTTACCTTTACAGATGAAACTTGTTATAAGTGTTGTTTAATAGTTACGTAAACCTAAGAAGTTGAAAGGTGTGTGACTGCCGAGTGTCTTCGACAGATACAACTAGAGTGACTAAAGTGTCTTTATCCTTCTACAAGCCATCGGCCTGAATAAAATTTATATTGAGGAAAAATTTAACACTTATTTAATAATTCTGTTCAGTATCATAGCACTGATTTAATAATTCTTCTAGTTCTCAACCAGTGGTACCTGTCCCCCAAAGGCTACAAGCCATGTCTCTAGGGGGTACTCAAACTGTCCTCATGCTGTTCTTTTAATAGTTACAATCCAGTGTATGATCATGTCTTCGGGGGTAGTTTGAAGTCATATTTTTGAGCATGGAGTACATGGTTGGCAACCTTTGAGAAATACTGCTTTAGCTAATAGCCTTTAATTCCTGCTTGAGTAATAAGTTGTTGGAATAGACAATTCTCAAAGACAGTCTAATATATTTCCTCCAGAGGCTGTAGATACAAGTGGGTAAAGGTGTCATAAGTTTTAAGAACGGGAACCATGGACCTTTTTTGTGGGTCCCCATTGAAGTTTAGTATCAGTTCATTCTTTCCTTCCGGAGTGTGACAATCAGTTTGGACTCTGAATCATAGAATCTTGTAAAAGGTTATTTGATAAAGAGTCCAAAGAATCCTCAGGATTCACCCCTTGAAACGAGGTTATTGTAAGTCTCTCCTAATGCTGTTTGGACTCTTTTATAAAGACTTTTTAGAGTAATAATACTGTTTCCTGTTTTGTTTTTTTGTTTTTCTCGCAGTTAACGGTGATGTGTAGATCACAGCTTAAAATGTCTTATTTTGCAGCAATCATGAAGCCACCATTTATTTAATAACTTATATTCTTTTATTTACACAGAACAGCAGCAAGAAAACATTAAGACTAATATGTTTGCGGTAGGTTCCCTTACGTAAATCCCTACAGATCTGACAACTTCCGTGAGCTTTTCTTAACAGCTTCAGTAATTTGTCACTTGTAACTTGACTGTTTGTCTTTATCTAAAGTGTATGTTACTTAACAGTTTTGTTGCGATAGAATTGTTTAGATTCATCTTTAGTACATGGCACACTCCTTATTTACAGCCATCATTCTAAACACATGGAATTTAATTTCTTGCATTTTATAGCATTATTCTATATTTCCTGCATTAATATCTGTAAAAATGAATAATTTCCCTTGTAGTGCCTCTGCTGATCCAGCAACAGTTTGACTCATTTAATTGTAAAATATCTTCGTTTCATTAAACAGCGAAGCTAAACTGGAGCAGACTTGCCGAATGCACAAAAATAACAAATTTACCACACCAAGAAACTAGAGCAGATAGCAATTATATGTGTAATGTATGTATTATGTATTTAGGGACTTTACTTCCTAGTGTGGAAAAAAGGCATAAAAATACAAAATGTAGGGAAACCTTGAATGAATAGCAAGTCCGTATTACAAGTTATCGTAAGGTATAATCTCCTTAGCTGTGCAAGCATTTGGGTGGATTCACACGCGACAGATTTTATTCCAGAAATTGTCTGAATGAAACTTGCTGAAATCCAGGTGCTGCTGCAGAAAGAAAAACACATTCAGATAAATAGAACTGATTTGCAGTCGCAGAAATTTCTGCAACAAAATCTGCAGCATGTGAATCCACCCTTCCAGTAATAGCCTGTAGAACTGCTGGATTTTCTGACTTTTTACATTTGCCCTAGAGAGTCATGTATTGCAGTTTGCATTTTTGCCAATTAGAGCTGTATACGGCTTCATACGTATAATAATTGGCTGTCAGGATTATGACAAGTAGCAGTGAGGGGAAAATAAGGCACTGGAGCTTCATAAAACAAAAAATACGCTACTGGGTGTTATCATAACCCTTGTCAATTGGTGTATCTCTACATACAATGATACTGTCCAGTTAGTGCTAAAAATATCAGATTGTGTAAAGACACATCCTATTGGCAAGGAGAATGGTAATGCCCGGTTGTCGATTTAGTAATACATTTCCTGAATGAATAACAGGAATGGTACAATGCAGAGTTCTCAAAATTTAGCTACAGAATTGTTATTTCATGAGAAATCCAAGTATTTACTAAAACAGAAATGTCAGGAGAGCTGAATTGTAATCTTTAAGGGTATGTTCACACGGCCTATTTACGGACGTAAATCGGGCGTTTTTGCCCCGAATTACGCCCGAAAATAGCGCCTCAATAGCGCTGACAAACATCTGCCCATTGAAAGCAATGGGCAGACGTTTGTCTGTTCACACGAGGCGTATATTTACGCGCCGCTGTCAAATGACGGCGCGTAACTAGACGCCCGCGTCAAAGAAGTGACCTGTCACTTCTTTGGCCGTAATTGGAGCCGCTATTCATTGACTCCAATGAATAGCAGCGCTAATTACGGCCGTAATTGACGCGGCGTTCAAGCGCCTGCACATGCCGGTACGGCTGAAATTACGGGGATGTTTTCAGGCTGAAACATCCCCGTAATTTCAGCCGTTACGGACCCCCGCCGTGTGAACATACCCTTAGGGTTACCTTTGGCTTTCAACCCCCCTCTTCACCTATGGCATAATATTAGCAGTAATTAAGTAACACTAAATACGTCTCAGAGAACTACCTATTTTAGGGAAAGGAGATCCAAGGGTATTTATGTATTTGAAACGAAGTGGATTTACAAAACAAAACTTTTTATGAAACAGTACTGTACATGGTACACATTGTTGTAGTAATTGTGACTCCTTAATTTAAATTAATGTTAAATATAGAAACAAAAAAGAAAAACCCATTCAAGATCTGACTGTTTCCTAAATGTTCTTGAGTCTCATTTTAATTGCTAATTTTCTTTAAGAAAAAATTGTGTTGAGTGCTTTTCATGCTTGACTATTACCAATTATTTTTTTCTGTAAGGGAGACAGTTGTCATTACAAAAGAGGAGAAATTGTTTTATATGGCATGAAAGGTTTTCTGAAAGCTTTGAGTTGAATAAAATAGAAATAAGTACTTCAAACTAGTCTTGGCTAAAGTATTATCTGAAAAAAACTTTCAGTCTCTATTATTAATATTAGGTCAGAAACTATAAAATAAGATCTGCCAAACGAAATAAAGATGCTTGAGGAAGATGGCTGGCTTACGAGTCACCAGCAATGTCATATTACTGGTAATGCTAGAGAAGAACAGAGATACAAAGTGAAGCTCATGAAAGTCAATGCTCCCTGCTGTCTTACACTGCTGCATACTTAGAAAGAGATCTGACTACTCAAGTTTTACAGCCCGAAGGTTTTCCAAACTCATCATCAATCTGTGAAACATCCAGCCAAGCTCTGCTTGAAATCTGAGTAAGGTCCAATTCTGCACTTGAAATCGTAGCACAAAAAATGCAAATACAATACCTAGCCCTCACTGTATAACAGAACTGTGTTTGTAAAAAATTGGAAATTTAAAGTGACTGGTGTGGCAGTCACTGTAGATATGATGTAAGAGCTATAAGTTATACAGCCTCATTCGAAGAGCATTAAGCTGCTACCATGTACTCGACGTATGTCACCGTCACTTTAAGACTACCTTTTCTCCAGAGTGGGGGAATGAGTAGTCTCAAACTGTGGTGATGCCTGTAATAGATGTAAGCAAAAATCTATGCAAATGGAGCTGGTGGGCACAGCTGGTGATACCACTCTCCAGTGTCTGTTTGGCCACTCCATTCTGGAGCGGGGAGCTGGAAGAGAAGCAGCGTGAGAACGAAGAAGAGGTGAATTTTTGGTTTTTTAAGCCTCTATCAGAACTTATTATCTGCCAAGGCCCATAATGACTGGATACTGGTCAATCTTTATTAATGTTTCTGACTCAAAAAACTGCACTGGCTGCCTAGACTTGTATTGTTGAGAAATATGACATAAACATTGATTTTGTAATCGGTGAGAAAATTGTCGACATTCCCAAATGAATTTATAATCTGGGAACAGCAATAATAGCAGTAAAAATCAAATAAATATTGACAGATGCTTAAATGAATCAAGCTGAGCTGAAAAGAAATATGGAAAATTTGTGAAAGATAGTAAAGTGGGCAAATGGAAACAAATATGTTATTTTAATATCTGTGTAATATTATGTCATTTATTATAGGTAACATTTCAAAATATTTATGTAGGGTTCTGTGCAAGATAAAAGAGAAAAAAAATAAAAACTTTATGGAGTAGGTGAATCAAATTGTAACTGGCTCCATTGATTTCCCAGGAATTGTGGTTACACAACTAGGCTTGTTAGGCCTCTAAATACACATATGAATATCCTCAGTCATATGTTAAAATAGTAATCCGCAGTGTCTATAGTGGAACATAATCAAATATCAGAGCATCAATTATTTATAAGAAAAATTATAAACCCTGGTAGACTGAAACCTGGCACTAATGGCACTAATGCCATATTTACCAGCAATTACCACTTTCAGGACCTCCAGTCCTCAAGACAAAAAAATGTAATTTGAACACCAGCAGAGAAGCAGCTACAACCTCCTATACTACATAATTATTTATGATGGCCCAAATTTGTTGAGGGTGGGGATAAAAAATAGCTTTTCCCAGCAACACAAGTTAGCACTTCTTTCCCCCTGGTAATCCAGGGCTCCGAGGTTCCCAAATAATTTCACAGTTTAGAAACTTCTCTAGTCTGTAACCATCTACTGTATATAAAAGTCAATGTAAATCTGTCAATGATCTTTGTCAGTCTTTATAGTTATATTGTACGTCAAGTCAAACAATTTTAAAAAGTATATATTTTCCAGGCAAAGGTGCTTATAGCATATCTTATTAATGTATGCATATCATAAATAATTAGTACATGCAATATAGATACACATAGACTTATCTATGTAATCTACGCAAACAACATTCGAGCTTATATCGGCTTATTGCCGATATGGGCCATGAAAACGAGTGCCGATCAACGAGACGGATGGTGGGCTCCCAATGGGTTGTCATGGCAACCGGGGGCCTAATAAAGATTCCCTGGTCTGCCATGTTACTCCTTATATTAATCCTGGTCTTAATAGGAGACCGTTAAAAGTGTTATACCCTGACATACATAAGTATTACAGTGTATTGTACAAGGGATCAAGTGATTGTATGTTCGAGTCTACTAGTGGGACTAAAATAGAAATGTAAAAGAACATTTAATAAAGTTTTGAACAATATAAAAAATCTTAAAAGTAAAAAAAGGTCAGAATATGGCGACACCATTTTTTTTAACAAATTGTTTTGACTTTGTAAAAGTAGCAAAACATAAAAAACAAGTATATAAATTTGGTATTACCACAATTGTATTGACCCATGGAATAAAGTTAACATGTAATTTTTACTAAAACTGAACAGTGTAAAATCAAAACACAGAAAACAATAGTGGAAATGTTGTTGTTTTTTGCATTCAACAAAAAAATGTTGCCACTTTTACAGTATATTATATACAGTAGTATATCAAATGGTGCTATCAGACACTACAATTTGTCTCACAAAAAAACAAACCCTTATACGGATATGTCAGCAGAAAAATAAGAAATATATAGCTTTAAGAAAAGGGGAGGAAAAAATTAAAATAGAAAAATGCCTGTGGCGAGAAGGGGTTAAAGAAGCACTCTGAGTAAAACTGGTGCACTATGTTGTTCCTAGTGCAGGGCCACAGGGGTGGTGCATGACACTGGGATTTACAGTGCACCAAACAGATTACCAGTCATGGTCTGCGCTAGGCATAACGTTGCTTAAAATACTACTTATACAGCCACACCGTTGCACCCACAACAGTGCCAGTCACACAGTGCCCCCATAACGGTGCCAGCCAGTACTCATATTACAAAGCCAGACAGACAGTTCTCCTGGTACTACCTGCCCTATAATAGTACCAGTCACACTGTGAACCTATTACTATCATCTGATCAGTGTAATATTAGCAGTTATCTGTCCCTACTCCCAGGCTGCGTGCCTCTCTTCACCACTGCTTTTCTACCTCACATGGAAGAAACATATGAGCAACCACTAGAGGGCAGCTATGATCGGTGCAGGGAAGAGAAAGCGACAACACTTTTCACAGCCATTTCTTTCTGAGCTACCGGGATACAAACAAGCATGTACAAAGCTGCAATGTGGGCCGCATGTAACCCACAGGCTTCAGGTTGTGCACCACTGTTACAACCTACTCTTTTTTTTAGCAATAGATGTTACAAAAATCATAAAGATTAAGGCTATGTTCACACGGGGTATTTTGCCGAGTTTTGCGACGCGGTTTCCGGCCCGAGAACGCCTCCCATTGATTTCAATGGGAGGCGTCGGCGTCTTTTTCCCGCGAGCAGTAAAACTGCCTCGCGGGAAAAAGAAGCGACATGCCCTATCTTCGGGCGCTTCCGCCTCTGACCTCCCATTGACTTCAATGGGAGGCAGAGAAAGCGTATTTCGCGCTGTTTTATGCCCGCGGCGCTCAATGGACGCGGGCGAAAAACGGCGCGAAAATCGCAGTGAAAATCGGCGTGCAGGGAGAGGAAAATCTGCCTCAAAGTTCCAAACGGAATTTTGAGGCAGATATTCCTCCCCCAAAATACTCCGTGTGAACATAGCCTAATGGTGTTTAATGATTTAACCCCTTCCCGCTCCTAGACGTATTATTAGGTCATGGTAGCAGTATTGTTCGCGCTCCATGACCCAATAGAACATCACGGGAGTAACGCCCGTTTCGGCCGTCTTCCCGACACATACAGGAGCTGTGAGAGCTGCTGTCTCGTACAGCAGTTGCCGCAGCTCCTACAGCGGGGACCGATCGCGGCGTCTCCGCTGATTAACCCCTTAAAAGCCGCGTTCAATAGGGATCGCTGCTTTTTTAGGGGTTAAGCTACCATCGCCGGCCTGCTACACGATGGTGACTATGGCAACCGGACGCCTAACAATGGTGTACGGCTATGCCATCGACGGAAGCCTAGTGGGTCCAGACAAAGTCAGGACCCACTATGCTTGCTGTCAGTGAGTAGCTGACAGCTCTAATACACTGCACTACGCATGTAGTGCAGTGTATTAGAATAGCGATCAGGGCCTCCTGCCCTCAAGTCCCATAGTGGGATAAAGTAATAAAGTTAAAAAAAAGGTGAAAAAGATGTGTAAAAATAAGAAAATAGAAGTTTTAAAAGTGATAAAAGTAAAAATCCCCCTTTTTCCCTTATCAGTCCTTTATTATTAATAAAAATCTATAAACAAACAAATAAACTATACATAATTGGTATCGCCGCGTCCGTAATGGCCTGAACTACAAAATTATTTTGTTATTTATCCCGCGCGGTGAACGCCGTAAAAGAAAATAATAATAAACCGTTCCACAATCACAATTGTTTGGTCACTTTACCTCCAAAAAAATGGAATAAAAAGAGATCAAAAAGTCGCATGTACCTAAAAATGGTTCTGATTGAAACTACAGTTCGTTACGCAAAAAATAAGTCCTCACACGGATTTCTCGATGGAAAAATAAAAAAGTTCTGGCTATTAGAATATGGTAACACAGAAAGTAAATGATTTTTTACAACAAGTATTTTTATTGTGCAAATGCCATAAGACATATAAAAACTATAAACATCTGGTATCAGCGTAATCGTATCGCCCCACAGAATAAAGTGAATATGTCATTTATAGCGCACAGTGAACGCTGTAAAACATTTTTTATAAAAAACAATAGTAGAATTGCTGTTTTTTAGTCACAAGGCCATTTAAAAATAGAATAACAACTGATCAAAAAGCTGCATGCACCCCAAGAAAACTACAATGAATTCCTCAAGGGGTCTAGTTTCCAAAATGGGGTCACTTTGGGGGGTTTCCATTGTTTTGGCACCACAAGACATCATCAAACCGGACATGGTGCCTAATAAAAAAGAGGCCTCAAAATCCACTAGGTGCTCCTTTGCTTCGGAGGCCGGTGCTTCAGTCCATTACCGCAGTAGGGCCACATGTGGGATATTTCTCAAAACTGCAGAATCTGGGCAATAAATATTAAGTTGCATTTCTCGGGTAAAACCTTTTGTGTTATAGAAAAAAATGGTATAAAAAGGATTTTCTGAGAAAATCAAATAAATATGTAAATTTCACCTCTACTTTGCTCTAAATTCCCGTGAAACACCTAGGGGTCTAGTTTCTAAAATGGGGTGTTTCATAGGGGTTTCTAATATATAGGCCCCTCAAAGCAACTTCAGAACTGAACTGGAACCTAAAAAAAAATAAAAACGAGGCAATACTTCGCTTCTCCTAATGAGCAGCGCCCACTCCGAGATGACCCCAGTTTTGACCATTTGTATAAACGGTGACCCCTATTAGACCGTTTCAGTACCCGGTTTTCCCAAGAATACACCAACGAGAATTGTATTTCTATTGATAAGTCCTTGGTACATTTTAAAGGGAGGGTTCAATTCCGCCAGTACCTGCCGGGTAAGAGGGCAAGGTATGGTGTGAAGATGTATAAGATGTGCGAGAGTGCATCAGGGTATACGTACAAATTTAGGATATATGAAGGAAAGGACACCAGTATTCAGCCCCCAGAATGCCCCCCTTACTAAGAGTTAATGCAAAAATTGTGTGGGATTTGGTGCACCCACTGCTGGACCAGGGCTACCACCTCTACCTGGATAATTTTTATACCAGCGTCCCACTCTTCAAGTGCCTCGCTTCCCGAAGTACTGTGGCATGCGGCACTGCTAGAAGAAATCTGAGAGGCCTCCCTAAGACTCTGCTTGGGCAAACAAGAAGGGGTGAGAGCAGGGCACATTCTAGTAGCAACATATTGTGTGTCAAGTACAAGGACAAGAGAGATGTCCTGGTATTGACAACAATACATGGCCACATCAGTACCCATGTACCTGTACGAAGTACCAGTACAGAGACCCCCAAACCAGACTGCATCCTGGACTAAAATAGGTACATGGAAGTGGTCACTTCTGGTGGGTTACCATTGCTTTGATACCTCTGGGGCTCTGCAAATGCGACATGGCACCCGAAAACTAATCAAGCAAAATCAGGACTCCAAAGAACAAATAGCGCTCCTTTCCTTGTGAGCCCTCCCATGGGCCCAAACTGCAGTTTATCACCACAAATCGGGTATTGCAGTACTCAGGAGAAATTGGGCAACATGGAGTATTTTATTTCTTGTGAAAATAAGAAATTTTCAGCCAAAACTACATATTATTGGAAATTTTTTTTTTTTTTTTTAATTCCCAGCCCAATTCAAATAAGTTCTGTGAAGAAATTATGGGGTCTAAATGGTCACATTAGTCATAAATGAATTCTTTGAGGGGTGTAGTTTCCAAAATTGGGTCACTTCTGGTGGGTTTCCATTGCTTTGATACCTCTGGGGCTCTGCAAATGCGACATGGCACCCGAAAACCAATCCAGCAAAATCTGCACTCCAAAGAACACACAGCACGCCTTCCTTTCTGAGGCCTCCCATGGGCCCAAACTGCAGTTTATCGCCACAAATGGGGTATTGCTGCACTCAGGAGAAATTGGGCAACAAAATTGGGTATTTTGTTCCGTGTGAAAATAAGAAATTTTGATGAAAAATGACATCTTATTGGAAAAAATGATATTTTTTTTAATTTCACAGCCCAATTCAAATACGTGCTGTGTAAAAACTGTGTGGTCAAAATGGTAACAACAACCATAAATTAATTCCTTGAGGGGTGTAGTTTCTGAAATGGGGTCACTTTTGGGGGATTCCTACTGTTTTGGCACCTCAACACCTTTTCAAACCTGGCATGCTGCCTAAAATATATTCTAATAAAAAACGAGGCCTCAAAATGCACTAGGTGCTTCTTTGCTTCTGGGGCTTGTGTTTCAGTCCACGAGCGCATTAGAGCCACATGTGGGACATTTCTGAAAACTGCAGAATCTGGACAATACATATTTATTAGTGTTTATCTGGTAAAACCTTCTGTGTTACAGAAAAAAAATTGAATACATTTGAAATTCAGCAAGAAAAATTTAATTTGCAAATTTCACCTCGACTTTGCTTTAATTTCTGCAAAATGCCTGAAGGGTTAAATAAACTTTCCAAATGCTGTTTTGAATACTTTGAGGGGTCTAGTTTTCAAACTGGGGTGTTTTATCTGGGTTTCTAATACATAGGCCCCTCAAAGCCACTTCGGAACCGAACAGGTACCTTAAAAAAAGACTTTTGACATTTTCTTAAAAATATGATTGAAAAAAGACAAAAAAAGAGAGAAACGGCGCTCCTCTAAGGTGATAACGTATAGATAAGGTGAAAAATTCAATCGTGAGCTGATTTTGTAGGGCTCACCTGATTAAGTTGTGCAGGGTCGTCAGCACAACTTAACTTTGTTGTTTGTCAGGTGCTTGTCCACCTTCGGTCTTGTACACACTGTGCTTGCCTCTAGAGCTAAACAACGGCGAGTGGATCCATCACAGAAAACCTCTTCCTCGTGGTCATTTTGAATGGAGAAATTAGGATAAAAAGATGCTCCTTGGGACGGGCGCTCTGGCGTGAATGGTTCACTAATTCCACGTAGTCGTGGATGTAAAACACAGGTTTATTTTAAATACAAATAAAAATAATAAAAGATTGTGCTGCAATGCGTTTCAACCTCGCGTCGAGGTCTTCGTCAGGCATGTGAAATTTACTACAAAACATCATCTTAAATAACCCGATCATATGGTTCACATCCAGGTCAAACTGTCAGGGTTAGAGTTCATTGTGGGAGTTTCATTACAGGTACGTATGTGTTGATTTTTTTCATTTTAAAAAGATTCCGGGTTATCTCTGTCTGGTATTTCAATTTTTTTAGTTCAGTTTGGTTTAAAATCTATGCTAATGGCAATGATAATATTCACTTTGCCGTCTTTATTCTGACAAGACATGCTTTTTTATATCTAATGAAGATTTGTATGAAAGATACAATAGGTATCTCACATTCATATCGGGTACTTATATGTAGGTTTTATATTATGTAATCCTTTTATTTTGTATTAAGATGGATTGCATTTGTATGTTGCTGTGAGGATCACAGCTGTCATTGTTCTTACTGGTTCATATTCATTGGTTTTTAAATTGCCGGAATAGTCGCTCTAGCATTTGTCTGCACATCAAAAAGAGATGTTTTTGTTTAAACATTCATAGGTTTATCTCTGCCAACTGATTTGGTTTAGTATATGATTCTTTTAGGATGTAGATGTTATTGGATAGTTTCCTTGAACCCCTTAAGGACACGGCCAATTTTGGCCTTGAGGACAGAGCAATTTTTTTACATTTCCCCTCTTTGCATCCCGACGCTCATAACTCTTTTATTTTTTGTATGACGTAGTTGTATGAGACTTTGTTTTTTGCAGGACGAGTTGTACTTTATGTAGGTACCATTTTTTGGTACAAATATATTATCGTTTAATTTCTATACATTTTTATTTTGGCGAATATGCAGAAAAAAAGCAGTTCCGCTGCAGTTTTAATATATTTTTTTTTACACCATACACCGATCATCATAAATAATGTTATACATTTGTTGTACAGGTTGTTACGGTCGTGGCGATACCAAATATGTCTATATTATTTAATGTTTTGGGACTTATATTTTAAAAAGTTTATGTATTATAAAAAAATGTGTGTTTCTGTGTATTTTTTTTACTTTTTATTTATTTATTTATCATAAATTTTTTTTTACATTCATTTAACTTTTTTTTTTAATCCCATAAAGGGATTTATTATTTAGATTTTTATTTTGTAACTGTAATGTACTGGCATAGATCTATATGCCAGTACATTAGCATGTGTACTGATTGTACACAGGCAGTTGTAAGGGCATACCTCAGTATGCCCTAACAACAGGAAATATGTTCAGACAGCCCTGGGGTCCTTCAATGGACCCTGGGCTGTCTGGCCATACGAGTTATGGGCTTTGATCGTGTCACAGTTATATTCTGTGATGCGATCAATGTGTAGTCCCCCCTCTTTGAATGCCGCAATCAGCTTTCATTGCGGCGTTCAAAGGGTTAACGGCGGAGAGAAGATGTTTCTCTCCTCTCCGGTGTCAGAGCGGGGCCGTGGCTGTGTATTACAGCCGTTGCCCCGCTCTCGATCGCGCGCACAGATGCGCGCAGGGACGGCTGTCGCACAGGACGAGTATGCTCGTCCTAATGCGCAAAGTGCTCGCCGCTCAGGGCGAGCATACTCGTCCTGTGTCGGCAACCAGTTAAAGAGCGGTATTTGTGTGTTATTAAATATCGGTCTATGATTTTTATTTTATTTTGAACAATTCATAGATTCTGATGATTTTTTGTTCTAATTTTTCACTTTCTGCGGACTCATGAAGTTGATTTTTTATATTCTACTATTTTGGTTTAAACCAAATCTAATTTCTCGTTGAGTCCATTTGGACTCAGAGATTCGAATTTGAAAATCCAGAAAGATTTACGTTTGTTTAAAGTGGAAATTCTGTTATGTATTTTTGGATTTATTTGTTCAATTGGAGAAATTCTTATATTATTGAAATTTGATTTATGATTATATAGCAAATGTCTTGATAGGCTATGTTTCAGAAATCCGTTTTTGGCATTAAAACGGTGACCATTCAATCTACTTCTCAATGTCTGTGTGGTTCTCCCGATGTATTGTAATCCACATTCGCATTCGATCATATATATCACATAATCGGTTTCACAGGACATAAAGGTGTCAATTTGAAATGTTTCTTTCGTTACGTTCGACATAACTTCTGTCTTACCTGCATTTAAGCTTAAACAGCATAAGCAGTTTATTTTTCCACATTTAAAAATACCTGTGGGTTTCGGGGTATAACTGGGGATGGAGATAGAGGTATTTGTCCTCAATCTACTTGGTGCCAGTATGTTTTTAATTATTCTCCCTTGACGGAATATTATACCTGGTTTTGAGGGTCTGATTTTATTCAAGATCGGGTCATTTGAAGAATGCTCCAATGTTTTTGTAATGAACCTCGGATAATATTATGGTCATGATTAAAAGTTGTGATAAAATTACTGGAATAGTTTTTCATCGGGTTTTCTTTATTCTGTTTTGAATGATCCTTTTATATAAGGCAGGTTTCTTGAGAAGTACCCACATTTTTTTGGTATGCATATTTAATAAGATTTGAAGGATAACCTATCCCTTTGAATCTTTCTTTGAGAATTTTAGATTGATCTTTATATAGTTCTGTTGAGGAACAGTTCTTTCTTATCCTTCTATATTGACTATGTGGAATATTTGTTGTCCATCTTTTATAGTGTGCACTTTTAAAATTCAAGAAACTGTTTTTATCTGTATCCTTAAAATGTGTTTTGGTTATGAATTTATTACTAGAATGACTAATTTCCAGATCTAAAAATACTATTTTTTCTTTAGATATATTCCGGGTAAATTGGATTCCCCATGTGTTATTATTTAGAGTTTTTATGAAACAATTGGCTTCTTCATCGGTACCAGACCATATGAAAAAGAGATCGTCAATATATCTGCGGTAATAGACAATGTTGTTTCTATACATGTGTTCATTCTCTATATTCTGTGATTCAAAGTGCTCCATGAACACATTGGCATAGCTGGGGGCTGCCCGTGTCCCCATTGCTGTGCCCCTTGTTTGTTTGTACAGTTTTGAGTTGTGTTTAAAAATATTGTGAGTGAGAATAAAATGTAGTCCTTCTAGTAGAAAGGCATTTTGTTTCTTTGGTAGCATGCCTTTATTTTCTAAAAATAATTGAGTCGCCTTAATTCCAAGGGTATGGTCTATATTGGAATGCAGAGAAGTAACGTCTAGGGTCATCAGAGTGTAATTTTCTTTCCAATTATACTTTTGTAAATCTCTGATTAAACTCGTGGAATCTTTGAGATGAAATGGTAGTTTCATTACAAGGTTTTGCAGGTGTAGGTCTATATAATGTGACAATTGACTAGTGAGTGAATTTATATCTGATATTATTGGTCTTCCTGGGGGGTTATTTTTGTCTTTATGAATTTTGGGCAGGTGATAGAAGAATGGTATTTTGGGATTTATTGTTATTAAAAATGATTTTTCTTTTTTATTTATAATGCCTTCTTCGAAATTTACTTTTATTAAATTTAGGAATTCCCTTTCATACTGATCTGAAGGGTCCAATTTAAGTGTTTCATAGTATTTCAAGTTGGATAGTATTCTCTCTGCTTCGTGAATATAGACCTCTCTGTCCTGTATCACGATTCCTCCTCCCTTATCTGCTGATCTTATTACTATGTTTTTGTTATTTTGCAGATCTTTCAATGATTTCTTCTCCGCTTTGCTGAGATTACTTTGACTGCGTGTTATTTTCCTATTGATTTTTTTCATATCATTTGATACTAATGCATAAAATGTTTAGAGGAAATTGCCTCTGTGGTGTAATGGATAAAAGCTTGATTTGCCATTTACTTGGAAGTGTGTGTAGGGATCTTCTGTATTAGTGTTATTTTCCATCTGTTTAGGTTTCCCTGCTTCAATGGCAAAATGACGTTGTAGTGTGAGTTTTCTAATAAAATTATTGAGGTCTAAAAATAATTGGAATTCGTCTGCTTGTTGTGTGGGGCAGAATGATAAACCTTTGGAAAGCAGGTCTATCTCCTCCTCTCTGAGGGTGTGTTTAGATAGGTTGAAAATATTGTTAGATTTCTTATATTTATCTGAGTCTTCTGTTATTTTGCGAGGAGTTTTTGTTAATCCTCCCTGCTTTTTTTGTATGATTCTTTGTTTCCCTCCTCTGCACCCTCTGATCTTTGTTTTCTTTTTATAGACATGGGTGGATGTATTTGGTTCGGAAGAGCTCGAAAATATTTTGTGATGACATGATTCTTTGTCAGTGTTGTTTTCTTTGGAGTGTGTGTATGAGGGCTGATGTTTGGGACTGGAGGGAATTCTAAAAAAGAAACATTTGTCAGCGTACTGCATGGAGAGGGGTTTGGCGAGTCTGGCTCTGGGGTGGAGGAGTTTGTACTGGGTCTTTCGATTTCATTTAGATATAAGACTAAAGGGGAAGAGAAAGCCGGCTCTGAACGTTTGTCATTATGAAAGAGAGTTCCTATCCAATGAAGTGTAGTGTTGGTACCATCTGGTGAGTCATGGGTGGTAAAAAATGTATTGTCAATAGAGTTGGTGTGGTATGACATGTCTATGTGTGACTTTTCTGATGTAGCTTTGGGGAAAAGAGGGAGTAAGTTGACGTTGGGCGGGATCCATGATTCTACACTCTTTGATGCTTGGTCTATTTGTCTAGCTTCAGTCATATTGTCATTATGTTTTCTATAAGTGTTGCTATTATCTGTGTTTTCATGATAAGATGTAAGGGTGCTTCTTCTATAGATGTTTCTATTGTATTCTTTTTGTGTTTGTGTTTGTATCCTTATCGGGTCTGGGGTTTCCATTAATCCGAGTATGATGATAGTAAAATGGCTGTTTTTTGTGTTTTGTGACAGTGGGTTCCGGGATTGGTATATCCGAGCTTTGACAGGCATAATCCTGTCGGTCTCGTTTGAATTTAGCTGCTTTTTTTTCTATTACGTCTCTCTCTAGTCTCTGAATCTATGAATCTATGAATTGTTCAAAATAAAATAAAAATCATAGACCGATATTTACTAACACACAAATAACGCTCTTTAACCCCTTCCCAACATCCACCGTATATATACGGCGCTGTCGGGAGGTGCTTCCCGCAAAGCGCCGTATATGTACGGTGCAGTGATGGTGTGGGCTCAGAAGCAGAGCCAGCACCATCACCGCGGGGTGACAGCTGTATTATACAGCTGGCACCCTCCTGTAACTGCCAGGACTGGAGCTATTCTCCGATCCGGCAGATTAACCCCTCAGATGCTGCGCTCAATAGATGAAAACCCAGGTTTTCATCCGACCGGCAACCCAGTGATGCAATCGCTGGGTTGCTGTGGCAATCGGACGCCAGAAAATGGCGTCCAAGTCTGCCTTGAACGGGAGCCGATGAGGACCCGCCTGCGGCGTGTCCTCTTACTCTTGCTGTCAGTGAATAACTGACAGCGCTAATACATGTATGTATGTGTATGTATGTAGTGCAGTGTATTAGAGTAGCGATCGGGGCATCAGGCCCTCATGTCCCCTAGTGGGACAAGTAAAAAAAGTAAAACAAAGTTAATAAAAATGTGGTAAAACAATAAAAACACACACATTTCAAATAAAAATAAAGCTAAACTGACTTTTTTCCCATAGTAAGACTTTTATTATGGGAAAAACCGTAAAAATCAAAAAAACTATACATAATTGGTATCGCCACGTCCATAACGAGCCAAACTACAAAACTATTATGTAATTTATCCCGCACGGTGAACGCGGTAAAAAAAAAACATGAAAAACAGTGCCAGAATCTTTGTTTTTAGGTCACATCTCCTTCCAAAAAATGCTATAAAAAGTGATCAAAAAGTCACATTTACTCCAAAATAGTACTAATAAAAACGACAATCCGTCCCGCAAACAATAATCCCTGACACCGTTTCGTGCACGCAAAAATAAAAAAGTTATGGGTCTTAGAATATGGCGACACAGAAAACAAATGATTTTATAAAAAAAGTGATTTTATTGTGCAAAAGCCGCAATACATAAAAAAAATGATACATAATTGGTATCGCCGCGTACGTAACGACCCAAACTACAAAACAATTATGTAATTTATCCCGCACGGTGAACACGGTAAAAAAAAAACATGAAAAACAGCGCCAGAATCTTTGTTTTTAGGTCACATCTCCTTCCAAAAAATGCTATAAAAAGTGATCAAAAAGTCACATTTACTCCAAAATAGTACTAATGACAATCCGTGCCGCAAAAAATAATCCCTGACACATCTTTGTGCACGCAAAAATAATAAAGTTATGGGTCTTAGAATATGTCGACACAGAAAACAAATGATTTTATAAAAAAAGTGATTTTATTGTGCAAAAGCTGCAATACATAAAAAAAACTATATAAATTTGGTATCGCCATAATCGTATCGACCCGCAGAATAAAGTTAACATGTAATTTAGGGCAAACTGTGGATGCCGATAAAAAAAACAATAAAAAACTATTCCAGAATTGCTTGTTTTTGCTAAATTCCTTTACCAAAAAATGAAATAAAAAGTGATCAAAAAGTCGTATGTGTTCCAAAATGGTACCAATAAAATCTACAGCCCGTCTCGCAAAAAACAAGCCTGCACACCGCTCAATCAACTGAAAAACAAAAAAGTTACGGCACTAGTAATGCGGTGATGAAAAAACATCTCAATGCGCAGGCCGGAGGGGAACATTCCTTCAGTTTCAGGGCCCTAGTATTTAGGAACTAGGAAAGGGAATGGACATAGCACATCCGCTGGAAGCGAGGGTGCCCGTATTATACCAGCGCAAAACTTTCCCAGTAATATTTCCCAAACTACGAAGGAGAAAAAGTCCCCAAAAGGTGCAGAGTGTTAAAAAAGGGGGATAAGAAAGAAAACCGTTTATCAGTGTGACACCGGCCTGTGCATAACGGATCGCTTCACAGCGTAACACACATCTATGGATAATTGGATTATTTACCCCATTATTATACCCTCTTATTATGCCCTGATGGACTCCGCACAGATTACATTTGTCCCCACATTATAAACGGAAATACCAGCAAAACCCCAAACAGAACTATTACCAAGCAAAATCCATGCTCAAAATGGCGGTCTTTCCCTTCTTAGCCCTACAGTGTGCCCAAACAGCAATTTATGGCCACAAGTAAGGCATTACCATACCCGGGAGAACCCGCTTAACAATTTATGGGGTAAGATTCTCTAGGGGCACAACATCTTGTGTGGTGAATGGGCAGATCAGTTGAGAAATTGCAATTTTCACTTTGCACAATCCACTGCGTATTCATTTCTGAAAAACACCTGTGGAGTCTAAATTCTCACTACATCCCTTGATAAATGACTTTAGGGGTGTAGTTTCTAAAACGTGGTCACTTTTGTTTGGTACATCAGTGGTTTTGCAAATGCAACATGGCGTCCGCAAACCATTCCAGCAAAATCTACGCTCCAAAAGATAAATACCGCTCCTTTTCTTCTGAATGCTCCCATATATGTAAACAGCTGATTATAACCACATATGGGGTGTTACCGTACTCGGGAGAAATTACTTTACAAATGTTGGGGTGCTTTTTCTTCTCTATTCCTTGTAAAAATGAAAAATGTGTATCTAAAACTACATCTTGTTGGAAAAAAAAAATATTTTTCATTTTCATGGCTTAATTCTAATTAATTCAGCGAAAAACCTTTGGGATCAAAATTTTCACTATACCCCTAGATGATTCCTCAGGGGGTGCAGTTTCCCAAATGGAGTCACTTTTGGGGTGTTTCCACTGTACTAGTACTACAGGGGCTCAGCAAGTATGACATGACACCCAGAAACCATTCCAAAATCCAAATGGTGCTCCTTCCATTCTGAGCCCTACCGTGTGTCCAAAAAGATGTTTGTGACCACATGTGGGGTATTGTTTTACTCGGGAGAAGTTGCTTTACAAATGTTGCAGTGCTTTTTCTCCCTCAGTCCTTGTGGAAATGAAAAAAAAATACCTAAACCTACATTTTCTTTGAAAAAAATGTAGATTTTCATTTTTACGGCCTACTTACAATAAGTTCTGTAAAACACCTGTGGGGTCAAACAGCCGTTTATTACCACATGTGGGGTACTGTTTTACTCGGGAGAAATTTATTTACAAATTTTATGGTGCTTTTTCTCCTTTAGTCCTTGTGGAAATGAAAAACAATTAGCTAAACCTACATTTTATTTGAAAAAATTTAGATTTTCATTTTCACAGCCTACTTCCAAAAATTTCTGCAAGAAACCTGTGGGGTAAAACTGCTCATTGTTCCCCTAGATAATTTCCTCATGGGGTGTAGTTTCCAAAATGGGGTCACTTGTTGGGGGTTTCCACTGTTTTGTCCCCTCAGGAGCTTTGCAAATGCGACATGGCCTCCGCAAATCATTCCTGCTAAATTTGAGTTCCAAAAGCCAAATGGCGCTCTTTCCCTTCTAAGCCCTGCCGTGTGTCCAAACAACTGTTTATTACCACATGTGGGGTATTGTTTTACTCTGGAGAAATTGCTCTACAAATGTTGTGGTGCTTTTTCTACTTTAGTTCTTTTGGAAATGAAAAAAAATTAGCTAAACCTACATTTTATTTGAAAAAATGTAGATTTTCATTTTTATGACCTAGTTCCAAAAATTTTTGCAAAAAAACTGGCCGGTCAAAATGCTTGCTATACCCCTAGATAAATTCCTCGAGGGGTATAGTTTCCAAAATGGGGTCACTTGTTGGGGGTTTCCACTGTTTTGTCCCGTAGGGGGCTTTGCAAATGCGACATGGCCTCCGCAAACCATCACTGCTAAATTTGAGCTCCAAGAGCCAAATGGCGCTCTTTCCATTCTAAGCCCTGCCGTGTGTCCAAACAACCGTTTATTACCACATGTGGGGTATTGTTTTACTCGGGAGAAATTGCTCTACAAATGTTGTGGTGCTTTTTCTACTTTAGTTTTTTTGGAAATGAAAAAAAATTAGCTAAACCTACATTTTATTTGAAAAAATGTAGATTTTCATTTTCATGGCCTAGTTCCAAAAATTTTTGCAAAAAAACTGGCCGGTCAAAATGCTTGCTACACCCCTAGATAAATTCCTCGAGGGGTGTAGTTTCCCAAATGGGGTCATTTTTGGGGGGTTTCCACTGTTTTAGTTCCACTAGACCTGTTCAAAGCTGACATGGTGCCTAAAATATATTCTAATAAAAAGGAGGCCCAAAATCCACCAGGTGCTCCTTTGCTTCTGAGGCCGGTGCTTCAGACCAGTAGCACACTACAGCCACATGTGGGATATTTCCTAAAACTGCAGAACCTGGGCAATAAATATTGAGTTGCATTTCTTGGGTAAAACATTCTGTGGTACAAAAAAAATGGATTCAAAATGAATTTCTGGAAAAAAATAATGAACTTTGTAAATTTCACCTCTACTTTGCCTTAATTCCTGCGCAATGTCTAAAGGATTAAGAAACTTTCTAAATGCTGTTTTGAATACTTTGAGGGGTGCAGTTTTTAAAATGGGGTCACTTATTGGGGGTTTCTAATATCTAAGGACCTCAAAGCCACTTCACAACTGAACTGGCCCCTGTAAAAATAGCATTTTGAAATTTTCTTGAAAATGTGAGAAATTGCTGCTAAAGTTCTAAGCCTTGTAACGTCCTAGAAAAATAAAATGATGTTCAAAAAACGATGCCAATCTAAAGTAGACATATGGGGGATGTTAGTTAGCAACATTTTTGTGTGGTATAACTGCCTGTCTTACAAGCAGATACATTTAAATTGAGAAAAATGCTAATTTTTGAAATTTTTCGCT
Source organism: Rhinoderma darwinii (assembly GCF_050947455.1). Taxonomy (NCBI): domain Eukaryota; kingdom Metazoa; phylum Chordata; class Amphibia; order Anura; family Rhinodermatidae; genus Rhinoderma; species Rhinoderma darwinii. Next base: position 308,576,904 of record NC_134689.1, on the reverse strand, counting down.
CAATTTTGGTGTTTTTCACAATTAAATACTGAATGTATCGGGCAAATTTTGCCAGTAACATAAAGTCCAATGTGTCACGAGAAAACAATCTCAGAATCACTTGGATAGGTAAAAGCATTCCAGAGTTATTACCACATAAAGTGAAACATGTCAGATTTGAAAAATAAGGCTCTGTCAGGAAGGTCAAAAGCGGCCAAAGAGGGAAGGGGTTAAAGGAAACTATCCAATAACATCTACATCCTAAAAGAAAAATATACTAAACCAAATCAGTTGGCAGAGATAAACTTATGAATGTTTAAACAAAAACACCTCTTTTTGATGTGCAGACAAATGCTATGAACCAATGAATATGAACCAGTAAGAACAATGACAGCTGTGATCCTCACAGCAACATACAAATGCAATCCATCTTAATACAAAATAAAAGGATTACATAATATAAAACCTACATATAAGTACACGGTATGCATGTGAGATACCAATTGTGAAACAAGTTTTACATTATATCACTAGTATACTTCTAGCTATCTTTCATACAAATCTTCATTTTATATAAAAAAGCATGTCTTGTCAGAATAAAGACGGCAAAGTGAATCTTATCATTGCCATTAGCATAGATTTTAAACTGAACTAAAAAAATTGAAATACCAGACAGAGATAACTCGGAATCTTTTTAAAAGGAAAAAAATCAACACATACGTACCTGTAATGAAACTCCCACAACAAACTCTAACCCTGAGGGTATGTTCACACGGCCTATTTACGGACGTAATTCGGGCGTTTTTGCCCCGAATTACGTCCGAAAATAGCGCCTCAATAGCGCTGACAAACATCTGCCCATTGAAAGCAATGGGCAGACGTTTGTCTGTTCACACGAGGCGTAATTTACGCGCCGCTGTCAAAAGACGGCGCGTAAATAGACGCCCGCGTCAAAGAAGTGACCTGTCACTTCTTTGGCCATAATTGGAGCCGTTATTCATTGACTCCAATGAATAGCAGCGCCAATTACGCCCGTAATTGACGCGGCGTTCAAGCGCCTGCACATGCCGTTACGGCTGATCTTATGGGGATGTTTTCAGGCTGAAACATCCCCGTAATTTCAGCCGTTACGGACGCCCTCGTGTGAACATACCCTAACAGTTTGACCTGGACGTGAACCATATGATCGGGTTATTTAAGATGATGTTTTGTAGGAAATTTCACATGCCTGACAAAGACTTCGGCACAAGGTTGAAACGCATTGCAGCACAATCTTTTATTATTTTTATTTGTATTTAAAATAAACCTGTGTTTTACACCCACGACTACGTGGAATTAGTGAACTATTCACGCCAGAGCACCCGCCCCAAGGAGCATCTTTTTATCCTTAAAAATATGAGAAATTGCTGTTTATGTTCTAAGCCTTGTAATGTCCAAGAAAAATAAAATAATGATCAAAAAACGATGCCAATCTAAAGTAGACATATGGTAAATATGAACTAGTAACTATTTTGGGGGGTATAACCATCTGTTTTACAAGCAGATGCATTTAATTTCTGAAAAATTCTATTTTTTATAAATTTTCTCTAAATTTTGCAATTTTTCACCAACAAACACTGAAATAATCGTCCAATTTTTACCACTAACATAAAGCCCAATGTGTCACGAGAAAACTATCTCAGAATCGCTTGGATAGGTATAAGCATTCCGGCGTTATTACCACATAAAGTGAAATATGTCAGATTTGAAAAATGGGCTCTGAGCCTTAAGGCCCAAACTAGGCTGTGTCCTTAAGGGGTTAAGCTCAGTTGTAAAGTAACTTTCTGATTAGTATAATTTCACTTTTAAGTTACTGCTCAAAGCATCAAACTCTCAATTTTATAATTTGTAAATGTTCATTACAATTTTCTACAGGTTTTCCAAAATGTAGAACTACTTAAGTATGATTATAGTAAACAATAATTACTTGTCTACATAGACTTACTTAATTTGCAAATGTATTTCTTTAGAGTAACTGTTTTTCTTTCTTCTGTAATTGTTACAATGTGTTACCAATATTATGCTATGTGAAGCATAATAAAACATTATGGTGCTTTATAAAATAATAGTAATAATAATAATAATAATAATAATAATAATGGATCCGTTTTCATAGTGACATACATCTAGCTATTTGAACAGGAGAAAGGCAAAGCAAATTTTGGCCATTTTTGCCTCAAAAGGGAAAAAAATCCAAGCCCTATTCCATTAAATATACAATACAATCTTTTATTAAATAAAGGTAATGTCCACTATAATTTCATAATTTTATTTTTGTGTATGGGTCGGAGCTGCATTCATCAAACATAAAATTCCAACTCCGTTTCACCTTCACACAGTCAATTTAAATCATAACATTTTGGCTGCCACTAGAGAAAGCAAACTGTATATGAACTTAATACTGAACTAAATGGGAACTAAAATTCTATGCAGTGTTGGATACAGGAAAATAGTATGATGGTGTGATTAATAGCAAGGAAGCAGTTTACATGGTCTGCCGCTATGGTAGGTACACTACTGTTAATGCCATGCTGTAGTCCTTATAAAGGTACAGATGTAGCCATCTTTATCTTCATCTTGATATCTTGCTGCAGCGTGCTATCACACAGCAAAAGCCATTGAAAAGTCATTGAATAAGTCAAGATAAAGTTTCTTGCCACTGTACAGGGTGGGCCATTTATATGGATACACCTAAATAAAATGGGAATGGTTGGTGATATTAACTTCCTGTTTGTGGCACTTTAGTATATGGGAGGGGGGAAACTTTTCAAGCTGGGTGTTGACCATAGCGGCCATTTTGAAGTCGGCCATTTTGTATCCAACTTTAGTTTTTTCAATGGGAAGAGGGTCATGTGACACATCAAACTTATCGAGAATTTCACAAGAAAAACAATGGTGTGCTTGGTTTTAACATTACTTTATTCTTTCATTAGTTATTTACAAGTTTCTGACCACTTATAAAATGTGTTCAAAGTGCTGCCCATTGTATTGGATTGTCAATGCAACCCTCTTCTCCCACTCTTCACACACTGATAGCAACACCACAGAAGAAATGCTAGCACAGGCTTCCAGTATCCGTAGTTTCAGTTGCTGCACATCTGCTGCACACAATTGTCTATGCTGTGAAGATACGAGATGTGCAGCAACTGAAACTACGGATATTGGAAGCCTGTGCTAGCATTTCTTCTGCGGTGTTGCTATCAGTGTGTGAAGAGTGGGAGAAGAGGGTTGCATTGACAATCCAACACAATGGGCAGCACTTTGAACACATTTTATAAGTGGTCAGAAACTTGTAAATAACTCATGAAAGAATAAAGTGACGTTAAAACCAAGCACACCATTGTTTTTCTTGTGAAATTCTCGATAAGTTTGATGTGTCACATGACCCTCTTCCCATTGAAAAAACTAAAGTTGGATACAAAATGCCCGACTTCAAAATGGCCGCTATGGTCAACACCCAGCTTGAAAAGTTTCCCCCCTCCCATATACTAATGTGCCACAAACAGGAAGATAATATCACCAACCATTCCCATTTTATTTAGGTGTATCCATATAAATGGCCCACCCTGTATATTTAATGTGTTAAGACTCAAGATAAAGATGGCTACATCTATGCAGTATAGCGGATACCTGTAAGGGATGCATTCAAGGGAGACTAGGTAGTTTACTTTGGATACTTGTTAGGGAGCTGTAAAAAGAATACAACCTCATTGAGAGACGTACCTAATACTTCTACAGTTGGCTTTGTGTTAGATACCAATTAGATAATTATCAAGTGTACTTCCGTTTTTAAAACATAAACTGATATCCAACTATAAATGCTGTGCCTTCAAAGCTTGGTGAGGGGTCATTGCAGCTCACTAGTGGCATTTTTGGGAAAAAAAATTCTGGTACAAATAACAACAAAAGATTCCCAGACATGCAATAAAAACTGTGGCAAAAAAGAAAATTATACCTGTGAACATACCCTGATAGAAATAAAAGATTATCTGTCAGCGAAAGGAGTCTAAAACTTTCAACAAATTTCCACAATCATTAACCCCTTCGCGCACCTTGGCGTAAATGCACATCCAGGTGAGCTGTAACTCAGCGCACCTAGGCGTGCAGTTACGTCCACACTTTAACTGTTAACACCGCAACAGCTTTTAACTGTGCAGGGTGTCTGCCCTGCTCTCCCTGTTGCCGATCAGCGGCCCATCGCCGCTGAGTTCGACAATTATCCCCTTAGATATGGTGGTCGATTGTGATGGCCACATTTAAGGGGTTTAGAGCAGATTGGCAGCCCCACATGCAATCTTGGGGGCTGCCAATTGTTTTCATGGCAACCGGAGGCCGGACAATGGCCTCCAGGCTGCCATGTATGGAAGCTTATATATATATAGGCTTCCTGTCAGAGTGGCTGTCACGTCACAATGACAGCTGAAATACATTACACTACATAGGTTGCGCAATGTTTTCTAGCAGCGATCAGAGCTGCAGATCTTCAAGTCCCCTAGTGAGACAAAAAAAACAAATGTAAAAAAGGCAATATAAATGTTTTATAAAAGTGTAAGAATAAAAGTTGAAAGTTCCAAAAACAAAAACTGCTTTTTTTTCTATAATAAGTCTTTTATCATAGGAAAAAAAAGAACACGTTAAAAAAGTACACAAATTTGGTATCACCGTATTCGTAATGACCCAAACTATAAAACTATATTATTTTTCCCACATGATGAACACCACGAAAAAATAAGTAAAAAACAATGCCAAAATTCTTATATTTTTGGTCTCCACCCCTCCCAAAAAATTGAATAAAAAGTGATCAAAAAGTCTCATGTACCCCAATGTAGTACCAAAAAAAACTACAACCCATCCCACAAAAAACAAGCCCTCACACCGCTTTTTTTACTGAAAAATAAAAAAGTTATGGCTCTCAGAATATGGTGACAAAAAATTTATTATTTTATAAAAAAGTGATTTTATTGCACAAATGCTGCAAAGAAACGATATATGTATGGTATCACCGTAATCGTATTGGCCCGCAGAATAAAGTAAAATTGTAATTTATAAGGTGAACGCCGTAAAAAAAAGAATAAAAAACACTGTCAGAATTTATGGTTTTTGGTCACCTTGCTTGCCAAAAAATGTAATAAAAAGTTATAAAAAAAATGCATGTACCCCAAAATGGTACCAATGAAAACTACAGATTGTCCTGCAACAAATAAGCCCTCACACAGCTCCGTTGGAGAAAAAATAAAAAACTTCTGGCTCTCAGAATATTGCGATGCAAAATGTGCAGATCGTTCCAAAAGCGGATAAGATCGGGCGCCATTTATCAGTGCGACACCGGCCACATATCTGCAGATTATTATTTATTTACCCCATTATTTTACCCTCTTATTATGCCCTGATGTACTCCGCACAGCTTACATATGTCCCCGCATTATAAACTGAAATACCAGTAAAACTCCAAACAGAACAACTGCCAAGCAGAATCTGCACTCCGAAAGCCAAATGGCGCTCCCCCCCCCCCCTTCTGAGCCCTACAGCGTGCACAAACAGCCGTTTACATCCACAGATATGGCATCGCCATACCCGGGAGAACCCGATTAACATTGTATGAGGTATTTGTCTTTAGTGGCACAAACTGGGCACAAAATATTGTGCAATAAATGGGCATATTCAGTGGAAAATTGCAATTTTCACTCTGCACCATTCGCTGCGCATTAACCCCTTCGTGCACCACAACTTAATCTCATGTCGTGATGTGGTGGGTGATGTATGGAGCGGGCTCACGGGCTGAGCCCACACCATATGCTGCGGGTGTCAGCAGTGTATTACTGCTGACACCTGGGACTAACAGACAGGAACAGCTTTTGAAAGAAAATCCTCAACACATCCACATTTAGAAAAATATAAAAAGAGCTTTATTTCGGCATAGAATAAAAGTCCATCGGACACAGGTGTGACGTGTTACTGCTGTAACACGTCCCACCTGTGTCCGATGGACTTTTATTCTATGCCGAAATAAAGTTATTTTTATATTCTTCTAAATGTGGATGTGCTGAGGATTTTCTTTCAAAAACTCTTCTATTTATTGAATCCTTGCCTTCCTGCAAGCCCCCTTCTTCTAACTGCACTCCAACTGAAGAACTACAGATCCTAGGACAACCTATTGGGTGAGCACACCTGCAGCTTCCATTGCTGCCATTTGTTTTTGTTCGACAGGAACAGCGATCGCGCTGTTATAGGAGCCTGTAAAAATGACAATATACTGTAATACATTAGTGTTTCAGTGTATTGTACCAGCGATCTAATGATTACTGGTTCAAGTCCCAGGACTAATAAAATGTGTAAAAAAAAAAGTAAATAGAGTTATTATAAGTGAAAAAAATGTAATAAATATTTAAAGTCCAAAAAAAACCTTTTCCCATTTTTTCTCTAAAGTAATGTAAAAAATACACAAACATGGTATTGCTGCGTCCGTAAACGTCCAAACTATTATAATATACCAGTATTTATCTCGCACAGTGAGGCTGGGTTCACACGTGGCGGAATTTCACTTAAATTCCGCTGCGGACACTCCGCAGCGTTAATCCGCAGCGGAGCCGTTTGTCCATTGACTTACACTTTAATTTAGCAGTGTTCGTTTAGAGGAGGCGTAAAATTCCGCTGCGGAGCATAGGCTGCGGAGCGGAATTTGGTGTCCGCAGCATGCTCTGTCTGTTGCGGAGCAGTGGCGGACTCATGGCGGAATTTCTCCATTGACTTCAATGGAGATTCTAAATTCCGCAATGAAGTCCGCAGCTGTCATGCACATGTTATGTGTGCTGCGGATCCGTCTTGCTTTTTTAACTTGACATTTCTTCATTCTGGCTGGACCTATGTATTTCTAGGTCTACAGCCAGACTGAGGAAGTCAATGGGGCTCCCGTAATGACGGGAGCGTTGCTAGGAGACGTCTGTAAATAGTCACTGTCCAGGGTGCTGAAAGAGTTAAGCGATCGGCAGTAACTGTTTCTGCACCAGGGACAGTGACTACCGATCCCAATATACATGTATCTGTAAAAAAAAATGAAGGTCATACTTACCGAGAACTCCCTGCTTCTGTCTCCAGTCCGGCCTCCCAGGATGACGTTTCAGTCTAAGTGACGGCTGCAGCCAATCACAGGCTAATAACAGGCTGCAGCGGTCACATGGACTGCCGCGTCATCCAGGGAGATCGGGCTGGATGCCGAAGGAGGGACGCGTCACCAAGACAACGGGCGGTAAGTATGAATTTCTTTGACTTTCACAAGGGAAAGTGCTGTCCCTTCTCTCTATTCTGCACTGATAGGGAGAAGGGAAGTACTTTTACCGCAGTCCGCAGCAGCTAGTCCGCATCAATTTACTGCACATTTTGTGCAGATCCGCAGCAGAATCTGCAACGCAGATTCTGTGCGGCATTGATGCGGACAGTTGCGGAGGAAATCCGCCACGTGTGGTCATGCCCTGAATGCCGTAAAAAATAAAGACTTTAAAATGTCAAAAGTGCTGTTTTTTGGTCACTTTAGCTCTAAAAAATTTTTTATAAAAACTGCTCAGAAATTTGTGTGTGCCAAATAATGGTACCAATAAAAACTACAGCTTGTCCCGCAAAAATAATTCTTCACACCTCTCAATCGACCAAAAAATTAAAAAAAATAAACCCAAAAAACTAATGGAGGAATCGCAGTTTTTTCCAATTTCAGCCTGCAAAGAATACATTAAATGAGTACATTAAATGGTATTTTAAATGGTGTCAATAGAAACTACAAATCCTCTGACAAGAAATAAGCCCTCACACCACTCTATTTATGGAGGAATAAAAAAATTATAGCTTGTGGAATGCAGGAAGGGAAAAATAAAAAAGGGAAAACAAAAAATGGATCAGTCTGAAAAGGGTTAATTAATTTCTAAAAAAAATATATATTATGACGACATGTTGGGGTATAGCCATACTTGGTAGAAATTGCTTTACAAATGTTGGGGTGCTGTAATGGCAGGAAGGAGGAGAAGGGAACAAGTGAGCCCTAATCTACCCACCGCCCTGTCCCTGCCTACTTGCAACGACCCGCCCTAGGCGACGGGGTACAACTTGGCGGCGGTCCCTACGCTGTCTAAGTGCAAGGGAGACAAACAGGGAACACGCAAGGGAATACAGTAGCCCACGGAACGCCGCGAGGAAACGGAGCGGTGAATGAGCCAGTCAGGATCAGGAAGTAGTGGAGTATACAAACGGGAGCACGGAGCAGAAGCAAGCCAGGGGTAGAGCAACGCAGGATAAACGGAACTGAAGCAAGGCAGAAGCACGGCAGAAGCAGGCTGGAGCAAGGCAGCAGTGGGGCCAGGAATCCAAAAAGAATAACAAGCAAGGAGGAAGAGAAAACGGCAGGTATAAATGGACAGGGGGCGGAGCTAACTCTGACTGACCAGGCCGCGATAGGCTCTCCCACTCCTGAGCCTGCCACCCTGATTGGTGGGAGCAGGTGTCAGTCTCAGAGGTCTGGCCTCAGGTGTCGACTGATTAATCCTGGGAGTATACCCAGATGTAGTACCTGGCAGATCCTTTACAGTACTCCCCCTTTTATGAGGGGCCACCGGACCCTTACTAAGAGGACCCGGTTTAGTGGGGAAGAGAAGGTGGAACCTCCTAATCAATACCCCAGCGTGAACATCTCGAGCAGGTACCCAAGTCCTCTCCTCCGGCCCGTATCCTCTCCAATGGACCAGGTACTGGAGGGAGCCCTGGATCATCCTACTGTCCACAATCTTGGCCACCTCGAATTCCACCCCCTCAGTGGTGAGAACGGGAACAGGAGGTTTCCTCGAGGGGGACCAGGACGGGGAGCAGCGTTTCAGGAGGGAGGCATGGAAGACGTCGTGTATGCGAAAGGATGGGGGCAGCTCCAGACGGAAGGATTCAGGGTTGAGGACTTCAATGACCTTATAAGGTCCAATAAATCGGGGAGCAAACTTCCTGGACGGGACCTTAAGGCGCAAGTTCCTTGACGACAACCACACCAGATCCCCGACGACAAACCGGGGGTTAGCAGAACGTCTACAATCAGCCTGAATCTTTTGTACGCTCTGGGACGCCTCTAGGTTCTTCTGAACCTGGGCCCAGACTGTGCACAGTTCCCGATGAACGTCCTCTACCTCGGGATTATTGGAACAACCAGGGGAAACGGAGGAGAACCTAGGATTAAACCCGAAATTACAGAAAAACGGGGAGACCCCTGACGAGTTACTGACCCGGTTATTCAGGGAAAATTCGGCGAGGGGAAGGAATGAGACCCAATCAAATTGACAGTCAGAAATGAAACACCTTAAATATTGTTCCAGGGATTGGTTAGTCCTTTCCGTTTGGCCATTAGTTTCGGGATGGAAGGCGGAGGAGAAGGATAGATCAATCTCCAACTTTTTACAAAAAGCTCTCCAAAATAAGGAAACAAATTGTACCCCTCTGTCCGAAACTATATTGACCGGGGCCCCGTGGAGACGCAGAATGTGTTTCACAAACAAAGAAGCTAACGTCTTGGCGTTAGGTAGTTTCTTAAGGGGCACAAAGTGGCACATCTTGCTGAAGCGGTCTACTACCACCCACACCACCGACTTGCCCTGAGATGGAGGCAAATCGGTGATAAAATCCATGGAGATATGGATCCAAGGTCTCTGGGGAATGGGCAAGGAACGTAGTAAGCCCGCAGGTCGGGACCTAGGGATCTTGGACCTAGCACAGACCTCACAAGCGGCGACGTAAGCCCTAACATCTTTAGGCAACCCAGGCCACCAATAGTTTCTGGTAATGAGGAGTTTGGTACCCAAGATGCCAGGATGACCAGATAGAGCGGAGTCATGGTTTTCCCTGAGTACCCTTAGCCGGTATTGCAGGGGGACAAACAGTTTGTCCCCAGGGAGGTTAACGGGAGCTGAACCTTGATCAGCCGCGATGTCAGAGGCTAAGTCAGAATCAGTGGCAGAAACAATTATACCAGGGGGTAAAATACAAGCAGGATCCTTCTCAGAAGGAGGATTAGCCATGAAACTACGTGACAGTGCATCAGCCTTAATATTTTTGGACCCAGCCCTATAGGTAACCAAGAAATTAAATCTGGTAAAGAACAGTGCCCAACGAGCTTGTCTAGGATTAAGCCTCCGGGCAGATTCTAGGAAAACCAGATTCTTGTGGTCAGTAAGGACCGTTACCTGGTGTCTGGCCCCCTCCAAGAAGTGACGCCACTCTTCAAAAGCCCATTTAATGGCTAAAAGTTCGCGGTTGCCAATATCATAGTTACACTCCGTGGGCGAAAACTTCCTTGAGAAGTAAGCACAGGGGCGGAGATGGGTGAGGGAGCTGGTACCCTGGGACAAGACGGCCCCCACTCCCACCTCGGACGCGTAAACCTCCACAATAAATGGCTCCCTTTGGTTGGGCTGAACCAGCACGGGGGCCGAGATAAAGCACTTCTTGAGGGTCTCAAAAGCCTGGACGGCCTCAGGGGGCCAATGGAGGACATCAGCACCCTTGCGAGTGAGGTCCGTAAGAGGCTTAGCGACGACCGAGAAGTTGGCAATAAATCTCCTGTAATAGTTAGCGAACCCCAAAAAACACTGTAGCGCCTTCAGGGAGGCAGGTTGGACCCATTCCGCCACAGCCTGAACCTTGGCAGGGTCCATGCGGAATTCATGAGGAGTGAGGATTTGACCTAAAAATGGTATCTCCTGTACCCCAAACACACATTTTTCGGTCTTCGCAAACAGATTATTTTCCCGAAGGACCTGGAGGACCTTCCTGACATGCTCCACGTGGGAGGACCAGTCCTTGGAAAACACCAGTATGTCATCAAGGTACACTACAAGAAAATTACCCAGGTAATCTCTCAGAATTTCATTAATAAAATTCTGGAAGACGGCAGGGGCATTACACAACCCAAAGGGCATGACTAGGTATTCGAAATGACCTTCGGGCGTGTTGAACGCAGTTTTCCACTCATCCCCCTCTTTGATGCGGATAAGGTTATATGCCCCCCGTAGATCGAACTTAGAGAACCATTGGGCCACCTGAACCTGATTAAAAAGATCCGGAATCAAAGGAAGGGGATACTGGTTCCTTACTGTGACCTTATTCAAGTTCCGATAATCAATGCACGGCCTAAGACCACCATCCTTCTTCCCCACGAAAAAGAAGCCAGCACCTACAGGAGAAGTCGAGGGGCGAATGAAACCCTTGGCCAGGCATTCTTGGATATACTCCCTCATAGCTTTACGTTCAGGACATGAAAGATTAAATATCCTCCCCTTAGGAAGCTTGGCACCAGGCACCAAATCGATGGCGCAATCGTAATCTCTATGAGGGGGCAACACCTCGGAGGCCTCCTTAGAAAACACATCAGCGAAGTCCTGAACAAACTCAGGAAGCGAGTTTACCTCCTCCCGGGGAGAAATAGAGTTAACCGAAAGACATGACATCAGGCAATCACTACCCCATTTGGTGAGATCCCCAGTATTCCAATCAAACGTGGGATTATGCAGCTGCAACCAGGGAAGACCTAATACCAGATCGGACGATAATCCCTGCATCACCAGTACAGAGCACTGCTCCAAATGCATGGAGCCAACACGGAGTTCAAAAACAGGAGTATGCTGAGTAAAATAACCATTAGCAAGAGGAGTGGAGTCGATACCTACTACAGGGATAGGATAAGGTAAATCAATAAATGGCATTTTTAGAGACATAGCAAATTCCACAGACATGATATTAGCAGATGAGTCCGAATCCACGAAGGCACTGCCAGTGGCAGACCGGCCAGCAAACGAGACCTGAAAGGGAAGCAAAATCTTATTGCGTTTAGTATTAACGGGAAATACCTGTGCGCCCAAGTGACCTCCCCGATGATCACTTAGGCGCGGAAGTTTTCCGGCTGCTTATTCTTGCGCCTGGGACAGGTATTCAGTAGATGCTTGTCGTCCCCACAATAGAAGCAGAGACCATTCTTCCTGCGAAACTCTCTACGTTGTCGAGGGGACATGGAGGCCCCGAGTTGCATAGGTACCTCTGAGTCCTCCGTGGAAGAGCGAGAAGACGGGACCTCGGGGGGAATCGCAGGGCAGTCAGAGGGGAAAACATTGAAACGTTCATAAAGTACAGTGAAGTTTACCGCTCAGACGGCACTGGTAACAGTCCAATATCATTCAGTATAGACACTCTCTCCCAGAAAAATGCAGTGGACAGTCCGCAATCCAATGAGGGTGTGGATGGTAATTCTTATCCTTGTAGTTCCACCAAGCTCCTTATCGTCTCCCTCCACATTCAAAGAACTCCTGGTAGGAAAAGGATCTTATGTCTCTAATAGATGGAAAAAGGAAGACACATAGTGCAACACCCTCTGAAAAAGATTGCTCCACGCCAAGTTTAATCCATACTCACAGAAGTAACAAGAAATAAAAGCATCAAGGTAAGTAAAAATCTTTAAAATTTCTAGGCGGCACGCCAAACACTCTCGCCCGACCCTGGGTTTCGCCCTTCCGGCTTCCTCTGATGCCCCAGAGGAAGCCGGAAGGGCGAAACCCAGGGTCGGGCGAGAGTGTTTGGCGTGCCGCCTAGAAATTTTAAAGATTTTTACTTACCTTGATGCTTTTATTTCTTGTTACTTCTGTGAGTATGGATTAAACTTGGCGTGGAGCAATCTTTTTCAGAGGGTGTTGCACTATGTGTCTTCCTTTTTCCATCTATTAGAGACATAAGATCCTTTTCCTACCAGGAGTTCTTTGAATGTGGAGGGAGACGATAAGGAGCTTGGTGGAACTACAAGGATAAGAATTACCATCCACACCCTCATTGGATTGCGGACTGTCCACTGCATTTTTCTGGGAGAGAGTGTCTATACTGAATGATATTGGACTGTTACCAGTGCCGTCTGAGCGGTAAACTTCACTGTACTTTATATATGCTATTTAGGGTATTTGTTGGATCATACCCAATTTAGTTTTGCCTGCTCCGGTCTGAGAGAGATTTTGTGGGTATTTGAGCCAAGAGAAACCACCATTATAATTGAAACGTTCAAGCTGACGTTCCCTGAGACGTCGGTCAAGTCGTACTGCTAGGGCCATAACCTGGTCTAGGGAGTCAGGAGAGGGGTAGCTAACCAGCAGATCCTTCAGGGCGTCAGATAATCCTAACCTAAACTGGCACTTTAGGGCCGGGTCGTTCCACCGAGAAGCTACGCACCACTTCCTAAAATCAGAACAGTATTCCTCAACAGGTCTCCCACCCTGACGTAAGGTCACCAGCTGACTCTCGGCTAAGGCAGTCCTGTCAGTCTCGTCGTAAATGAGACCGAGGGCAGAGAAAAACCGATCAACGGAGGAAAGTTCAGGGGCGTCAGGAGCCAAGGAGAAGGCCCACTCTTGGGGCCCTTCCTGGAGTCGGGATATAATGATACCCACCCGCTGGTTCTTGGAACCTGAGGAGTGAGGTCTTAGGCGGAAATAAAGTCTGCAACTCTCCCGGAAGGAGAGAAAAGTCTTACGGTCCCCTGAGAACCGGTCAGGTAACTTGAGGTTGGGTTCTAAAGGTGAGGTGAGGGGTACTACAAAGGCAGCGTCAGACTGATTGACCCTCTGAGCCAGGGCCTGGACCTGTAGGGAGAGGCCCTGCATCTGCTGGGTCAGGGTCTCAAGGGGGTCCATGTTAGCGTCGGCGTAGAAGAAATGGTAGACTAGGTAAGGGCTTGTTATTATGTAATGGCAGGAAGGAGGAGAAGGGAACAAGTGAGCCCTAATCTACCCACCGCCCTGTCCCTGCCTACTTGCAACGACCCGCCCTAGGCGACGGGGTACAACTTGGCGGCGGTCCCTACGCTGTCTAAGTGCAAGGGAGACAAACAGGGAACACGCAAGGGAATACAGTAGCCCACGGAACGCCGCGAGGAAACGGAGCGGTGAATGAGCCAGTCAGGATCAGGAAGTAGTGGAGTATACAAACGGGAGCACGGAGCAGAAGCAAGCCAGGGGTAGAGCAACGCAGGATAAACGGAACTGAAGCAAGGCAGAAGCACGGCAGAAGCAGGCTGGAGCAAGGCAGCAGTGGGGCCAGGAATCCAAAAAGAATAACAAGCAAGGAGGAAGAGAAAACGGCAGGTATAAATGGACAGGGGGCGGAGCTAACTCTGACTGACCAGGCCGCGATAGGCTCTCCCACTCCTGAGCCTACCACCCTGATTGGTGGGAACAGGTGTCAGTCTCAGAGGTCTGGCCTCAGGTGTCGACTGATTAATCCTGGGAGTATACCCAGATGTAGTACCTGGCAGATCCTTTACAGGTGCTTTTTCTCGTTCATCCCTTGTGATAATGAAAACATTCAACATTTTAGTGGAAAAAATGTTGATATTCTTTTTCACGGCCTGATTCTAATAAATTCTGCAAAAGACCTGTGGGTCTAAATTCTCACTATACCCCTAGATAGATTCCTTAAAGGGAACCCATCACCAGCATTTCACCTATTGAATTTTACTTATCCCTTACTGGCCGCTGCTATCAAAATTTCATTGCTGCTATCCCCTCTCCTAAACTCCTCCGACTGTAAATAACGGTCTGTAAACATGTTGCGCCTTTTATCGTAATAATTCGGTGTCCCGTTGTACGCTCACCCCAGAAGAGGACATGAATGCACAAGTGCAGGATTTTGTGTGCTGGGGAAGGCGAGGAGCTGTCAATCAAAAGTAAAGAGGCGGGGTAAACTCGGAAAGACTTGAGGAATGAAGATATGACTCTTTTCAAACAAAGATTTGACTCTTTTCAAACAAAGATATGACTCTTTTATGCTCATTTGCATACGGTGTGGGAACACTCAAAAACTGAATACTAAAGCTACAGAGCCGACTAAGAAGACAATTTTAGGTTAAATAGAAATTATGTTTCACCCACTACCCCCTGGTATTGCTGGTTTAATCAGTAAAATGCTGGTGACAGGTTCCCTTTAAGTGGTGTAGTTTCCCAAATGGGGTCACATTTGGGTGGTTTCCACTGTTTTGGTCCCTCAGGGGCTTTGCAAATGCGACATGACACCCGAAAACCATTTCGGCTAAATTTGAGCTCCAAAAGCCTAGTAGCGCTCTTTCCCGTCTGAGCCCTGCTGTGTGTTTAACACACACATATGGCATATTGACGTAATCGGGAGAAATTGCTTTATAAATTTTGGGTGCTTTTTCTCCTTTATTCCTTGTAAAAATTTAAAAATTCTACTTTTCACAGACTAAGGCCAATGAATTCAGCAAAAAAAACCCTTAAAAAAATCCTTGAGGGGCGTAGTTTCTAAAATGGGGTCACTTTTGTGTTTTTTTTTTACTGTTTTGGCACCACAAGACCTCTTCAAACCTGATGTGCCTAAAATATATTCTAAAAAAATTTAAGTTGTAGATTTCACCTCTACTTTAATTCCTGTGAAACACCTAAGGGGTTAAAACACTTTCTGAATGCTGTTTAGGATACTTTGAGGGATGCAGATTTCAAAATGGGGTGACTTATGGGGCCTTTCTAATATATAAGGCCCTGAAAGCCACTTCAGAACTGAACTGGTCCCTAAAAAAATAGCCTTTTGAAATTTTCATGAAAGTGTGATTAATTGCTGCAAAAGTTCTAAGCCTTGTAACATCGTAGAAAAATAAAACGGTGCAAACATAAAGTAGACATATGGGAAATGTTAACTAGTAACTATTTTGTGTGGTATTACTATCTGTTTTACAAGCAGATACATTTAAGTTTAGAAAAATTCACATTTTTGCACATTTTCCCTAAATTTTGGTATTTTTCTTAAATAAATATTGAATTTATCGACCACATTTTTTTCACTAACATAAAGTACAATATCTCACGAGAAAACAGTCTCATAATCACTTGGATAGCTAAGAGAATTCCCAAGTTGTTACCATATAAAGTGACACATGTCAGATTTGAAAAAATCGGTTTCGTCCGCATGTCCAAAACCGGCTCTGTCCTGAAGGGGTTAATGTAATACAATTAGCAACACTGCTATGGAATGTTATGTAGAACTGTACAATATGATGTCATAAGTCTCAAAGGAGTATGCAAATCATGTAATATTATGACATATCGGTAGGATATGCCATAATGTTATAATCTGTGAGCTCCAACCTCTGTAACCCCTGACAATACTGAGAACGAAAGATCTTAAGTCAAGTGAGTTGGGCTGTTCTGAAGTCCCTGCTAGGGAGTGCTGCTGTGAAGGAACAAACGATGAATAGGCAGCAGCACTTAAAGAAGCTCTGTCACCACATTATAAGTGGCCTATATTGTACATGATGTGATCGGCGCTGTAATGTAGATTACAGCAGTGTTTTTTATGAGTTACGACCTATATTAGCTTTATGCTAATCAGTTTCTCAATGGACAACTGGGCGTGTTTTACTTTTTGACCAAGTGGGCGTTGTGGAGAAAAGTGTATGACGCTGACCAATCAGCGTCATACACTTCTCTCCATTTATTTATACAGCACATAGTGATATAGCTATATCGTTATGTGCAGCCACATACACAAACACTAACATTACTGCAGTGTCCTGACAATGAATATACATTACCTCCAGCCAGGATGTGATGTGTATTCAGAATCCTGACACTTCTCTGCACATCTCTGTGATTTACAGAATAGCAGGCGTAGTCTCACGAGATTACGCTGTAAACTGTCATTTACAGCGAGATCTCGCTGTGCTGTGCTGTAAATCACAGAGACATGCAGAGAAGTGGTCATGATTCTGAATACACATCACGTCCTGGCTGGAGGTAATGTATATTCATTGTCATGACACTGCAGTAATGTTATAGTGTGTTTATGTGGCTGCACATAGTGATATAGCTATATCGCTATGTGCAGAGTAAATGAATGGAGAGAAGTGTATGACACTGATTGGTCAGCGTCATGCACTCCTCTGTACAACGCCCACTTGGCCAAAAACGAAAACACGCCCAATTGTCCATTGAGAAACTCATTAGCATAAAGGTGAAATAGGTCATAACTCCGTCAAAAATTATTGTTTTTCTAAATAAAAAACACTGCTGTAATCTACATTACAGCGCCGGTCACATCATGTACAAGATAGGCCACTTATAATGTGGTGACAGAGCCTCTTTAAGTAGCCCTGTGGCTCCACTATCTACTACCATCGATCAGAAAGTGATGGTATATCGTAGCAATGGTGGGAAAACCCTTTTATACTTGAAGACAATAAATATAATCAATATGTTTGTAAAGTTGCCAACACTAAGGGATATTTAATGAAAGAAAAAACAGCTATTGAAGCACACTGTAGAGAATATTTCATGTACTGAGTCTGTGAATCATGAATTGTTAATTCATGGTGACAGGTCCACTTGATAGATGTTATATTGCATAATTCTCATGTTTTTTGTGCTAACTGCTCAAACCCTGATTGCATCTTATCCGACCACCTCCATGAATCCATGACAGAATAGATCCTAAATGAAAGAACAGAAACTAATCACATTTTGCAGAAAAATTTTACTTTTAAGTATAAAATAATGGAAGTCATTCAGGCATAATACTGTTAACCCGTGATTGTGACCCTATTAACCTTTCATTATGATGGAGAGAGACCCCATGGATCCCGCTCTCTATTTATAGGGTCAATAAGTCTAAACCTAAAGTGTCATTATAGGACACTGTATGTGTTGTTCTACTTTTAATAAGTTGCTCACTTCAACTTTCTAGTTGGGTAAAAAGAAAAATAAATCTCGAATGATAAATGATTCTGAGGAAATGCTCAGTGTGATTACTTATGCAGTAATGTACTTGTGCGGTAACTTAGTCATGTTCTGTCCTTTTCATTTTATTTACAAAAAAGAGACAAGGCACTTTATTATGCAAGGAGAAAGCAACAAAATTAATCTGATATACCGACCCTGACATATATAATGAAAGGTGCTCTTGGCTGGCCTTGGACTTGATATCAGAGTTTATACATAAACTTTTTACAGACTTGCAGCAACAAGTTGTGTAGAAAGAAGTATTCGTCTTTGTTAGAGAATTGCACATGTACCAGATAAATATTTAACCTCTGTAGAAGAGAGATCCCTGGAAACACAATTAGTTTGATCAGGCAAAATAGCTTCAGTTCCTACTGTGTATTGACATACTACTACAGGGCTAAATATACGGAGCATCAGACACTTTAACTCTTTATGAATAGCAGCAGACAAATGGGTTGTTGCCTTCCTGTTTTGTATAGAATAATTTCAGAATGAAACAAATTCCCTTCAGAAAAGGGCAAGCAAAGTACCAAAAGAAGTGGAAGACACATACTCCCTGGCATGGCTTAATTTCTACATGAAACAGATGCATTATCACATGACTGTCAATAAAAAATTATAGATGATTTTATAGATGGCATTATAATTATTTTTTTTTTCAACTGTGTATGAGGCAATGCAGTGAAGACATCACATGTGTATTCCTTGCACGTTAGGCTCTGTTCACATCTGCGCTCGCTTTTTCATTTTCTGTTCCGTCATAGGAACAGAAAAGTTAGAAAAACTGAAGCGCCGGGTCCGATGCATAACAGAAACCAATGGTGCCAAATGGAACCTGTTGGGTTCCATTGTGTTTTCATCATGGTTTTCTTTAATTTTCCCGACAAAACAGCGCTGCATGCTGCACTATTCTGTCTGCCAAATATGATGTAATCTGCGACGGAGGCTCCTAATAGAGCCCCAGAAGCAGATGTAAATAGAGCCTTAAACTTAGAAACAACAACAATCTAATATTAATTGCCCATTCGATCACTGTTATAAGCAATCTGAATTCGAAGATATGCAAGGAAGACTTAAATTATGTTTTCTCAGCATCCTCAATTCCCCGTATAAATCAAGGAAACCTATGATGTCATTATGTCACAGATATTCATTAAAACGAGAAGCAATTCTTCCACTGTGGGAGTCTATTGGTATTTTAATGACATAATATTTCAGTTCTTGGTCACTCCTGAAATTTGGCTAAGAGACACAGAGTCACAGCAGCACCCTGCAAACTCAAATGTATACACAGTATGCAAACTTTGAATCTTTAGATAATTTTACATCCATTTTTACTATACTTCTTCCTAATCTGACTACAAGCCATAATGCCGTGGAGCACTCCGCAAGAGGGACTAGAAAGGTCCCTGCTTCTTGTTAAGGAGGGTTAAGATGGGTAAGAGGACAAGATGTTCCACTTGCTGCCAGCTTGAGACAGAAGGACACGCTGATCCCACATTTATCAATTGCAAACATGTTGAATTTGTCCAAGACAACAAACCAGATGAAGAATTCCAGATGAAGAATGATGCTTTTGTGTCCTCCATCTGTCTTGCCACGCCAGGCTTCCTGCATGCTAGACTCCTTTATGAGTGATAAGCATATCCACAAAATATAAGACAAAGCTTGCTACTGGATGTCGTGGTTTTTGAATCCTTGATTTAAGGACATATTGGGGGACTTTTTGTCAACGTCCTGAAGGAAAGTCAAACTCAAACACTAATGGGGAATTTACCAAGCCAGTATTGTGGCATACAAAAACTGTACATTTTGGCACATGCCATTCATGCACTAAAATTTGTCACTGTTCTCGCCACTCACCAGTTTACAAAAGTGGTGAAAAAGTGGGAATTGTTTCCTGGGAGGTTGCCCAGCCAACAACTTTCCAACAGATTAATTTTTACTTAAGACAGAAAATATCACAATTTTTTGTACAAATCTACGCCTGCTCATAGCAGGCATAGATTTATTTTTCTGTCTTTTGGACAGTTCAAGGTGCACCAAAGTGAATGGGCCTTTTAATAAATTTGGCCCATTTTACTCCAAGGAACTTCAGTTTAAGACTGGTACATAAAACGCCTTAATAAATGCCCCCTATGAAGCCACTTTCTGCAGCAACTTAAAGAATGAATCCCATATCAACAGGGCTAGAGGATTCGACTAGTAATTATTGGTGAAGTCATGATTTCAACAACTTTAGTACCGTATTTGAGGGGGGCATATAAGGTGCACAGGGTAATCTTCTACTGTGTGTCTATGTAATGATGATGATGATGATGAATGATGATGAAGATTAATGCCGGACCTATATCACTCTGGCAGGCTGTTGAGCTATGTAATGCATCCAGCTGAGCTGCTACTATGCTGACAGAGCTTTTTTTCCTTTTGCTCTGACTTATTGGCTCATTGGAAGATGTAACTATGGCAAATCAGAAATTGTTCTGTTTTGGCAAATGGCGTGAAAAAGCTGCATTTGTTGCAAACGTCAAAAAGTTGCTCATCCCTATTCCCTGTGGGTTGACCTTAGAGCCTATGCCTAAAATTATCTTTATGTTTAATGCACATTCTGTTCAATTACGTGTATGTTTGCTTTAAAATTCATAACTATTTTGGACAAAACATTAATCTTAGTTATCTTTGTTAATTGTTGTAGAGAATAGGAAATCTTTATTTATATGATTTGTTTAGAAAGCTGAACATCTGTTGTATCTCACATAACTTAATCTTCCTGTTGTAATTGATGATGCTTTATAGCTTCTTTTATGGGTTATTGTGTATAGATTGTATGCATTTAATAGACTATAAAGTAAAACAATAATGTAAATGTATTATTTTAATTGTTTGGTCAAATAATTTGATTTCTGTGAGTCGCACTTATAGCATACAGATTTTTCATGCAATGGTCGGCTCATTCGCTGCACCATATGATATAGCGATGTACTTCCCAAGCTAGCCAAAAAAATTATCCTGAAAATAAAAAAGTCAAATGTAACAGATGGCAAACTAACATGTTCTGGACCTCTTCCAAATACATTCAAAACTGCCTGCTGTGTCCTCCCTTTGGGCCAGTACAAGAAACAAGTTTACTTCAACTAGACTATTATGAGAAGCTGCAAGTGTGTCTCCAGAGATACGTGGTGATAAAACACATTACTAATTGCAGGAACATTTGTAAGAATGACTAGGAGAACGTAAATCACTTCTACATCAATTCACAATGCTTTAATTATTCTTGGAAAATGAAGATCATTTGCTTTTCTGTGTATTTTACGTACATGGAGAATGCGATATATCCAACGCATAAACTATATTAATAAAAGTATTAGGACAGACCTCTTAATCATTGAATTCAGGTGTTTTTTTATGTAATCCAATTGCCACAGGTGTATATAATCCAGCACCTAGCCATACAGTCAGTCACAAGTTGTGAAATAATAGGTCGTTCTAAAGAGATCACTGAATTCAAGCGTTTTTCTGTAATAGGATGCCATTGTTACAGCAAGTCAGTATGTTAAATGTCTTCTCTCCTATATATTCCACGATCAACTGTGAGTGGTATTATTACAAAGTGGAAGCGTTTAGGAACCACAGCAACTCAGCGATGAAGTAGCAGACCACGTAAAGTTACAGAGTGGGATTGACGTGTGCTAAGACTCATAGTGCATAATAGTCGCCAGCGCTCCGCTGACTCAATAACTGCAAAGTTCTAAACCTCCTCTGGCATTGATATCTGCATATAAATTGTGCGCTGGGAGCTTCATGGCATGGGTCTCCATGGCCGAACAGCTGCATGCAAGTTTTACATCACTAAGCACAATGCGAAGCGTCGGAAGGAGTGGTGTAAAGCACGCCATCACTGGACTCTGGAGCAATGGAAATGTGTTCTGTGGAGTGACAAATCACGCTTCTCTATCTGACAGTCTGATGGACGAGTCTGGGTTTGGTGAATGCCAGGAGAACGTTACCTGTCTGACTGTATTGGGCCACCTGTACATTTTGGTGGCGGACAGATAATGCTATGGGATTGTTTTTCAGGGGTTGTCTTAATGCTTCAGCATACCAAGACATTTTGGACAATTGTATTCCTCCAAACTTATAGGAACAGTTTGGGGAAGGCCCTTTTCTGTTCCAGCATGACTGCGCCCCAGTGCACAAAGCAAGGTCCATATAGGCATGGTTGAGTGAGTTTAATGTGGACGAACTTGACTGGCCCACACAGAGCCCTGACCTCAACCCTATCGAACACACTTGGGATTACCTAGTATGGAGATAGCAAGTCAGTTCCTCTCATCCAACATCAGTGTCTAACTTCACAAATTCCTTTTTGGATGAATGGGCAAAATTTTACCAGGCACACTCCAAAATCTTGTAGAAATTCTTACTGGAAGAGTGGAAGCCGTTTTAGAAGCAAAAGGAGAACCATCTCTATATTAATACCTATGGATTTAGAATGGGAGGTCATAAAAGCTCCTGTAGGTATAATGTGTAGGTGTCCCAATACTTTTGTTCATATAGTGTAGATGGCTTCCAATTGGGGATGCTTTTTTAAGCCATAAATGTATCCAGCTCTTTTAAACAGACCATTTCTACCCTGGTTCCCTTTATCTGGTCTGATGGAAACATACCCTATTTAGGTATTAAATTGACGGCAGATCCGACTCAAACTGTCAGTTTGAAATATAAGGAATTAGTATCCACTCTCAAGGCTCAGATAATGCAAGTTGGAGATGCTATAATCTCTTGGATAGGCAGGATTAATTTAACCAAAATGTGGCTCATGCCCAAAATACTTTATAATCTACGCACTATTCCTTTACAAGTGCCATTGGCAACTTTGACGGACATCCAAAATGTGCTACTTAAATTTATATGGGCAAACAAGAAGGCACACATTTCCAAAGGATGACACATGTCTCTAGGGGCAGTTTAGGAGTTCCAAGTGTATACTATTATTACATGGCAGCAACATTATCGGCTATCAAACATTGCTGGAGTTCAGGTGTATTTACTCATTGGAAACTGACTTTGTTCATAATTCGGATGTAAAAGCTACTTTATTGGGTATTCTAGTTGGGGTTCAAACAAATAAGCATTTTTTGCCGACTACCAAACACATGATCCTGACCTGGGGTAAAGCATTCTCAGTTTATAAGATATATAATGGTTCTTTAAAAGATTGTCAAATATCATACTTATCCTATTGGATCCCTAATGTAGATCTCTCCCTATGGATTACTCTGGGAGTCAAACTTATAACTGATATCTATGAGGGTTCACAACTCTGATGTTGCAGCGACTTGCAATGTAAGTATGAGATTCCAAAGAACCAATTTAAAACGTTTCTGCAGATACGATACTTCAAAAGTATACTATAGGCAATATGATAGTTGGAATTCCTACTTAATTCCAGAAATTCCTAGACTCTGAGAAGACCCTCCTGAAGGGTTTGGCTTCGGCCTATAACGCTTTAGTTACTCATGACCCGATGGGAAACTGACCTAGGACTAAATTTCTTTGAGGATGAGTGGAAAGATGCTTTATCTCATATAAATAGAATTTAAAAATATGTCAACCATTTGTCAGTGGCTAGGAAAATACAATTTAGATGGTATCTTACTCCAGTTCGCTTACAACATATGTTACTACGTGCTTCACCTTTGTGTTGGAGAAAGAGGTACAATATATCACTTATGGTAGACTTGCAAATCTGTTTATGCGTTTTGAAACTTATTTTCAATGATATCTCAGAGAATAAAATGTAAACCGACTCCTACACTAGCTTTACTGGATCTACAATGAGATTCTGTGCCATTAGACTTTAGGTGGCTAGCGGGACAAAATATTATTGCTACAAGATTTCACATCGCTAAAAGATGGAAATCAACTGATGCGTTGAGCCTCTCAGAAGTACTCAATAGAGTTTTCTTAAATTTCCAATATGAACTATACTTCGCTACTCTAGAGGGCTTAGATAAAAATGTTTGCATAATTTGGCCCCCTAAATGGACCTGCCTCATGTCCGTTTGCTTCTCCATAAACACTCTATTAGTTTATAAGACCTTATTTTATTCCAATACACTATATGTAACTGTCAATATACAGGGTGGGCCATTTATATGGATACACCTAAATAAAATAGGAATGGTTAGTGATATTAACTTCCTGTTTGTGGCACATTAGTATATGGGAGGGGGGAAACTTTTCAAGCTGGGTGTTGACCATGGCGGCCATTTTGAAGTCGGCCATTTTGTATCCAACTTTAGTTTTTTCAATGGGAAGAGGGTCATGTGACACATCAAACTTATCGAGAATTTCACAATAAAAACAATGGTGTGCTTGGTTTTCCCGTTACTTTATTCTTTCATTAGTTTTTTTCAAGTTTCTGACCACTTATAAAATGTGTTCAAAGTGCTGCCCATTGTGTTGGATTGTCAATGCAACCCTCTTCTCCCACTCTTCACACACTGATAGCAACACCGCAGAAGAAATGCTAGCACAGGTTTCCAGTATCCGTAGTTTCAGTTGCTGCACATCTCGTATCTTCACAGCATAGACAATTGCCTTCAGATGACCCCAAAGATAAAAGTCTAAGGGGGTCAGATCGGGAGACATTTTTTCTGCGGTGTTGCTATCAGTGTGTGAAGAGTGGGAGAAGAGGGTTGCATTGACAATCCAACACAATGGGCAGCACTTTGAACACATTTTATAAGTATTCAGAAACTTGAAAAAAACTCATGAAAGAATAAAGTAACGGGAAAACCAAGCACACCATTGTTTTCTTGTGAAATTCTCGATAAGTTTGATGTGTCACATGACCCTCTTCCCATTGAAAAAACTAAAGTTGGATACAAAATGGCCGACTTCAAAATGGCCGCCATGGTCAACACCCAGCTTGAAAAGTTTCCCCCCTCCCATATACTAATGTGCCACAAACAGGAAGTTAATATCAACAATCATTCCCATTTTATTTAGGTGTATCCATATAAATGGCCCACCCTGTAGATCCTCAAGCAGGGAAATTTTGATTTCTTATCCAATATGCCTTTCTTGGTATATTCTTCACCACCAAATTTGTTTGTTTTTGTATTATTCTATTTTATGTATTCATATCAGGCTTTTTATGTCTTGTTCTTCTATGTACATTAATATGTAAGTTGTTACCAATGTGTATAGATATTCTGTATACTTTGCATTATTGTTTCTATTGTCCATTTTCAAATATAAACTAACTGAATCTCAAAAGTGATGGTGAGTAGATACTACTCATAGCGTACTCACGAAGATGTCTTGATCCCATCACCAGTTATAATATACCACATACAATACAGAGACCCCCTCCATGATTTGCAGCCTCTTCTGGTACAATGTGACTCCTGGACACTTTATACAAACCACATGATTCCTTCCCTCCTTCCTCTCCATCTGGTCTCGGCTGATAATAATTATGTCATGCATGCACAAATCAATCTTTGCACCTCAGCTCACCTAAACATATACGGAGTGCGTCACAAGTCTCAATTCATAGAGAACAAACTCACTTTATTTCCAAAACATGTTCCATATGGTTGATATTCCTTGGAAAACACATTTGAACACATTTATATCACTGAGGTAGAACTCTGGTGCTATGCTCATAATTGCATTGTGAATGTACCTCTTTCATGCTTAGTTTCTTTTCCATAGCCATTAAGCCCCCCTACAGGTTAAAATTGAGTAGGGTATTTCTAGGGAACCTACAGGCTTCTCCATGAAACCATGGCAACTAATACAGGAGCCGGAAACTATGGGACTCAGTACTCCCTATGTATGGGGAGACCTGGAACCACTCTGTATTTTGCTACTTATTAACCTTTTTTCCATCCCTAGTGGAACATAGCAAGAACATAATCTTTTTCATAAATTCCATCCCAACCATCCACATAACTAAGGATGATTGGGAGCCATGCCTTAGATGCAAATCTATATGGCTTTTGGTGAAGTTAAATATTTAAAGTAATAAAAAACATATAGAAAAAGGATAGAGTTAAGAGAAGAAGAAGGCATTACAGAAAAATCTAAAAAACATGCAGATATGTTGATTAGTTATACAAATATGATACATTCATTATATGACCAAAAATATAAGGACACCCTTTCTAATTGAAGTCAAATTCCTTTAATCCGGTAGCAATAGGACTTGATAGGTGCTATATTGTCAGAAATTCTAGATCATCAGATGGTTATATGAATGCATATAAATCTCAAGGTAAGTAAAGAAATAACCTTCAGGAGGAAGTCTCAAAATAAAACAGTAACAGAAAATATGATGCTAAGAATTTAACAAATGATTATCTTCGCTCTGCTTTTGATCTTGTGAAATTCCACACTCATATTGCAGTATTTACTGTAGCTGGTTTAACTATTTTAGCTATACCCATTAATAATTCCTTCATAAAATCTAGAAAATAAACAAACAATCCAAGCAGTAGTAGGGGTTGTTTTGAACTTTTAACGCTGTAATATTGGATGCCACCATTTCAACAAATCAAATCTACTGTCAGAGCTGCTCATGTCAACCATAAGTGCACTTCCTACAAAGTAAAAAGGTCTAAGAGCAACAAAAACACACTAAATAGGAACGCAGAGAGTTGATTCATATAGCCTGCAAAAATTGGCTGTCTTAAATTGAAACACTTACTGCTGGTTTTTCAAACGGCTTCTTAAAAATAAAAGCACAAGGACAGTTCATCTGAAGTTTCATGAATTTGCGTCCATGGCTGGACAGCTGCACATACAGATGTGTCCCCGTTTAACTTTTTCTTTTATTAAATATTTGTTATCAATTTCTTTAAAATATATCCATCACAGTTTTAACACTTTTTAGACATAAATAATTTACGTTATACATGTTTTTTTGTTTGTTTGTTTTTTTTACAATTTTGTCAGATATAATTATTATTTCCCTGTAGAGGGGAGAAAAGAGGCGATAGAGAAAGTTGAAGAAAAAAACTTGAGTGCAGAATTGAATTGCGCTAAGTTATACATTTTGTCATGATTCCAATTCAATATAATCTCACGCAATCCAGTAAAAACATTTATACATTAAACATATAAGTTGTTTTTTTTAGGGTCGACAAAATCTAAATTACTCTGGTTTGCCGAAAATCTCAAACCTGGTGAAGAAGAGGTTGTCTCACTTGGACGTACAGGGTATATGGAAATCATAGAAGGAGGTTTTTACTAGGGACCCCTCTCTATGGGCCAGAGCGAAGAGCTGCTCACAAACAGCTGGCGGACCCAGCCCGGCCACAGCAAGGGAAATATATGGCCAGCTACAACTCCCGTGATAACAACTGACAATCGAGGGTTTCTGAATCCGGCCTGGCTATCAGCTGATCACCACACGTCTAGCTTCAGAATATGTAAATGGAGTTGTCTTCGCAGCAATTCCAAAATTTTAATGAAATGTATATATTAATAAATACAATACACAGACAGAATTGATCTTTTGTACTTTATTTTGAGAAGAGACCTACATAAACTATGTCAGGATACATGTTTAATTACGCGTTCATCAATCAGTAGATGGGGCAAGTAACATAACACTGAAGATTATGACAGCATGGATAAGAAGACAACAGAGACATATACAGTAAATGATTATTTACAGCAGTAATGTAAGATGTTTGTTTATGATTTTATATATATATATTTATATATAGTTAAAAAAGTTTCATTTAACAAAATTCAAGGAAGTGTACACCTTTTTTATGCAGCAGTAAGCTATGTTCTTAAGGTGGAACTAGAGAACCTTTGGACTGATTTTAGAACATACAGGAGAATCATTTTGCTGAGGGAATGAGAAGAAGGCGTTGTATGCAATGATGGCTTTGGTGTTCTTAATAAAACAAATTAGTATTTTTTCATGTTCTCTGTTGCGATATAAACATTTCGTTTTTAGACCGTTTCTTCAGTTAACAGCATGCCAGGTATGACAATTAACAAAATATAAAGACTGTGTTAATCGGATCAATAACATGTCAAGTCATCTAAAAAACATGTGCTGAGCGAAGAATAACAAACCTTAAAAAATGAACTATGGAAAAAAATAATTCCCAGACACCAGGTCTATGTACTAAGGCAATTAAGCAAAACTGTCACTTGTTTGATCACCCGCAAACCATACGTCCTGCTTCAACAAAATAATTGTATACATGCATTAACTCATGATTGGGCCAAGGTTAGCCTGGTCATAAAGGATATTCTTTGTAATTCTCTAATCCATTCTGAGTTATCAAGCACAACATATGAGGTCCCAACACACAACTAAAAATGCTAAAATACATGTTTATAATCCAAAAGCAATTGTTATTTAAAAAAACAAACAAAAAAACTGCTCCCAATAGAAAATAAAGAAGGCAAAACTCAGGTGCCAGCGAGTCAGACCAAGCAACAAGTGAAGATATTAAGTCAGATCAACTATGCCAAGGCCGGTAATGTATTACATGTATAGGCTAACAGGCACCTGAGACTTCTCTGGCTTTGTTCTCATGCTTCTATAATAAAAAAGCACAGTGGTCAAGACATACTTGGCAATGATTAAGGAATGCAAAGTAGTTTTATACTTAGGAGCTCTATATGACCTCTCTATATACATCAGTTGTAACAGATATTAGCTGAAGTGCAGAAAGTATAGCCTTAATGCTAGGATGAGGCCTCTTTATCGCCACTTACTGGTACCTGCATTTCATTTGCTTGAAAATCTGTGTTGAAGCATGTCTATTAAGTACAGCACTGTATGTCTTAATACATTTTAACAACTTATTAAACTCCAGTCATATCGGGTCAATGCTGGTAAAATAAAAAGAAGTTAGGATTTAAGTGAATAAATTGGAAATGTAAATGATATTAACATAATAAATTATCACTTTATATTGCATGTGTCACAGCTCATTAATTAATTGTAAAATACATTTAATTGGGTTTTACAATAATTTCTTCCAGCTAAGCAAAAGAATTTGCAAGTGGGTCTTACAAGGTTACACCCTATGCAAGTACATCTGAGCCCGCACAGAAAAAAGGGCCGGAACATTGTATTATCTATCAATTTTCTAACACAGATATGGCTGTTTCTCTATTGATCAGAACTTTGGAGACCTGCTTGTTTATTATACTAGAATTGTGTTGAACCCCTTTAATATTTGCAGCTATAATAGAGCCCATTTAAACCAGGTTCTGATGAAATAATGAATAATATTATTATTATGATGCTGATTTTTAATATATACAGTCTATTGAATAGGGACACTTCAAATCATAGAGGACTTGTTGCATGTTATAATGTTGTTTATTTATGGGATGTCATGGTTCAATGGAGTACACATTACAAAACAGATTTTACCTAATACACGCAGAGAGAGGGTGCAATGTTTAGTAATGGATGCCGTTTACAGAATTAGTAAAAATGTAATAAACCAGTGGCCACAACATATACAAAATGGCACAGATGGGTCAAGCCACATCCACACAGTTACAAGCCACTCTCAGGACATTACAGAATACAGTTACCATGACTTTCAAAATTCAGATGATATGTAGAATCTACTACGTTCATAATTTAAAATAGAATTCAGACTATTTCCCTATAAATTTGTCTTTAAATATTGTTTTCTATAAAGGTAAATAATTAAATGTAAAAATAATAGTTATAATTTCTTGCATTTTAGGGGGATGTCATAAGAAAAAGAGAACTTGTGCTGCAGCATAGACAAAATACATATTAATAAATCAAATTAAGAAGTTAATTATTTATATCAGTATCTACATAGAAAATTAACATTCAATCAATGCAGGTCCAACACAAAAAAAAAATATATATTTCTATATTCTTGTCATTTTATCACAAGTAAATAAATATGGAGATGATTATCAGTGATGGGTATTTTTTTGTTTTCATTTTTAAATCTAATCAACATAAAATAAATTATTTAACAATATACATTATTATTTTATTATATATTTTTCTCTAAGTAATGTCAAACTTTAAACAATTTAGAAAATGTGACATATTTGCATTTCTTATTAATGGACCATACATCTTAACAAGATGCAGACCACATATTGACGGTTAGCTCTTAATTAAATTATAAATGTATTTGAGCTTTATATTTCACTCCACATTCTTTTACCAATAAAAAATAGATCTCAGTAGGGAAAAAAAGAAAACCTTTCCCAAGGGAATGTTTTTCACTCTTCAAAAGCTCTAACTATAGGTATTTAAAAAAAAAATCAACCTCTGATTGAAATACTCTGAAATACACTCATGTAAATACGGAAAGAGCAGTGAATTAAAAACAGGTTATATTTCGATCTCTCTTTAAATTTCCTGAAAATGGGTAGTCTCATCTAGCAATAAAAGGGAAATAATATTTTTTTTGCATAGGTATGTAATGCCACACAAGTTTTAAAGTTAAAAAAAAAGCAAAAATTAGGTATTTCAATTCTTTCTGCTTGGTTTTCAATTTCCTTAGCCAGTCGAGAATCAATGTTTCCCTATGAATGTTTTTGAATAGATCTAGATAAAAATATGCATCATTTTGCAAATACATTGGATTACTTATCTTATATTACTTCTGAGTTACAGAATTTAATAGCAAAATTCCATTGGTTGCCTCTGGAACCAGTCAACAGTGTGCTGACAGACACAACCTCAACATATTTGCTCAGATCCTATAATGCAATGCTTAGCGCTGCATTGCTTTTTTTCAAGGAGTTAGCTATTTCTATAGAAGGTTATTGTGCAGTGTCTGGTATAAAACAACAGGTCCCAGAATGGAAATCAACAGTGCAAGCTCTATGCAGACACTGAACAAGCAGGCACTGCTTGGGAGCTCAGTATCCAACAGACTTGTGTTTGCAGCTCTGGGTGAGAATGGGCTTATAGATGTAACTCCAAGTTAGTAAAACAATATATTTGCAAAACTGCTTAACTCATAATTTAGGCTATGTAGATCTGTAAATGTACTGTAAATGTATTTGTGTTTGTAGCTTGACTTACCTTTCTATACATCCTCTATATATCAAAAATAAAATCATCAACCCCAGAACACTGTAACGGAGAAAGGAAGAACACAGGCAGATCAAGATGTATTTAATTTATGATGGAAGGAATGTCACATCTGAAATTCCAGCAGGGCGTTCTTATTTGCAACAATTTTGTTTCATTCAGTTGACAGCATTTTTTTTTTCTTTTTTTTTAAATATATCTGGTAACAGTAGTAAATTCATGAGAAGGAAAAATTGTAACTGAAATAATAATGTAATTCA
Organism: Rhinoderma darwinii; assembly: GCF_050947455.1. Lineage (NCBI taxonomy): Eukaryota > Metazoa > Chordata > Amphibia > Anura > Rhinodermatidae > Rhinoderma > Rhinoderma darwinii. Next base: position 308,545,756 of record NC_134689.1, on the reverse strand, counting down.
TCCACAATGTATTTAATTAAATATTTTTCTATATTATTATCATCAATGATGACATTTGTAACTTTACTTACATTAAAATTCGGCTGGTAACACAGCACCATCAGACATTTATGTAACGCAGCACTAAACTACATGACACCCTCATTCATTTTAAAGGTACGTGATTTTAATGTTAGACATCCATTAGCACTAAGTAAGGACAGGATGTACTATGTGCAGTTGAAAACAGTCAGACAAAAATCATTCAGTGAAGTTTCTATACCATCCAGCATTACAAAATCACATCCCCTGGAAATAAAAAGGGTTATTTATATGCTGAGCAACCTAATAAATATTGCTAATAAATAGCTCTTGATTTGATGTGGGCTGCAATGATGCTGTAATTTCCTATTTGAGCTGCACTGTACCATCAGTTTAGTTGTGACTTGAAGTAAATTAAATTATAATAATTGTTGGTTTGGCAAATCGTGTGCGGTTCTGTTTTTTTTTTAGACTATGTACCCCTTTGTGGCTGTGTATTCCATGTATTTCAAGAAACAATACAAAGCCAGCATTTATGTTTCCTGTTAGATACACAGAGGACATGAGTTGTAAAGCATTAGGTTGAATCAAATACTTGTTTAATGTTTATCTCTCTCTCTCTCTCTCTCTCTCTCTCTCTCTCTCTCTCTCTCTCTCTCTCTCTCTCTCTCTCTCTCTCTCTCTCTCTCTCTATATATATATATATATATATATATATATATATATATATATTAGATGTGATTGATAGAGGCTTGATCCTGCGTGTCGGAGACATGCAGGACCCGCTAACACTGAACCCGTCAGTCCCTCGGACCTGACACATACAGGTTTCTGCGCAAGATACAACTGCTCTGTATACAGAATACAAAGCAGCTGTATTTCAAAAAGTAAAGATAATTTTTAATAAAAAGTATTTTGAAAGTTGCACCAACCACACACACACACACATATATATATATATATATATATATATATATATATATATATATATATATATACATACATATAAACAATTTCAAAGGTGTACATAGCCCTAAGGACTCAGGCACACAGCAGAGCCATGTGTACCGAAGATGTATCCGGCACACATAGTTCCTATGACTCTACACTAAGCAGCTGTAAGAATTCCATGTGCCACCATATAGTGTCCCTGTATGGCAACATATTAAGGAGGTATGTATGCCTGTAATACAGCATTCAATGGAGCATGCCAAAATCAAAGGCATTGGAAGATACAGTAGGGTGCCATAGACTACTTTTGGTGCAGTATTAGGTTTCATACTCCATGTTAATGGAAATTTAAGAAGCACTTCTATCATTAAAAAATAAAAAGACATGTATAATGTGAATTTCCAATTTCTAATATTGCACTTTTGAGTGCAGTGGCAGGAAAATAAAGTGGAAATAATGTACATAATGCCCACTAAGAGAACCTTAGTTAAGGAAAAATAAAAGTCTACTAAAGCTCAATTAATCCCCTCAATTATAAGAATTGGTGTCAATAATTTTTGTAAATCTGAGTAATTAATGACTCAAGTAGTGGTTAGTGGTTATTCACTTGATGTTCATGCTGTATGAGTACTTTGTGACTGCAAGGAGATATGATCACTCAAGGTCATAGTTATGGGATCAAGTATTGAGTGTGGTTTAGTAACAATTTATGTCCTTTCTAGTTCCTTATCAATATATGCAGCATGTTATAAGTTAAAAAGGGGTGATTTTAGGCAGATATTATACTGTAAAAACTTTCTAATCTACCTCATGAATAGATATCACTACAACAGCAATGAAGTAGTAACAAGCAAGAGGTTCTGCTGTCCATGGTGCTGAAATTATACCTAACTGGAGTGTGTTCTCATCTAAGGAAACAAATTGCTAGAGAATTTCAGATTTCAGCAAAATTTTTGACTTGCAAATCTTACCTTTTATTATGATGTACTATTAAATGTGGAATATATACATAGAAATCGGTCATGGGATTTACAAGACAACAAACATGAGCGTTAAGAAAGACTGAACATAAAATACTTTAGAGTCTTGGCAAACTAACTTAATAATAACAACAACAACAACAACAACAACAACAACAACAACAACAACAAGCAGAATGAAAGAATACTAGCTCAATGTTATCCCATTCTTGCATATAAAAACCTTAAGAGAAGCAATACCATGAGCTTCACTTCTCAGAAAAGTTTACCTAATTTTTGTGACTTGGTTGGTATTGTTATGAAGCCATTCTCTATAGAATAATACCCCACAAAGGTGGAAGCAAAATCCATTTCTACATTCATTAGAAATCTTAAGATTTGTTAAATAATCAACAGATTTATGACTGTTATCTATTACATTGGCAAAATTCAGCTTCTATAAATTGGATATCTTTAATAAAATAGTAATTTTTGTAAATTCAATTTGTCTATTTGAATGTTGGAAAATAACAGGACCCGGCATGTACATTCATTACATGGACAGCACATTGATATCAATTGGAACTATGCAGTGCTTCATTTCCTCTGTGGAGACACCTGCAGATTACAGCTAATTTGGGGGGGGGGGGGGCCACAGCAGCAGGATACCCCGTGTTCAAATTATTGGGTGACCATTCTGACAAAAAGGCTGTCCAAAACAAATAACCCCTTCAGTGATTATATCCCTGAGAGGTTTGCCTTGGGGTCCACAAACACGCAGGTAAGGGCATTTTGTTAGTAACGTACTGCAGCTTAATTTCCTATGACACAATTCTCCATACTATGAGATTAATTCTAAAAGTGCCACTTATTATAGAGACTTATTCGAAAAACTTCAAAATTGGATCACAAATTGAAATGGTTCACAAAATTGTATCGACTTTCAAAGCAGTATAATGATGTAAACCGCCTAGAACCAACTGGGCTGCTGGTGGCACATTACTACATCAAAAAACCAACATAAAAGTCAATTATTCAAATGTAAGTATACTTCTTAACACTACTCCCTACTCCAATGAAATATATAAGGATTTAAAATTTATTTATTTTCATTAACCATTTGCAAACTAGTATCTTGTTTAATAATTTACCGAAGTAGCAGAGCTATATTTGTTAATTTACTAAAGCTGTGTTTGTCTGTGGAACGTCTCATCATGCTATCCAGTGTAAGGGCTCATTCACATGCATTATACAGGGGATCAGTTCTTCTGCTGGATGGATGGATGGATGGATGCATCAGACCCATATGTAGTATCTGTCATTCCCATATGATGGGACATTAAAACCAAAGGCTTTACAACCCACCAGGCAGGGACTTAGCATGAAACATTCATGTCAGACAGGCCAGATGCTTTTGTGGTTAAAAGGGCACAATTGATTGCCATTGAAAACAACTGGATTAGTTGTGCCATCCGTTTTTCCTGAACTTTTATAAAGCTAAGACCTTGCCGGTTCATGCATACTGGAGATACATGTATTGAGTAAGATTACTTACTTATCACAATGCAAAAAAAAAATATTTCATGCAGAGTTCAACTCTGCTACATCTGTATTTCAAAATGACTCCAACAATGCTCTTTACCAGATTGGCAGCTATAATAAATAGACAGAAAATAATACTAAGAAAACCATGAAATTACAAAAGGAAAGTTTAAATCCTGTTCATATTTGTAGATATTAGTAACAGAAAGAAAATACATAATGTGTTTGCTGATTACAACTTTTGCATTTTTGTTCTATGCAGAGGGTTATTTCTTTATGGAAAATGGGACATATAATGAAACCAGCCATGCTGGTAGCTGTTAAAGAGAACTTTCCATCTTAATTCTTGTACTAGCTGAAAGCTTTACTATTCAGACTGCTTTACTGGACTATTGTAAGGTATATGTATTCTAATCCTATTTGACAATGTTATGGGACCCTGAGCCTTTTTTTTTTTTTTTTTTAAATCTGCTTTTAATCAGAAATTTGCAATAGAAAAAAAAATAGGTGACATACAATATTGACCATTTGACCTATCATTCAGTGCAGTGAATGTTAACTAATAAAAGTTGAATGACAACTCACCTCTTAAATTATTCACAGTTGTCAAGTGTTATAATGAAGAAACATAATGAAATACATGACTATTAAATAAAAAAATCTAAGATTTATATAGACTACTTTATTACATCAATAATACAAGAGACAAGAAAATTATTTCCCGCATATAACTGCTAACGTCAATACAATACTGATTGCTTCTGAAATGAGACCTCTAGCTTTTTATATTTGTTAGTTAATTGTCTGGAACAAATAGACACTATTCTAGTGAAATCTCCAATGCACCTTTGTTTTTATTTCTAGACTGCTCTTATGTCATCATTTATTTATGCATTCTATTAAAGCAATGACATTCTAGAATAACTAAACAAATAGTAAAACAAACAGGACAATGCTTTCCAGGTCTGTAATCTGGCAATGGATAAGAATGGCCAGTGGGCTGGTGGATGAGCTGCAGCATTATTACACTTCAATATTTTACAGATCTTTTTCTGCAGATGAGAACTTATGTGAAATCTGCCATTAATGACTGTATTAGTGCTAGCCAACACCTTCCAGAAAGACATTACCAGTATTACTACTTTTCTAGCCATAAAATGAAAGAATGTTGTTTATTAATATGTATTCTGCATATCAATGGAACGCTACCTGATAATATATAACGGATTGACCGGTACTTTTGTCTAAAATAGAATTATTTATTGGCGCAAGTTCTAATGAGAATTATACTTTTTTCTGCTGTAGGTTTGTCATATGCATATATTAAAAGGAGACAGAAATGGGCTTGTGACATAGATATCACTCCTTTAATTATATCTATATATAGATCTATATCTATCTATCTATCTATCTATCTATCTATCTATCTATCTATCTATCTATCTATCTATCTAGATATAGATATAGCTAGATAGCTATATCTAGATACAGATACATATATATATATATATATATATATATATATATATATATACATAAAGATATAGCTATATAGATATATCTGTATCTATATATATATATATATATATATATATATATATATATATATATATATACATATATATATCTAGAAGGAAAAACAACAAATCCAGCAGCACCGATAGGATCTGGGTGCAAGCCCTAGGGAACAGACCAAGGTCCTAACTATACAGCAATCAAAAAATAGGCAGCACTCCGTAGTTTAAAGTGAAAAAAATCAAGGGTACTTTATTGCCCCATGTGCGACGTTTCACCTCTGTCCTCTAGAGCCTTTCTCAAGCGCTTTTTCACTTTAAACTACGGAGTGCTGCCTTTTTTCCTATTGCTAAATATATATATCTATATAGATATATATATCTATATAGATATGTAAATATATATATATATATATATATATATATATATATATATTTACTTTTTTAAAGGGCATTCACATGATAAGAATTGATCCATATTGCTAAGATATAATTCACTGAGTATATAAATGTCATGTAGTTCTCCCTAGTACAATTCTGAAATTCACTGGTTTATATCTTTAGGGATATATATATTTTTAAAGTGCCAGTACTGGCACTTTAAAAATATATATATTGCTAAGATATGCCACGACTTTCTGATTGGTGGGGGTCCAACTGCTGGGACCCCATCAATTATCAAAATAAAGGTGCCACTGTGCTATTTAAGCAAAGCGGCTCCTGTACAGTTTTTCCTTGAAGAGTGGCGCTCTTGTTCACTTGTTGTGTAGGGACCTGCAACACTGCCCCATTCACTTGAATGGAACTGGCCAGCTTGTGTGTGGGTGCATCACTATGCAGGCGGATCGCTTACAATCATAAAATCATGGCATATCCTAGCAATAAATCATCACTTCTTTTCATGGGAATATGCCTTTAACATTTTATGCAATCTGACCAATAAGCTCATCTGTAACTATATCAAACAACCATAGAAACTGTTTTGGAGCAGGTGTGTTCAAATTTTGTTTCACCACTGTATATCATTGCTTGACATCATATAATGTATATGTACTACAGAGAACATACTTTTACAACTAATAATGGAAACCCAAGATGGTTACCGAAGAACAGAAGAACAGTAGGACATGAAGGTACTTCCCGACACACAATGTTGTACATATCATGTTCTCATATGATCCTTGCTATGATGGAGCACTCACACTCCATTCTTTCCTTCTTGTAGGTTTGAAACTTTCATAACTTATTCCGACTAATATATTAGTTGATCTGGATTTCATATTCTATAGTCATATGCATGGGTTTGGATGAAGAAATGGTGCTGATGACCACTAGTGTTTCTGATGCAAAATGTTTAAAATAATGGGAAAGTTGTGAATTTTCATTTTCAAACTATCCGTTGCCACCTCATCAGTTGGGATGATGTTCAGGGAACCCCCATTCGCCAGACATATGCATTTCCCAGAGATGTGACCCACAACTATCAGACATTTTTGGCATATCCTGTGGATATAAACACAAAGATACAGCCGTGTTTTAGCACCCACAGGGTACTACATTATCTTTGTGTTTGTTTGTTTGTTTGTTTGTTTGTTTGTTTGTTTGTTTGTTTGCTTTGCATTACAGTAGATTAGCAACTGCTTATTTATTTCACTTTGTTGGGAGGTGCTGAATGACTTTATCTTTTATACTATCCAATGGATATGTCATAAATGTCTGACCTGGGAATTCCTCTTTAAGTCATGTCTATAAGTGAAGAATCCATTGGATGCTATCTGGTTCTACAAAGCCTTTTCTAAATAGATGAATGAAAGCATGTTGACCATCCCCAATTGTGGACCAGAATACCTGACCCTTTCCTTTGGCAGCGATGCGGAATGACTGGATAGCAGCTTGAGTATACACTATACCATTAATGGCAACTCAAAGGGGTATTTGACTGCAAAATACTGATTGGTCCGCAGACTACTTTCACAACACCTACTAACAAATAATCACCACTCACAATACTGTATTGATGAATACTTTAAATAAATATAAATAATACATATTTTCAAAAATAATCTAATAATTCTGTGTTTAGCATGGCTTTATTCCATCAAGTTTTGTAATCAGCCAGTAAAGATAGAGGTGTTTACTGCTTGCTAGATTTCTTGTTCCCTTTATTTGTACATTATCCCTAGAGAAGTTGTAGGCCATATCTACCGTCAGATTGGCATGATGCCTAGATCTGCAGCTGTGCTTGTTTGAGAATGGTCACAAATACAAGATGCTAAGGTCAGACAGAGCAAACTGCATATCTCTCTTACAAACTAGCTTCTTCCTCCCGCATACAGAAACTCGAGAGGAAAAAAGATAAACATAACAGAACATAGATATGGTGGGTTTCAACAGGGATTTACTGTGCCAAGAGATGTACATTGCCATATGCATTACAATCAGCCTCTCTATAGAACACCCTGCTTAGAGGTTAACTTGGATGTCAGTGTCATCTGTGCAGAAATTACTTGGAAAGAAAGATCTTCTGAAGTCTTAGTACAGGAGTCAATTCTACCCAGTCGGCAGGAAATTAACAATTTTTTTCTGCTTTGTGTTTGGAATGAATTTGTGCCAATTTTTCCCTATTTCCAGTCCCAACCTGTTTGCAGTCTTTGGGATTCAGCTTATTTCAATACCTTAACAGTTACGGTAAGGAGATTTGTCATCTCCTAGCATCTGTGTTTAACACAAGAGTGACGCTGCAGCTTACTGTGACTTAGGCAATTTATGTTGCATTTGCCAGTAGTGTCAAGCAGATGAGATAGCTAGAGTTGGGCTGTGCCTGTGCTCTTCAAGATAATTAATTCCCATATTTGCTCATCAATGTTGAAATTCACATTTCCACTGCTAAAAAGTACCTGCATAATGATCAAATAGCAAATCGAGAACGGATTGAATCTTCAATACGAGTACCTGTACCAAAGTTGTTATTAAAGAGGCTCTGTCACCACATTATAAGTGCCCTATCTCCTACATAAGGAGATGGGCGCTATAATGTAGGTGACAGCAGTGCTTTTTATTTTAAAAAAACTATCAATTTTCACCATTTTATTAGCGATTTTAGCTTTATGCTAATGAGTGTCTCAATGAACAAATGGGTGTGTTTTACTATTGACCAAGTGGGCATTGTACAGAGGAGTGTATGACGCTAACCAATCAGCGTGATACACTTCTCTCCATTCATTTAGTCAGTGCATAGGGATCCTTTTAGATCGCTATGTGCTGTCTTATACTAACACATTAACGATACTGAAGTGTTTAGACAGTGAATAGACATTCCACGGGATGTCTAGTCACAATCCCTGCACTTCATTAATGTTTCTGTGGTAGTTATAGCAGAGCAAGCGTAATCTCGCGAGATCACGCTGTAAATGACAGGTTACAACGAGATTACGCTTTGCTCTGCTGTAACTACCACAGAAACATTAACGAAGTGCCGGGATTGTGAATAGACATCCCGTGGAATGTCTATTCACTGTCTAAACACTTCAGTATTGTTAATGTGTTAGTATAAGACAGCACATACTGATCTAAAAGGATCCCTATGCGCTGACTAAATGAATGAAGAGAAGTGTATGACGCTGATTGGTCAGCGTCATACACTCCTCTGTACAACGCCCACTTGGTCAATAGTAAAACACGCCCAGTTGTCCATTGAGAAACTCATTAGCATAAAGCTAAAATCGCTAATAACATGGTGAAAATAGATCATTTTTTTTTTAAAAAAAGCACTGCTGTCACCTACATTATAGTGCCCATCTCCTTATGTAGGAGATAGGGCACTTATAATGTGGTGACAGAGCCTCTTTAACTGATAATTAACACTGTGCCAACCAGTTATGGAATTCATCACTTATATATAATTTGGATACATGATCAACTAGATGAAATCTAAGCAAAGTTCAATAGTAATAAAAATGTATTATACTCTACACTAATCATTTTTAAGTTGTTTTTAATGAGGAAGATTTGGGCAATCCTCATATACTGTATGACATCTCATCTTTTTAATTGTACAGTTTATTAATAAACATAAAAATCCATCAATGTGACCCCAAGAAAGGACATTCTATAAAAAAAAGCTGTGCCTAACGTTGTATAAAATGAATGTACAATAAAGAACCATGTGATATCAGACAATTGTTAAGGAGTTTTGGATTTAATGTTTTCCACTAGATCTATTTTTTCAAAAATCTGATTGATACAGTAGCAAATGAACAGATGGATGTAGTGTGAGTAGTGCCAAGCTCCGCTGTCTAATTTGTTACCCTCAGATAAATGCCAAGTTAGTTTTGTACAGACGGGATGGCATTGAGGCACTGTTTGACAACCTCCTGTGAAAAAAAAAGTTGTAGCTATTAGGTAGTGTATACTGAGCAACAAGTCTAAAAAGTTACTCCAAATAGTGGTGTAGCTATAGGGATGCAGAGAAATCACCCGCATTCAGTCCATGGTGCCTGAGGGGGCCCAGAGGCCTCTATGTCACATAAGAAGACATCTGAATTATAAGTGCCATATGGTAGGTGGGGGAGCTTCAAGTTACTCCTCTGGAGCTTCAAGTTACTACTCTGACCCCAAAGCTGAAATGACATTGCTCTGTGAGCAGATGGAGGCAAAGTAGATTGCAGGGGCTCAAACCACGCCATTACAAGTCTAAACCTGCAATATTAACCAATAGAAAAAAAATCTTACATTAATTTAGGTGGAGCCTAGATAACCCCATTGAGTTTCAAGACCACAAGATAAATATATCCATGTAACATTCAGCAGGTTAAACAAAGAATGTTCCAATTACACTAGGAGACCAACAGGTAACTGAATAAAATGTTGCTGATATCCTCCATTAAGATGAGTAAGTCAGTGTTGTTATTTGAGGCTGATCAACTTGTCTTCACGTTTTTCTCTTTTTTTTTTCCATATATATATATACTTATATTATATGCGCAAGTGATAGGGAATGGATATTTACATACGCGGCACAGTGATTTCTTTTATGTCATTCTTATAGGACTACAGAACACACACATAAAATGCCACAAAAGGTCAAAGAAAAAGCTCTCAAATGAAATATAAACAAACAGCACACTGTACAATTATGCAAATGCTGTAGATCGAACAACACATGGATGAAAAGAATATTATAGCAATAGATTCCAGAAAATGGGCATGTACTTGGTATTTGAAGGCCTGTGTTACTGTGCCAGCTTCTGAACCAGAATCCATGCTGAATTTATTTGCTTATTTTGTTCTTTTGTAGAATGATAGTGTTAGTATGCATCAACTAAACAATAACAGAATGGCAATTTTCCCCGCTAGTGGACTCTTCACTATAGTACTTCTTCCTCAGTACTATGCGTTTTTACGATCCCTTTGTCATTTGCAATAACTGCTCAATTTGGTAGAGAAAGGATAACAGATCTTTTTCGACCTCTCCTTAATTAATTTGTTATTGTTCTCCCATGGATTCATGAGCTTATCACGAGATTAATGAGTTTATCATGGCATATAAACATGCTGAAGGTGTCAGTTCCAATACCTTGTTGCCAAAGTCTTTTTATTTCTAGGAGTCATTCCATTTTTGTTTGCTTGATTTTGTTTATTCGTCTTTACATCCAGCATGTCAGGTTTCTTACATAAGGTCTCATCAGAACAGTGTCAATAAGAAAGTTTTTGATATTTTGCTTCTGCCTTTCAATATCATAGACTCTTTTTTGGCAGAACAATATAGCCGGTTATGTTTGGGAACCTCGGCCACAAAAGGCTAACATTTTAAGTCTACAGTTGTGTTTCTTAGTTCTGGCATTATCAACACTCCTTAAAGTACATTGCTTGCAGTGTCTTTGATGATTATATCCACTTGAATATAACAGTGGCATTATTTGAAAAGATAATTTGTATGTCCACACATTATGAATGGTAATTTGACCAATTTTATTTTTTAAATTGTAATTCCAACTTTTGTTTTTCCAATACAATCCAACCATTAAATCCATCATTGATTTGGCATGCTAACTTCTTCCATGCCCATCATTTTCCTGGACTGAAAACGTAGATGCTTGGCTCCTTTATTTATTTTTTTCGGGGGGAGGGGGGGATAATTATGGGAGGTGATTTTAGTTTGTAGTGGTATGGTTTAAGCAGTCATCTCTTAGCCAGTCTGTTTTCCATCCTAGCCTCTGATCAAGTCAATGGATTAAATAAGATAAATGTATTGTAGTATATTAAGAAAAAACAAAAAAAAGTAAAGTTATTCAGCCATGTAAATGCTATAATAATTCAGCACAGGTACAATTATCTTACATATATTGTTATAAAAATGTATATGGGGAACTAAGACCGGAAATGGGATGGTGACATGAATATATCCCTCAATAAAATGTCCTCCTCTATGCTTACATAAATAATAATAAAAACATTTAATCCTATTTCTCTAGATTCTTTCATTTATGAAAATAAATCTGTCCTCATATTATTAGGATACTTATATAATCATGACGGTGGGAGTCACGGAAAACTGACTTCCCATAGAACTGTAATTCAGACCTGAGACACACTACATGAAAACAAAGACAACCCCCATAACACCAAAAGTAGGAAGGACAATAACACAAAAACCATCCATTCCCTACTAGACATTTCCCTTGACAAAATTCCTATATTTGCGTACTTGTGTGAAACTTTTATACCATTTGTAATACCGGTTACAGGTATAAGGTGGTCATTATTACATTTAGAAATAAAACCACAATGTTTGTTGTTTTCCCTTGCAGTGGTCAAATATCGCTTTTTGTCAAAAACTAAAAAAAAACTATTTATATAAAAAAAGTTAACTGAATTTACTTAAACAAAGATACTGTTTTTACCCGTAGGTACCAATTAATTTTCCAGAAATCAGAAATCCTATACATTTTGGAGTTAACAGATTATAAAAATTGTTCATAAATTTAGAAGTATTGTAGTAGAGAAGGTAAATGTACAGCTTCCAAAAAATGGCTGAATTGTTTTTCCATCCTAATCTCAGTTGCAGTTTTGTCGCTGTTTCTTTTCTGAATATACACGCAGATCATAAATTTTTTGTACTCCTTTCAGGGAGACAACACATTTGGTTGCTGCAATTCACCACTGTGTATGCAATAAATGTTAAATGCTCCATTGACTATTTCATCTTAAGGCTTGATGCCACTGTGGAGTTTCAGAACAGGATTGTCTTTAAGCATTTAATTGAGTACTGAGCTGTGCACACTGGTTAAACAGGAGACAGAGGACAACCACATGTGTAGTGGTATAATTAACGTTCCAAATATCTTAATTTTATTTTTCGTTAAGTCTGTAATAGCAGAGTCTTCCTTTTCTGTTGTATTGGTGGAAGATGTAAAAAAATGATCTGCTTTTACAGGCTTTCTTCTGTGTTATAATGTGTTGCAGGCACTTAAGTTTTTTTGTTGGGTTTTTTTTTTGTTTTTGTCTTTTTTTCCCCATATGAAGACATTTTCTCGGAAAAGCAGGAAAAAGGGAAGAAGAGGGTTAACCAGGGTGTAACAATTTTGGAACTGGCCTTGGTTAGCCTAGAATGTCCAAGTAAATTGGAGAAGCCTTTCCCAGGGCTTGAAGAATTTTGCAGATTTCTTTGATATTTAACCGTAGCTGTGGCTCTCTTTGCCAGCACCCCAGCATAATGTCATAGATTTCTTTTGGAGCCACTCGTGGTCTCTCCAGGACACGTCCTTGCGTGATGCATTCAATAACCTGAAAGAATAGTGTAAAATGAAAATGATGTAAAATATAACTGGAAGCTTGAAAACGTAAGTTCCACTGATAAAAAAAAAAGATTAAAAAAAGATAAAATAGGCATAATTAATAGCAAGACAATCTTGTATTTATGGCAGTCTTCTAAGAAAACATAATTCCTACTGTCTTTGGATCAGCTGTTTGCATTGAGTTGACTGTTTGCTGTAAGGGTTGGCTGTTACCGTCCCTTCCTTGGTATATTTCTCTAATAAAAGAGAAACCAACAAAACATAAAGAGTAACTACACTTTCATCAAGCTTTTGATATGTCATAGAGACATATCAAGTTTGGATCGGTGGGGGTCTGGGTGCTGAGACCCCCACCGTTGCTGAAACGAAGGTGCAGAAGTGCTCAACTGAGCGTTTTGCACCTTCGGCAATGATCGTTGCCTCTTGTCTGGGTAAAAACGGCTCTCATAGATGTTCTATGTGAGCAGTCTTCGGGCTGACAGGGAGCCAAACAAGACACACCCATCAGTAACCCATCTCTGTTCTGGCTTTTATGCTTTAAGGCAATGTTATTTTTCAAGGCGATGACTTACAGGGTAATTACCTATAAGTGGTACTAGTGAGCCAGTTTTTTCCTTCTGGAGGAGAGCTCTTTTGCATACGTTTCCCAGGTAAAATTGCCCTTAAGATTCCCTATGAACTGGATCTCCGACAAGAGAATCAGCACCTTCCAAGAGATTTTAAAAAGTTCTCACACTTTGGAAGGGAGCATACTTGCAATCAATATTTATACTGTATATCATGTGGATGTCCATTATTCCACCTACTTTATATAGAAAAATAATAGAATAATGCATTATAGAAATAAGAGAATTATAACCAGTCTCTACAGCTGTAACTCCCAACCTTATTACCATGGGGAAACTTCAAAAAAAAAATCTTTGAAGGGGTTTAAATTTGCCATCTGCACTTTAAGGGCACGGCCAGACGTGGCGGAATTCCTCCGCAACTGTCCGCATCAATGCCGCACAGAATCTGCGTTGCAGATTCTGCTGCGGATCTGCACAAAATGTGCAGAAAATTGATGCGGACTAGCTGCTGCGGACTGCGGGAAAAGTGCTTCCCTTCTCCCTATCAGTGCAGGATAGAGAGAAGGGACAGCACTTTCCCTAGGGAAAGTAAAAGAATTTCATACTTACCGGCCGTTGTCTTGGTGACGCGTCCCTCTTTCGGCATCCAGCCCGACCTCCCTGGATGACGCACCAGTCCATGTGACCGCTGCAGCCTGTGCTTGGCCTGTGATTGGCTGCAGCCGTCACTTAGACTGAAACGTCATCCTGGGAGGCTGGACTGGAGACAGAAGCAGGGAGTTCTCGGTAAGTATGAACTTATATGTTTTTTACAGATACATGTATATTGAGATCGGTAGTCACTGTCCCGGGTGCAGAAACAGTTACTGCCGATCGCTTAACTCTTTCAGCACCCTGGACAGTGACTATTTACTGACGTCTCCTAGCAACGCTCCCGTCATTACGGGAGCCCCATTGACTTCCTCAGTCTGGCTGTAGACCTAGAAATACATAGGTCCAGCCAGAATGAAGAAATGTCATAGTAGTAAAAACAATACGCTCCGCAGCACACATAAGATCTGCGGACTTCATTGCGGAATTTTGACTCTCCATTGAAGTCAATGGAGAAATTCCGCCATGAGTCCGCCACTGCTCCGCAACAGACAGAGCATGCTGCGGACACCAAATTCCGCTCCGCAGCCTATGCTCCGCAGCGGAATTTTACGCCTCGTCTAAACGAACACTGCTAAATTAAAGTGTAAGTCAATAGACAAACGGCACCGCTGCGGATTAACGCTGCGGAGTGTCCGCAGCGGAATTTAAGTGAAATTCCGCCACGTGTGAACCCGCCCTAAAAGTGTGCTTGCCTACTCTGAGGAACCACACTGCTTGGAATCCTTGAGTAACTTTATAGCAAGCATTATTCTTAGGTGTTCTTGCTGCTCTGCATTATATACATTGGGAAGGTATGATAATAATAATAATAATAATAATAATAATGCTTATAATATAGGTCTCTCTCAGTTTACCCTAATTATTCACAATTGCAAGCTTTTATTCTCAAAAGAACACGAAAGTTAAAGAGGCTCTGTCACCAGTTTATAACATCCCCTACCTAATCAAATAGGCGCTTTTGAAGTAGATAACTACAGTTTTTTTTTGTTTTTAAATGTTTATTATTGACCAAGTTATGAAATTTTTTCGATTTATGCAAATTTTTCTAAATGCTCAACTAGGCGTTTTTTTTTTCTATTCACCAAGTGGGCGTTGTATAGAAAAGTGTATGACACTGACCAATCAGTGTCATACGCTTCTCTTCACTCCAGCTCAGCTTGATTCACAGCACAGTGTGATCTCACGAGATCACGCTGTCACGGGACTTCTTCCTGCAGGTCCTCCACTGGAGCAATGGAAGACTGAACAGACATTGCCTCCAGCCGCTGCAGATTCGGATAAATGTCCTGGCACCGCTGGAGGCGATGTCCGTTCAGTCTTTCGTCGCTCTGGTGAAGGAAGAGAAATGTATGATGCTGATTGGTCAGCGTCATACACTTTTCCATACAACGCCCACTTGGTGAATAGAAAAAAAAACACCCAGTTGGGCATTTAGAAACAATTTGCACAAATCTAAAAAAAATTAAGATTAAAATTAGGTGAAATTCCTCTGTTTTGAACAATGAATGCAACTATCTTGTAGTACAACTCACAGACAGTCTTTGTTTATGACTGAAAGCTCAACCCTATGTGCTTGTTGAGTAGAGAATGTTTACCGGTCAAGGGGCATACCACAGATGTAATCAAAGTAGACACTGCCCTAGTTTGTCCTGGTGTAAAATAAGACTGTCATTTAACTGTTCTGACAGAAATAATTTCATGTTTAGGTGCTTTAGAAATACATTAATTTCCGATGTGTAGAAATATAACGTAAGTTCACTGAGTAAGGACCATAACATACTTCTTCTGTCGATCTATCTATCTATCTATCTATCTATCTATCTATCTATCTATCTATCTATCTGTCTGTCTGTCTGTCTGTCTGTCTGTCTGTCTGTCTACTACCAAGGCCTACATATCTTACTGCGTTTAATTCATAGCTGTATATTTTTCGCAGGATAGCCCTTTACAGATGATTATATGTATTACAGATGTATTGGAGTCAAAGCATGCGTTATACCTCTGTGTTTGAGAGTTGAAACCATGGTTGTTTTCCATATGTAAATATTTCCCAAAGGATAACACCAAAGCTCCACACGTCACTCTCTGTGGTAAACTTTCTGTACATTATACTTTCTGGAGGCATCCAGCGGATTGGCAACATTGTATGACCTCCCACCTACAGAAGAGATAGAAAATGATCAAACATGATTTGTAACATCTACATAATTTTAATATTTAAAGATTCAATATGCACCATATGTTGACCAATGGGAATCATCTGTTTAACAGAACTGTAGCTATATTTTGCCTCATCTGGGGCAGAGGTTCAGTTCGCTGCCCCCTTCCCAAATATCCTGGTGAAGACAAAGTTGCTTATTGGCACCCCCTTTTGGCACCTAGCCCCTTAACCATGCCCCTGTCTTCAAAACAGGACCATGGCAACTAAAGTGGAAATTCAAATATTTATGATTGTAATCCACATCACTGCTCAAACTGCATAAAAATTTTTGGAAAGGCAAAAATGTCTACATATGCAGAGATTTGGTTTGTTGGCAGCACAACTCCACATGTAAACAAGGGCATGTGCTGCCAAATAATGCAAACTGTATGGTGACGAATGATAGAAATAACGATCTTTTGTCCCCATACTCACGATCATTGCTCCATATAAAATGGCATTTACCCAATACTAAGTGTTAATTATTTTATTTAACCCTTTCATGACATGGGGTGTTTGGGACCTACATAACCAGAGCAAAATTTCACCTTTTGGAATGCTGTGTTCTAGAGGTTAGTTTGGTTTATATTTCTTAGTTTACCCCAAAAAAATAGCTTCTTTTTTTTTTTGAGGGACACATAGGGCTTTCTTCTCTTTTAAAATTGGAGCCGATATCAATAAATTTTGTATGTCTTTTCTCAGGGAAAAATGGTCCGAAACAGAAAGAATTTTTTTCATGTTATGTTTTAATGTTCTTTGTTTAATAAATTAAATGTAGCCCAGAAATGTATTCTCCCACACATAGCAATGTAAAATATGTGTACATTGTGTAATGTAAGATGTCGCAAAAACACTATTTAAGCTTTAAATGAACAGTATCTCCCTTAGCTATAGACGCAGCATCTGTAGATGGGTGATAATAATCCAAGTACAGGGATTTTTTAGTGAAGGCACAAAATTAGATGTGCTCCCCTTTTTTTGCGAGGTGTGCACTAATTTTATCCAGTTTTTTTATTCCTTTATTTCTCATTTATTTATTTATTTTTATTTATTTACATTTTACTGTATTAATTATTAATTATTTTTTTTACTATAGAGGCACAGGTTAGCAGGGAACACATCATTTATATGTTCCCTGATCTCTCCATATACAGATCACTAATAACAATGATGTAATGGTACCAGCCCATTAAATCACATTTACTCGTGATCTGTAAAGCCAGACATACAAAGTAGATGCAGATTGCGGCTTCTCTGCATCCCTCCAAGTCCCTCTGCACATGGAATCCCTATGACATCATTACTGACATCACAGAGTTCTCTAGCCAATACCCGAATGCAGATGCAGCAACTTCTGCATTCGGGAACACAGCTCTCAGTATGCCAATAATGCCAATTGCTAATGCCAATCTTAGTATAAAGCCTGCAGGAGTAAGATGTGGCTAATTTATTAAGAGGTGCATGTTTCCTAATAAATTTGTTGCATCTTCTGATGTCCACCCGCCAGAAAGCGAAAGCTACATTAGCTACAAACTGGCGTAGATTTTGCCTATAATTAACTCCAGTTTCTGGTGTAAATTAAAGGGTAATCTGTAAGGCCACATGCCATCCATAAGCCTTGTCCACTTTATGCTAAAGTGGCGTAAGAGGCATAAATGCATTAAAAGTGGCCAATTGTGACTTTTAATGCATTTGCGACTTTTCTATACCAGAAAGCTGACAAAGAACATTTGATAGATTCCATTCTTGCTATTATAATAAATGTTGGGCAGGACAATTCTTCTGTACATAAAGAATATCCATCCAATATAGCAAAAAAAAAAATAATTCTTTATTAAGACACAAAACAGTTGTACATACAATTTAAAAGCACCCATAAAAACACAATGTACATAAAATAGTACAAAAAAAGGACAGTGTATAATCGTAAGGCAGGATATATATGGTGGTATCATATCTCAAGATCACTCAATATCATACCATACCTTTCATGTGTATATTCACTATATTCACATCAGTCACTCAACATAGAGCCAAGGTAACACCTAATCAATGTCTAAAATAATTAATGTCTAGATTCAGACCATGCATCAAAAGGAAACGCACCCACCATAAGCCATTGCAATTGCCCATACACTGTCCAACACCTTTTGATGCATGGTCTGAATCTAGACATTGATTATTTTAGACATTGATTAGGTGTTACCATGGCTCTATGTTGAGTAACTGATGTACATATAGTGGATATACACATGCAAGATATGCTATGATATTGAGTGATCTTGACATATGATACCACCATATATATCCTGCCTTACGATTATACACTATCCTTTTTCTGTACTATTTTATGTACATTGTGTTTTTATGGGTGCTTTTAAATTGTATGTACAACTGTTTTGTGTCTTAAATAATTTTGTAGTTTTTGCTATATTGAATGGATATTCTTTATTATCGCATTGAGGGAAGTTTTGTGGGTCTATATATCTATTTGGTATTCTTTTTCGATCTAATAATTCTTCTGTAGAACCTGAATAGTGTTGAAGTGGTTCTACGCTTTGGACAATCCTTACTTCTTAGTAGGTGAAACTAAGTATTACACAGTGTCGAATCATATCAATTAGGTTGCCTTTGTAATACAGAACACAAAATGTCTAACATAGCATTAAATGTCCTCTGTAACCGCTCTCCACTCTCTGCTTTTCTGGTCAAGAGATAAGGATCCTGGACAGAGGACCCCCCATAATAACTCAGAATTCTTTAATAGGCTACATAAAAATGGGTTTTCTAAACTGGATAACCACTTTTATGAATTTAAAATGATGGCACCCATTGCATATGTGTGAAGAGAACCAAAATAAAATAAGTACAGTACATAGAAAGGTCAAATTAAATATTAGGTCACAGTAATAATTAAAGACTCAATCTAGTAAAAAAAAAAAATAAATTCAGCAGTTGGTCATAGTCACAAAGCTCTTTAATTCCCCAAAGTTGTATTTACCTGAATAATTCTACTTACATATATCTCTTGGTGTCCCATATTAGACCTCAACTAATGCCAATGATGGCCATAACAACAGAGCAGTGCTGTCCTGATCCCTTTCAATATCAGTATAGGAAATAGATCACATGATTTTACAATGATGTCTACTCCTCTGCAAGATACTCTTAGGACACAAGTGATTCTGGGCCCTTGATAATGTAAAGATGTATAAATACCTCATTTTTCTGTCAGTCAGACTCCATCGCACATTGTTTTTAACTGCAAGTTTTACATTTTCCCAGTCTGGGAGGATTTTATTTGAGTTTACCTGCCCTCTGATATCTATGTTAGAAGATGTCATTGACATAAGGCTGACTCAATTATTGGCCTGAAAAAAATTGAGTCATGGAGGATGGCAGCCACTTGATGCTGCAAGGTAGAAAATATATTGTAACAGCATATAACAGGAAGCATAAAGACTTTACAATGTGAAAGTAAGGAACACATATAAACATGATGTGGCGGCTGATTTTTTATTTTTGACCGGAATGTTCCTTTAACATAAAAACAGAAGTTAATAGATTATTTTTATGCTTGTTAGCCGGAATCTGTGTGTAGTGATGGTAGAGGAAAAAGTCATCCAATTTTGCTTAAAGGGGTTGTCCCACAGAGGACATTTATCATCAATCCACTTTTTTCACCTATCCACCGCTGGGATCCCCGCCGATCACTAAAAGGGGCCCCAAGCTCCCAGTTCCTTCCCACTGCACAACCGCTGTACTCAGATATTTTCAGCACCCCCAGAGAAATTGAAGGGTGCATTCGTGACCACTGCTCCATTGAAATTTGACCGCAGTGAGGAGGAACGGGGGGCTCGAGACCCATGTTCTATTGGTCGGTGCCAGTGGTGGGGCCCCCAGTGACCAGACGTTTATCACCTGTGGATAGGTGATAAATGCCCCTTGTGGGACAAAGTCTTAAACCCCTGAACACAGAATCACATGCATGTACATCATCTGCGGCAATTAGTTGCTGCAGAATCTCATACATGCACATCCTTCTGACCATGACATTTAAGTGGTTTGACAGAGGGAGGGGGCTCGAACGTGAACATGGGCAGTCGATGGCTTGACATGGTAGACAGGGGTTTAACAAAGGCCAAAGGCACAGCCTAATAGGTTGCCTGTCAGTTTTCCACTAAAAAGACAAATATGATTTAGTATACTAAGTATATCAAAGCATTATAGAAGCGATCAAAAGATTGTATTCTGAAGTCCCCTAGTGGGACTAAAAAATGTTTTGATTGAAGCAAAAAAAGTGTTTACATAAAAAAATAAGTATTTTTTTCTATAAAAATGTTTGTTTTAAAAAAAAAAAAAAGTATAAAAAAAAAAAATACATATACATGGTATTGCAGCATTCGTAATGACCCAAACAATAAACTTAATGCATTATTTAATCCGCATAATGCACACCATGCAAAAAAAAACCACAAAAAACAACTAAGTAATTCATTTTTCTTCAACCTTCCCCCAAAAAATTAAAACGAATGAAAAAGTTCCATGAACCCCAAAATGATAATAATAAAAACTAAATCTTCTCCCACATAAAAAAGCCCACCTACGGCTACATTAACGGAAAAATAAAAATGGCTCTTGAAATGTGCCGAAACAAAAACAAATTATTTTCTTTCAAAGGTATATTTTTGCGTGAAAAAGTGCTTTAACCTAAAAAAACGTATACATTTTTTACATCGCCGTCATTTTCCTAACCCATAGAACAAAGTTGGAATGTTATATAATTCACTTGGGGAACATTGTGCATTTAAAACACAAAAAAACAATGGCAGAATTGCTATCTGTTCCCAGTCCCCTAAAAGTTAATAAATAAATTATATGGACCCCAAAATGGTGCTATTGAACAATACAACTTATCCTGTAAAAAAAACATCATCATACAGCTATGTCGATGTAAATATCAAGATGTTATGGCTCTAGGAGTGGGCCGATGAACAAATTATAAAGAATGCTCGGTCCTTAAGGCCAAAACAGTAGGCTATAATGGACTGCAATAGGAATCTCACTTCCACCATAGGGATTCAATGGGTTAAATAATGGATATTGAGTTAGCAGAAAATAGTGGTGTTGCCCCTTTAAGCAAATAAATATCTCTGTTCTTTTACTTTAATGCTGTGATACGCTAACAGTACATTGGTACTTTATCAATACTTAATTCTCAGTCACACATACATGAAAAACCATGCACTGCATTTATATATTGTATATATGTTATAGCATTTTTGCTTTGTTTTCCTTTAACTGTATTTTATATGATTTTTGCATCTATACAACATATCTACATCTAATGCATTAAAACTAATTGTACAGAACCTTTCCAGAGGCAAAAAAAACCAAAAAACACCTATGGTCCAGGAGAAATGTTTCTTTGTTCCTATATACCCTGTGTTTCTATTATTTACTTATTTGTTTCTGTGGCATCATATTGTGAGCATTACACGTTGGCTTATTAAAGAACAGTCCGGCCACCAACCTCTGCCCTAGGACCGAAATACACAGTTATTTGTAATAGAACAGCCCCAAGGCTGGTGCTAAACAATAAAGCAAACTTAAAAGAATCAGAGATCAGTAAGATACAGAACGACAATATAAAGTAACAGGGTGATACTTGTTTTCTACACACTATTACTCGTATTCTACTTCTCTATTTGCTTTGTTTAAAAGTAAGAACTTGAGTAACATGCATCGTCATTTTGACACAGCTAGAATTTGCTATACATTAGTTCTTGCTTTTAAGGGGTTGTCCACTTTAGAAAGTCCCTTTTTGTTAGAAGGGTCCCATGGCAATAAGCTGATCACAATGTGTACTGCTACCGGGATCCCCAGGTGATCTGCTGTGACCCCTAGATCAGCGGTATTCTGTAAGGGAATCCAGCAACAAGAGTTTAATTCCCCTGCAGTGCAACCACAAGGGTTAATCCACACAGGGCGGATACGCTGCATGAAAGCACACAGCATATCCGTCCTGGATGCCCCAGGGAATTCCGGCCCGAAAAACCGCACATCTCTGCTGTGGAAATGGTTCTAGGAAAAATAAAAGTTCATACTTACCCCGTTGTCCATTGTCATAGCGACACATCCTTCTGCTCTGAGTGTAGCCCGGCCTCTTGGGTTGACGCTGCAGTCCATGTGACTGCTGCAGCCTGTGATTGGCTGCAGCAGTCACATGAGATGAAACGTTATCCCAGGAGGTCGAGCTGCGCTTAGAACAGAGGATTTTTTCCTCTACACTGCTGCTTCTGGACTACGCTACAGATTTTCTGCAATTAAATCCCGTGCGTGTTTACAATGTGTGTGTCCTTACGCCAATGGAAATTTTGCATTACACGGTTCTTATTGAAATTCATGTACTGTCTGTGTGCCAGGTCCTCCAGAGCAAGAAAATAACTTTTTAGTTGCTCTCTACTATAGGAAAGAGATGAGGGTTCTCACTTGGAAATCCTTTTTTGTTAACTAATATTTTTTATGGGGTACAGATGTAATAATCTTTAACTTGACACTTAACACATTAAATACACAGTGGCAAGAAACCTTAACTTGACTTTTTCAATGGGTTTTCAATGGCTTTTGTTCCGTTAAGTGGTAAGTTCTTACGCTGTAGCAAGTTATCAGGGTTAGGTTAAAGAGGCTCTGCCACCAGATTTTGCAACCCCTATCTCCTATTGCAGCAGATCGGCGCTGCAATGTAGATAAGAGTAAAGTTTTTTTGTTTTTTTAAAAACGAGCATTTTTGGCCACGTTATGACCATTTTTATATTTATGCAAATGAGGCTTTCTAAAGTACAACTGGGCGTGTATTGTGTGTGTACATCTGGGCGTTTTTACTTCTTTTACTAGCTGGGTGTTGTGAATAGAAGTGTATGATGCTGACAAATCAGCATCATCCACTTCTCTTCGTTACCACCCAGCTTCTGGCAGTGCAGACACACAGCGTGTTCTCGAGAGATCACGCTGTGACGTCACACACTTCCTGCCCCAGGTCCTGCATCGTGTCGGACGAGCGAGGACACATCGGCACCAGAGGCTACAGTTGATTCTGCAGCAGCATCAGCGTTTGCAGGTAAGTAGCTACATCGACTTACCTGCAAACGCCGATGCTGCTGCAGAAGTGAGTGACGTCACAGCGTGATCTCTCGAGAACACGCTGTGTGTCTGTGCACTGCCAGATGCATTCACTTTAATATGAATGCATTATAAGCAGAATTTATAGGACAGTATTATTTCAAATCTGACAATGTAATGATGTCACTCCCTAGGTTAGGATTTTAAGACATCTTCATTAATTACAACTAGGATGTTTGTGGAGCTTAATTAGATTCATGAGTTTACATGGGCAATGTAGGTCTTCAGTGTAGATTAGACCAATATTAAATGCAAATAAATGTATTGTTAACATTAGTATTGTTATAGGGAGCTCATTGTTATGCCGTTTACTAGAAAAATCTCTCTGCCGCTAGTATATTGATAATAGGAAACAATAATGGGCACGGCACCACATGTTTAGACATTATTTGCCTATTTAAGCAAAGGCAAAGATTCAAGAGGTTGTTTATTTAATGTGTTAGATGTTTGCATAGTGTGGCTAATTAAATACTTGAGATTTGCTAATACTCAGATACAAGGGAATATAATAAAATTAGTCTTCATTGCTTTAAAATTAAGCAATAAAGCAATGAGGTCTTGCTCTGCTATTGTTATGTGCTTCAATATATTCATGCAACTGTGAAGCCTCCTAGAAAGATTCTATGATAAAACTGCACAAATAGAATTTGTTATGCATTGCTGCACACAATATGCCTGCCTAAAAGCATTCATAGGTTCATGTTTGTTTTCTGTCTTTGGAAGAAAAGAAAAAGCAAAGCATAATATATTAATATAATTTTTCTTGCGTCTTTTTTTTTTCTGGATTCTAAGTTCTAATCAAATACACAGTATATAATAATTATATATAGAAGAAATGTCTTTAGGTAATAAATAAGATAATGAATCACTTTGGAGCTTACTGTTTGTAAGGCAATGGATGTTTTTTCCTAATGTTTCCCAACAGACACCACAGCCTGTAACGGACACTCCTGGTTGTCCATGTTGCCAGGGTTGCTTTCATATTAACTGTGTTGGGCTGCGGGGAGGTGATCATAGAGAGGGAAAAACCCACACTAATAATCTAGAAGAAAATCACACCTCTCTCTAGTATCATTGCAATTAGGGTGAGGTTTTATTAAAAATTCTCAAAGTAAGTTCCATGCATTCAGAAATACGGTACATGGTTCTTAAACAATAGGAAGTTCTGACTGTGTTCGTTTTTGCTGTTTTAGGTCCTCCCTGACCTACCTAGTTCACACTGTCACAACTAACTAAGAAGAAAGGAATAGTTGCATACAGCGCCGCAATGATAAGAGCTTTTATCCTCTTGGCGCTATACTGTATGCGCTCTTTCAACCATACCTTTCTTCATCATTAGTTGTGACAGTGTGAACAAGGTCCGGTTCCCTAAACGCAACATTACTAGAGAGTGCTGTTATTTCATTCAAGAGTGTTGCTTACTATTGAGCAACTATTCATACGCATAAAAAAATATTGTCAGCTCCCAGCTCAAGAAACGGAAATATGGCTATACAATACATTAAAAGGGTTTCCATTTTAGGCAATTCCTTTTGGTAAAGATACCCTGATGATAAATTGATCACAGGGACACCATGAGCTGTAATATGTGGGTAAACCTGGCAGCAAGCATTCAGTTTGCCTGTAGGAGAAAGGAAGCATTATATAGTTACCATTGAAATCAAATAATGCATGACTGTTCCGGGTACTTCAGAGCGAGAGACACATTTTGTAGCTGCTCTATGCTCTGGCTAATAGTTGAGGGACTGACCAGAGGATTCCCCACTATTAACTTAGAATTCCCTAATAGGGTATTTGAAAATCAGTTTTCTTAACCAGTGTTCTATATCAGGGCTTCTAAAAGTATGCCCTAACATGTACTATCAGAAGATAGCATAAGGATACTTTAAAAGGAATATATGAATATGGAAAACCCCGGAGATGAGATCCTTTTACTACATCAGAAGGGAAACTAAGTTTTTAAACAAATTCATCCAATCTATTGGTATACCTGATGTATATCAACGTTGTAATTTAGTTACTGTTAAAAATTGTATCCATGCAAATTCTGTTTGTAGTCACTGACACTAGGTGTCTCTCTTCCTGTAATCTGCTGTCCGTCCCCTGATAACAAGAAAAGTCAGTCTGTGGTTACAGTGCAGAATTGACAGACTGCAGAAAGTGCGGATGTCTCTCTTGATTGACTATAGGGAAGGATGAGCAAGAGGAGGGAGCAGAAAGAGAAATACACAGACATGCTGCCAATACAAGTCTATGGAGAGGGGAGGAGGAAGAAGGAATAAGGAGTAGGAGAACAGCGAGTGAGGGGAGCGGGGAGTAGGAGTAGAGTAAGAAAGAAATAAAGAAGGACACAGACCTGCTTCAGCTTCCTGGTAAGTGCTACATTCTAAGCTACTCTGCTCATTACTGTTGTATAATCTCCTCCATGCTGCTGCATCTTCTATATTTGTTATAGATAAAGATAGGCGAGCAGGATTGCCCTTATCTATGTGTGCTGTGTATAGAAGAAATGATATTCATTAGGCTCCGCCCACTAGCTCAGAGTCAACTGTGAATTATAGTGTAGCCTGCAGTGGTAAAAACTGCTAAAAAATGTGCAATGCATGTCATATAATGACCAGAAATAGTGTTATTTCTCATTTACACAGATATGACAACTTCGAAAAGTCACTTGAGAATTTAGGCACCATTTAACGACAATCATATGCTTATGGGTCACGTGACTGCAGAGAGGTTTAATATGAGAAGTATGGTAGAATGGAATTCCTTCAGAACTAATACAAATTGGCAGTAGGAAATGTGTTAAGGCTCTGATCTACACACACCTATTATTTTTTCATTGAGTAAAAAGTGGTAACAGGTCATAGGTTCATTTAGTGAATCAGCCTCTTTGTAGGCTGTATGCTTTCTACAGAACCGCCGTAAAGGCCCTTTCACACGGACCGATGATGAGGGGAACGGCACGCTTGTTTGTAGGCTGATCACATCTTTTATGCGGCAGTAAATATTATTGTTGTCGGTAGCACATCTTCCTGTGTAAACAGGGGGTATGCTGTCAACAATGATGCACACAGTATGGGACATTGTGTACGTCAAACAAAAAACAATAAAACTGAATTGTGTAAACACTACACCCTCTCCCTGCAAAATAAATAGATTTGTGAACTTGCAGTTTGTAAATCTCGAAAATTGTGCTAATGGTGTAATCCATGGTTCTTTTGTCTCCCTGCCATGCTTTGTAAGGCCTTATGACTCCAAGAGAAAAAAAAACACTTCATGCGTGCGTATGAATTGAAGGCATATTGAGGTACAGTATAGGTCGACAGACTTCTATGGCTATGTCCACTTAGCGGATTCGGGAGGTTCAGGATCCGTGTGAGAAATGCGCCATGTGAACATAGCCTAGGGGTACCGTATTAAGGACATGTACAACCCGGGGATTTGGGGATTTGTACAGACCAGCCATGTGCTATTAACCCCTATGTTTATTCATGTGGGTATAAGTTTTGATTTGATCAACATACATCATTGTTGTATATTAAAAGGCTCTAGCAATACAGGGAAGTCAAATGCGCGCAAATTGCTATGATGAAGTGCGCTATTATTTTATTTAATGGCCACACAATGTTCAGTGAATGAAAGAAAAATACTAATTGGCTAAATACCTATTATGATTTTGCTATAAATGAACTAGATAGATACAGCAGTTGAATGATGGCTAATTCTGAGGTAAAAAACGAAGATAATTTGAAACACACAGACAAGCTAATAAAATGCTACAGCCTAACATAATTATACAGATTAATACACTTACTTTATTTATTGTACAATAAAAGCCCTTTACAACCTATTCTGAATAGATTGTAAAAAAGCAGAAAGACATTGAAAGTCATATTCATGTCTATAAGAAATGAGAGTCCTGGTTTACTTGTTGGTGTGTTATGTGACTCATGATGACACAACTAGCATAAATGTCTCCTAAAATCAGAAGTATGTCATAATCTAAAGGTCAGTATTTAAGTTACTATATGATCCTAAATGGACAATTTATGGCAGTTATGACAAATCAATTTTTCTCCTTTTATTTGATATTTTAGCGGTTTTTTATAAGGTTATTTTGCGTACAGTTGAGCTGCAATCCAATCTGCATAGGCATTATGAACACTGAGACTTCTTTAAACAGATGAGCCAAGGTCACAGAGGATGTCCTGCTTGAGAATGCTCGGAGGCCCATTAATCATCTAAATAGTAAGTTGTCATCCTAGCAAACAGAGGGGTTAAAGCAGTGCAGCCCACCTATCATCTATGTCCACAGTATAGTGGGTCAGCAACATTCTGTATGCTATAAAACAACAGAAAGGCACAGAATAGGTATTATTACATAAAAAAAATCAAATGAATTAGATCCAAATCAAATAAAAAAAGAACACCTCAAAATATCT
Source organism: Rhinoderma darwinii (assembly GCF_050947455.1). Taxonomy (NCBI): domain Eukaryota; kingdom Metazoa; phylum Chordata; class Amphibia; order Anura; family Rhinodermatidae; genus Rhinoderma; species Rhinoderma darwinii. The sequence goes on along the minus strand of NC_134689.1, from coordinate 308,517,926 downwards.
AAATTCTAAACAATAAAGAGCAAATAATAAGTCACAGCAAAGAGAATGTGGTGCCTCTAGGCCGATCAGAATAGGAGGTACCTTAATTTTTATACAACACCCTTTGAAAAGACTTAAATGGATGCTCTTTCTAAAAGGAGCCTATTATTTTGGTATATATGCCAATATCAGATGGTTCCACATCAAACCACAAATATGGCACATCTGGATGACTACAACCCTTTCTTAGTTTGCTACCTTAAAAGTACCCTGTTGAACGGCATGTATTGGGAACACACACGGAGTAACTATTAAGGTTACTTAGGAAGAGATTTAGAGTCTAGTACTTAAAGGGATATTCCAGTTACAACAAGTTACCTCCTATCCGTAGATAGTCGACTGCAGTGTTCGGCTTTTTCGGGCGCTGCCATAGAGAATGAATGGAATGGAAGTGTGCATGAGCGACCTGCCGCTCGGCTCAAACCTGGGATTCGGGCAACTTCGGGCTCCCCATTCTCATAAACGGTGGGGGTCCGAGCTATCTGACACACACCGATCAGCAAGTTACCCCTTACCCTACGGATAGGGGGTAACTTGTTGTAACCAGAATACCCCTTTAAAGAGCAGTGGCGTCCTTTTCAAGGTGGCACCTCCAGTAACTTCACAGGGTGCATCTCAGGGAGATATAGGGACAGCTTGAATATTGATATTTAAGGCTCCAACACCCATATGAAATTTGGTATACCGAATCCCCACGTGACGTCTTAAGGTACATAAGTAAAAAATATGTAATGTTTCCCTTTATTGGGATATACACTATAGTGTATGATGTTGTCATACTAATACAGATACACATCTATTCATCTCAGTTTTTACCTTTTTATACCTGCAGCATAGTATAATCTAGTGGTTCAATATAGTTATGTACTTTAAAGTGGATCTGTCACCTCAATATACTGCACTAAGTAAGGGTTTTATATTACATGTCCTTTCTCCTAATAGCCGAATCGGCCCAAAACAAATTGTGCTGTTTGCCTAATATGAGCAATCAAAGCATACACCAAACTCCTAGTTATGAGTCCGGTGTATTCATGAGGACAGTGCTCTCTTCATGAATACACCGGACTCATATTTAGGAGTCTGGTGTTTTCTTTGACCATTCCTATTTGCCAAATGGCACAATATTTTTTTTGCTGTTTTGGCTAATACCAGAACGGACATGCTCCTGTAATATGCAGCCCTTACCAAGAGCAGCATATTAAGTTGACAGATCCACTCAAATAGGTATGGACACCTTTGGTGACATTTTTTTATTTTATCTTTTGCATGTATTTGTGTTGACAAACTTTGATTTGATCATGCTTCAGCTTAGCTCGGCATTCAGGACATCACAGATGCCGCTGGAGCATGAGATAGTCAGATAGCTGTATGTCGTATTTCACTGTAAAAGGGATTCTGCAGCCTGCTATGTATTGTAATACAAGCAGGCTGCAGAACGAAAGTGATACACAATTTTTAATAAAAACCAATAACAAAAATATTTTTAACAGATGTAAAAATATAAATGAAGACATTTTGCAAAAAAGTTGTCCATAGCTGCTAAGATAAGCACCAGATACCCTGTCTGAGAAAAATGTTATAATAAACTTATCTTTATCATTTATTACTTACTTGTTTTCTGTGATACATTAAAATATTTTATTACAAATAGTTGGTTTTAATATAACTACGTACTTAAGGCTTTAACGAATTGTATTGCTATCAAAATCAACATCATTTCATTCAATTGTTCACTGTATATTTGGAGTAATGTTTCTGTATGTCGACCGAATTTTACATCCTTGTAGCTTTTCCGATTTATTGTTGATATGCATCTTCTTAGGGGCATATCTAAAAATATGTTTATTTCAGTACATGCCAATTTCTGCAATTGCCTTTTATATTAGTTTAGTTTCATTAAAGTTAAGGTATGAAATACATTTTGTAAATCAATAAAATTCTGTAACATTTTTAAGAGAAAGAGAGCTAAAAAAATAGACAAAAACATTCCATTGTGCAAGTTATTTCTAGAGGGAAGCATTATGTGCCTGTGCGTGTTTCATTAACATTGAACGTTCTGAGTGCCCATGATGTGTGGTAAACCATAGCGGAGCTGACATCTGCTCCTTTCCACTGACTGGCTGAACACTGACATGCATTTCCATTGGACCAGTGGATCTCATGATGCTAAATTCTCTCTGAGACTCTGAAGGCGGTATTTTAGAGATCATTATTTCTACACTTTCAATCAAGGGAAAATGGTTAGTGCTCTTTTAATTATCATAAGGCTGCATAAATCAAACACTCGCTTGCCTCTTCTCAAAAAGGAATTTCATTTTCCAAAGGGCAAGAAAATCAATTTTGCCAGGCTTAGTTTCAGACAGCATATGTGTAGGACTCAAAGGACATACAGTTGATTGGGTTGAAAGCTGAGATGTGAATGGGTGTAATGTATCAAAATAAGTAGACTAGTCTTCTTATGTGCAAAGTCCCACATACGCCTAGGTTTCAAATAAGTAACCTATATTTCCTCTATTGCATGCATGGTTAAGAACAAACTAGACACAAATAACAAATTGACAGTCTTTTAACATATGTTACTTTTATCTGGATTTTAACACTTTAGTGACCAGCCTATTTTGGGCCTTAATGACAGAGTGATTTTTTAATCGTAGCATTTCAAACACCATCATTTTTTTATTTTTCCGTAAACCTAGCCGTGTGAGGGCTTCTTTTTTGTAGGACAAGTTGTATTTTTTACTGACACCATTTTAAGGGAAAATATAATTTATTGATTAACTTTTTTTGGCGGGGTAATGGAAAAAAATCTGAAATGTCACCATACTTTTTACCATTCTATTAGGCCCTGCCTTTGGCCAAATGGCCCACTCCCCAACCCCTTAGATACTGCCATCACTATTGACCTCCCAGCACCCATTCTAGCTGGAACAGAACACCCGTGCCGTAAATATGTCACAGCAACACCTTTTCACGGTGCTGTGGTGTAAATCCCTTTAATGAACGCCGTGCAAAGCTGTATGATCGGTCATAAACAGGTTAAACACTTTAAAAATACAGTGAATGCTAAATATACCAGCACCTTCAGTGGTTCTACTGAATCTAAATTTTATTACCATAAAGTTCTATGGTGATCTAAGTTCAGCAAGCAGTTGTGTACATGGAAGAGTGAGAGCCCCTTTGCAATTATCAAAGTTGCCCCCCTTATGGTTCTGAAGGGCCTGGTGTTTGTTTTCAATTTCACACCCTTTCCCCCTTGTTTGCTTACAACGCGGTCCCCCTGAAGAGGGGGTTCCTTCAGAAGTTTTCACCACCCAGTAACAAAGGGTATGGCACCAACCAGGGCTAAGTCCCCTTTCTTCACGGGTGCAATAACAACTGCTTGGTCTGCCTCTTTGGTTTGTACTGTATGCACTGTCAGTAAAGTTTGCAGCTTCCCAGTGTGCACATGTACATAATATTCACCACACTGGTGCAGGGAACATGAAACAACTGATTCAGGGAGAAGAAGAACAAGCAGTGACAGAAGGTGACGTTTAATCATATACTGACTTGTTGTTATTTCTATGAATGGAGACATACACCGATTATAGCCATAACAATAAAACCACTGATAGGTATCTTGTTATAATGGCACCTGTGAAGGGGTGGGATATATTAGGCAGCGGGCAAACAGTCAATTCTTGTAGTTGATGTGTTGGAAACAGAAAAAATGGGCAAGTGTAAGGATCTGACTTAAAGGGAATGTGTTGCCGGAAAAACATGTTTTTTTTTTAAAAATTAAACATTTAGTGTGTGGGTGATTAAACATTGTTCAAATTTTTTTTATTTTTTTGCACGAGTCCAGGAAATATTATAAATTATTTCTAATTTATAATACTACCCATTTTTGGTCACTAGATGGAGCTGTTCCCAAAATTGCAGCATTGCAACGTTGGGTTAAAAGCCCTCGCTCTAGTGAGCTCTCAGCATCCCCCCTCCTTTATCCTGGCTAGTGCCGGGATAAACGAGGGGTTTGAACGATGTAACCTCCTACACTGTGTGTCGCCATTTTTTGAGCTAACCCACAGTGTAGTAGGTTTACATACAGTAGTAAACACACACAAACACGAACATACATTGAAATCTCTTACCTGCTCCTGCCGCCGCGGCTCCCTCCGGCCCATCCGCTCCGTTTGCTGCCGCTGGTGCAAGTGCACAAATCCGGAAGCCGCGACCGGAAGTAGTAATATTACTGTCCGGCCGCGACTTCCGGTCCACAGGAAAATGGCGCCGGACGGCGCCAATTTCGAATAGGACTGTGTGGGAGCGGCGCATGCGCAGTTCCCACACAGACGCCGTACACTGCAGTCAATGGGACGGGAGCCGTTCGCAGTCCCTATGGGACTGTGGCTGCCGTATTCCATGTCTGTATGTGTCGTTAATCGACACACACAGAAATGGAACAAAAAATGGCAGCCCCCATAGGGAAGAAAAAGTGTAAAAATAAGAAAAAGTAAAACACAAACACACAAATGAATATAAACGTTTTTAATAAAGCACTAACATCTTTAACATATAAAAAAATAATTTGTGATGACACTGTTCCTTTAAAGAGGCTCTGTCACCACATTATAAGTGTCCTATCTCCTACATAAGGAGATCGCGCTATAATGTAGGTGACAGCAGTGCTTTTTATTTTAAAAAAAATTATCTGTTTTCACCACTTTATTAGCGATCATTTTTGAGCAAGTTATGAGCAATTTTAGATTTATGCTAATGAGTTGCTTAATGCCCAAGTGGGCATGTTTTTACTTTAGACCAAGTGGACGTTGTACAGAGGAGTGTATGACGCTGACTAATCAGCATCATGCACTCCTCTCCATTCATTTAGTCAGCGCATAGGGATCCTTTTAGATCACTATGTGCTGTCTTATACTAACGCATTAACGATACTGAAGTGTTTAAACAGTGAATAGACATTCCACAGGATGTCTATTCACAATCTCTGCACTTCGTTACTCTTTCTGTGGTATTTACAGCAGAGCAAGCGTAATCTTGCGAGATTACGCTGTAGATGACAGGTTACAATGAGATTACGCTTCCTCTGCTGTACGTACCACAGAAACAGTAACGAAGTGCAGGGATTGTGAATAGACATCCCGTGGAATGTCTATTCACTGTCTAAACACTTCAGTATCGTCATTAGCATAAATCTAAAATCGCTAATAAAGTGGTGAAAACAGATCGTTTTTTAAAATAAAAAGCACTGCTGTCACCTACATTATAGCGCCGATCTCCTTATGTAGGAGATAGGGCACTTATAATGTGGTGACAGAGCCTCTTTAAGCAAGGGCCAAATTGTGATGGCTATATGAGTGAGAGCATTTCCAAAATGACAGGTCTTGTGAGGGGGTTCATAATATGTAGTGGTTAGTATCTAACTAAAGTGGTGCAAGGAAGAGCACCACTTACTTAAACATTATTGCAGACCAAGTACCCCGTTTCATAGCAACAGTATTCCCCAATGGCAATGGTCTCTTTCAACAGAATAATGCGCCCTGCTTCACCACAAAAATTGTTCAGGAATGGTTTGAGGAACATGACAAGGAGTTCAAGGTGTTGACTTAGCCTCCAAATTTTCCTGATCTCATTCCAATTAAGCATCTTTGGGATGTGCTGAATAAACCCAATCCATGGGTCCAATACATGGAGGCACTATTTCACAACTTACAGGACATAAAGGATCTGCTGCTAACCTCATGGTTCCAGATATCACAAGAACACCTTTAGTGGTCTTGTGGAGTCCATGCCTCGACGGGTCAAAACTGTTTTGGCGGCACAATGGGGACCTAAACATTATTAGGCAGGTGGTTTTAATGTTATAGATGATCAGTGTATATCGGTTTATGTGTGTAGTTTGAACAGGCCCTTATTACATAGGTCTGGTGCAGTTTTTTAATGCCTCTATTCTAGCAAAACCATGCGGTGGATTTAAAAATGGGAGAAATATAAGTTTTCCCAACATACTTTACCTCTATTAGGGGTGTATGCCAGTTTGAATTGACAGATTGCAGTCAGTGGGTGGGCCAAACTGCATGGTCAAACTGCTGCTACGAGACGTGTCAGCCAACTGCTTCTAGGCTGGCTAACTATTTGTTAAAGTACATTATATTTTGCTTGAAAACAAAGCAAACAACAACAAAAAAGAACACAAAATAATGTTAACAAATAGACTATAACAAAATTAATCTGGGTACACTGTAACTTCCAAGCACTATTGTCACAAAACTGAACTGGTATCAATAAGTGAGTCACCTCTCTGAAAGAGTACGCAAACTAACGTTTGCCAAGAATCTTTTTTAAGGTAATCGATGGATGTGTAAGTAATCTAACTAGAGGTATTGATATGAAACAGCCTAACATTGTACATTTTACTTCCAAAGTGTAATGAGGGAGAAAAAAAATCATTTGGATGTGATCTAAAAATCTGCTGGAAACAATTAGCACTATTCAGCCTAAAATACGTCAGGTGGCACCCAGGAGACACAGTGTTTTATAGAACAAACTTTTCTGTGTGGTCCCTCTTCTGCAGTGCAATAGTGAGTTGACTGTGCGGAGAAAATGATAAAGGTTCCTCTGGGGGAATATACAAAAGGAAGGATGAAACGCAATGTGAAATCATTTGGCTGAGTCAAGTTTCATTATTCCAGAGGGACTAATGCAGCTACTTCAGTTTTGAAGCATTAACGATTCGGCACAGGCCACTTTTCCAAATATCCCTTCAGGATCACCCAGTAGGGACTGTGATGGAAAGGACAGTCATCCTTTTAATTACCAAGTCATTTAATGTTCTGCTACACTTTCTCAGACATACGGGATTTTTCTCAAACATATGCACTTATAAAACAGATTAGGCCTGAGAGATCTCAGTCTGCTCCATATGGCTTCTTCTAGCACACAAAGCTCTGAGGGGCTAGGCATTTATAAGGTGTCAGAGCTGGCGTCATTTATGTTTACTCTTTTTGTCAAACATTTTAATGCCTTCCAGTATAATGTAATGTCTTTTAGTGTCACATAATCATTTGGGGATTTGTTGTTTAGCAGAGGCAAACATCAGGCAAGAGAATCTCTTTGTAGATGCTTAGTAAAAAAGATATGACGCACAACGCACACACGAGATAAAGTCAGAAAACATATAATTAGAATATAAAACATATTTTTATTAGTGGATGTTGGGGATTTACTTGTATATGATGTATTTATTTATATAACATATTTATATATCTTGCAGTACCAAAGTAGTGGCTGAATAAGGGTTGGCAAATGTACCAGCAGAGATAATGTGCACTATAAGCAATAGAGTGTCCACGTACTGAATTGTGTCTATAATAAGAAAACTGTAAGTTGCTACTACCCATGTGAAGTTGATGATGGGGTCAGTCTCCAGGCTGCTGCAAAACTACAACTGACAGCCATGCTGGAAGTAGTAGTTCGTAACAGCTAGAGCGCCACAGGTTGGAGAACATGGGTGTAAGGTATCATCTCTGATGTTTCAAGCAATAATAATATAATCCCCCAAAAAACAATCACATAATAGCCATTCAGAATATTCTTAGCAGCACAGCATACTGCATGTCCATACATTAGCAATACTTTTTATGTCACATAAAGTGGATCGAACCTTCTTCTTAGAACAAGAGCTCATTCACACATTTGCAGCTTTTTACTGTATGTACTTTTTACTTCCATGTAAATATAACAGAACATTATCTGCCTTACTTCCAAACACAGTATGTTGCATTTTTATCCATTATCACTTTCTATTTTATTTTTAACCAGCATTTTGCAAGACAGTTCGCTATATCAAAAATCTATAAAGCGATAGATTTTTCATAGATTTTTCAGTGTATAGAACACTATTGACTGCAGTAAAAAAAAAAAAAAATTTTTAAAACTAACTACAACGTCAACAATACTGAACTAATATGGCTTTTGCAGCAAGCTTAAATTTATATTTACTTATATAATTTTTTAAGTATAATTTTAGGTTCTGAATGTTAGATTGTGTACACAAAGAACCAGGGATAGTAGGTCAACCATATTTCCTAGATGCATGTGAATGTATGGCATTTTAGAAAACCATATAGAACACGGTATACATTCTTTGCAAGGTCCTTTTATATTGAAGAGCTTAGTTGACTACAGTTTCTAATACAGTTAAAAATAGGTATACTGACAAATACCAGCCAAACATATCCCGAAAGGCCACTCATCTGGTATAGATTTGGCTAATGAAGTCTATAGGAACGCTGGCGTATAGGCCGTGAATTTCTCCATACGTATACATCGATTGCTCATTGCCGGCGTTATATGAACAGAGACTTCCTATGCAACCATCAAATACAAATGAAAACAATAGTGATTAACGTTACAAAAATCTACCCATCAGCATAGCATTCCCCCTATAAAGTGACATTATTTAATAGTAAAAGGAAATGTACACGGAGGATGACATTTATTTTTAGAGTCATAACTTGCTGCTCCTGGACCCATTGCAAAATCTGTAACAGGGCCTGACATAGCCATATGCCATTTATAATATTGGTGTCTTCTTATGTGGTTAAGGAGCCTATGGGCTCCATTAGGCACCACAGCTCGTGTGTGACTGTTACCTCTGCACCCCCTATGGCTGCGCCGTGTACATTTTGCCTCGGCTAACTTAATTTTTACAGATAAGTATTACCACTTAAAGAACCCGACATGTACATGTGAATAACATATCTCCCCTTTCTTGGCACACATTGATTCATAACTATTATTATTCACTGCATGTTACGGGAAACCACAGGACAATGCAGCATTTACACTAGATTCCCTGTTGTGTACCGTCAATGATGATTCTAATGTTTAACCCCTTAATGACCGCCGATACGTCTTTTTACGGCGGTCATTAGTGGGCTTTATTCTAGAGCGCCGACAAACTACGTCGCTGCTGTAGAATAAAGTAAACAGAGCAGGGAGCCGTGAAATCTCCCTGCTCTCAGCTGCCAGAAGCAGCTGAGGGCTGGGGGCGTCCCTGCTCTGCCGGGTGAGATCGATATTAGTATCGATCTCACCTGTTTAACCCTTCAGATGCGGTGCACAATAGCGTGCACCGCATCTGAATGGTTTTGGAGAGAGGGAGGGAGCTCCCTCTCATCTCACTGACACCCGGCGATAAAATCGCCGAGTGTCTGTGTCTTCTATGGCAGCCGGGGGTCTAATAAAGACCCCCAGGTCTGCCTGCAGCGAATGCCTGCTAGATCATGCCGCAGGCATGACCTAGCAGATGCCTGTCCGTTTTAAACGGACAGGCAGTAATACACTGCAATACAAAAGTATTGCAGTGTATTATAATAGCGATCGGAGGATAGTGAAGTCCCCTAGTGGGACTAGTAAAAAAGTAAAAAAAGTTTAATAAAGTTAATAAAAAAAAAAAGTGAAAAAAAATAAATGAAAAACCCAGCTTTTCCCCTTACAAAATGCTTTACTATTAAAAAAAACTACAATAAAGCAAAAAAGTTACACATATTTGGTATCGCCGCGTCCGTAACGACCCCGACTATAAAGCTGTTACATTATTTAACCCGCACTGTGAACGCCGTAAAAAATAAAATAAAAAACAATGGAAAAATTGCTGTTTTCTGTTAATCCTGACTTAAAAAAAATGTGATAAAAAGTGATCAAAAAGTCGCATCTACTCTCAAATGGTACCAATAAAAACTGCAAGTCGTCCCGCAAAAAACAAGACCTTATACAGCTATGCCGACGCAAAAATAAAAAAGTTACAGCTCTTCGAATGTGACAATGGAAAAATCTAAAAAATGGCTTGGACATTAGGGCCCAGAATGCCAGCAGGGGGAAGGGGTTAAAATGTACAGGATCTGGTTGGTTCAAACAGATGTGATCAATCCCCAAGTACCCACTCAATGTACAATTCAAAATATTTCCAAGGGTAACAATTTTGAACAGCAAGGTGATGTGCTGATAGAGTGTATAAGAGTGTATGAGATATATAACAGTCAGCATTAGATTTGTATAGCTCCCTCCACTGAATGCTGTTCTGTGCGCCACCCAACCTTCAGGAGTCAGGATACAGGCATACTTGCCTGTTTCCTGATAAATTCAGAAAGGCAAAGTTTTCTCTTCCATACACTGATCATAGATATCAGTACAGGATTTCGAAAATTAAAAACTATTTACTAATTAAAATTAACTACCTGAAAAATGTAAATACTAATCGTGCTCTGTTATGGGGGCACTGTGTGGCAGGTACTGTTATGGAGAACTCTAGGGCTGTATGAATTATGTTTTAAGTAGCTTAAAAGAACAATCCAGGCAAAATTGTCACTGTGTTATTCTTAGTGCAGACCATGACAGGCCATGTATTGTCTGTGGTGCTCTTCTAATCTCTGTGTCATGCACCATCCCCTCAAGCCCTGCATTAGACATAACACAGTGCTTCAATTTACCCAGACTGCTCCTTTAAAGGAGTATTCCCACTTAAGACTTTTATGGCATATCTGTAAGTTTGGTATTCTAGAGAGGAGACAAGTTGGAGCACTGGCCACGCATGCAAATGCAATTTATGGAATATGTAAAATGCTCAGCTGTTTTGGTAACTGCCATAAACTACAATGGAGATTGCAGTGTACATGTGCAACCATCTCATCTCTTTTTCTGCGCAATGCCAAATGGGAGCAGGGGTATACCACTCTCCTGATAGGTGGAAGTTCCAGGAGTGAAACCCCCAACTTGTACTTTAATATGCCATAAATGTCTCAGATAGGAATGCTCCTGTAAGTTTTATTAAGGCCCATAGGAGTGGTGCAATTGTACAACATAACTCTCTGAACAGTAAAGGTTGTGCACCCCTGGTTTATAAAATGTATGTACATGTTAAGACTACAAATATGATTTGACTTCTATGGCAGTAGTTGACCACACACACACACACACACACACACACACACACATACACGCACACACACACACAATCACACACACATACACACTGTAATTTAAGGGTCATAATAAAAAAAATATTTGCAAGGTAATCATAACACTTATAAATTTTGAATTAATTAAATATGAATATAAAATTTGACAATTACCCTTACCCTGTAGTAGTCCGTACTATAGACATCTCTCGACATGCCGAAGTCACCAATCTTGACAAGAAGGTTTACGCCCACCAAGCAATTTCTGGTGGCCAGGTCTCGATGAACAAAGTGCTGAGATGCAAGATAGACCATTCCTGAAGCAATCTGTGTAGCAATGTGTAACATTTGGGACAGACCTAAGTCTCCTTTAGTCTGTCTAGGTTGACCATCAACAAGAATCATGGCATCTGGTCCATGAGCTCTGAAAAGAAAAAAATAATTGTATTTTAGATTTATCATAAATAGCCAAAATTAGCTTGATCATAAATAGACTAAATATAAAAAAAACATGTTAACTGTGTTATTTTTAAATAACCAATATCACACCTTAGTTATTAACAGACCACAGATAAACAAGAAGTAATTTTTTTGTGGGTCAAAAATAATTGTGCACTTATCTAAAGTGCAAGCACACACCAAAAACAAAGAGCTGTAAGTTATCATTTTAATATTCCCACAAGAGTGTACGTACAACAGAGACAGCACATGCAGCTACTATGAGGCCCATAGAAAGAGGGGGTCCAGCCCTGGGTTTTGCATCCATTTTACTACTGGGTAATGAGGTCCTGCGATGGACAACCCTCTCAAAAGGAACTACATACATTGTTAGTATAGAAGGAGGTAGAGGATTGGCCATAGTGTCACAGAGGGAGCGTGAAGTGGGAAACATACCAGGCCCTTCTGGGTTGCAAAACACGATAATCTAACAGGGAGCCAATTTTGATCTTTGCCTTAAGGCATAACTGATCTCACTTAAAAAAAATTCATTTTGTTCTTTAAAAGTTACGTAATGGCATATAAGTTTTGAATATTATTATACTGATCTATACTTTCATCTGATCCTAGGATGAATAAATATTTCATTGCTTTATAGTACTGCATTTCTAAAACTCCACAAAACCCATATCAGTGAATTGTATCTCATTGCCAATTTACTTCCATATATCCCAGGGGTTCCTCTCAATCTCCTAACAAGATGCAGCAAGAGTATTTCATACAAACAAGCACTCTCTAAAAACGATACAAAATCACATGAACCGCACTAAGATATTACCAAAGACATACTGCCTAATAAATCAGACAACAATTCCTTTACGTGTCAGCACTTTTTTTTTTACGCATTTTGCCCATCATAAACCCATTTCCCTGAGATGGAGCGGATTGAAATTGCACTGAGTATACTGCACAATGCATTTAAGACATGAAACAAACTACCTTTGTCAGCAGCAACAAAACATATTGCCTCAGTCCATGTTCCTGAGACACTGCACATTCATATATGTGTTTTACTGAGAGTTTTATTCCTTACTCTAGGTATTATGCGCTACTTGAATATACCAACAGCCTAAAAGGCATAACAAATGTGGAGAATAGTCTACATGTATGTATTGGTTTTCACTTTTTTTATTTTATTTATTTTACTTAAAAATAAATGTACATTTATTATAAATAATATACAATTTGTTCTTATCTGCCAACATTGAAATGATAGTTATTATATTTTTATTCTAATAAATACCTTCAAAGTGGTGCAATATGGATGAATACTCCACTAAAAATTATTTGATAATAAGGAGCTTTCAAGTAATTACAGCATAAAGAAGTCTATTAATGAAAAACTACAAGTAACTCATGTCACAGAACCGGTAGCAGGTGGGGGGTCTTGCAACTGAAGGACAGAATTATGCACGTTGCAGGATTTTATTGGCTATTACAGTCAGGCGCCTACAAAGTTAGAGAAAAAATAAATATCTCTTTTAGTTTTAATTCCAGATGGACGACACTGATGTAAATTATTCAAGAAACAATAATTTATTTAACTTCAAGAAATAGAAGATCTGGTTAAGAAGAGAGATAATTGATCCAGAGAAGAAATGTTGACCCCTAATATGAGGCAGTAGGCAACTACCTTTCAACAATTTTCTGCCTTCTTCTGGATCAACACTGCAGGATAAGAGTTCGAACTTGATGACTGTGGTGTCTTTTTTGCACCTTAATAACCATTGCATTATATTACCCTGGTTCATCAACCTTATTATAGCTAGTAAATATAAGACACTTGTTCTTATCTAGTTTTAGACAGATGTTGAACCATTGTGCGACTATTATGAATTCCGACAGAAGTAGAGTAGCTAAAAGAGTAAAAATATAGCAAAGCCATATAGCATACCAAACTCCTACTCCTTCCCATAGGTTCTTGATGCTACAAATGTGCAAACCAGCACTGTGTGCGGACTTAAAGAGGCTCTGTCACCAGATTTTGCAACCCCTATCTGCTATTGCAGCAGATAGGCGCTGCAATGTAGATTACAGTAACGTTTTTATTTTTAAAAAACGAGCATTTTTGGCCAAGTTATGACCATTTTTGTATTTATGCAAATGAGGCTTGCAAAAGTACAACTGGGCGTGTTGAAAAGTAAAAGTACAACTGGGCGTGTATTATGTGCGTACATCGGGGCGTGTTTACTACTTTTACTAGCTGGGCGTTCTGATGAGAAGTATCACTTCTCTTCAGAACGCCCAGCTTCTGGCAGTGCAGATCTGTGACGTCACTCACAGGTCCTGCATCGTGTCGGCCACATCGGCACCAGAGGCTACAGTTGATTCTGCAGCAGCATCAGCGCTTGCAGGTAAGTAGCTACATCGATTTACCTGCAAACGCCGATGCTGCTGCAGAATCATCTGTAGCCTCTGGTGCCGATGTGTCCTCGCTCGTCTGACACGATGCAGGACCTGTGAGTGACGACACAGCGTGATCTCTCGAGAACACGGCTGTGTCTGCACTGCCAGAAGCTGGGCGTTGTGAAGAGAAGTGGATGATACTTCTCATCAGAACGCCCAGCTAGTAAAAGTAGTAAACACGCCCCGATGTACGCACATAATACACGCCCAGTTGTACTTTTACTTTTCAACACGCCCAGTTGTACTTTTGCAAGCCTCATTTGCATAAATACAAAAATGGCCATAACTTGGCCAAAAATGCTCGTTTTTAAAAAATAAAAACGTTACTGTAATCTACATTGCAGCGCCTATCTGCTGCAATAGCAGATAGGGGTTGCAAAATCTGGTGACAGAGCCTCTTTAACATAGTATGGTGATGTAATCATCTTATACAATTCTACCTCACTATACAAATGGGTACTAGGGCTAAGATGAGTGAATTGAATTGAATACAATTGAATCCACTATCCACCATTGATTCTCCAAAATCCAAATCCCTCTGATTAGTATTTGCTATAAATCTAGAAAATGTCCAAAATATTCTATCATATCTATTCAAAACCTAGAGGATCGAAGCTCAAGAATTAGATTGTTCCTTTCTAGTCATACCAGAAACATGTAAAACCAAACATGTGCAATACCATTGGTTTGTAAGGGAATTCCAAAACTGATGATATCAAACCCTTTACCTTCAACATTTCATCCTTGATTCAGATGTATATAATGTATAAATGTATGAACTGTGACATATATTCCATCGTATATATTATTTATTAAATAGGCTCATATATATTTTCATACTACAGAAAACAAAATATTTGTATAATAGTAGCATTTACTAATCTATATCTGAAATGTTCACTAGAACAAATTCTCACAATGTACAGATAGAGGAAATCTTAAAAAGGTTCAGAAGATTGATCTGGAACGCTTAACATTTTTCACTCCAGAATGATAGTAAGTCTACAGAACTTTGCGTTGTGAGATTATGTCTTGTGTTGGGAGATTTGCTCCATCTGGATATATAGTATTCAGCTAAATATACGAGTGACCTTTCTGACAAAGTTGTTTGTGTTTATTTATTTTTTTTACATTTTCATAAAGTCATATCCCAGCTTGAATGTGTATGGTCTGCTCAAGACACCGTTCAGGCAAGTTTCTGCACTATGAGAGGGATAAAAGGGACGCATCCCCCATAGACTAGAGTATATGGAGGAATGCATGAAGTGCAAAAAAAATAGGACATTTCCTGTTTGCTCACAGACCCTTCACACGCTTCGTTGAAACAGCGGCCACATTGAATTATATAGGTCCGTGTGACGGCCGTTGTTTCAACAGCCGTCACACGGAAGTATTACATGTTCGTGTGAATTAGGCCTGACAGGAAGGAATTACCTGTGATTCAAGGGCGAGAAAAACAATATGAGAAATTACAATGAACGCACCCAATGGTTAACTTATGATTATTATTTTTAGTGTTTATTTTGATATAAATAGTGCTTATATATTCACAGCACTTTAAAATCAGGGAAGTAGTAAACACATGGGAAAATGTATCAACATTTCCAAATTTTTGGAGTAGAAAAGTTGCAAAATGGCCAAAAGTCGAAATTTGGTCCTTTCTGCCACCCTCACCACTTTTGTGGAAAGGGGACATGGCCACAGAAGCCTGACAAATTTATTATAATTTACGTAAAAAATTATAATTAATGCCAGAATTCTAGCTGGCATAGATTCTACTCTATGGAGTGTAGCAAGGTAGAGGCTCATGCTGGGCCTATACCTTGCCCCTCATTGACTAAGCTATCCCCCATTGGATATAAAAATAATTAAATTTAAAAATAAAAATAATGCTCACCATGCTACTCTTTTCCCTCCGACTCTTTCATCAGTCCAGCGCTGCTCATACAACCTAATGATGACGGGCAGCATCAGGACGTTGTATGCGATGCAGCACTGATGAGGATGTAGTGCTTCATCACATATAAGGCCCTGTTGCTGCTCGGCATCAGAACCTTGTATGAGCAGCAGTGATAAGGGAGCCAGAAGGGAGAAGGGGAGCAATGAGGTGAGTATGTGTTTTTTTTTAATTATTAATTTATCAGTGATGGAGGTGAATTGATGGCTAATGACCATGGTGCCACGGCCCGGCCAGAAGATGCAACACATTTATTAAGAGTTTTTCCCACTTCTTTTCTTACTATTAAGACTGGCACATGAAACGCCAGTCTTAATAAATTTCCACCATACTATGTAATCTGAAAGAAACAATAAAACAGGAAAACATTCTGCATGCTGTCAGTCCATTGGATATGTATACAAGATGTAGAAGTGCTTCTTTTATTCTATGTGCCATTCATATGGAAGCACAACAAACATGTTATAAAATGCTATGTGAACTGGATGACTTGTGCTTACATCCTGTATGCAAACACAAAGTGTGGAGTATTAAAGAGATACAGCATTGAAAAAGTTACAGTAGTGTACAGAAGTGAAAATTGGTATGTGTAAATACTGTAGGTGTTGAAAAGGTGGTTGAATACAGAATGAGAAAGTATATAAAATAATTAGGTCCCAAGTTGCTTTTTTATTATTTGTTCTGAATGCTTTCATCACCGGTGACAGCTAGCTATTCCCATTGTGTTGTACCCCCCAATATACTGTATCTGCTACACAGTTAGTCTCTGTAAGCTATGTTCCACAAGTTTTCATATTGGTAGGCTCAGGTCCTCTATAGAAAAAGCTGAATGCATAAAAGCTCCTAATATATTCTTATTAAAAAAAAAAAAGCGCTACAGTAGGCAGCAACAAAACAAAATGCAATTTAACTATAAAGCTATATGACGAATGGATGTGTTATTCTTTTTAATTTGTTCCAATCTTAATCTCCAAGTGTACACTTTAACCCACAAGTTGTAATATTGAAAGCTTGATACATGACTGCTGTGTATTCTAGATATACAAATAAATAAGAATCTTAAATTACATTGGAAGGTTGAAAAAAGTGATTTGGAATAATTTAAAAATATGTTGGATAATTGCATAAACAGTAATTCCTTAACCCCTGGAGGACTAGGCCAACTTCGGCCTTTGCGGACCAGAACAATTTTTGATCTTTACTCTTTGCATTCTGGCGGTGATAACTTGTCTATTTTTGTTTGATGTAGCTGTATGAGGATGTTTTAAGAGCAACAGATCTATTCCTGTATGCTCGTCATCTCCTAGCTTTTGAGCAGTAGCTGGGGAAGTTGCTTAGGCAACTGCTGCACAGCTGATTCAACAGTGTAGGTTTAGATGACCACAATGATGTGAGCCTGTGGCTCGTTTAGAGAAAGCGACCAGATTAGTCTGCCTCTCCTTAAGAAACCTCTGGCCTCAAAGTGAGGGCATTGTTTATAGTACTTGCTATGTGTGTTTGCCATGTGCTAGTCTGATCGTGTGTTCCAGTCTAGTGCTGTATATTTCCAGCTCTACCTAAGTATTAGTGTTGTGTTTTTGCAGCTCTGCCTAAGTATTTCCTCAGTCCGTGTTTGCTTCCGTGTTTAGTCCTGTTTATTGGTTAGTTGTATCCTGTTTTATTGGTTTATTTTCTGCTAGCCTAATTTCCCTAAGTTTGTTTGTGTTGTTTTCATTGCTTCTGCTTCTTATAGATGTTACTTTATAGTACTGTTAGGGACAGTGTCGGCAAATTGGGGACTCTATTAGGGACATTGTTAAGGACAGCGAGGTTACGTTATGTGGTGTTAGGGTCAGTGCTTAGAAACTGCTCCTCGGATAGATATAGGCAAAGCTAGTTAGGGTTAGCTTGTTATCAAATACCATCACCCGTTCAGTTTTCATCATCTGACTGTTATCATCACCCATCATCTGTCTGACATCATCATCATCTTGTTCCATCACTGTCTTAATTCGGTAGGTCACTGTTTGTTCTATTCCTGTTGCCTGTCAGTACTGTAACAGATGGTCTATAATTCCTTTCCCTTTATCTGTCTAGTTGGTTCACAATTCAGCCCTATTGTCGTCCTTTGTTTGCTATAGGTGAAGCCTAAACCTGATGTCTTGTGGCCAGCCGACGTCGTTACAAAAGGTTTGTTTTTTGCAGGACATATTGTACTTTATGTAGGTGCCATTGTTTGGTACATATAAATTAGAACTTTATTTTATACTAAAAAAAAATTTGGGGGAGGCATAAATGCAGAAAAAAAGAAAATTCTGCTGCAGTTTATATTAATATTTTTTTTTACAGCATACACCAATTATCATAAATGACAACAATGTAACAACCTGCACAATAAATGTATAGCATAATTCATGATAAAGTCGTGATGATACCAAATATGTGTAATTATTTTATGTTTTAAGACTTATACATTATGGTAAAAAAAAAAAAAAAAAGCAAAATTGTGTGTGTTTTTTATCAATCTATTTAAAACATTACTTTTTATTATTCATTTAACTTTTTGGTCTCTTAGGGTCTGTTTTAATTTAGATATTTTGTTTTTATCGATAAAGTACTAGCATATATCTATATGCTAGTTCATTAGCCTGTGTACTGATAGTACACAGGCTGTTGTTAGGGCATACCTAAGAATGCTCTTCATTGGACTCTGGACGGTCTGCTTATAATAGATATGAACCTTGATTGTGTCGCAGAAATTCCCTGTAATGCAATCAAAGGGGCGTCCACCCCTTAATTTTTGGCTTTGAATGCCACGATCATCGCTGATCATGGCAATGAAAGGGTTAATAGTGGAGATCAGACTTTTAGGCCCATAATTCTGTGATGGCTTATTTCATTACATATCTTTTTAGTTATCAAAGCCATAGAGTTAAAAGATACAATTCTGACTGATTGCATCCACCACTAAGGCCCCATGAACACGGCCGTGCCCGTAATCACAGCCCCCGATTGTGGGCACGGTTGGCCGCTGACGGCCACCCGCATTTTCGGGCCGTGCTCCCATACAAAGTATGGGAGCATGGCCTGTAAAATACGAAAATTAGGACATGCTCCGTAATTCCCGGCACGGTTCTATGGCACGGACACGACGGAAAGGTGTCCACGGCCAATAGAACCGAATGGGTCCATAAAACCGCGGACCGTAGTATGGTCCACAGTTTAAGGTCGTGTGCATGGGGCCTTAGAGCACAGGAGCTTACTGAAGATGGATTTGTTGAGTTCATTTGTATGCTGTAGAGCAACGGAATGTGCACCACTGTAAATGTATCAAGTCAATATTAGAGATTAGATCATTTTACTTTCTTACATTTGCCAGAAGTCAATCTAAAACTTAGCAAATCCAATTGCCTCTAAATGGACGGTGACATTGAAGTGTTAAGGGGGTTTTACACTGGGTGATTATCGGGCAGACAAGCGTTTTTTGCTGATAATTGCCCTGTGTAAACAGGCCAGCGATCAGCAAATGAACGAGCAAATGCTCGATCATCTGCTGGTCGTATCGTTTTAAAAAAGTAAAATATTATCATTGTCGGCAGCATATCTCCCTGTGTAAACGGGGAGACGCGCTGCCGACATGATAATAATGTATGGGGACGAGCGATCAGAGTAACAACCACTCGTCCCCATCCATAGCTCCGTGTGACAGGATCAAACGAGTGCCGATCAACGATGTCTCGTTGATCGGCGCTCGCTGCATTGGCCGATTATCAGCCGGTGTAAAAGGGCCATTACTATGCTTGTATGACACATCCAATGGAAATTATGTTGTTTACTGCAATAACAAGGTTGGAAGTTGATTGACTTCTTAATCTACGATTGTCATATCTAATCCAGAAGTACATTTTTTTCGGGGTGATAGTTAATAAGAGGTAATTGTTAATAAGGTATTATTTAATTGTATTAAACACATTTTATTGCATCCATTTGATATATCCATGTTTATACATTTACAACCATACTTGAATATACTGTAAACTCTTTATTACATACAGTGCCTCACACACATTTTCTGTATAAACAAGTAAATTTGGACTTATAAAATGTATCATATTTTAAGTAGAAATATTTATATCGGAAAAAGTGAGATAGAGGACAATATTTTATTTTAACTCAGATCATAAAACGCCCAGACCTACAACATAGTTTTATTTTCTACTTCTCCAAGAGGAAATTCTTTTATATGCTTATTCACATTTCATACATTAAATAAGTCTACAGAAAACCTACGTTGCCATTGCCAGGTACTTGAAAGTGAACATGAGGCGTGAAGAGATTTTAAAAACCCTTCATAAATATGGAGATTTAATCTGTCATATGGAAATAATAACTTTGAAGAAATTCAGAAAGACATGTTTTATTTCAGGTTTTAGGTTTTTTATATCCAAGGGCAGGAAATGATGTGCTTTGAATGATGTAATTCTGTTTTGATGCAACAATTACTAGTGTTTCTCTATTTCTTTTATTTTTTTTTAGATTATTTTTTTTTTGCTACAGTAAGTTAGATTTATTTTCAGATTTTCGGCTTTGGGCAGGCAACTATTAACTCTGCCAAGAAACAAAGGGGATTCCTGCATTGCAAGACTAATTCAGAAAGCCGTAATGCAGATGCAATTTGTTCATATCTAATTTTGGCATTATTCATTTATATTAATGGTGCATATCAAGTAACTCTCCAGCTATTTTTATCTACTATGGATTATTTTCCAAAACCAAATTTTGTAGTTCAAAATAGGCTCTATTCAGATTGTGTTTAGGGAATTTGTTTCATGTATAGGTTGAGAAATACTCCATGCCTCCATCCGTTATACTTTTTTGCTATGCCCGACTGTATAGAAAACCAGAGCCGGCTGTGCTTTCCAGTACAGAAAAAGAAGAGGAACACCTTCGAACAGGTCCGCCTTAGGTTGGATGCCGCCCTGTGCTGGATTCTCTATTGCTGACCTCCACAAACCAAAAATTAACCACATATATAGACACACACATACTGGAACGTATATACTGTACATACATAGAGGCACATATTTAGACATACAGGCAAATATACATACGTGTATATATATACACCAACACACAAACACACAGACACACACACACACACGAGGCATGTACACACATACACATATAATGGGTCATATAAATAGCTATAAATACATATAGGTAAATATATAGGTATACAGACCGATATATGCCCCCACAGGCACATACATTCACAGTACAGATAGTGCAGCAGATGTTACCTGCAGTCCTATGTAACACCACAGATAACACAGTGATAGATCTCTGAATACAGATAATGTAGTAGATGTTACCTGAAGTCCTATGTAACACCACAGATAAGACACATAGTGATAACTCTCTGATTACAGATAACGTATTAGTGTTACCTACAGTCCTATGTAACACCACAGATAACACAGTGATAACTCTCTGATTACAGATATTGTATTAGTGTTACCTGCAGTCCTATGTAACACCACAGATAACACAGTGATAACTCTCTGATTACAGATATTGTATTAGTGTTACCTGCAGTCCTATGTAACACTGCATATAACACACAGTGATAACTCTCTAATTGCAGGTAAGGTATTAGTGTTACCTGCAGTCCTATGTAACGCTGCAGATAACACTCAGTGATAACTCTCTGATTACAGATAATGTAGTAGTGCTACCTGCAGTTCTATGTAACACCAGAGATAACACAGTGATAACTCTCTGATTACAGATATTATATTAGTGTTACCTGCAGTCCTATGTAACACTGCAGATAACACACAGTGATAACTCTCTAATGGCAGGTAAGGTATTAGTGTTACCTGCAGTCCTATGTAACGCTGCAGATAACACTCAGTGATAACTCTCTGATTACAGATAATGTAGTAGTGCTACCTGCAGTTCTATGTAACACCACAGATAACACACAGTGGCACGTGCAATATTGTTAGAATGCACATCCGCCATACATAGACGGATAGTATTAAGAGGCTAAAGGGTTTGTCCAGGTTTAAACTTTTTATGTGGCAGCAGGAGAGGAGGCTTCAAATAAAAAAGCAGCCCATACTTACCTCTCTCCTCCCATATGGTCCTGCGCTGGGGGCTTCTGTCATCTCTGTTCTGTTTGCACACAGAGTGGCTGCAGCGGTGACATCACGTTGATAGTACATCACCGCCGCAGTACATCACTGGTCTTAGCTGAAAACCGCTGAGGCTATTAATAGGCTGCAGCGGTGGTGTACAGTTAACATGAAGTCACCGCTATATACAAACAGAGAACAGATCTGACGGGAGCCCCCAGCACAGGAACGTCAGGGAGGAGAAACGTAAGTATAAGATATTTTTTGTTTCATTTTAAGGGTATGTGCACACGGTAGCAGGCTTTTACGTCTGAAATGACAGACTGTTTTCAGGAGAAAACAGCTGCCTCGTTTCAGACGTAAAAGCTCCCCCTCGCATTATGCAAGGCGTCTGTGACGCTCGTAAATCTTGAGCTGCTCTTCATTGACTTCAATGAAGAACGGCTCAAATTACGTAGCAAATAAGTGTCCTGCACTTCTTTGCCGAGGCAGTCAATTTACGCGTCGTCGTTTGACAGCTGTCAAACGATGACGCGTAAATTACAGGTCGTCTGCACAGTACGTCGGCAAACCCATTCAAATGAATGGGCAGATGTTTGCCGACGTATTGGAGCCCTATTTTCAGACGTAAAATGAGGCATAATACGCCTCGTTTATGTCTGAAAATAGGTAGTGTGAACCCAGCCTTACTCCTCTTGCTGCTTCAACAAAATATATATTTTTTTTCTTTTCCGGATAACCCCTTTAAAGGCACACCTTTGAAATAGTTTTTTTTGTTTGCTTTTTAAATAATCAGTCAGTGTGTTTTGTACAACTTTCTAAATACTTTTTATTAAAAATAATTTTTACTTTTTAAGATACAGCTGCTTTGTGTCCTGTATAAAGAGCAGTTGTATCGTGTGCTGAGACCTGAATCCGTCAGGTTAGTGGGACTGACGGGATCAGTGTCAGCGGGTTCTGCGTGTCTCTGACACGCAGGATCCACCTGTTATCGATCACATCTAAGTTATGAACTGTCAGAGACACGCAGAACCCGGTGACACTAAACCCGTCAGTCCCACTGACTTGACGGACTCAGGTTTTAGCACTAAATACAGCTGCTCTGCATACAGAATACAAAACAGCTGGATCTCAAAAAGTAAAAATAGTTTAATAAGGCTCCATTCAGATCTGCATCACGGCTCCGTTCAGGCTTTCCGTCTGAGCTTTCTGTCAGAACGGAACCCTAACTGAAACAAATGGAAACAATAGTTTGCATCACCATTGATTTCAATGGTGACGGATCCGGTGCAAATGGTTTCCATTTGATTCAGTCAGGAGCCCTGACGCAGATGTGAACGAAGCCTCAAATGTAATTACAAAGTTGCACCAAACACACTGATTTTTATTTAAAAAATATATACATTTTTTTTAAAGGTGTACATAGCTTTTAACATAATCTGAACAGGGTTTAAAAAGGCAACAAATGATAAATGTGCACTATGAAGACACTGAATTTTGTGCCCATTTGACATTTATTAACACTTTAGTGTCTTTCAGTGCCACCATGGTGCCCATTTGCAACTTATTGCCCCTTTACCGTCTTTCTGTTTGGTGGCCCCTTGATGCCCATTTGCCATTTACTGCCCCTTTAGAATCTTTTGTCGCAGAAGAACAATAAAGGGGCAACAAAATGGCAAATGGCAATAAAGGGGGCACTGAACAGAAGAACACTAAAGGGGCAGTAAGTGTCAAATGGGTACCAAGGTGGACCTGAATCCCCTGTCTATTTGCCATTATTACTCTTTTTAGACCCCCATCAGTGCCCCCATTCAACCAAAACCCACAACCAGTGACTGACCTGCTGGGCTTCTGACAAACACTGCTCACTGGTGCTGCTGGAGCTGAAGCCGCCCTGGAGAAATGTTTCCTTAATGTCCCCACCAAGCCTGGAAATGCATAGAAAGTGCGGTGTCTCCTCCCTGTCTTGTGTCCTGTATCATGTCATCACGCCTTTCTCATCATTCAGGACGCAGGACAGGATGAGCGGATGAGCGGTGGCTAGGGCGCGGGGCAGCCAGTATTGAGGTTGGTGCAGTAAGTGAGTGGCCCCTGACCCGGTGGCGCCCCGAGGAGTGGACATGGTGCGGGGCATGCACATCCGGTGGTGCCCCCCTTACTTTGCGGCGGGTGGCATCCTGTGCGACCACAATGGTCCGTACCTAAGGCCGGCCATGTCTTCGAAAACTAGCACGGTGGATGCGAAAAGGGTACTCTTTCGG
The DNA here is from genome assembly GCF_050947455.1 of Rhinoderma darwinii. Classification (NCBI taxonomy): domain Eukaryota; kingdom Metazoa; phylum Chordata; class Amphibia; order Anura; family Rhinodermatidae; genus Rhinoderma; species Rhinoderma darwinii. Next base: position 308,493,691 of record NC_134689.1, on the reverse strand, counting down.
CATCTATAAGCATTTCCCATTGTTTTTTTTTAAGGTACACTGCAAACAGTTTGCAGTGAGACTTTGTCATTTAGACAGCTATTTTAGCATTCGTATTACTGATGCAAGAAACGGACAGACAGCGGGTCAAATGACCCAAAATAACAGGTACATGTACCTAACCTTTCAGATGACTTTTCAGAATAAGATGTGATATGTGTGTACAGATGTAGCCATCTTTAACTTGATTCTGATAACTTGCTGATATCACACAACAAAAGCCATTGAAAAGTCATTGTAAAAGTCAAGATAAGAGATCTAGCCATTGTTTATTTAATGCGTTAAAAGATGTAAATACGGCTGCATCTGTACATGAGGAATAACACTATTTCTAACCATTATATGACTTGTATCGTGCATTATTCAGCAGTCTTCTCCTCTGCAGGCTATATCTCTAATTCTCTGTTGTCTCTGAGATAGTGGGCGGGGCCTAACAGCTATCTTGTCTTCTATACACTGCACACATAAAAGAAGAAAATCCTGCTCTTCTATCTCTATCTATTACACACAGACACACACACACACACACACATATATATATATATATATATATATATATATATATATATATGTATATATATACATACACTCCTCAACATTGAAATTGCTACACCAAGAAGGGCAAGCTGTAAGGTTATGTAAATCGGAGGAGTAGCAAGTGTCATTAAGATCTGCAAATGATAAAATTTTCAAGCACCTCACTCCAATCTGTGGCATGTGGAAGAGGCATAAAAGCCAGATGAAAGTAACGTTTTTTTAGCCACATGAAACCTCAAAAGTCAGATCAAGTGGTATGGGATGATTGTGTGATGCCTCCTCTTCGTCGATGTGCCTGGTATCGCCTTTTGTCGCAAACTGGGAGGAACAGAATCCTTGAACTAAAAGACCTTGGTTTATCACTCCGGAAGATCGTTATGCACCTAGGCAGAGATGTCAGCACTGTTCAACACTGTGTGTCCCGGAGTTTGGGAGAACAACAAAGAACGAGAGTGACAGCAAAAGCTGAACGGAGGCGAACTTTTGCACAGACAGATCATCTGATTGGAAGAATGGTGCATAATGACTGTACTGCAAGTGAAATTGGACATCACATCCTAAGATATCACAGCACAAACCATTAAATAGTATTTGCATGAGCCACACGTCCAGCTACATGTGTTGCATTGACCACACGCCACCATTCTCAAAGGTAATCATGGTGCACAGCAAGACGCCAATGGAAGCTGGAATGAAGGTCTATCCTCTTCAGCGATGAGTCCCGCTTTGTCTCAGATGCAATAATAGCTGGAGATTGGTTTGGGCAATAAAGAGGCCTTCACAAGGGAACGTCACACCAGTCCTACTCCCGGGATTATGCAGTGGCGTGCATAATATATGGTAGCCGGACCCCTCTAGTCTTTATTTCAGGTACTCTAACAGCTCAGCAATACAATGAATTGGCTGTGGAAGCAGTAGTTCGGACATTTGTCCAAAGTGTCCCAGAAGCCGTTTTTCAACAGGACAACACCAGGCCGCATGCTGCTCATGCTACTGTGAGCAGCCTGCGTGGCCTAAACATCCTACCATGGCCTGCAGTATCTCCAAACTAGTCTCTCATCGAGCCCATCTGGGACATCATTGGTCAGTAATTGCAAAGGGAGCTGCAAGCAGCCAATCTTCATAATTTGCGTGCCAAAGTGCATCCAGTGTGGCATAACATTCCTCAGACAACCATTTATAATCTCATTGATAGCATTCCAAGGCGTGTAATTGTGTTTATTTCTGCGTGTGGCGCTCATACTATACTAAATAAATCAAGATGTTTGGAATATTTTGTTTCCATTTTTCTATCATTTCCAAATCATTAACATGTTTATCAATCCTGTGATTTCTACAATACCAAAACATTTCCTTATTGGTGTTGCAATTTCAATGTTGAGGAGTGTAGAAGCTGTAGCTGCATGTAGGAGATGATGCAGCATTAATGATCTGTGTAGCTGAGAATCAAGCTCTAGCTGCAACAGTCTGTTCTTCCTCTCTTTCACTGCTCCCTCCCTTTGCTCCCCCTCCTCTCTCCATAGATTTGTATTGGCAGTGTGTCTATGTTGGTTTTTTTTTCTCTCTCCATGCTCCTGCTCCCTCCTCCTGCTCCCCTACCCTCTCCATTGTCCTGTATTGGCAGGCTGTGAAGAGACACACCCCTACCTTCTGCAGTCCATCTGTAACTACTGAGACAGATTTTGCTTGATAGCAGGGGTGGACAGCAGATTACAGGGAGGGAGACATCTAGTGAGATTAACTTCACAGAAAATATGCGTGGATACAAAACTACATTTTAGTAGTAAGTAATTTACAAAGTTGATTGTATATATATATATATATATATATATATATATATATATGTATTTATATATATATATATATATGTATATATATATATATATATATGTATATATATATATATGTATATATATATATATATATATATATATATATATATGTATATTTATATATATTTATACCAGGTATACTATTATATTAGCATAAGTTGTTCAAAAAGTTAGTGTCCATTTACGGGCAAAGCATCCTGGAAAAAAGTATGCAAAATTGTGTCTGGATTCGTGTTTCAAGGCTTTATAAAAGGGCCCAAATTTGACTAACAGGGTAGCCACCTGTAGGTGGCACTGGAGAGACAGTTTTCTTACATCTGGAGAATTTGTTTTCTTACTAAAGTTTAATACAGAAGCCACGAAACATTACAATGGATACCACCGGCGCCTGACTTATAGTGAGGACTGTGGGGTCACATGTTCTACCCGATAAGTCTGTGGGAGTTTGCAGCAGAGGCATGCAGCCTAATACATGGCAAATAAAAAGCATTATGGTGTCCTGATCTAAAGATAAGTATACATGTAGCCATGGTTTCACCGCAAATCCATGGTAAATCCTCTGCACAATTCACATGTATTACATGCATATTTTGCTGTGGATTGTACAGTGCATTTGCATCAGATTTCACTCTATGCAGTGCAAAGCATGAAATCAACTGTGAAAATCCACAACATTTCTGCACAAGAATGAGTATGCTGTGATCTTTGAAATCTGCAGGATGCTCAGATTACCACACTCATTTTTACCGCTTTGAAATCTGCAAATTACAAATCTGCTGCAATTCCGCCACATCTGAACTTACACTTGCTAATTTAAAGACCAATATGCAAAGAAAAATTGCAACACGCTAATTCTGAAAACATACCAAAGTATTTTACAACATTCCTTTATAAAGCCTAATAAAAACAGCAACAGCAGTATCTATAGATGGAATACACCGGCAGGCAATGGTGCGTTCCAGCTTATTATACTAGAATATGCAGTACTGTCCATATGAAGCACTTCAGTATTTATTGCCATTGTAACACATTAAAGGTAAATTCTGAATAAGAGCTGCTCAGTATAGTCCCTTTCCAACATGTTCCCCATTCCTCAAATTAAAATGAACTCAGTACATAAGCGTTAAAGATACAGCCTTTTTTCTTGTAACAAACAGGAAATCCAACCACATAAAGGGTCAAGCTGAGTATTTTCTATGGTTTTGGTCCATTACTCTGCCCAAAATGACTGTTACATCATTTAACAACTCAGAGTGTCTTTTCCAAGAGAGGAGATGGTGGCCTCTTAAAAGACTATAAACTGAATTTGTCCGAGTTTAATTGTGACTTTCAATAAAAATTGGAAAAGCAGTAAAATGAGAGGAGCTCACTTTATAACCAGCTTCTCTTGGAACAGCATCATAAATAAAGTTCCAGAGGTTTTATTGCAGTTCATTGTGCCTTGTGGAGAAAACATTGAACAATAAAGGTGACCGATGCAGCAGGGAAGTCATTTTAATTTTAAACTGTCGACCATGTTGGTGATTAAATGCTTTGCAGGCCTCCTGGGACAGTACTTCACAAGGTCCAAGCCAGTGTCCACATTTAAAAAGTAGACATTTTCAGCAAGTAATGTCAAAAGATGAAGGAAATATTTAAAGTGAAACAAAAGATGTGACTGGAAATATCAACGAGAAGAAATAATAGAAATGTTAAAATCTTGTATTTACAGTGTGATCGATAGTATCTCTCGATACTTGATAGTAACTTTATATTGTCATCTAAATGATAAGATACATATTATACATGTAGTAAATAAAAACAGTGGAGCGATTTACTATGCACTGTCCAAGCATTAGGCCAGTCTCTCCTCCAGCGGTGCCTTATAAATAGGGTGTTCAGCCCAAGCACCAGATTTTTCAATGTATTTACTCAAGAAAATGCATAAATACATTGATAAATCTGCCCCAATTTGTTTATACATTTCGTAGTGTCTTCTATGTAGTAACCAAAGGTTGATCTAGAACAATGCAATTCTGATATGCCATCTGTCTAAAAAAAGTAAGCAAGCATGTAGTTTCTGTACAGTATGGAATTCACTTATCATTACACACTTTGGATTTAGGCGTAATAACAGCCTAGACCATGCAATGCAATTCATAGACTTAGTAAGATAGTCAACCAAAAAGCGGAGTACATCAGAACATCATTAGACGAAATTGGAAACTTTTTGGGTTTGCCGCATACGAAACAGCAAATAATGGCTGCCCTGCCATTTTACAGATTAGAAAGAGGAAGAGGGGAGAAAAAGAGATAAAAATATACCATACTCACCTGGTCTCCCATAGCGATTCGTCTCTGCCGACCTCCTGAGATGACGTCGTTTTGCTCCTTGCTACCCCTGCTGAAACGCGTCCCTGACAGCCCCCTTAGAAGACGTTGTTTTGTACCATGTTCCATGTACATGTACCATGTTATGCTATGTTGTCCCATGTGACCGCTGCAGCCTGTGATTAACTGCAGCGGTCATATGGGACAGAACAATGTAATCCCTGGAGGCCATCAGGGATGCGTCGCAGCCGCGGCCACATGGGACAACATAACGTAATTTCAGAAGGCCGGCAAGAACGCGTCACTATGCCAGGCGAGGTGAGGATGTTATTTTTTTTATTTTAGGGGTGGAATCGCAAATTCTTGACTCTCTGATATCTTCTAGGACAGTATCCAACTTGGATACAATCCTTGAAGACATTAGAGACTCAAGACAGGGCAATCGGGGCAATTTACGGCAAATTTATAGAACTGAATTGGACAGCCGATTCAAATGAATTTTGGTAAATTTGCTCATCCTGATATGGAAGCCTAGAAGATGAAAACTAAGGGGCATGTCCAAAAAATATATAGGAGGGTGCCAATGGACTGACATTTACTGAAAAACATAGGTGATATTGAAGAATAGATTGTATACAGCCCTGCTGGTACGTGCTAGTGTATGTTCTGTGTAGTATTTTGATGGATGTTTCCATTAAATTGACCACTAGACTACCCTGTGAGACCGTAGTGCAACAGTGGTACCATTGTCCTGAGAGACATAGAGATATTAAGATCTTGCTCCCATTTTTTTGCATGAAGGGTAGTTTTGTTTCTGGGGAGGGGCTTTTGAGGGTTGAGCAGAAAGAACATGTCTTTCCCCTTTGTAGAGGATTACTGCGGCATTGAAGTTCAAAGGATGCGGATCTGGGAAATTGATTCATATGGTCAGCTAACAAATTAAGGAAGTGGAAGATTTGGAATTGCTGAAAGTTTCTGACTAGTGATGAAATATTTCAGCAAATTGTTGGTGTTGTCAGATAGAATAACTTTTTCTCTGAAAATAGAAACTGTTTCCAAGCACTTATTAGGGGGGTAAATATTAATGTCTAGTTTATAGATTGTAAGCTCTTATGGACAGGGCTTCTACATAATGTACTATTCATATATCTGTATAACACAGTCTTTTGTAACTGTTACAATACATTACCCCAATATTGTGCTATGTAAAGTGCTACAAGGGTTAATGGCACTACATGAATATATAATAATAATTGCACAACTTTTCAAGGCCAGGACACTCAAAATAATTCAATATGAATTACCAATAAACAGATGCTAAATCTAGTCATCTCCATAACATAAAAACAGTTCAATAGGAAACTATACTATAACTCACCCCTTCCATACACCTGAATATTGTTACCTTATAATTTGCCCCTTCCATACACCTGAATATTGCTGCCTTTTTATATCATTATTATTATTTTGTAATAGGTTGTATTTACAATGTCAGGAGTGGCCTTAATGGGAGCTGTGCTGTTCCATAGAATACCTGTGATATAGGAACAGATAATACTTTCTCACTGTCTCTTCCTCTGTGGAGATACCGAGATGGGCCGGTTCCATCGGAGCAGAGTCACTGATATGTATCGGCTTCTTCTCTGACTTATAAAGGGGGTCATGAGCGGCAGATCCCACCTCTATAACATCAATATGCCCTAATTGAGCATATTGACATTTTGATGTGTGGTATACACATCAAAATGTCAATATGCTCTATTAGGGCATATTGAGCATACTGGGCACTTTTAAAAAAATGTTTTGAAAAATGGGAGTGGCTTAGCATAAAAGAGGCGTAGCTTTCCAGAAATAAAGGGTGGCTTAAAATGTGCCAAAGTGGGCCAAAAATACACCAAAAAACTGGCACAAAATTCTGGTGCAAAAAAAAGCCAAATTAAAAGTAAAGGTAAAGAAAGGTGTTTAACAGGTCATGCAAGATGCACTAAATTGATCACGCAGCGTGCACCACTGTAATGAATTTGGTGCATGCTGAGCCTGCCTTGTCTAAGTGTTCACTGTCTAAGTATAAGGCTACATTCACACGACAGTGACAAAAAATGGCCATTATAAACTGATCAACTGTCAATTTTTTTATGACCATTTTGCCCATGTAGATAGTGCAGCAATGTCTCTGTAGATAGTGCCACAGTGCCCACTGTAGATAGTGCCCACATAGTGTCAGTGCCCACAGAGATAGTGTCAAAGCTCACTGTAGATAGTGCCATAGTGCCCACATATAAAGTGCCATAGTGCCCACATATAAAGTGCCAGTTCCCACGTAGATAGTGCCACAGTGCCCATGTATATAGTGACACACACAGTGCCCATGTAGATGATGCCACAGTGTCCATCTTGATAGTTCCCATATAGTGCCACAGTGCCCATGTAGATAGTGCCAAACTCCCTTGAAGAGCTCCCTCGAGGAGCAGAATACCCAGCCAGAACTTTACCGATGCTCTGGCTGGGATTCCACTCCTGTAGGAGCCCCTGATGTTACTGTCCATAAATGGATAGTGACGCCAGAGGCTTCTCAAGGAGCAGAATCCCCGGACATAGCATCGGCAACCCTTTGGCCATTGATTCCGTTCCAGGAGGAGCCCCTGACTTCACTGTATAAATATTGACTGATGTTAGGGCTTTGAGATACTGAAATACTCGGCCAGAACATCGGCAACGCACTGGCCGGTGTTTTTTGTCACACGGCCATTTTTCCCTGTTGTGTGGATGTAGCCTTAGACAGCATTAGTAAATGTGGGCCTATGTCTTAAAAATTAATGGGGGATAATTTTAGTTTTTAAAGAAACTGTTTTCATTAAATAGAAATGTATTTACAAATGATGTGAAAACCACAGAGCAGTGTAGTAATGTTACAGCTCCTTGTGCAATTATGTAAGTGCTTATCATTCAAAACAACGAAAATATCAAGGGTCCAATTTACTAAATACCAGCACAGAACACTTGTAATTATTTGAAGAGGTAAGTACCACTCCATAACAAGTTTAAAAACATGATTTCCGTGTAATAGGAGAATACCATCAAAGCGAGCACGCTCAAGCCGTTTTAATTATCCATTCGGTGCAGTTTTAATATTCTGCTGGGTGCATGCTATCATGAGGAGAATGTCGTAAATAAATATTATTATTGTGGCAATTGTATTATTTTTGCATATAAAGAATCTGCAGTATTGTGCTCACAAACAATTTTTCAACAGGAGTTCACTGCTAAGGAGATCAGAAGAAGTTCAAAAAACAAGACCAAGAGCTAGTATTTATTGCAGAAATGTAACGTGAAGCTCCTGGGCCCCAATGCAAAATCTGTAACAGGGCACGCAATTATGATACAATAATTTATAACATTTATGGTAATGGTCTGCTCTTATTAGACAGAGGAACCTTTTGGGCTCCCTTAGGCCACGTTCACACATGGCAGAATTTTTCTGCTGCAAATGTTGCTGCAGATTCGGGGCAATTACACAACGAATCTGCACCAACATTTGCATATTTGACAGGTAATTCAAACATTGCAGATATCACAGTGGACTGATTTCAGTTTTTGCATGGCAAAGGCTGAAATCCACAGTGAAATTTCACATAAAGTGCATGCTGCGGAGGTAAAATTCTGCACCGGAGCCTAATTTTCCGCAGTTATTTTCCACAACGTCTGAAATATGTTTCCTAAAGATGTATAGAAACAAATGTAAAAAAACGGTTGCTACAGAATTCCACTACGGACTGTCCACAGCGGAACTCAACAGCAATTATGCCACGACTGAACGTGGCATTAGGCTCTAGGGCCTGGGTGCGACGGCAACTTCTGAACCCTATATAGTTACACTATAGTTTTGTTTTTTTTCCAAAATTCAAGTGTTCGCTGTCATGTCCGTGGCTGCTGCCGTCAGGTTCACTCTCCTCCTGACGGCCGCAGCCAAGGGTCTGCGAGCGCTGGCCCCAGTCTCCGCCTCAGTATACGCCAGCACTCACTTTCACTCACCTTGGCCAGGTCCCGTAGGGTAAACGCGCAAGCTCGTGCCCGCTCTTAAAGGGGCAGCGCGCGCACCGGACTTTAATGTGTAATCAGCCCATGGGTGCCCTGGACTATAAGAGGGGCCCATCCCCTTGCTTCGATGCCTGAGCGTTGTTTGTCGTATCCTAGTTTGTCTAAGCAAATGGTCTCCTAGTGTTTCCCAGTTCCCAGTGTTCCCTGTTCCTGTATCCTGTATTCCGTGCTACCGGGTCAAGTGCCACGCTGTGCTGTAGTCGTGCTGTGCTGTATACCACGCCTGTCCTGCTACTCCACGCCTGTTATCTACCTGCTACATAGTCCCAGCCGAGCCTGCCTTGCTACTGTCCGAGCTGCCACAGATACCCTATACGAACTATAGACTTTGACCTGCGCCCTGTTGGCCAGCTGCCATACCGCCAAGGCGGTATGGGCCAGTGGGTCCACGAACCCTTCGTGACATTAGTATTTCTACAACAATCCTTTATCAAATAATAAGGCTCATGTATTAATTGTCTTAAGACACAACAATGGAGTAAGTATTTCAGAAAATCTAACATGCAGACATAAGTTCATACATATCAGCAGAGGTAGTTGTGGGAAGAGTGCCTATGAAAAACCTCATAAGTGCACTACAAATGCCTTTTGCCATGCTTATACTTTTTACTATTAAACTTACATAGTTACATAGTTATATAGTTCGTACGGCTGAAAAAAGACACATGTCCATCAAGTTCAACCAAGGGACGGGAAAAGGGAAGGTAAAAATTTTTACACATAGGTGATAATATTTTTTTGTTTTGGAAATTATCTAATCCTTTTTTAAAGCCATCTACTGTCCCTGCTGTGACCAGCTCCTGCGGTAGACTATTCCATAGATTCACAGTTCTCACTGTAAAGAAGCCTTGTCGCCTCTGCAGGTTGAACCTTTTTTTCTCCAGACGGAGGGAGTGCCCCCTTGTTTTTTGAGGGGGTTTTACATGGAACAGGATTTCACCATATTTTTTGTATGTGCCATTAATATATTTATATAAATTAATCATGTCGTCCCCCCCTAGTCATCTTTTTTCAAGGCTAAATAGGTTTAATTCTTTTAATCTTTCCTCATAACTTAGATTTTCAATGCCCCTTATTAGCTTCGTTGCTCTTCTTTGTATTTTTTTCAACTCCAGGGCATCTTTTCTATGAACTGGAGCCCAGAACTGAACTGCATATTCTAAATGAGGCCTTACTAATTGTTTGTAAAGTGGTAATATTACATCCCTGTCCCGCGAGTCCATGCCTCTTTTAATACAAGACAATATCTTGCTGGCCTTTGAAGCAGCTGATTGACATTACATGCTGTTATTTAGTTTATGATTTACAAGTACACCCAGAATACTTCTCAACAATTGAATCCCCCAGTGTAGCACCCCCGAGGACATATGATGCCTGCAGGTTGTTGGTACCCAGATGCATAACTTTACATTTATCTACATTAAACTTAATTTGCCAACTGTATGCACAAACACTTAGTTTGTTTAAATCCGCTTGCAATTCACGAACATCTTCCATAGACTGAACTATATTACATAGCTTGGTGTCATCTGCAAAAATAGAAATAGTGCTATTAATCCCATCCTCTTTATCATTAATAAATAAGTTAAATAATATTAGTCCCAGCACGGAACCTTGGGGTACACCACTTATAACCGGAACCATTCAGAGTAGGAATCATTGACCACAACTCTCTGGATACGGTCTTTGAGCCAATTCTCAATCCAATTACAAACTATATTTTATAAACCTATAGTCCTTAATTTACCCATTAGACATCTATGAGGGACAGTGTCAAATGCCTTTGCAAAGTCCAAAAACACTATATCCACAGCGGCCCCTCTGTCTAGGCTTCTGCTCACCTCTTCATAAAAACAGATCAGGTTGGTTTGACAACTTCTGTCCTTAGTAAAACCGTGCTGGCTGTCACTTATAATACTATTTTTTTGTCACATAATCCTGTATATAGTCCCAAAATAGCCCCTCAAACATTTTCCCCACGATGGATGTTAAGCTTACTGGTCTATAATTACCCGGGGAAGACCTAGAACACTTTTTAAAAATAGGCACCACATTTGCCCTGCGCCAGTCCCTTGGCACTATACTGTTCACATTTTTGTTGTGTTTATGTGATCCATATATGTGGGGTTAGTGACTGCCTCCATTTTTGTTCTTGCACTCCTCCCATTCTGCCCTGGGTGATTTTAATTAGTTCAATGCTGGATCCTACCATCCCCAGGTATATATGTAGGCTTAGTCCCAGTTCTGGGTGTATGTGCAGCGTAGGTTCCCACCTTACAGAGGTCGCCTTGTCGTGGCAGGTGGACAAACACTTTTTGATCAAAATGTGCACTAAGAACCTCCCTATTATAAATAGATTTAGCTTTAGTGCATATTTATTTATATTTAGTGGTTTAGGTGGCATTAGTGTTGCAGTGTGCTGTCGGCATTCTATTTCTGCTTGGCACTATACCAGTCACTAGAGAATCTGAATATTATGAAAAGGGGGACAGAAATAACTGAACTAAGCTCTTTAAGAATTCTAGTGTGTAACCCATCTGGTCCCGAAGCCTTGTGCACATTTGTTTTATTTAATTTAGCTTGGACCATATCTACATTCATCCAATTCATTATATCAACTGATATATTAACAGCACTGGCAGCGGCTACATCAGCCACTCTTTCTTCTTTTTACTGCGGTATTGTTTCCGTCAAAAATGACAGAAAGGACCTTTCCATTTCTTTGTAAGGCTGTGTTCACATCAGCATTGGTTTCCGTTGAGGGGTTCCATCTGACCTATGCGTCAGAGGAACCTCTCAACGGAAAGGTAAATGGAAACCATAGGTTCCGTTTGCATTACCATTGATTTCAATGGTAATTCTTCCGTTGCTAATAAATCCCATTTGTCACCGTTGTGTAAGGTTTCCGTTTTTTTGACAGAACCAATAGCACAGACTGCAGACTCAACGGAAACCAACGCTGATGCGAACAGGCCCTAACATTGAAGTCAATGGAAGACGAATACAAACTGATATGCCATCCGTTTGTATCAGTTATGCATTATGTTTAATAGATCTGTTCTTTTTCTGGACATGCGCAGACTAAGGGTCTTTTCACATTAGTGTTGCCCTTCCGTTGAGGGGTTCCGTCTGAAGTTTCTGTCGAGTTAACCCCTCAATGGAAAGATAAACCATTTGAAATGGTGACGTATCCGTTGCAAATGGTTTCCGTTGGTCACCGTTGTGACAGGGTTCCGTTGTTTTGACAGAACAAATAGCACAGTCGATTACGCTATTGATTCCGTCAAAAAAAAGGAACCATTACACAATGGTGACAAACAGAAACCATTTGCAACGGATCCGTCACCATTGAAATCAATGGTAATGCAAACGGAAACCTATGGTTTCCATTTGTGTCAGTTTGGTTTCCGTTCGTGAGTTCCCGTGACGGAATGCTCAGACCGAACCCATGAACGGAGCCCTGACAAAGATGTGAACTAAGCCTAACATAGGGAAAAGCAAGTCTAAAAACACATATTGCAAATGGGACTTTTCAAATATAATTTGTTTAAATATAAAACCTGAAGAGAAGCATACAGAAACTCTAAAAGTGGTACAATTAGAACACGGATATATCTATTGCAAGCTTTATGTCAAGTTAAACTCAGAACCCATTTCTTACTATCCTCAGATTTGTCAATTGTGGAAGAATACAGTCACCCTCAGACAAGAAAACATTGCTACAACAGGGAAATACAAGCGATGTGATGGATGCATCAATGTGCCTACAATGACAAAACAATACTATCTGAAATCTGTTCTAACAGTGAACTACTTTATCAGATAATGTATGCTAGAATTTGCCTTGCATTTTAACAGGAGCAAGGCATATGGGTCTATAACTTTTGTATAAACCAACAGCCATTGATCTCTATAGCTATAAGGGTATGTTCACACGCAGTATTTTCAGCCATTTTTCGGGCCATAAATGTCCCGAAACACGGCTGAAAAATCGGAAGCAGAACGCCTACAAACATCTGCCCATTGATTTCAATGGGAAATACGGCGTGCTGTTCCAACGGGGCGTTTTTTTTATGCCTCGTTTTCCGAAAAGGGCACGTAAAAAGACGCCCGCCAAAAAAAAGTGCATGTCACTTTTTGGGACTTTTTTGGAGCCAGTTTTCATTGACTCTATTGAAAAACAGCTCCAAAAACGGATGTAAAAATGCAGCGAAAAACGCGAGATGCTCAATAAACTTCTGAAAATCAGGAGCTGTTTTCACTTGAAAACAGCTCCGTATTTTCAGATGTCTTTGAGTTTGCTTGTGAACATACCCTAACAATGAAATGAATACATATTTTTACACATTATACCAAATTTTATAAATCAATGTTTTTTATACCAATGAACTTTAGATCATTTTTTCTAAAGAGAGGAGAAAACTCTAATTTTTTCATTCATTAATATGATGGTATAATGAACTTACCATATGTACAACCTGTGCAGCTGCACAGGGGCCCAGTAGGTAAGGGGCCCACTGCCATGTTAAAACAAGCTTCATACCATCTATTAGATTAAATGTAAGGGACTAAGCCAGGGGCGTTGCTAGGGTCTTAAAAGATCAGGGGCACATGCCCTGAGACATATATTTACCCCCCCCCCCCCGAAAAATATATTCTTTTTACATATATATATATATATGTAAATATCGGAGATAGCATATCTGTAAGACTAAGGCTCCTATAGCTGCACCGCTGGATACAATTGGATGTATTGTCTCAGCGGGCAGTATCATATATGATAGGCTTAGATACATGGCCCCAGTAGACAGTATCACGCATGTTAGGCTTATAGCTCATTCGGATGAGCGTGAATCTCATCCGTGTGCTGTGCGTTGAAATAACGCATACACACAGACCCGTTGATGTCAATGAGGCTATTCACACATGCGTGAGTTTTCATGCAGCGAGTGTGCATTGCGTGTAACTCACTGCAAGTCCAATATTGGTGTATTTCACGCACCTAGTCGCCCATTGAAGTCAATGGATGCGTGAAAACCACGTGCAGCACACGGACGACATTCATGTGCTGTCCGTGCTTCACGCATCAATTACACTGAAAAAAAAGTGCTTGCAACTGCATGAAAAAAACACATGCCACAGGCAAAGCACACTGATGCAAAAATGCAACGCACACGGATAGATTTACGTGCGTTTTTTACGCACGTAAATCTGTCACGCCCGTGTGAATGTAGCCTTAGATACAGGGCCCCAGCAATAAGTATCCTTGTACTAACCCTCAGGGGCAAATTTGGCATTTCTGGGCTCCCAAGCAAAGTTATGTCTCGGGCTCTAATCAAAGACACCGTGTCACAACCCCCCTGTATGTTTCCACACACAGTCCCCCTGCCATACATCCCCCTTGTAGACAGTTCCATGCAGTCCCCTGTAGGTAGACCCACATACCCACCTTGTCTCAGCAAACAGTATCATACATAATAGGCTTATATACATGGCCCCAACAGGCAGTCTCACACATGATAGGTTTAGATACACAGCCCCAGCAGTAAGCATCCTTGTACTAACATATGCTCACCCCCCCCCAAAAAAAAAGTGTGTGCGTGTAAATATTTGTGTGCGTGTGTGTATATATACATATATATATATATATATATATATATATATATATATATATATGAGACAGCATATCTATAGCACTACGACCCTATAGATATGGATAGGATTAGATACATTGACTCAGCAGACAGTATCACACATGGTAGGATTAGATATAGGGCCCAGCTTGCTGACATTGCGCCTCCAGCGCTGGACCCAGGAAAGATAAGTATTAGAATTGCTCTGCTTTTGTATGTGTTATTAATCTTTTGGTGTATTTGTGTTTTCTTACAGGTTCGGTTGTTGGATTACGTCGGATTCGAGGACTACTTCAATTACGGCTTTTTTATTCTCAATAAAATAGTTAATGAAGGATGTGTGGGTTTTTTATTTCAATAAAATATTTTTTTCTATGTCCTTGTATTTTGTTAAACTTTATTACTACCGCCTTAGTAATAGCTGCTGGCTGATTGACAGCGTCCATTACTAAGGCGGGGCTTAGTGTTAGCAGGTGAAAATAGGGTGAACCCACGTTTATGCCACTTAGAAAAAAAAAAAAAGACGTGGGGTCCCTCTCATTTTTGATAACCAGCCCGATACAACACAGCCTAGCATTACCAGGGTAGAAAGGGCCACTGTTTTTGGGCTTTCCCAGCCTAATAATACTAGCCTGCGGCCGCCCCATTTCCTGACTTTCACTACAGATGGTCGGGTACTGGATCGTACCCAGCTCTTCCTGGTATCCCTGGTGGCAGTGGGTACTGGGGTAATAGTGGGGGTTAGTGTTAGCCTGTGGCCATTACTAAGGCAGTAGTAATGACGTTTAAAAGAAAGTACAAAGAAATAGAAAAATATATTTTGTTGAATAAACACACAACCCCCATTAACCATTTTATTGAAAATAAAAAAGCCGTCATCGAAGTAGTCCTCGAATCCGACTAAGTCCAACAACCGAACCTGTAAAAGAACACAAACGCACAAAAAACACATTAGTGACACCGGTGGTAGGCTTAGATACAGGGCCCATGTGTGATACTGCCTGTTAAACCATGTATCTAAGCCTATTACAAGGCAGGCTTAGATACAGGACTCCAGCAGGCAGTAATGATGTTACACTTACCCAGCTCTTCGGTGCAGCGAATGTCCCGACATCATCCAGCATCGTGACGTCAACCGTGGCGCACAGCGTCGTGACGTCATGATGCGAGAAGACGTCAGGACTTCTGCTGCGCTCGGAAAAGAGGGTAAGTATAGTGGTATTACTATAGTAACAGGGGTCCATGTATTTTATGGCATAGGCCCCAATTACTATAGTAATTTTCTATAGACACGGTGCGGGGTCCGCGGCCCAATCGTAATCGCAACCGCTGCCTGGTCGCAATTTGCGACCTCTTTAGAGGCAGTCGCTATTATGCCTCTTATGAAAACTGTCATAGAAAGTTTTGCGAGTAAACCTAGTGTTGAGAATGCTGCATATGCACTTGTATTATATTAAAGCTTTTTGCCCCCAGTTTTTGCAGGTTTCCCTAATTTAGTATGTAGTTTGAGGTGTGTCCTAATGTGTCTTCCTTTTAAGACACTTTACAGTAGTAGCAAAGTTTATCTTGACTGATAACTTGCTGCGGCCTGATATCACACAACAAAAGCCATTGAAAAGCCATTGAGAAAGTAAATGTCAAGTTTCTTGCCACTGTGTATTCAATGCGTTAAAAGTCAAGATAAAGATCTCTACATCTGTATGTGTATACTTACTACACACACACCAATGTAAACAGCAGCTTAATTTTATTGTTGATTCAATACACCACAGCTTAAAAGAACGTACCTTAGGAACTTATTTAGATCTCCATGCTTCATGTATTCAAACACCATGATAAGTGGATCTCCATCACCACACACGCCATAGAACTTGACAATGTGGTCATGCTGTAGGTTGGTAAGGAGCTCTGCCTCTCTTTGGAAGTCTTTGCGGGCTGCCAGTGTAGGGTCTTTCAAAGCCTTAAAGGAAAAAGGCAACAATCCATCAGAACTTACAGTTTTCAGTTGGATATAGCGGCATTAAATAACAATAACCACCACTTCAGTTAGAACTGCCATGAATTTCCTATATGAAGGGTTCACAATTAGTTTTGGAAATCTAGTGTACTGTCCAAGCTCTTGGTCCTTGCAACAATAGTAGCTGAGCATGGTTAGAATTGTAATGGCCTAAAGGGGTTGTCCAGGATTAGAAAAACATGGCTGAATTTTTCCAAAAACAGTACCGTAGTTGTCCAAAGTTTGTGTGTGGTATAGAAGCACAGCCACTTTCACTTCAACGGAGCTCATCTTCAATACCTGACAAAACCCATGGACAGGTGTGGCTTTGGAAGAAAGCAGACATGTTTTTCTAATCCTGGACAACCCCTTTAAGGTCAATTTCTATTCTATTCTTTTTTATACTGGTATTTTGGCAATTGTTAAAGGGGTGATCCCATTTAGATGACCCTCTCTTAAAATGAAACTGCCCTATTAATTAGCTACTTGCCATGGGCCGGCTTCTCTAACCACATTGAATCCCTTTAATCGCTGGGAAAAGTTGTAGGTGGCCTCTCATTTGGTTGTCACTTTGAGTCCACTAGAGCAGATGACTTTCCTTTCTAGGTCATAAAAGGGTATCCCAAGCAGGGTGCCAGCCTTTATGATGTCCATATTCCCCGTCAGAACAAACCCTTTAAATATATGGTTGTAGAGATAAGTTGGCAAATTTTTGTACTCACATTTTCGGGAAAGGTGGAGTAGGAATAATATTGGAAATAATGAGACTATTTATGCGGTATGCATTTAATACAGTCTTAAAAATAATCTTATAACATCCATTGTACTAGTTATTTTTTATGTTTTGGAGGTGTAAATGCAGCCTTTAGGCTACAATGTATATACATAAGATGCACTAATTCATTTTTAATATTCCTCTCTATTTTCCTGCTGTGCTTAGTAGCTGATAGATGATATACAACTTACAGTTTAGTCACAGAGGTATAATTAGGTAAGATATATTCCTTTGTATACAGATTTCTTCAAGCATTCATATTGCTTCATAGCGTTTTATAATATAGTAAAATACTTCTTTTTTATAATTAAGACATTGAGATTATTATTTATTTTTTTTTAAATGATGGATCAGAATCAAACTTGTACTATCATAGAATGTAAAACATCTCTAGAATAAGCTTCATCCAGGCTTAGAGATACAAACTCTCAAAAGACTACAATCCAGATTTATTATATTCATAATCTTAAAACCCATCGACTCTCTGAGTCTTATTTGGCAGTTTGTATTCTTCTTGGAATTGCTTTTTATTTCCATAAAAGTCTATGATATGCCAGAAACCCACACTTCACTAAGTATCATATTTTCGTGTAGTTTTATGCTGATTTGGATCATGATCTGTGAAAGTACATTTTTAATCCCAGCTTTAAATCTGTCAAGACTACATAAAAAGGAGTTGATTTCTTTACAAACTTATTGCTTCAGGGCCTTGGAGTCTATTCATTTCAACAGGGTAACTGGTCCTTTCACTGGTTAAAGATGCTATTAAATCATGCATAAGATACAAGTGTAAACTGTAGCGGTCATAGGAAAAAAATATATTTATTCTCACTCAGAACCTGTTTCACGTCCTCATGCATAGTGTTCTAAGGGATATATTAAATTCTATTTTCTCCCTATGACAATAATGGCAATTTGAAGGTCATTAAAGATGACCTGACACTTCTCCTGTTTGTTTTAGTGAAAACTTGTAATCCCCATAAAATCACAATTCTGGAGAATCCTTTCTTAGAACTCTGCGTTGCACCATTTCTTTGTTATTCCTCCTAGAAATGTATGAATAAATTGACAACTGGGTGTTATCAGTCTCCTTGTAAAAGGGGTATGTCCCTAAACAGTCTGTTTGGATAGTGTCTGACTGTGTAGGGACACCCCCCCCCCAACTGGTAACACCCAGTTGTCAATTTATTCATTAATTTGTAGGAGGAATAACAGAGGAATGGTACAACACAGAATTTTAAGAAAAGATGCTTTAGAAATGGTATGGTATGGGGTATATAAGTATCTACTAAAACAGACTTGTCAGGAGAGGTAACAGGTCCTCTTTAAGTAGATAAATGTATTATTAAATTGCGCCACAATTCTGGTGTTGAAAAGTTGCAAATTATGGTACATGTCACATTTGCGCAATAATTTGCGACTTTTTGCAGTTGTATGCTTCTCTGGTCACTTTTTAAGTAGAAAAAAAAACTGGATGGGGTCTAGTGGAGGGGACAGGGCACCATTGGTCTGACAGATTTACCATAATTTACATCACAAATTGGCATAAATTATGATGCAAATATATGCCTGCTCATAGCAGGCATAGATTTCAATCGCTAGCGCAAAGACAGCCAGAGATGCTCCAAATTTATTAACATGCGTGCACCTCTTAATGCATTTTGCACATATTACCCCAATGTATTTTGGTTTTAGACTGGCGTATAAAACACCAGTCTAAGAAAAACTTTAACTATAGAGTCTGACCAGAGCCAACCTGTTTAGTAATCGACTACATTATTTTCTCATTTTCTTAAATATAACGTTGCTATTTGTTCTACATATGGTGATACACCAGCTCATATACCATATTTTCCCTTTATCATGTCTACCAAGACACTACATCTTCATACTGAGCGGCAGCGATGTTCCCTGGAATTTTAGACTCCATGTATAATCTGCGCATGCGCATGCGTTCCACGCCTCACATACACTTCTCGGTGGAACGTACGTCCATCTTGGCCGATGCGTTACAACCAATCACTCACGTCCTCCAAGCAGCATGTTAAAAGGCAGGAAGTAACTAGGGATTACTAGCGCCCTCAAGAGCGGTAAGCCGCCAGACACATTTGAAAGTAGCGCTACTACAAACGCGATATATACGCTGATCGAATCCCCAGTATGGCTCAGGTAAGGACAGAACATTTTCTGCAAAGGTGCGCACATTGCTTAATGCACCTTGCACGCATGGCTCCCCCGTATTGAAGTTGCATGCATCTTATTCCTATAGTGTGTTTCTATTGATATATTTTATAGTGTATGCCATTGATTTAATACATTCAGAGATCACTACCCATTAAAGTTGCTACCTACCTACTAGCTACCACATAGTCCTGTACTTGTGACTATACACATCTATTCCAGCCATTGTGAGCATGACTTTACGTTTAATTTTACATCCAATTCTACATTCCTTAACCTTTACATAGATCCCCGTATACAAGGGGCACCCCTATCATCAACATTGGTCAGGGAAGCTGGATGTGTACTAATGGACCAATACTAGCTTTAGCCTACAGACACATTAACTACTACTACCATTCCCTCTGTGGCGACTGTTCTTGGGATATCTGTAACTGTATCTTCCTGTTGTTTTGTCTTTTTAAACTTCATTCTTTCATTTTGTAAATATTGACCCAGTTTACCTATACAATGATATATTCAGTATATGTATGACATGTCCTTTAGTGTGATATATGTCAATGTTCTAAACTCATATGCTATAAATTACATGTATATGTTTCCTCAGTGCCCAACGAAGGTCTCACGACCGAAATGTTGACGTTGCACATATAGCCTCTGGCATGAGAAATTAATAAAAATATTTGTGGAACACAATCATGGTGTGCAGAATACTTTTCTTGACCTACATCTGGGTTGGGACCCTATTTCGAGCACCTGAAGAGACTGGTGCTATCTGAACACAACCACATATGTACCTCCCCTTCAGACCAGCACGGTTATGATGTCCAATCCGACCTTCTCCTACAACAAGGAAGAAACAGACAGTATCCTATCTTCAGTCACCACATCCAGAGACTTCCTCCAGATCCCAGCAACGGAAATTCGTAATAGAGACCACGAAAAGAACACAAAGAAACTGATCAACCAGAAGCTACACAGCGCCAAATTAGCTGAGTACATCAAAGTTCAAGGCATCCCGAGAGGACTGCGCGTTCCAATCAAGCCTACCATCTTCAAAGACGACCCGGATTATTGTACACAATTCGAGCACATACTTAATAAATGCTCCTTTGATCTTATGACACTGACCATGTCGTATCTACAATAGAATATTACAGATCTCCAGAAGAAGATAGCAGCCTCCGAACAGCAACTGAGAGCTACCCTATCCACTTCAGATTTCACTGAATTTGACAACAAATTAAGATCGAATCTCAGCACACACCGAAGTGAGGTGGAATCCCTCAAAAGAAGCTAATTTCAAAGAGACCAAGAAGACTACCTGAGAAATAGAGTTTACAGATGGCAAGAGGGATTCATATCATCACGGCAACAACGAAGAATACCATACCAGTCATCAGGCTCGTCACAGTCCGGATCGGGCGGAGAAGGAGCCGATTACCACTATCCTGGCTATCAGAACCAAAGCAGACACCATTTTTAGATCAGCGCAGGGGCAGACGCCCAAGAAGAGGACGAGGAGAGGTGGGACCAGAAGACACAAGTCGATTGATGACAACAAGGTCGCAGGTATGACTCGCACCCCACAATCACTGGTAGTGAACATTTCCTCTAAATCTTTAGGCCCAGCAGAACTCCTCCTATTACAGAAGGGTCTCTCCTTCTGCCCCTCGTACAGGTATGATCATTTCCAGTTGGACATGGATCTAAACCACTTTTACAGAACCTTACGTCTACGGGTCTTTTTCTCCACCAAGGGGGAACCCGAAGACTAGAGGACCATATAACGATAAGTGTGACCTCCACGATCACCTCAAAAGAACTGGGATTGAGGAACAAGAGTTTGTTCGCTCCCCCAAAAAACTCACTCCCACTGGAAACATTCATTGGACTGGTCCACAGATATGTGGAAGCTTTCTGCCACAACTTTGGCCTAAGCCTTTTTAAATGCCAGTCCAATCTTAACAATGTTGAGAGGCAAGCTTTACTCTCACTCACGAGTGATAGGGATCTAATTATTAAACCCGCAGACAAAGGCGGGGCGATTGTTGTCATGGATAGGGCCACTTACATGGAGGAAGTTAATAGACAGCTGGGCGATATGACAGTCTACAAACCCATTAATCATGATCCAACAAGTAGAATCATGACAAAAGCCACTGACATTCTGGATAGATACATGGCCCAAGGTACCATAGATCAGGAGACAGCCAGAGATGCTCCAAATTTATTAACATGCGTGCACCTCTTAATGCATTTTGCACATATTACCCCAATGTATTTTGGTTTTAGACTGTCGTATAAAACGCCAGTCTAAGAAAAACTTTAACTATAGAGTCTGACCAGAGCCAACCTTTAAAAATTACTGTTTGGCCAGGACTTGTGTACATATGTTTGTGACTGTTATTTTTCCAGATTGCTGCCCTTTTAAAAATACTTATGATGACTGTAAGCAGAGTAAAGCTACAGTGCTGTTGAACTGTGTTGCGGTCTGCACTGTTATATATAGATATATAGTTTTTTTTAATTTGTTTTTTACTACTGCACAGTTTTACACTGTTTATATGTTATGGTTGTCATGTGTTGTGTGCTTCTGCCAATAGGTGGCCCTCTTGCATCGGCCATAAAAATGGGCCGGCAACTGGAAAAGGAGATCAGAGTAGGGAAGAAACCACATGGATTGTTAGGAGATCCTGTTACTCTTAGGAGAATAAAGATAGTTGTGCACTTCCTGGGATAAGCGGTGGAAGCCACTTTATACAGACCCAGAGTCAGAGGTAGTGTAACAGGTGGAGTGTGCTAGCTGTAGACAGTGCTGTGAGAAACACTGTGGGCTTTAGCAGAGTGATGTGGAGCCAAGGAGGAGAGTTGTCTGTTTGTAAGAACTGAGGAGACGAAGCTGCAGTAGAAGCAACTGAGTGAGTCCCATTAAGACAACAAGGGCCAGGAGGACTGCCAAGTGAGGGAAAAATAGGCTACTAAGGGGAGCCACAGAAGTGTACCAGCTGTGGACAGATTTTTTTGCGCAGTATTAAGAAACATTGTATGTAAAGATGCGGGTCCTTTTGAGAAATCAGGTTAGTCCCAGAGGGGTGGTGGAAGCTGGTGAGCATGTGATCTGCTGAAAGTTGAAATGGCACCAGTAGTCTGGCAAAGTGCTGGGGTCCGACAGAGTGAGTGTGCACCGTTCGCTGTGCACCTAGGATAAGCGGGCGTGAGAATGGCTCCCTGCAATGGTAGTCCCTGCAACTGGAGAATGGAGTTTCCCTGCACCCTGGATCTGAGACAAGCAGGTCTCCCCACACTACAATTTAATATGGTGAGGTCGATGTTTGTACGTTTCAGTGAGTGACAGATACCGTTCCATACCAGATGAAAATCCCCACTGCCATAAGAGTAAGGCGGGCTGTATAGAGTGTATAAAGTTGTCGTTATAACTGTCAAACATGTGTGCTCCTTTGTCAGTGAAACCTATGCAGTTACGTGCCTGAACTTCCGCAACCGTTAATGCATACAGACTGTACATATGGTAAGCACCAAGATTTGCACCTTTAAGGAAGTAACATTACATTTTAACTTCTTCTGCGTCATTCTTCTGCAGGGCGAAGCCCCAGGCTGGACGTCCCTGGTTAAGTCACTTTAAACCCCTATGTGTCCTATAATTAATTAGGAGAATAAGCACTACCTCAAATAATGACGTTTATTATGTGACTAATAATAATAATAATCTTGATTTATATAGCGCCAACATATTACGCAGCACTTTACAATTTAGAGGGAACATGAAACAAACAATATCAGACATTACATAGTGACAAAGTTAATTTACAATTCAAACCAGAGGAGTGAGGACCCTGCTCGCAAGAGTTTACAATCTATGAGGAAATAAGGGAGACACAAAGTGTAATAGTGTTTGTTCTGTACAATAGTCCAGCCATTTTTTATACACATGGGTGGTACACATAAAGCTTCATGAGCCGGTCACCAGAAAGTATTCGTGTATGACAGACATGAAGAGAAGGAGTGTGAGGGAATCTTATTCTGATGCCTAATCCAAAAGGGGGGCCATGGAAAGGAGTCAGATTAGGGAGTGTTATAGGCCTGTCTAAATAGATTTGTTTTCAGGGCACGTTTAAAACTGTGGATATTGCGAATTAATCTGATTGTCTGGGGTAGCACATTCCAGAGGACTGGTGCAGCACGAGAAAAATCTTGCAGACGGGAGTGGGTGGTTCGGATTATGGAGGATTTTAATCTAAGGTCGTTAGCAGAACGTAGAGCACGAGTAGGGTGGTAGACAGAGATGAGGGAGGAGATGTAAGGAGGTGCAGCACTGTGGAGAGCTTTGTGGGTAAGAGTAATACGTTTGAATTTTATTCTGAAGGGGATGGGCAACCAGTGCAGTGACTGGCAAAGAAAATATGAGCCTGGTTGCTGCATTAGATGATAGATTGGAGAGGGGAGACTTTAGTGAGGGGAAGACCGACTAGTAATGAGTTACAGTAGTCAAGACGAGAGTGAATCAGAGCAACAATGAGTGTTTTGGCTGTTTCCTCCGTGAGAAAAGGGCGGATTCTGGATATGTTTTTGAGGTGAAAATGACAAGAGCGTGAAAGTGATTGAATGTGAAGAGTAAAGGAAAGATCTGAGTCAAAAATAACCACGAGACAGCGGGCGTGCTGCTTAGGAGTTATGATAGTGCCACACGCAGAGATGGAGACATCAGGTTTAGGGAGTTTAGTAGATGGTGGGAACACAAGGAGCTCAGTTTTAGAAAGATTCAGTTTCAGATAGAGAGAGGACATGATGTTAGAGACAACGGACAGACAATCACTGGTATTTTGTATCAAAGCAGGGGTGATGTCATGGGAAGAGGCATATAATTGGGTGTCATTACCATAGAGATGGTACTGGAAGCCAAATCTGCTGATGGTTTTTCCAATAGGGGCTGTGTTGATAGAAAAGAGGAGCGGACCTAGGACTGATCCCTGAGGAAGCCCAATAGTAAGGGGAAGAGGAGAAGAAGTAGAACCAGCAAATGACACACTGAACAAGCGGTCAGAGAGATAGGAGGAAAACCAAGAGAGAGCAGCGTCCTTGAGGCTAATAGAGTGAAGAATGTTAAGTAGGAGTTTGTGGTCTACAGTGTCAAAGGCTGCAGAGAGATCCAGAAGAATCAGGAGAGAGTATTTACTGTCCGATTTAGCCGCCAAGAGATCATTTGAGACTTTAGTAAGGGCAGTTTCTGTGGAGTGTAGAGTGCGGAAACCAGATTGTAAGGGGTCTAGAATGGAGTTAGCAGAGAGATAGCGGATAAGGCGAGAGTAGACCAAGCGTTCCAGGAGTTTGGAGATGAAGGGCGGATTAGAGACTGGTCGGTAGTTAGCAGCGCTGGATGGGTCAAGAGTAGGTTTTTTCAGTAATGGGTTTATAATGGCATGTTTAAAAGAGGAGGGAAAGATACCAAAGGAAAGAGAGAGGGACTGGAGGAGGTGTGAGGAGATAGGATCACTAGGGCAGGTAGTAGGACGAGAAAAAGAGAGGAGCCTAGAGACTTCTTCTTCTGTTATTGGGTCAAATGCTGAAAGTGAAGAAGAGGGAGTGCGGGAAGGAAGGGGATCGATGTTACTAGGGGACTGGGAGATAATATCATGCCGGATGTTGTCAATTTTAACTTTAAAATAAGTGGCCAGGTCTTCAGCACTGAGATCTGTGATTGGCGTCTGCACTTTAGGACTAAGGAGGGAGTGAAAAGTATCAAAGAGGCATTTTGTATTATTAGATAGTGTGGAGATGAGAGAAGTGAAATAGACTTGTTTGGCGCGGTGAAGGGCAAAGTTGTAAGTTTTGAGCATAAATTTGTAATGGAGGAAGTCTGCAGCCAAATGAGATTTTCACCATAGTCGTTCGGCACATCTCGAGCAACGATGAAGAAAGCGGGATTGAGGCATGCGCCATGGTTGTCGTCGTCTTTGTCGGGTGGTTCGGAGTGTAGTGGGCGCTGCTTCATCCAATGCATTTTTGAGAGTGTTACTGTAAAGTTTGGCAGCCAGATTGGGACAGGAGAAGGAAGAGATAGGGGACAATGAGGACTATAGACTGTCTATGAGTTTCTGAGTGTTAATGGCATGTAGATTTCTGTATGTCTGATAAGTAGGCATGACCTGAGGAGGCAGAGAATATTTGATAATAAAGGAGAGAAGGTTGTGGTCAGAGAGCGGGAGAGGAGACTATGGTACATTGTAACGGGCCTTGCTAATAGTAGTCTAATATTTAAAATATAATTGTTAAAAACACCAGTGCATGTGGTACTACAAATTGAGAAGTATTTAGTTTAACATGTAACAGGAAACAGAATGACAAGAAAATAGCAGGTAATTGTAGAGTTCATTTTTGCTATTGTTTTGAAAGTCTCAATGTGTCATTTCCAATATGGTATCTCTGTGAAGCTTGTAATTTAATAAACAAAAAATCAATAACATTTTGTGCTGTAAGTAAGAAAGCTGACTGGCAAGCAGTTATTTTAATTATTAATCATTGTGTGGAACTGAGAGCCCTAATGACAGCAGCATGCCATACATATCTAGCAGGGCACAGGCCGTGAAATGCAAAATAAAGAAGGTTCTTATTACACAGAGGAGCGCGTGAGAGTGATTAGACGGAGATGAGCATCCGTACGATGGAAACATCAGTCAGCATTGTTAATCTAAAGAATCCCTGCCATGAATAATAACTTCAGAACATCACATATCTGTCATCAATCAGACCAAACTGCAAATACTAGGTCTCATGTGGTCCCATAGCACAGGCGAGAACACTGCCAAGTGGATCATATACCAGAGTCAGGCTATACCCACAAGACTGTTCTTGACTTTAACATAGGATACCCAGCCATCTGTTTACATATCTGTAGTGGAATATCTACAGTCCCATTCCATCTCACCAGCGCATCATCGGAAAAGGCTTCTTTCCCTATTTACAATAATAGTAGCCATTTGTTGTGCTTCACGTATTTTGCTGTTATTACTTTTATATAACAAGAAATAGATGGCATTGTGATTATTTCTGCTGCTTCCATAGAAGTTATGAGATGCGTCATTCGGTATTTGTCCTCTATTTGTGCCTTGTATTGCCTACTCATGGCTGATGTTTTTGTTAGTGGTGCTAAATATAACAGGTTTCGATAAGCTTTGAAAAGGTCTACTGAACAAATATATAAATTCGTTTTTTTTATGAAATGTCTATTATTACCATTTACAAATACAGAACATTAATTTAATCCCTTAATTACATTTTTAGCCAGACACATGTCAGCGATATTATCAATATGCTACTGACTTAATAGCTAGACTTTAATTATTTGTTAGTGATATATATATATTTTTTTAAAATAAAATAAAAGATGTTATTTCATCTCACACAACCATTTCAATATGACAACCCCTAAAAAAGAACCTGGAACACAACTGATTTTTACAGGGGGAGGTTTACGTTAGCTGCTCATTTGGCATGCAGTGGCCACCACTGCAGGGAAGATGTAGCATTACATGCCTCCATTAAAATGAATGACCGTCCATGGACGAACAAGGTATGCCAGGGACTGAGCTGCTGCTTGTAAGCAACTCTCCTCTCTGACTTAGAGAGGGAAGTCCTCTTTTATTTAATAAGTAAGTATCATATTTTTTTTATTTTTTTTTATAATGTATAAGGCTGGCGATTTCAAGAAATGTTTGTGTCACGTTTCAGGAGCCGACAGCATGAAGTGTCCCCCACACAGATAAGCTGCATTCAATGTGTACGGCACTGAATACGGATTTTCCCTAGCAACGGGCAGAAGCTGAGGATAGGGGCAGCAGTTCAGGGACATTATTACAATGAAAGGAGTCTGAATTGGTTAATAAAGTATGTTGCAATATTTCTGCAATATTTCTTGAATTTGCCTGTCCTATACATTATTAAAAAAAATAATAATTGATAGTTGCCCTTCAACCTAAACTGAGTTTACAAAAAGTATTTATAAGTAAGCATCTTTCTTGATGTAATCATTCATTGACTTTCCATAGAACAATGATTTATTTGTCTAAGGATAACAGTTTTTTTCTTATTAGAAAAAAAGGGGCCTTGCCTACATAGCTATTATTAAAGAGTTAAACCCTAATATCTTAGTGCCTTTCCTCTAGCTTGTTTCAAAAGTTGGAATAGAAAACCAACATTGCAAAACTACTGAGGCGTATCTTTATTTTGTTAAATGGACATAGGAGCTTCTCGAAGCAGAAACTATCTTTATTGTTGCCCATCCAAACACCAAGCTTATGCTAGCCTCACATAATCTTTAGAATTGTCCAATTATAGATCTGGTATAAGGTCTATAAAATGATATAACAGAGACTGCAGTATCACAAAAGGTACTTGAACTGAAGCTGGTGCACAGCAAAGAAAGCAACAAGGCCCTATTCTGCATGCCTGACTTGCAAGTAATAGATTGTGTCCGGTTATCTATGTATTGTAGTCTATTTTTCAGCTTCACAGCTTTGCGAGACTTGAATACATAACATCTAGCTCACCAACTTTCATAAGGACCAGTACATAAAACCACGGAGCTTCTGTAATTGTAAGGCTATGATAAAATATAAAAGGTATATTTTTTATGTATTTATCAGTTATAGACACCAAAGATCGCAAAAAAAAAAAGCTGTAACTGCAAAGTTCCTCTCCCAGAATGTGAAAGATGTTATAGGAATTATCAAACAAAAATAACCGCTGCCCATATGCCCTTTTAGGGCACAAGAACATCGTAGAGGAGGGTCCCCTGCTTGAGCCCATCCTCTATAAACCAGAGGGAAAACCTAAGAGTGGCTTCCACTCTTGTGGGCCAATTAATTTATTTGAATGGCGCCATATAATTCTGTTATCAACTTCTCCTGGCTATAATAGCTAACTGCTGGGGTGTTCAATTGTTTGCCGGGCCGGCTTAAGTTTGCAATGCCTTCATAACACCCCCTGGAATGTTCAGTAGCGGGTATTGATATCACAAAGCATGTCCCTTCCCATTTTCCACTTATTTTGGAAGCAAAATTTGCTAGCGAGTTATAAGGGAGATTACCTAAGAAGATAAGGACCCTCTGATGCCTATGTCCATCTCTCCACATAAAAGTTAACAAGGTCAAATTATAGGAGAATATTTTATTAAGGGGGCAGGAACAGAAATGATGTAGGCTTCAGGCCTATAATTTAAGAACTAATAACACTAAAAGGTAAGCTAATTTGGCAGTTTTTCATTTGAAATAAGGTGTATGCCTTTCCTGTATATTTACTGTGTATGACAACTTAATAAGACACGTATTAACCTGAATGGATTGCTTGGACAAAGGCAGCTTAAAGGGGTTTTCGGATACAAAAATGTTCCTGTTAGGTATGGTGTAAGAACACTGCCCAGCTTTTTCTTAGATTCATTTTACTTACTGCACGCGCGCTGTGCTCGATTTGTGCTTTGCTTACTTCTGATACTTCCTCCTGTCAGCCGTTTCCTGTAAGGCTCATTGCCTAAATTCTGCGCATGTGCTTTGATAGCATAAGATTGGGCATGCATGGTAAACACTGTTTGTGTAGCAACCACGCATGCTCAGCGACAGCTGAGGAAGAGGATTCGGTCCACCCCTTCGCTCAGTGTATAGTGTATGGGGCATGTACGGGGCAGTGCTGGAAGTTCTGATTTTAAGTTTGGAGACGGCTTTGGAATAGGGTGTTAGAAACAACAATGCAAACGCAAGTATATTACAAACTGCATTAATTTTAGATGTTCAGTTAAATAGGAGTGAGTAAATTGGTTTCAGAAAAATCCTTTAATACTGGGGAGCAACAGAGGGGAAGAATAAGATTTAAAAAAAAGGGGAGGATGGTTCTCTTACAGGGTAGAGATTCTAATAGAGTAGAGCGTAGGAGGACTGTTGCACCTCATTATGCTGAGAGCAAACTACTACACCAAACTACTACTTCACTTAGTCTAGACTATCAGGAAATTATCATGACAATCTGCTAGAATCAATGTCACTTTTTCATTTAGCATGAACCAACTTAGACGCCTCTTGTTTTCAAAGAAGTGCAGAATGTTTTTTTTCCATGCATAAGCAATTGTTTGCTTAGTGGGGCAATAAAAAAAATGAGATTTATTTGTGTTATATCCGAAATATTTTTTTTTAAGAGAACCCACACAGGTCCATCCGCAAATTATGGCCAGTGACTGAATGGATGAGGAAATAGAATCCAAAGTCTCTTGAATCAAGGTCAGGTCCACCAGGTATGTAACTTATGTTCTGGAGATTTGCACCCCTTAAAACAAGTAGGAGAGTAGCCTGAATTTACATGGACTATTCTGGTGGGGACTAAGTATCATTTAAATAGGGATGTTTCCAACATCAGCGTGTATTGAGTGTTCTTACAAGTAGACTCCCAGATTTGTGCCCACTGATTATCAGATAAGTTATCACATAAATCTGATTCCCGTTAGAAGACATACAGTACAGTAGGATAATTGGGTGCAGTATGTGGTGTGGACTAAATCAGAATAAGGCCTCTAGCGTGTATGTTGTTATCACTTATTTTTATGCTTTAGATTTATATTATACTTATTTTGTTTTCATCATTTATAGAATCTACAGATCATCTAGTTTTTACCTGTTCAGTAGCGTGGCATTTTTACAACAATCTTTGTCGATACCTAAAATGTATTACTATGATTTGTTTTTTATTTTCATTTGCTCTGTTAACTAACCATGTTTTTTCTTTGCAGGACCTATAACCATGTTCCTCCAATCTGCTAGTTGCTATGAATAGGAGAAAAAAGTTAATTAACTATTCTACAAATATAGCATGACCAAGAATATTTGGACAAATGATAGCTACATATTGCAGATGGGAAATCATCCATCCTTGTCTGACATAGTCTATTAGTTCTAGTCGATTTATACCTTTGCATTGTTGATATTATTTTTTTTAAGAACATTTTTGTGTCATTCTCCTTGTAATGATGCAGCAATATCTTAAGGTATAATGGAACAGGGAATTTCGGTGTTTTCTTTTGTTATGTTCTCACATTTTATAAAGTAATAAGGAAAGAACTATTACAATTTCTACATAGACAAATGAACAACTACCATTCACCATTCTTAACCAATGTCCCCTAGTGATAAATGACTCACAATGTCACAGTTGCTGTCTTATTAACCCTTAGTGCACTGAGGAATTTTTTGCTTTTTCATTTCTGTTTTTCTAACCCTATAGCGAGAGTTGGCAATTGCCCTCCAAATTTTAAACACTAATTATGCAGAAAACCACACAAGGTGTACACCATTAATCAATGAACAGTGTAATGAAAGGGAAGGGGAAAAGTGGAAAAGTGTGTGGTTGCATAACAGTAAGGGCGGATTCAGACGAACGTGAGCGTTTTGCGCACGCACGAAACGCTGCGTTTTGCGCGTGTGGCATCAGCGTGTCAGCTCCGTGTGTCCTGTTCATATGGATGCGCGGCTGCGTGCTTTTTGCGCAGCCGCCATCATTATGACACTCCATTTGGATGTTTGTAAACAGAAAAGCACGTGGTGCTTTTCTGTTTACATTCATTCTTTTACTGCTGTTGTGCGAATAACGCTTGTTCCACGGAAGTGCTTCTGTGGGGCATGCGTGATTTTCACGCACCCATTGACTTCAATGGGTGCATGATGCGCGAAAAACGCCTAAATATAGAACATGTCGTGAGTTTTACACAGCGGACTCACGCTGCGCAAAACTCATGGACTGTCTGCACTGCCCCATAGACTTGTTTAGGTCCGTGAAACCCGCATGAATACCACGCGGGCTGCACGGACGAAAATCACGTTCGTCTGAATCCGCCCTAAGTATTATCCCCTTCAGGACTGAGCCTGTTTTGGCTTTTAGGACGAAGCCGATTTTTTTAAATCTAAAATGTGTCACTTTATGTGGTAATAACTTTGGAATGCTTTTACCTATCCAAGTGATTCTGAGATTGTTTTCTCGTGACATATTGGACTTTAAAGAGGCTCTGTCACCAGATTATAAATGCCATATCTCCTACATAATCTGATCGGTGCTGTAATGTAGATAACGGTGGTTTTTATTTTGAAAAGCGATCATTTTTGAGCAAGTTATGAGCAATTTTAGATTTATGCTAATTAGTTTCTTAATGGCCAACTGGGTGTGTTTATACTTTTTACCAACTGGGCGTTGCACAGAGGAGTGTATGACGCTGACCAATCAGTGACCAATCAGCATCATACACTTCTCATTGTTCCAACCCAGCTTCTTTCACTGCACAGCGTGATTGTGCACAGTGTGATTGTGCAGTGAAAAAAGCTGGGCTGGATCAATGAGAAGTGTATGAGGCTGATTGGTCACTGATTGGTCAGCATCATACACTTCTCTTCACAATGCCCAGTTGGTCATTAAGAAAGTAATTAGCATAAATCTAAAATTGCTCATAACTTGCTCAAAAATGATCATTTTTCAAAATAAACCACTGTAGTTATCTACATTACAGCGCTGATCAGATTATGTAGGAGATAGGGCACTTATAATCTGGTGACAGAACCAGTGCAAAAATTTGGTCGATAAATTCAATAATTATTTGTGAAAAACACCAACATTTAGAGAAAATTAGCAAAAATTTGCATTTTTCTAAATTTAAATGCATCTGCTTGTAAAACAGATAGTAAGACTTCACAAAATAGTTACTATTTCTCATATCCAATATGTCCACTTTATGTTTGCATCATTTTTTGAACGCCCTTTTATTTTTTTACGACGTTACAGGGCTTAGAACTTTCGCAGCAATTTCTCACATTTTCAAAAAAATTTCAAAAGGCTATTTTTTTCATGGACCAGTTCAGTTCTGAAGTGGCTTTGAGGGCCTTATATATTAGAAAGTCCCCATAAGTCACCCCATTTTGAAAACTGCACTTCTCAAAGTATTCAAAACATTATTCATAAAGTGTTTTAACCCTTTAGGCGTTTCACAGGAATTAAAGCAAACTAGAGGTGAAATATACAAATTACATTTTTTGCCAAAATTCATATGTAAAATTCGGTCTTGTGGGGCCAAATAGTAAAGACACCCAAAGTGACCCCATTTTGGAAACTACACCACTTAACCCCTTAAGGACGCAGCCTAGTTTGGGCCTTAAGGCTCAGAGCCCATTTTTCAAATCTGACATATTTCACTTTATGTGGTAATAACGTCGGAATGCTTAAACCTATCCAAGCGATTCTGAGATTGTTTTCTCGTGACACTTTGGGCTTCATGTTCGTGGTAAAATTTGGTCGATATATTCAGTCTTTATTTGTGAAAAATTGCAAAATTTAGAGAAAATTTACAAAAAATAGCATTTTTCAGAATTTAAATGCATCTGCTTGAAAAACAGACGGTTATACCACCCAAAATAGTTACTAGTTCACATTTCCCATATGTCTACTTTAGATTGGCATCGTTTTTTGAACATTATTTTATTTTTCTTGGACGTTACAAGGTTTAGAACATAAACAGCAATTTCTCATATTCTTAAGAAAATTTCAAAAGCCTTTTTTTGAAGGTGCCAGTTCAGTTCTGAAGTGGATTTGAGGGGCCTATGTATTAGAAACCCCCATAAAACACCCCATTT
Source organism: Rhinoderma darwinii (assembly GCF_050947455.1). NCBI lineage: Eukaryota > Metazoa > Chordata > Amphibia > Anura > Rhinodermatidae > Rhinoderma > Rhinoderma darwinii. Next base: position 308,460,617 of record NC_134689.1, on the reverse strand, counting down.
TAAAAACTAGACCCCTCAAAGTATTCAAAACAGCATATAGAAAGTTTTTTAACCCTTCAGGCATTTCACAGGAATTAAAGCAAATTGGAAATGAAATTTGCAAATTTCATTTTTTCTGCTGAATTTCAATTTTATTCAATTTTTTTTTAGTAACAGAGAAGGTTTTACCAGAGAAACACTACTAAATATGTATTGTCCAGATTCTGCAGTTTTTAGAAATGTCCCACATGTGGCCCTACTGCGCTCGTGGACTAAAACACAAGCCCTAGAAGCAAAGAAGCACCTAGTGCATTTTGAGGCCTCTTTTTATTAGAATATATTTTAGGCAGCATGCCAGGTTTGAAGAGGCGTTGAGGTATCAAAACAATGGAAACCCACCAGAAGTGACCCCATTTTGGAAATTACACCCCTCAAGGAATTCATTTATGGTTTTTGTTATCATTTTGACCGCACAGTTTTTTCACAGCACCTATTTGAATTGGGCTGTGAAATGAAAAAAATGATATTTTTTCCAATAAAATGTCATTTTTGATCAAATTTTCTTATTTTCACAGGGAACAACATACCCCATTTTGTTGCCCAATTTGTCCTTAGTGCGGCAATACCCCATTTGTGGTGATAAACTGCCGTTTGGGCCCATGGGAGGGCTCAGAAGGAAAGGAGCGCTATGTGTTTGTTGGAGTCCAGATTTTGCAGGATTGGTTTTCGGGTGCCATGTCGCATTTGCAGAGCCCCAGAGGTATCAAAGCAATGGAAACCCACCAGAAGTGACCCCATTTTGGAAACTACACCCCTCAAGGAATTCATTTATGGTTTTTGTTATCATTTTGACCGCACAGGTTTTTCACAGCACCTATTTGAATTGGGCTGTGAAATGAAAAAAATTATATTTTTTCCAATAAGATGTCATTTTTGATCAAAATTTCTTATTTTCACAGGGAACAACATACCCCATTTTGTTGCCCAATTTGTCCTTAGTGCGGCAATACCCCATTTGTGGTGATAAACTGCCGTTTGGGCCCATGGGAGGGCTCAGACGGAAAGGAGCGCTATGTGTTTGTTGGAGTCCAGATTTTGCAGGATTGGTTTTCGGGTGCCATGTTGCATTTGCAGAGCCCCAGAGGTATCAAAGCAATGGAAACCCACCAGAAGTGACCCCATTTTGGAAACTACACCCCTCAAGGAATTCATTTATGGTTTTTGTTATCATTTTGACCGCACAGTTTTTTCACAGCACCTATTTGAATTGGGCTGTGAAATGAAAAAAATGATATTTTTTCCAATAAGATGTCATTTTTGATCAAAATTTCTTATTTTCACAGGGAACAACATACCCCATTTTGTTGCCCTATTTGTCCTTAGTGCGGCAATACCCCATTTGTGGTGATAAACTGCCCTTTGGGCCCATGGGAGGGCTCAGACGGAAAGGAGCGCTATGTGTTTGTTGGAGTCCAGATTTTGCAGGATTGGTTTTCGGGTGCCATGTTGCATTTGCAGAGCCCCAGAGGTATCAAAGCAATGGAAACCCACCAGAAGTGACCCCATTTTGGAAACTACACCCCTCAAGGAATTCATTTATGGTTTTTGTTATCATTTTGACCGCACAGTTTTTTCACAGCACCTATTTGAATTGGGCTGTGAAATGAAAAAAATGATATTTTTTCCAATAAGATGTCATTTTTGATCAAAATTTCTTATTTTCACAAGGAACAACATACCCCATTTTGTTGCCCAATTTGTCCTTAGTGCGGCAATACCCCATTTGTGGTGATAAACTGCCCTTTGGGCCCATGGGAGGGCTCAGAAGGAAAGGACCACCATTTGGCCTACTGGAGCTTTTCTGGTGCTAAGTCATGTGTGCAGAAGCCCCTGAGGTACCAGTACAGTTGAAACCCCCGAGAAGTGACCCCATTTTAAAAACTACACCCCTTAAGACATTCATCTAGAGGTGTAGTGAGCATTTTGACCCCACAGGTACTGTGTAAAAGATAATGCGCAGCAGATGGTGCAGTGTGAGATTTGCAATTTTATATATGTATATGCCATTTCAGTGTCCAATATAGTGTGCCCAGCATGTGCCACCGGAGATATACACCCCTTAAATTGTAATGTGGGTTCTCCTGGGTACGACAATACCCTACATGTGGCTGTTATCAGCTGCCTGGGCATACGGCAGGGCTCAGAAGGGAAAGATGAGGGGGGTAAGCTGTGCGGAGTGCATCAGGGTAAATTAAAAATCAAGGGATGTATGATACATTTTAAAACAATCTTTTATACAGAGCCCTGGTTTTTCGGGACACGTGTCACATTGGTATATTGTGTTCTTCCTTATCCCCCTCTTATAGCAGACTCTGCACCTCTTTTGACTCTTTCCCTTTCCACCGGTTTGGGGACCTTCTCCTGGAAAGTGTTGCCCTGGTACGATGCGTGTGGCCTCGCTTCCAGAAGTACTGGGTGCCCCCCCTTCCTGGTCCCTAAAGATTAGATCTTGAAATTCCAGGAAAGTTCCCCTCTGGCCTGCACATCGACGTAGCACATACGCATTGTACAAAGCCATCTGTATGATGTGCCCGGCCAGCTTCTTATACCACACCGCATGGCGCTGTAGGGCTTCAGGACTTGATTTGACAAGTCCATCCCTCCCATGTACCTATTGTAGTCCAGGATGCAGTCTGGTTTGGGGGTGGCCTTTCCTTCATATATCCTAAATCTGTAGGTATACCCTGATGCACTCTCGCACAGCTTATACATCTTCACGCCATACCTTGCCCTCTTACCTGGCAGGTACTGGCGGAATTGAACCCTCCCTTTAAAATGTACCAGGGACTCATCAATAGAAAAACACTTCTCGGGGGTGTATGCTTGGGAAAACCGGGCACTGGAACGGTCTAATAGGGGTCTCCGTTTATACAAACGGTCAAAACTGGGGTCATCTCGGAGTGGGCACGGCTCATTATCAGTATAATGTAAGAAGCGAAGTATTGCCTCATTTATTTATTTTTTTAGGTTCCAGTTCATTTCTGAAGTTGCTTTGAGGGGCCCATATATTAGAAACCCCTATCAAACACCCCATTTTAGAAACTAGACCCCTCAAAGTATTCACAACAGCATTTAGAAAGTTTATGAACCCTTTAGGTGTTTCACAGGAATTTAGAGCAAAGTAGAGGTGAAATTTACTCTTTTTATACCATTTTTTTTATAACACAAAAGGATTTATCAGAGAAACACAAATTAATACGTATTGCCCAGATTCTGCAGTTTAGAGAAATATCCCACATGTGGCCCTCGGGCGGTAATGACTGAAGCACCGGCCTCCGAAGCAAAGGAGCACCTAGTGGATTTTGAGCCCTCCTTTTTATTAGGCACCATGTCCGGTTTGAAGAGGTCTTGTGGTGCCAAAACATTGGAAACCCCCCAAAAGTGACCCCAATTTGGAAACTAGACCCCTTGAGGAATCCATTGTAGTTTTCATGGGGTGCATGCGGCTTTTTGATCAGTTTTTATTCTATTTTTAGGTGGCGTGGTGACTAAAAAACAGCAATTCTACTATTGTTTTTGTATACTTTTTTTTTTACAGCGTTCACCGTGCGCTATAAATGACATATTCACTTTATTCTGCGGGGCGATACGATCACGTCGATACCAGATGTTTATAGTTTTTTTTTATGTCTTATGGCGTTTGCACAATAAAATACGTTTTGTAAACAATCATTCACTTTTTGTGTTACCTTATTCTCAGAGCCAGAACGTTTTTATTTTTCAATCAATAAAGCCGTGCGAGGACTTATTTTTTGCGTAACGAACTGTATTTTCCATCAGTAGCATTTTTAGGTACATGCGACTTTTTGATCTCTTTTTATTCCATTTTTTGGAGGTGAAGTGACCAAACAATTGTGATTGTGGTACGGTTTATTAATATTTTTTTTTACGGCGTTCACCGTGCGGGATAAATAACAAAATAATTTTGTAGTTCAGGCCGTTACGGACGCGGCGATACCAATTATGTATAGTTTATTTGTTTGTTTATATATTTTTATTAATAATAAAGGACTGATAAGGGAAAAAGTGGGACTTTTACTTTTATTACTTTTAAAACTTTTATTTTCTTATTTTTACACATCTTTTTTTAACTTTTTTTTAACTTTATTACTTTGTCCCACTAGGGGACTTGAGGGCAGGAGGCCCTGATCGCTATTCTAATACACTGCACTACATGCGTAGTGCAGTGTATTAGAACTGTCAGCTACTCACTGACAGCAAGCATAGTGGGTCCTGACGTTGTCAGGACCCACTAGGCTTCCGTCTATGGCATAGCCGGACGCCATTGTTTGGTGTCCGGTTGCCATAGTCACCATCGCCGGCCGCTATCGCGTAGCAGGCCGGCGATGGCAGCTTAACCCCTAAAAAGCCGCGATCTCTATAGAACGCGGCTTTTAAGGGGTTAATCAGCGGGGACACAGCGATCGGTCCCCGCTGTAGGAGCTGTGACAGCTGCTGAACAAGACAGCAGCGTCACAGCTCCTGTATGTGTCGGGAGGACGGCCGAAACAGCCGTTACTCCCGAGACGTACTATTACGGCATGGAGCGCGAACGATACAGCTGCCATGACGTAATAGTACGTCAAGGAGCGGGAAGGGGTTAAGGAAATTATCAACTGGTATAGTTATCATTTTGACCGTACAGTTTATTTGCTGAATTCATTGGAAAAAGTCTGTGAAGATGAATACCGTATTTTTCGGACTATAAGATGCACCTGACTATAAGACGCACCCAGGTTTTAGACAACAGAAAATAGGAAAAAAATTATTTGTTAAAAAATAATTTATTCTGTTTCACCACATTCTGAGAGCCAACATTTTTTTATATTTTTTTCATCGATTGAGCGGTATGAGGGCTTATTTTTTGCAGGACAAGCTGTAGTTTTATTGGCACCATTTTTTGGTACATACGATTTTTTTGATCACTTTTTTATTTCATATTTTAAGCACTAAGGTGACCAAAAAACTATTTTGATGTTTTACATTTTTATGAGTAACTCACCGTGCGAGTTAAATAATGGTATATATTGTAATAGATCGGACTATTAGGGTATGTGCACACAATAGCTGCCTTTTATGTCTGAAATTACAGACTGTTTTCAGGAGAAAACAGCTCCGTAGTTTCAGACGTAATTGCTCCTCCTCGCACTTCTTTGACGAGGCAGTCATTTTACGCGTCGTCGTTTGACAGCTGCCAAACGACGACGCGTAAATTACAGGTCGTCGGGACAGTATGTCGGCAAACCCATTCAAATGAATGGGCAGATGTTTGCCGACATATTGGAGCCGTATTTTCAGGCGTAAATCGAGGCATAATACGCCTCGTTTACGCCTGAAAATAGGTCGTGTGAACCCAGCCTTAGGGACACAGCGATACCAAATTATTTTATTTTTTACATTGTGCTTGGGGAAAAATGGGAAAAGTTTTTGGGGGAATTTTTAATATTTATTTTTTTACACTCCCTAAAATTTATGTAACAGGTTTTTTTTCTCACACATTTTATTAGTTCCCCTAGGGAACTAACCAGCGGCCACTTGGTTACATGTGGAGTTACTGAAACAGCACAACAATGCTGTTTCCCTAACTCCTATAGCAGTGAATGGCAGTTACGGAAGCAGCATATGGGGATGCGTGTGTTTTATGGCACAAGCCATTTAAACTGCCAGGAACGGCGAAATTGCCGTTCCTGGCCGTTATAGCAGCGTGTGCCGAAACGTCATGGGTCGGGAAGGGGTTAAGTAATGAAGCGGTCATGGGGCCCGGCGATGCCGTGTCACTTGACTGCGGACTATAAGACGCTGGGACTTTTTAGCAACATTTATTCCCAAAAATACGGTATCTACTTTTTTTTCTGAAAAAAACATAGACATTTTTACTTTTTACATGGAATAAAGGAGAAAAAAACAACCCAACGTTTGTAAAGCAATTTCTTACGATTACAGAATTTCCCCATATGTGCTAATAAATTGCTATTTGGAGACACTGGATTTTGGAGCGCTGATTTTGCTGGAATAGTTTTTAGTGCCATGTCGCATTTGCAATGCACTGGAAGGACCAAAACAGTGGAAACCCCCCAAAAGTGACCCCATTTTGGAAACTACATCCCTCAAGGAAATTTTCTAGGGGTATAGTTAGCCTTTTGACCCAGAGTTTTTTTGCTGAATTCATTGGAATTAGTTTGTGAAAATGAAAATCTACTTTTTTTTTCTGAAAAAAAGTCTACATTTTTAAATTTACATGGAATAAAGGAGAAAAAGCACCCCAACATTTGTAAAGCAATTTATCCCAAATACGGCACAATGCCATATGTGGTAATAAACTGCTGTTTGGACACACAGCAGGGCTTAGAAGGGAAGGAGCACTATTTGGCTTTTTGGAGCTCAAATTTAGCTGAAATGGTTTTCGAGTGCCATGTCACATTTGCAAAGCCCCTGAGAGACCAAAACAGTGGAAACACCCGAAAAGTGACCCCATTTGGGAAACTACACCACTTAAAGAATCTATCTAGGGGTATAGTGAGCATTTAGACCCCACAGCTCTTTTGCATAATTTATTAGAATTAGGCCGCAAAAATGATTGTCAACATTATTTCCACTAAAATGTTGAATTTTTTTCTTTTTTACAAAGGATAAAGGAGAAAAAGCACCCCAACATTTGTAAAGCACTTTCTCCCGAGTACGGCAATACCCCACATTTGGTCATAAATGTTTTTTATTAGAAATTAATTAACCCTTTCTGGACTGATCCATTGTTTTCTTTTTCGTTTTAGTTTTTTCCATCCCCAGTTCCAAGAGCCATAACTTTTTTATTTTTCCGTTAATAGAGTGGTGTGAGGGCTTATTTGTTGCGGCAGGAGTTGTAGCATCTATTGATACCATTTAAAGTACAATTTAATATACTGGAAAACTGAAAATAAAATTCTTTGCAGGCTGAAATTGGAAAAAACTGCAATTCCTCTTGTTTTTTAGGTTTAGTTTTTACGATTTTCATTATGCAGTAAAAACGTCAACTTAATTTTTTTCTGCGAATCAATACGATTACGGTGACATTAAATTGATATAGTTTTTTTTAAATATTTTACTACTTTAACAAAGTAAAAACGATTTGTTAGAAAAAAATAGTTTTGTTTCACCATGCCTCCGAGTGGCATAACTTTTTTAATATTTTGGTCGATTGAGAGGTGTGAGGGCTTATTTTTTGCAGGATGTAGTTTTTATTGGTACCATTGTTTGGTACACACAATTTTTTGAGCACTTTTTATTACATTTTTTTCGACAGCTAAAGTGACTAAAAAGCTGTGATTTTGGCATTTTAAATTGTTCACCGCACGAGTTAAATAATGGTATATTGTTATAGTTCGGACTTTTACGGACGCAGCAATACCAATTAATTATTTTATTTTTATTTTTTACATTACATTATTTTTTGGGGACTAAATATTTATTTCATTCTATTCACTAATAACTTTATTTACTTTTTGTTTACACATTTTATTAGTCCATTTAGGGGACTTGAACCAGCGATCATTAGATCGCTGATACAATACACTGCAATACTAATGTATTGCAGTATATTGTAATTTTTACAGGCTCCTGTAACAGCACGATCACTCTTCCTGTCCGTTAGTCCCGGGTGTCAGCTGTAATACACAGCTGACACCCTAAGGCTGGGTTCACACGTGGCGGAATTTCACTTAAATTCCGCTGCGGACACTCCGCAGCGTTAATCCGCAGCGGAGCCGTTTGTCCATTGACTTACACTTTAATTTAGCTGTGTTCGTTTAGACGAGGCGTAAAATTCCGCTGCGGAGCATAGGCTGCGGAGCGGAATTTGGTGTCCGCAGCATGCTCTGTCTGTTGCGGAGCAGTGGCGGACTCATGGCGGAATTTCTCCATTGACTTCAATGGAGATTCTAATTTCCGCAATGAAGTCCGCAGCTGTCATGCACATGTTATGTGTGCTGCGGATGCGTCTTGCTTTTTTAACTTGACATTTCTTCATTCTGGCTGGACCTATGTATTTCTAGGTCTACAGCCAGACTGAGGAAGTCAATGGGGCTCCCGTAATGACGGGAGCGTTGCTAGGAGACGTCAGTAAATAGTCACTGTCCAGGGTGCTGAAAGAGTTAAGCGATCGGCAGTAACTGTTTCTGCACCCGGGACAGTGACTACCGATCCCAATATACATGTATCTGTAAAAAAAAATGAAGTTCATACTTACCGAGAACTCCCTGCTTCTGTCTCCAGTCCGGCCTCCCAGGATGACGTTTCAGTCTAAGTGACGGCTGCAGCCAATCACAGGCTAATAACAGGCTGCAGCGGTCACATGGACTGCCGCGTCATCCAGGGAGGTCGGGCTGGATGCCGAAGGAGGGACGCGTCACCAAGACAACGGGCGGTAAGTATGAATTTCTTTGACTTTCACAAGGGAAAGTGCTGTCCCTTCTCTCTATCCTGCACTGATAGGGAGAAGGGAAGTACTTTTACCGCAGTCCGCAGCAGCTAGTCCGCATCAATGTACTGCACATTTTGTGCAGATCCGCAGCAGAATCTGCAATGCAGATTCTGTGCGGCATTGATGCGGACAGTTGCGGAGGAAATCCGCCACGTGTGGTCATGCCCTAAGTGTATGGCGCGTGAGCCCACATCATACATCACCCCCGAACCACGACATGCTATTAAGTCATGGTGCGTGAATGGGTTAATGCGCAGCAGATGGTGCAGTGTGAAAATTACAATTTTGCACTGATATGCCATTTTAATGCACAATATGTTGTGCCCAGTTTGTGCCACTGAAGACAAATATCTCATAAAATGTTAATCGTGTTCTCCCGGGTATGGCGATGGATCTGTGGACATAAACTGCTGTTTGGAACACGCTGTAGAGATCAGAAGAGAGGGAGCGCCATTTGGCTTTTGGAGCACAGATTTTGCTTGGTAGTAGTTCTGTTTGGGGTTTTACTAGTATTTGAGTTTATAATGTGGGGGCCTATGCAATCTGTGCAGAGTACATCAGAGTGTAGTAATGGGATAAATAAATAATAATCCACAGATATGTGGCCGGTGTCACCCTGATAAATGGTGCCCAATCTTATCCGCTTTTGGAACACTCTGCCCATTTTACGTCGCCATATTCTGAGACAGAACTTTTCTAATTTTTGTCCAACTGAGCCGTGTGAGGGCTTATTTGTTGTGGGACAATCTGTAGTTTTCATTGGTACCATTTTGGGGTACATGCGATTTTTTGATCACTTTTTATTCAATTTTTTGGCAAGCAAGGTGACCAAAAACCATCAATTCTGAAAATGAATTTATTATTCACCCTGGGCTATAAATTTAAATTTTACTTTATTCTATGGGTCGATACGATTATGGCGATACCATACGGATATATTTTTTTTTATGCTTTGCAGCGTTTGCGCAATATAATCACTTTTTTTATAAAATAATACATTTTTGGTGTCACCATATTCTTAGAGCAATAACTTTTAAATTTTTCAGTCAAAAAAGCTGAGTAAGGGCTTGTTTGTTGCGGGACCGGTTGTAGTTTTTATTGGTACTATTTTGGGGTACATGCGACTTTTTGATCACGCTTTATTCTATATTTTTGAAAAGCTGGTGACCAAAAAATAGTGATTCTGGCATTGTTTTTTACTTATTCTTTTTTTGTCCCACTAGGGGACTTGAAGACATGCATCTCTGATCGCTGCTAGAATACATTACACTACCTATAGTAGTGTAATGTATTCCAACTAACATAGTGACGTGACAGTCACTCTGACAGGAAGCCTATGAGGACCAGCCTCCGGCTGGTCCACATAGGCTTTCGTACATGGCAGCCCAGAGGCCATTGCCTGGCCTCCGGTTGCCATGACAGCCATCGATAGCCCCCGCAATTGCATGTGGGGGCTGCCGATGTGCTCTAAACCCTTTAAATGCGGCGATTGCAATAGACCGCGGAATCTAAGGGGATAATTGCCGAATTCAGCGGCTATGGGCGCCGCATGGCGTTTAACTGTTAAAGTGCGGACGTAACTGCTCACTCAGGTGCGTGAAGATACTGCTCATCTGGACTTGCATTTACGTGCGCGAAGGGGTTAATATAAAATCTTTATTAATAGATGATAATATTAAAAAATCAACAATTGGTGTGAATTTGATGAATGCAGAGACCCCTATTTCTGCATTCTATAGGGACAGTTGGCCCTGTTGTCTTATATGTGCCTAACTTAACTATAGTCATCATCTTGGCATAAATATAAGTGCCTTGAATTGATAGATTATGAGTATGGCACTTGTCCTCACCTAAACTGTAAAGGAAAGACCTGTTAGATCAGGTCTTTCGTTAGATCGCTGGTACAGTACACTGCAATACTAATGTATTGCAGTATATTTAAATTTTTACAAGCTTCTGTTAAGCCCTGCCAGAGGCACGGCTTAACAGAGTTAGAGTGAAGGCAGACCTGGGGGCCCCTGGGCTGCCATGACAACCATCAGCACTCAGCAGTGTTTAAAGCGGACTCAGCGCGTGAGCCTGCTCCAAACATCACACCCCGCACCAAAACATGCTACTACGTCCAGGTGCGCAAAAGGGTTAATACATAGTATAATCAAAACTTTATAAATATGGACCATTGCTTATTTAACAGAACTGAAAATGACTATTCAACTTAGCTTCATTTAACCTCTTTTTGCTCCAAACTTAGACAACTCTCCCATTTTCCTCTCTGGCTCTCTGGCAGATGACTTTTCAGTTGTCAGGTAGCACATTTACATGATGGGAAATAATTTTTCCCTGTCATGTAAGGCTAGGTTCACACAACCTATTTTCAGGCGTAAACTAGGCATTTTACGCCTCGAATTACGCCTGAAAACACGGCTCAAATACGTCGGCAAATATCTGCCCATTCATTTCAATGGGTTTGCCGACGTACTGTGCCGACGACCTGTAATTTTACGCGTCGCTGTCAAAAGACGGCGCGTAAAATAACAGCATCGTCAAAGAAGTGCAGGACACTTCTTGGGACGTAATTTGAGCCATTTTTCATTGACTTCAATGAAGAACAGCTCCAAATTACAGCCGTAATTGACGCCTCGCAAAACGCGAGTACGAGCTATTACGTCTGAAATGCAGGAGCGGTTTTCTCCTGAAAATAGCTCCGTAATTTCAGCCGTAATTGTCGATATCGTGTGAACCAACATCATCCACCAGAGGGAAAAATCTTTCCCCGCGGAGGAGTACAATGAAAGCGTTACCTGGTAATTAGACATGACATGGAAAAATAATTCCCAATCATGTAACTCAGCTCTCTAGGACCTACCGTTCCCAACAAATTCACAAAAGCATATAAGGCACCACTGGCTTCCACATCAAGGACCTTCCTCCATATCACATCAGATGACCGGTATTAGCCAATAGAACCTCGCATGTCCTTCATTCTTAGCCTCACTAAAATACACACAGTTCCAGACCAGGTTTCCATAACAACCAAGCCATTTTTTTTTACTCTACGTGTTACTCACTGTAAATGAACTGTACCTATGCTGAATTTGAGCATCCTCAAACCACACACAAAAAACAAACAAATGGACAAGTGTGAAGCCGGGTAACCCTGCTGTTTGATGTTATAAAAGTGAATGTTTGTTGTGCTCTATAGGCTCCAAACGCTTGAACCATTTGACCCTAAATTTGACACATAGGTACATCGGGTGTCCGGGAAGATTTTTGTAAATGTCCCAACCTTGCCATTCTCTGTTATCAGACATTATAGTGAATGTCTGTTTGTCGTCCTCTATAGGCATCCAAACATCTGAACTATTTGACCCCAAATTTAGCACATAGGGTGTTCAGGAAGGTTTTTGTCCCGACCATGCTCTTGTTATCTGTTATCAGCCATTATCACATGATCACGATCATACAGACATTGGCTTTTATAGTAAAGATGTTTTTATCTGACAGTAGCAGGTAGTGCATTTTACAAGATAATCCTAAATGGGAAGGTACAGGGGAGCGGTTATCCATAGCAACCAATTCGACTACTGATGGCCAGGAGGAAAGCTGCATTACTAGCTGCAGAGACTCCTCTTGCCCAACTGCAACCTGATCAAAGGCATCATACTGCTGCTCAAGCTGCTGAAACTCCTCAGCAAATTCGGGATTTCTCAGCAACAGATCAGACAGGTGGCTCTCAGAAGTGCAGAGAATCTTGCCCAGACCCAGGCCAGAAAGCAACCTGATAGAGCACATCATAATGTTTAGCGTGCTAATGAGTGGGCTTTCATGCATGATGCTGTTTTTAATTATGATCCAACCATAGTCTATAGCCAATTGCTAATAAAACTGCCAATGTTGTTAATCAACAGGCTCTGTCACAATCTTATGACTCCACGTCCTACCAGTTTAGCTGTTAGGTATTTAGGAAGTTAAAATTGAAATAAACAGTGTATAACTGCCGGGGTATATAGGGCTACTACCGATTTCCCTGTAAACCAAGAAAATACGAGGGCATGGATTGGCCTCCTGGGCACCCTTGGAACAAATCCAATGAACACACAAACAGACAGACCGACATGTTATACCCGGGCAGCACCAGGTACTTTTTCTAGTTATTTATATTTTAATATTTCCTAGCATGTGGGGAAAAAAATACAAAAAAAAAAATAAGAATACAAATATTTATTAAAATTGCGACATATTCCCTTGAATTTACAGCAATGTAATTCTGCCAAGCTAGCATTAGTAACTAAAAGCTCCTGCTCTGTCTATTCCTTTCCAAGTGCCACCTTGAAAATATGCAGTTGTGTTAAAATGCAATGTAATGTGGTTTTTTTCCAATTTATTTTCTCTTTTTTGAGATTAATGTTTTGGACATGCCAGTAATTTGGGGGTACTGAGTGATAATTGGAATTGGTCTGCCCTTCCTTGTGAATACTGTAATTAGCTTGTCTCAATGAATTAATTACAAGGTTGTTTCGGGTAACAGTGGAGAAATTGCTTTAATAGTGGTCATTGCGTTAATCAATGATGTTACCTATGAGAAATATTTTTGTAATTACATTTTAACCCCTTCCCTCTTTGGACACTTTTGACTTTCCTGACAGAGCCTCATTTTTCAAATCTGACATAGTTACATAGTTAGTACGATTGAAAAAAGACACATGTCCATCAAGTTCAACCGTGGGATGGGAAAAGGGAAGGGAAAAATTTTTACACATAGGAGCTAATATTTTTTTGTTCCAGGAAATTATCTAAGCCTTTTTTAAAGACATCTACTGTCCCTGCTGTGAGCAGCTCCTGAGGCAGATTATTCCATAGATTCACAGTTCTCACAGTAAAGAAGGCTTGTCGCCTCTGCAGATTGAACCTTTTTTTCTCCAGACAGAGAGAGTGTCCCCTTGTTTTTTAAGGGGGTTTACATGGAACAGGATCTCACCATATTTCTTGTATGTGACATTAATATATTTCTATAAATTAATCATGTCCCCCTTAGTCGTCTCTTTTCAAGGCTAAATAGGTTTAATTATTTTAATCTTTCCTCATAACTTAGATTCTCCATGCCCCTTATTAGCTTCGTTGCTCATCTTTGTATTTTTTCCAACTCCAGGGCATCCTTTCTATGAACTGGACTGCATATTCTAGATGAGGCCTCACTGATGCTTTGTAAAGTGGTAATATTACATCCCTGTCCCGTGAGTCCATGACTCTTTTAATACACGACAATATCTTGCTGGCCTTTGAAGCAGCTGATTGACATTGCATGCTGTTATTTCGTTTATGATCTACAAGTACACCCATATCCTTCTGAACAAGTAACTCCCCCAGTATAGCTCCCCCTAGGACATATGATGCATGCAGATTGTTGGTACCCAGATGCATAACTTTACATTTATCTACATTAAACTTTATTTGCCAGGTGGATGCCCAAACACTTAGTGTGTCCAAATCAGCTTGCAATTCACGAACATCTTCCATAGACTGAACAATACTACATAGCAGGGTGTCATCTACAAAAATAGAAATAGTGCTATTAATCCCATCCTCTATATCATTAATAAATAAGTTGACTAATAGTGGTCCCAGCATGGAACCCTGGGGTACACCACTTATAACCGGAGACCATTCAGAGTAGGAATCATTGACCACAACACTCTGGATACAGTCCTTGAGCCAATTCTCAATCCAATTACAAACTATACTTTCTAAAAATATAGTCCTTAACCTGTTAGTGACCGCCCCATAGTGTTTTTACGGCGGCCACTAACGGGCTTTATTCCGATGCAGTAGCCTTTTTTCGGCACTGTATCTGATTAAATAAACAGAGCAGGGAGCCATTAAATCTCTCTGCTCTCAGCTACCAGAGGTAGCTGAGGGGTGGGGGCAGCCCTGCTCTAAACCCTCAGATGCGGCACTCAATAGCGAGCGCCGCATCTGAGTGGTTTTGGAGAGAGGGAGGGAGCTCCCTCCCTCTCCCACCAACACCTCGCAATAAGATCGCCGGGTGTAGTGTCTTCTATGGCAGCCGGGGACCTAGTAAAGGCCCCCAGGTCTGCCTGTAGTGTATGCCTGCTATGTCAAATTTAATAAAAAGTGGGGAAAAAAAACCCACTTTTTCCCCTTACAAACTGCTTTATTATTAAAAAACAAAATAAAGTAAAAAAGTGACACACATTTGGTATCGCCGCATCCGTAACAACCCCAACTATAAAGTTATTACATCATTTAACCTTCATGGTCAACGTTGTAAAAAATAAAATGTAAAAAACAATGCAAAAATTGCTGTTTTCTTTGAATTCTGCCTTAAAAAAAATGTGATAAAAAGTGATCAAAAAGTCACATCTACTCTAAAATGGTACCGATAAAAACTACAAGTCGTCACTCAAAACAAAAAGCCCTCATACAACTGCATCGGTGAAAAAATAAAAAAGTTATGGCTCTTCAAATATGGAGACACAAAAACAATAATTTTGAAAAAAAGTATTTTCACAGTGTAAAAGTAGTAAAACATACAAAAACTATACAAATTTGGTATCGTTGCAACCGCAAGAACCCACTGAATAACAGCGTAAATTAAGGATGCAAAAAAGTGTGGCAAAATTGCAGGTTTTTTCTATTCCCCCCTAAAAACAAGTTAATTAATAAATTCTATGTACCCAAAAATGGTGCTATTAAATATTACAACTTGTCCCACAAAAAACAAGACCTTATATAGCTATGTCAACGCAAAAAAAAAAAGTTACAGCTCTTTGAATGGGACGATGGAAAAACTTAAAAAATGGCTTGGTCATTAAGGTCTAAAATAGGCTCGTCATTAAGGGGTTAATTTACCCATTAGACATCTATGTTTCACTTTATGTGGTAATAACTTCAGAATGCTTTTACCTATCCTAGCGATTCTGAGATTGTTTTTTTGTGACACATTGGACTTTATGTTTCTGGAAAAATTAGCTCGATACATTAAGTTTTTAATTGTGAAAAACACCAAAATTTAGCAAAAATTAGCATTGTTCTAAATTTAAATGTATCTGCTTGTAAGACAAATAGTAATACCACACAAAATTGTTGCCAATTAATATCCCCCATATGTCTACTTTAGATTGGCATAATTTTTTTGACCATCATTTTATTTTTCTAGGACGTTACAAGGCTTAGAACTTTAGCCGCAATTTCTCACATTTTCAAGAAAATTTCAAAAGGCTATTTTTTCAGGGACCAATTCAGTTGTGAACTGGCTTTGAGGGCCTTATATATTAGAAACCCCAGTAAGTCACCCCATTTTGAAAACTTCACCCCTCAAAGTATTCAAAACAGCATTTAGAAAGTTTCTTAACCCTTTAGACGTTTCACAGAAATTAAAGCAAAGTAGAGGTGAAATTTACACATTTTTTTCATTTTTTTTGTAACACCGAAAGTTTTACCAGAGAAATGCAACTCAATATTTATTGCACTGATTCTGCAGTTTTAGGAAATATTTTTCTATTGGACTGAAGCACAGGCCTCAGAAGCAAAGGAGCACCTAGTGGATTTTGGGGCCTTCTTTTTAATAGAATATATTTTGGCCACCATGTCAGGTTTGAAAGGCTCTTGCTGTGCCAAAACAGTGGAAATCCCCCAAAAGTGACCCCATTTGGGAAACAACACCCCTCAAGGAAATTATCTAGAGTCATAGTGAGTATTTTGATCCCACAGGTTTATTGCAGAAAGAATTGGAATTAGGCCGTGAAAATTAAAATCTAATTTTTTTCAAAGAAAATGTTGGTTTAGCTAATTATTTCTCATTTCCACAAGGACTAAAGAAAAAAAAAAAGCACAGCAACATTTGTAAAGCAATTTCTCCCGAGTAAAACAATACCCCACATGTGGTGATAAACGGCTGTTCGGACACACGGCAGGGCTCAGGAGGGAAAGAGCGCCATTTGGCTTTTGGTGCTCAAATTTAGCAGGAATGGTTTGTGGAGGCCATGTCGCATTTGCAAAGCCCCTGATGGGACAAAACAGTGGAAACCCCCCACAAGTGACACAAACTACACCCATTGAGGAAATTATCTAGAGGTATAGTGAGAATTTTGACCCCACAGGTGCTTCATAGAATTTTTTAGAATTGGCCAGTGAAAATAAAAACAATCCCTTTTCTTCAATAAGATGTAGATTTAGTTTAAAATTTTTCATTTTCTCAACAAATAAAGGAAAAAAAAACAACAAACATTTGTAAAGCAATTTCTCCAGAGTACGGCAATACCCAATATGTGGTCATAAACTGCTGTTTGGGCACACAGTAGGGCTCAGAAGGGAAGGAGGGGCATTTGGCTTTTGGAGTGTAGATTTTGCTGGATTGGTTTCTGGGCGCTACGTAGCATTTGCAAAGCTGGAACAAAATAGTGGAAACCCCCCAGAAGTGACCCCATTTTGGAAACTACACCCCTCAAGGTATTCAGATGGGGAGGAGGGGCGGGCTAAGAGGGAATAGGGCCACACTGTCCACCCTGCTACCTCTCTGCGGGGGCGGCGGCACAAATGAAACCAGCCGCCGCCATCCCCTCTTGCACCAATTGTACCTGCGTCTATAGAACGCAGGTACAATTACATACATAAGCGCTGAATGGCCGGGTACATTCCTTACAATGACGCTGATTGGCAGGGCAGAATGAGTTGTCTCGGCAATCAGCGCCTTTCAACTTGTTGAAAGGCACTGATTGATGGGGCATGCCATTCTGCCCTGCCAGTCAACGCCTTTCAACAATGCAAGCGGGGTGATGGCATCGCTCAGCCCCAGCAGACCTGCTCAGAAGAGAGCATGCCTGCATTGACACAGCACGGCGCGGGAACGGGATCACGGTGAGTATGTCAATTTTGTTGTTTTCAACTAAAGAGTGTGGGCGGCATTATTCACAGGAGGGGGGGCTATTTGTGGGACACAATCAACAGGGGATGCTTTATGTGGGACACAATCTACATGGGGACTATATGTAGGGCACTATATACAGGGTGTGCTATATGTAGAGTGCAATCTACAGGGGGCTATATGTGGGGCACAATCTACAGGGGAGGCTTCATGTGGGACACAATCTACAGAGGGAATATATGTAGGGCACTATATACAGGGGGAGCTATATGTAGAGCGCTATCTTCAGGGGGCTATATGTAGAGCGCTATCAACAGGGGGACTATATGTGGGGCACTATTTACAGGGGGCTCTATGGGGGCTCTATATACAGGGGGCTCTATGGGGGAACTATCTACAGGGGGCACTATTTGTGTGTGTGTGTGTGTGTGTGTGTGTGTGTGTGGGACACAGTGTACGGTGCTATTATAATCAGGGACACAGTGTATGGCATTATTATAATTAGAGGTGCAGTGTATGGGGCTATTATATATAGGGATGCATTGTGCGTCACCATGATAACTTTATCTTTGTTTATAGATGCAGAAATGTTTGAAAAGTGAGAAGCCCAAGACATCTGAGCGGAAAACTGCAGAAATGGGTCGTGGCCGGGAGAAGTCATAGAGGTCTGGACCAGATGGAGAAGAAAAAAGAAAAAGAACTAGAATCTGAAATGAAGTCACTGTTAAGTCACTTAATGTAAATGTTTATTCTGCCTCTACTCAGTACTGTAGTACCTCTATGATCTGCAGCGAGATGATGGGTGGTATGATATTTTTTTGGGGGAAACAGCATCTCCCAGCATATCCTTACCATTGTTCGGGCCATGCTGGGAGATGTTGTTTTATCCATACATACCTCTACAGCAGGGCTTGCACTAAATTGAGCTGTATTTGTGCTGGTGCTGTATATATGTACTGAGCTTGGTTCTGGGGCTGTATTTATGTACTGAGCTCGGTTCTGGTGTTGTATATATGTAAAGAGCTTTGTTCTAGTACTGTTTATATGTACTGAGGTTTGTTCTGGTGATGTATATATGTACTGAGCTTGGTTCTGGTGTTGTATTTATGTGCTGAGCTTGGTTCTGGTACACTGTTTCCGTAAGTCCCATAGAACTGAATGGTAGTTACGAAAACAGCGTAGTTCGCATGCTATGCTGCTTCCGTAACTGCCATTCACTACTATGAGTTACGGAAAGTCCATGGTAAGGAAGTGGTTTAGGGGGCCCGGTTCTAGAGATAGATGTGAGTCCCACCTCTGGGAACTGTACTTATCTGACAGGATCCACAGGATATGTCATAAATTTCCCTCACGGGAAAACCCCTTTAAAGTGTAACTAAACTTCTAAAAAACTTCTGACATGTCATAGTGAAATGTAAGAAGTTTTGATTGGTGGGGGTCCGAGCACTGAGACCCCCATGGATCGCTAAAACAAAGTGGCAGAAGCACTCAAGTGACCGCTGTGCCACTTAGTTTCTGATCTGTTTTTCTTGGAAAGCTGAGCAAGCGGTGTATGGACGTACACCACTCCGAGAAATGTCGATCAGAAGCGAAGCGGCACAGCATTCAATCATGCGCTTCTGCCGCTTCACTTTAGTGATCGGTGGGGGTCACAGTGCTTGAACCCTCACCGATTAAAAGAGGGTTCTGGGAGGGCTCCTCCCTTCTCTCAGTGGGTATCTTCATACGCAGTGACCAAAAACTTCTGAAAATACAGAGCTGTTTTCAGGCGAAAACAGCTCCTGATTTTCAGACGTTTTTGTAGCAACTCGCGTTTTTCGCGGCGTATTTTTACGGCCTTTTTGGAGCTGTTTTTCAATGGAGTCTATCAAAAACGCCTCCAAAAACGTCCCAAGAAGTGACATGCACTTCTTTTTCGCGGGCGTCTTTTTACGCGCCGTATTTTGACAGTGACGCGAAAAATGAAGCCCTGTGGAAACAGAGCACCGTAAATCCCATTGCAAGCAATGGGCAGTTGTTTGTAGGCGTAATGGAGTCGTTTTTTCAGGCATAATTCGAGGAGTAAAACGCCCGAATTACGTCTGAAAACACTGCGTGTGAACATACCCTTAGATAGCAGCAGTGGGGTGTGTTGTACACAGCAGGTCAGAGTATAGAGAAAGCATCTTGACAGCTTGTGTGTTCTCCTCCCTATCTGCACTATGCAGCTTTCATGATCTTCCCTTCCTGAAAACATAAGCTATCAGTTATGTACAATCTCCCCCTACTCCCTGCTGCTATCTCTAACACTGAGAGAAGAGAGGGGGTAAAGCAGTTGAGTCAGCCGTCAGAAGCAGTGGACTGACGGATTTGAGTAAAAATTTGCAGGAGACCAACTGTCTACAGGAGTTACACAGATTATACAGCAGCCAAATGGTAGAATATATTTAATGAAGACTATATAGAAAGTTGCTTAATTTAGTATTTAGGAAGCAAATAAACACTAAAACTTCAGTTCAAAGGTGTATATAGCCTTTAACCCCTTACCGCACCAGGTCGCACCAGTACATCCCGGTGCAGGGGGAGAAGTGTGGAGCGTGCTCCATATGCTGTGGGTGTTCCTGGCTGTTTAACCCCTCAAATGCTGCGGTCAATCGCGACCACAGCATCTCAGGCATTGAAAAGTGGGGGGCGGCCCCCTCCAGCAGCTCATCGCCCCCCGCAACAAGATCGGGGGTGAGAATGGTTGTTATGGCAGCCCAGGGGCCTAATGAAGGGCTTAACAGATGCCTGTAAAAATGACGATATACTGCAATACATTAGTAAAAAAACAAAAAAAGGAAACAAAATTGGTATTGCTGCGTCGAAACTATTACAATATAGCGTTATTTAACGCGCACGGTGAATGCCATAAAAGATTTTTAAAAATCGACAAAATCTCACCTTAGCTCCCAAATAAAATGTAATAAAAAGTGATCAAAAAGTCATACGTACCAACAAATGGTACCAATAAAACGTACAGCTCGTCCCGCAAAAAATAAGCCCACACACCGCTCAATGCATGGAAAAATGAAAACGTTATGGCTCTCAGAATGTGGTGATACAAAACTATTTATAGTTTTTGTTTTTTTAAAGTAGTAAAATATAAAAAAATCTATATAAATTTGATATCACCGTAATCGTATTGAGCCACAGAAAAAAGTTAAATTGTTGTTTTTACCACACAGTGAAAGATGTAAAAACAAAACCCAAAAAATAGTGGAGGAAGCGCAGTTTTTTACAATTTCAGCCCGCATTAAAAAAAAATCTGCTTCTCAGTACATTATATGGTACTTGAAATGCTAAAAATAGAAACTACAACTCCTCCCACAAAATATAAGCTCTCACACCACTCTATTGATGGAAAAATAAAAACGTTATGGCTCTTGGAAGGCGGGAAGTGAAAAACAAAAAACAAAAATCAAAAAATGGCTGTGTCCTTAAGGAGTTAACCCCTTCCCTCTTTAGCCACTTTTGACCTTCCTGACAGAGCCTCATTTTTCAAATCTGACATGTGTCACTTTATGTGGTAATAACTCCGGAATGCTTTCACCTATCCAAGCGATTCTGAGATTGTTTTCTCGTGAAACATTGGACTTTATGTTACTGGCAAAATTTGCTCCATATGTTCAGTATTTAATTGTGAAAAACACCAAAAATTAGCGAAAAATTGCAAAAATTAGCATTTTTCTCAATTTAAATGTATCTGCTTGTAAGACAGGCAGTTATACCACACAAAATTGTTGCTAATTAACATCCCCCATATGTCTACTTTAGATTGGCATCGTTTTTTGAACATCCTTTTATTTTTCTATGACCTCACAAGGCTTAGAACTTTAGCAGCAATTTCTCACATTTTCAAGAAAATTTCAAAAGGCTATTTTTACAGGGGCCAGTTCAGTTGTGAAGTGGTTTTGAGGGCCTTATATATTAGAAACCCCAAAAAAGTCACCCCATTTTAAAAACTTCACCCCTCAAAGTATTCAAAACAGCATTTAGAAAATGTCTTAACCCTTTAAACATTTCACAGGAATTAAAGCACAGTAGAGGTGAAATTTACAAATTTCATATTTTTCTGCAGAAATACATTTTTAATACAATTTTTTTTATAACACAGAAGGTTTTACCAGAGAAATGCAACTCAATATTTGTTGCCCAGTTTCTGAAGTTTTAGGAAATATCCCACATGTGGCCGTAGCGTGCTACTGGACTGAAGCACCGGCCTCAGAAGCAAAGGAGCACCTAGTGGATTTTGGGGCCTTATTTTTGTTAGAATATATTTTAGGCACCATGTCAGGTTTGAAGGGCTCTTGCGGTGCCAAAACAGTCAAAATCCCCCAAAAGTGACCCCATCTGGGAAACTAGACACCTCAAGGAAATTATCTAGGGGTATAGTGAGCATTTTGACCGCACAGGTTTTTTACAGAAATTATTGGAAGAAGGCCGTGAAAATTAAAATCAACATTTCTTCAAAGAAAATGTAGGTTTAGCGATTTTTTTTCTCATTTCCACAAGGACTAAAGGAGAAAAAGCACCGCAAAATTTGTAAAGCAATTTCTCCCGAGTAAAACAATACCTCACATGTGGTAATAAACGGTTGTTTGGAGACACGGCGTGGCTGAGAAGGGAAAGAGCGCTATTTGGCTTTTGGAGTTCACATTTAGCAGGAATGGTTTGCGGAGGCCTTGTCACATTTACAAAGCCCCTGAGGGGACAAAACAGTGAAAACATCCAACAAGTGACCCCATTTTGGAAACTATACCCCTTGAGGAAATTATCTAGGGGTATAGTGAGCATTTTGACCCCACAGGTTTTTTGCAGAAATTTTTGCAAGTAGGCTGTGAAAATGAAAATCTACATTTTTTCAAATAAAATGTAGGTTTAGCTATTTTTTTTTCCATTTCCACAAGGACTAAAGGAGAAAAATCACCATAAAATTTGTAAAGAAATTTCTCCCGAGTAAAACAGTACCCCACATGTGGAAATAAACGGCTGTTTGGACACACGGCGAGGCTGAGAAGGGAAAGAGCGCCATTTGGCTTTTGGAACTCAAATTTAGCAGGAATGGTTTGCGGAGGCCATGTCACATTTACAAAGCCCCTGAAGGGACAAAACAGTGGAAACCCCCCACAAGTGACCCCATTTTGGAAACAACACCCATTGATGAAATTATCTAGGGGTATAGTGAGCGATTTGACACCACAGTTTTTTTGCAGAAATTATTGGAAGTAGGCCCTGAAAATAATAATCTACATTTTTTCAAAGAAAATGTAGGTTTAGCTAATTTTTTCTCATTTCCAGAAGGACTAAAGGAGAAAAAGCACCACAAAATTTGTAAAGCAATTTCTCCCGAGTAAAACAATACCCCACATGTGGTAATAAACGGCTGTTTGGACACACGGCAGGGCTTAGAAGGGAAAGAGCACTATTTGACTTTTTGAGATCACATTTAGCAGGAATGATTTGCGGAGGCCAGGTCACATTTGCAAAGCCCCTGAGGGGACAAAACAATGAAAACGCCCAAAAAGGGACTCCATTTAGGAAACTACACCTCTTGAAGAATGCATCTAGGGGTGTAGTGAGCATTTTGACCCCACAGATGTTTCATAGAATTTATTAGAATTAGGCAGTGAAAATAAAAACAGTCCTTTTTCTTCAATAAGACGTAGCTTTAGCGCAAATTTTTTCATTTTCTCAACAAATAAAGGAAAAAAAGAACCCAACATTTGTAAAGCTATTTCTCCCGAGTACGGCAATACCCCATATGTGGTCATAAACTGCTGTTTGGGCAAACCGCCGGGCTCAGATGGGAAGGACCGCCATTTGGAGTGCAGATGTTGCTGGATTGGTTTCTGGGCACCTGTGGGCCCAAAACAGTGGAAACCCCCCAGAAGTGACCCCATTTTGTAAACTACACCCCTCAATGCATTTACCAAGGGGTGTAGTAAGCATTTTAACCCTGCAGGTGTTTTGTAGAAATTAGTGTGCGCTCAATGTTGCAGAGTGAAAATGGGATTTTTTTCCATAGATATGCCAATATGTGGTGCCCAGCTTGTGCCACCATAACAAGACAGCTCTCTAATTATTATGCGGTGTTTCCCGGTTTTAGAAACACCCTACATGTGGCCCTAATCTTTTGTCTGGACATATGACAGGGCTCAGAAGTGAAGAGTACCATGCGGAGTGGAGGCCTAATTTGGCGATTTACAAAGTATTGGTTCACAACTGCAGAGGCTCAGATGTGAAATAATAAAAAGAAACCCCTGATAAGTGACCCCATTATGGAACTGCACCCCTCAAGGCATTTATTAAGGGGTGTAGTGAGCATTTTCACCCCACAGGTCTTTTCCATAAATGAATGCTCTGCGGTGCAAATTAAAAATTTATATTTTTCCCTAGATATGCCATTCAGTGGCAAATATGTCATGCCCAGCTTATGACGCTGGAGACACACACCCCAAAATTTTTTAAAAGGGTTCTCCCGGGTATGACGATGCCATATATGTTGAAGGAAACTGCTGTTTGGGCACGCTGTAGGGTTCAGGGCCGAGGGAGCACCATTTGGCTTTTGGAGAGCGGATTTTGCTTAGTACTATATTTGTTTGAGTATTGCTGGTGTTTTATAATGTGGGGGTACATGTAAGCGGGGCGGAGTATATAAGGGGCATAGTCAGGTGGTATAAAAAAATAAAAATAATCCATAGATGTGTGTTACGCTGTGAAGCAATCCTTTCTGCACAGGCCGGTGTCGCACTGATAAATGGTGTCATTTCTTATCCCCCTTTTGGTCCACATTCCGCGCCTTTGTAGTTTGGGGAATTTTGCTGGGAAAGTATTATCCTGGTATAATACGGGCACCGTCGCTTCCAGCGGATATGATTGGGCCCTCCCCTTCCTGGTTCCCTAATTTTAGGTCCTTGATAAATCGCCTCTTGAAACAGAAGAAATGTTCCCCTCGGGCACAACTGCATATTTTTTTATTTCCTGACTTATTGGAGCCATAACTAATTTTATTTTTCATAGACGTATCGATATGAAGGCTGGTTTGTTGCGGGACGAGCTGTAGTTATTATTGGTACCATTTTGGGGTACATGCAACTTTTTGATCACCTTTTATCCTATTTTTTGGGATGCTAGGTAAACAAAAAAACGCAATTCTGGCACAGCTTTTTTTGTTTTTTTTTATACAGAGTTCACCACGCATTATAAACTACATGTTAACTTTATTCTGTGGGTCAGTACGATTCCGGCGATACCTAATTTATAGCACTTTTTTATGTTTTACAACTTTTTGCACAATAAAATTACTTTTGTAAAAAGAATGTATTTTTTCTGTCGCCAAGTTGTGAGAACCATAACGTTTTAATTTTTTTGTCGACGGAGGTGTATGAGGGCTTGTTTTTTGCGGGACGAGCTATAGTTTTTATAGGTACCATTTTTGGATACGTGCGACTTTTTGATCACTTTTTATTCTAACATTTGTAGGGCAAAGTGACTAAAAAACAGAAACTCTGGTAACGTTTTTTACGCGTTTTTTTTACGCTGTTCACCGCGTGCAATAAATAATATAATATTTTGATACCTCCGGTCGTTACGGTCGTGGCGATACCAAATACATATGGTTTATTATTATTTTTCAATAATAAAGGACTTGATAAGAGTAAAAGGGGGATTGTGTGTTATTTGATTACTTGAAACTTTTATTGTTTTGAAACTTTTATTTTTTGCACTTTTTTTTACACTTTTTTATACTTTTTTTTACACTTTTTCTCAAGTCCCACTAGGGGACTTGAAGGTCCAACGGTCAGATTTTTTTTTTTCTAATACATTGCACTACCTATGTAGTGCAATGTATTAGATCTGTCAGTCATTCACTGACAGCAAGCCGTTTAGGCTTCGCCTCCCGGCGGGGCCTAAATCGGCTTCCGTAATGGCAGAGCAGGAGACCATTGTGTCTCCTGTTGCCATAACAGCAGTCGCCAGTCCCGATTGCCTGTCAGGGCTGGCGATCTGCTTGTAACCGCTACGATGCAGCAATCGCTTTCGATTGCTGCATCGAAGGGGTTAATGGCAGGGATCGGAGCTAGCTCCGGTTCCTGCCGTTACAGGTGGATGTCAGCTGTACAGTACAGCTGACTTCCACCGCTGATGACGCCGGATCAGCTCCTGACCCGGCGCCATCTTGCCGGCAGCTACGGAAGCCGATCAGGCTCCGCCGCCGGGCGGATCTTGACCGGCTTCGGTGCTAGGCAGACCGGGAGGCCAGTATTAGGCCTCCGGTTGCCATTGCAGCCACCGGAACCCCGGCAATTTCATTGCTGGGGCTCCGATGAGCTGCAAACACCTTAAGTGCAGCGATCGCGTTTGAGCGCTGCACTTAAGGGGTTAATGGCGGGGATCGAAGCTAATTTCGGTCCCCGCCGTTACAGTCGGATGTCAGCTGTAAGATACAGCTGAGATCCGACGATGATGGCACCGACTCAGCTTCTGAGCCGGTGCCAAACGTTTGACGTACATGTACGGCATTTTGCGGGAAGTCAATGCTTTCCATGACGTACATGTACGTCAAATGTCGGGAAGGGGTTAAAGACCGGAATTTCACTTCAACTGTAGAAAAGTTTCTTTATGGCATAGCCCAGTAGAATGTCTTGATTATGCGTTTCTGACCAATACGTTAGGAAAATACTATTTTCATATGGACAGCTATATAATATGTATTTTTCGTCTATTAGGAAGACTGTGAAGTATAATGCTTACGGTTTCAAATACCATATGATGGTTATTTATTTCCACTAAATTATGCTTAGAACAAAGTAACATTTACTTTTTATTCTTAGAAAAGTAGTATTGTTTTGTTACCTTGACAGCTACAAGCATCTTGTCTTTGGTTGGGCTGAGGTTGTAGCATTCAGCAAGAAACACTTTCCCAAAAGCTCCTTCGCCAAGTTCCCTCTTCAGAACAATGTCCCTCTTTTTAATGTACTGTACATCTGCATGAGAAAAACAAACATAAATATTTCAGTTTTGTAGAACTAGACACATAAATTACCATGCAATACAGATCTAAACTATATTGTAAACTGTTTCTCAGAACCAGTGATGATAATAATAATGAAATGTATTCACAAAAATACAGAACTTTACATGAAGATTATTATAAGCGCCACGGCCTTTTTCCTTTTAAGGTTTAGAGGGTTGAGTTGCAGTACCTATGCAACGCTAGATTTGGGATTCGAAGGGGTCTGGCTTCCACAATCAGGGCATGTTCAGACGTGGTGTAATTTTTCCGCTGCAAATGTTGGTGCAGATTTGGGGCAATTACGCAACGAATCTGCACAAACATTTGCATATTTGACAGGTAATTCAGACGTTGCAGATATCACAGCGGACTTGCCTCAGATTTCAGTTTTTGCATTGCAAAGGCTGAAATACCCAGGGAAATTCTGCTTCTTCTCCGCAATGGAAAGAGCATGCTGCGGAGGGAAAAATCTGCATCGCAGCCTAATTTCTGCTGTTATTTTCTGCAACGGCCTGAACTAACTTTCCTCAAAATGTGTAGAAAGTCATGAAAAAAACGGCTGCTGCAGAATTCCACTGCGGACTGTCCGCAGCGGAATTCAACAGCAATTCCGCCACGTCTGAATGTGCCCTAAGCAAGTTAGGACATATCCTAGTGGGGGCTTTGAACTATTTATGAGAAATGCCAAATACATATTGGATGGCATATAGTAACGCACAATTAGCAACTGTAATGTGTGGTTACAGTAAATAATGGTGACCTAGGAGGTAACTGATCACAGGCAGCACAGGAGAATGCTGCTTGCGTAGAATATGGTCAAGTACATCTATGAATTCTATAATTACAGAACGGGAAACTTGTATTTTCAGCAAAAATCTACTTGGTGTAGTAGTAGAAACACGCAACTTTCATTTATCTGAAATTATTAACATTCCTAGGTCTGCAGCTTACTACACAGCAGCAGATTTCTGAGCTGGAATAATGGAACAATACATCTGGGCAATTACAGCACTGACATTTTGCTTATTCGTAACAGCTGCGTGATGTCAACTTGCTTGCAAGTTTCCTATTAACTTTTTTATATAATGTATTTACTCCATACTCTTGTGTCTGGACTTTTCTATTTGTTCAATGTTCTTTTGTATCCAGTGAAGCATAATAAGTTTTAACTTCAATTGAGGTGGGCATAGGATCAAAAAATATAAAATAATCCCTAAAATCTAATACATTCTTCTAAAAATATGTATGACCCTTGTTTTCCATCACAATGAAAATCTACTTCTGCTGCAGTTGTCTGAGATGGCTCTGAGGAAACACAGGTAGATAGTAGAAATTGTAATATATAACATTACATATCTGGGGATTCTGTAGCAGTACAATTGCAGTTTTGCAATGGAGTGCCTTTGGCCCAACTTACAGCTATGCAACACAAGTTTGTCTCTAGTTTTAATTGCCCCAGAGCTTGAACCCATCGGATAATCCTCTAGTGGGACATTTCATCCCTGGCCACCTGGTCTATAATTTCTCAGCTTTCCTTAAGGGCACGTTCAGACGTGGTAGAGTTTTTCCGCTGCAAATGTTGGTGCTGATTTGGGGCAATTACGCAACGAATCTGCACCAACATTTGCATATTTGACAGGTAATTCAGACGTTGCAGATATCACAGCGGACTTGCCACAGATTTCAGTTTTAGCATTGCAAAGGCTGAAATCCGCAGTGAAATTCCGCTTCTTCTCCGCAACAGACAGTGCATGCCGCGGAGGGAAAATTCTGTACTGCAGCCTATGGTCCGCAGCGGAGTTTTCCCACAACGTCTGAACTAACTTTCCTAAAAATGTATAGAAAAAAATGTAAAAAAAACGGACGCTGGAGAATTCCACTGCGGACTGTCCGCAGCGAAATTCCACAGCAATTCTGCCACGTGTGAATGTGCCCTAACTGAGAAATGCAATCTTCAACCTTTTGATTAGAGTACACATAAGGGTATGTTCACACAGCTTATTTTTACCCATTTTTCAGGCCATACAGCGCCGAAAAATGGCTAAAAATACAGAGGCTGAACGTCTCCGAACATCTGCCCATTGATTTCAATGGGAAAAACTGCATTTTGTTCCCACAGGGCATTTTTCTACGTGACCGTTTGTAAAAACAGCGCGTAAAAAAAACACCCTGTAAAAAAGAAGTGCATGTCACTTCTTGAGCCATTTTTGGAGCCGTTTTTCATTGTCTCAATAGAAAAAACAGCTCCAAAAACAAACGTAAAAAAAGCATCACAAAAAGCTTGATGCTTTAAAAACGGCTGAAAATCAGGGGCTGGTTTTCCTTGAAAACAGTCCCATATTTTACGGCCGTTTTTTAGTTTTCCCTGTGAACATACCCTAAGGCTAAAGCGTAGAGCCTTAAAGAGTTGCCCTAGCGTCACTATTGTTCCTACAAGCAAAAAATGTTGCGACTCGATAATCTGGCATTATTTTATCCTAACCGGAAGTAAAACTGGAGTAAAATATGGTATGCCTGCTACAAATGACAATGTAGCATAACACCTACTAAGATTGTTGGGCTAATACATGCATATAGCAACTCAAATGAACCGTGTGATATACGAATATGAACACCTATATGAGAAATCACACATGAACCATTATTAGCAAAAAATAGACAATATTTTATTGAAAGACAAAATCATTAAAAATAAATACATTGGCAGTAACATTACCCATACAAAAAGGATCCCCACATAGGTCAGGTCCTACAGCCTCTATAGTAAAGTGCATGCAAAGACTGGTATATAAGTAATACAATGAATATGGATAGAAACCATCCAAAGCAAAGTAATATAAAAAAAACAGACAGCAAAAAGGTACAATTAAGGAAGCATACAGAGCAGAACTATGGGGCGATCAACCCCAACAGGTGTTTCGCACGTAGCTTCTTCCAGGGGGCTATACGATAATGGTTCATGTCTAATATAGGTGTTCAAATGACAATGTAGGTCCAAAACTGATGTCTTACAATTTTTTTCATTGCTTTCATACTATATAAATTCAGTTGCAGAATACACTGGCATTTTAATTAATTCCAACATTCCTAAGCCACCAGTGTTCGCTATTGCTTGATAATAATTAACGGTTTCTGTCCTGAAGAATTCAATGCAAGCGTGAGTCAAACCAGTTTCACTTGAGTGTAAGGGTATGTTCACACGCCCTATTTACTGACGTAATTCGGGCGTTTTAGTCGTCCGAAATTACGGCTCCAAATCGCCGGCAAACATCTGCCCATTGAAATAAATGGGGTTACGATGTTCTGTGCACACAGGCTTTTTTTTAACGCGCCGCTGTCAAAAGACGGCGCGTAAAAAGACGCCCGCATCAAAGAAGTGTATGTCACTTCTTGAGACGTAATTGAAGCCGTTTTTCATTGACTCCATTGAAAAACAGCTCCAATTACGTCCGTAATTGACGCAGCGAAAAACGCGAGTATGAGCAATTACGTCTGAAATTCAGGAGCTGTTTTCGCCTGAAAACAGCTCCGTAATTGCAGGTGTATTGGACGCTGCCGTGTGAACATACCCTAATAGAGTACAGCCATGGCAGAAACACTTGGACCTTGCACTATTCTACTTAGCCGATAATATAAACTATGATTCTAATATTTTTAAACCTTAACCCCTTAACGCTCAGTGACGTACTATTCCGTCATGGAAACCGCCCCGTTCGCGCTCAATGACGGAATAGTACGTCACAGGCAAAATGCATCGCCATTTTCCATCGGCGCGTACACGAGCTGTGACAGCTGCTGTTTCGGGCAGCAGGCTATCACAGCTCAATACGCCGGGACCTGTCGCGATGGTCCCGCCTCCACGATCGCTGCTATTGGACAGTCAGTGAGTAACTGTCCAATAGCGGTGATCGATGTATAAACTTCCTCTCCCTGACTTCACTTCCTGCTTCATCCGCCCTGAACGCCTCTGTTGGTGATAGCGAGGTGTTCAGAGCGGTTGTGTGAAGAAGATAGAGAGAGAAAAGACATACAAAAAGTCATAAAAAGTTAAAAAAAGACACAATAAACAACTTTTTTCTGTATCCCACCTCCCACATTTTTGGTCAGTGATCGCCTATCACTGACCACTTCTTAGTCTTCAGGACCAATTTCTTGGTTCCTGGGGACTATTTTTTTTGTTTTTTTTCTTATAAAGTATAAAAAAACAAAATAAATAAAATTTAAAAAACAACAAAAAAAAACAGTTCATTTAGACAATTTAACTGGTTAGTTTAGTATTAGGGTTAGTGTCAGGGAACCGTCTAAAAGCGTAATTAGGTATAGCGTCAGGGAATTTAGCTTCAGAAATCCGTCACCGTAGTTAGATATAGCGTTAGGGGTCCATCACCGTAGTTAGGTTTAGCGTCAGGGAAGCTCAGAATAATCTAAATAGGTTTAGTGTCAGGCACCCGTCACCGTAGTTAGGTTTAGTGTTAGGGAAGCTCGGAATAATCTAGTTAGGTTTAGTGTCAGGGAAAAGTCGCCGTAGTTAGATTTAGTCTCAGGGAAGTTCAAATAAAATCTAGTTAGGTTTAGTGTTAGGAACCCTCGCCCCAATTTGGTTTAGCCTCAGGGAAGCCCACTCGTTCTATAGAATCACCGATTTTTTTGGCTGGTTTAGGTAGCAGCCTATCGCTCCTAGTTAGGGAAGCAAACAATCATGTCCCAACGGACATTTAGTGCCAAAGAGGCATATTCATTTCTTGCCTCCGACACAGAGTCGTCGGATGGTGAGACTCTATTTTACTCATCCACCTCCTCATCCAGTGATGAAGAAGAGGAGCCCCCTAGGAGACGCCCCAGGACCACCACTACAGCTGAAACCCCCGAGCGAAATGACCCCGCCGCAGTTGAAACCCCAGAGCGAAGTGACCCCATTTGGACCCCCACACCAGTCATTTATGAGCCCCAAATCCCAGAGTACACGGGCAGCTCAGGGATAAAATTTAACACGGCAGGGCTCAGTGAGATGGACTTTTTCAAGTTCTTCTTCACTGATGACTTTATAGATCTTATGGTGTCCCAGACTAATTTATATGCCCAACAGTATATTACTAAGAACCCCACATCATTTTATGCCCAATCCCACAGGTGGACCCCTGTAGATGCAGCACAGTTGTGCAAGTTCTGGGGACTTCACTTGAATATGGGGCTTCTGAAAAAGCCATTAATTAGGACCTACTGCAGCACGAACATCTTATACCACACCCCGATGTGCCGTATGGCCATGTCCAGGATGCGTTATGAGGCAATACTTCGCTTCTTACATTATACGGATAATGAGCAGTGCCCACCCGGAGATGACCCCAGTTTTGACCGTTTGTACAAACTGAGACCCCTATTAGACCATTTCAGTGCCCGGTTTGCCCAAGCATACACCCCCGAGAAATGTATTTCTATTGATGAGTCCCTGGTACATTTTAAAGGGAGGCTTCAATTCCGCCAGTACCTGCCGAGTAAGAGGGCAAGGTATGGCGTGAAAATGTATAAGCTGTGCGAGAGTGCATCAGGGTATGCCTATAAATTTAGGATACATGAAGGGAAGGACAGCAGTATTCAGCCCCAAGAATGCCCCCCCTTACTGGGAATTAATGCAAAAATTGTGTGGGATTTGGTGCACCCACTGCTGGACCAGGGTTACCACCTCTACCTGGATAATTTTTATACCAGCGTCCCACTCTTCAAGTGCCTCGCTTCCAGAAATATTGTGGCATGCGGCACTGCCAGAAAAAATATGAGAGGCCTCCCTAAAACACTGCTTGGGCAAACACTCAGAAGGGGGTGAGAGCAGGGCACATTCTAGCAGCAACATATTGTGTGTCAAGTACAAGGACAAGAGAGATGTCCTTGAATTGACAACAATACATGGCCACACCAGCACCCATGTACCAGTACGAGGTACCAGTACAGAGACCCCCAAACCAAACTGCATCCTGGACTACAATAGGTACATGGGAGGGGTGGACTTGTCAGATCAAGTCCTGAAGCCCTACAATGCCATGCGGAAATCGAGGGTGTGGTATAAGAAGCTGGCCGTGTACATCATACAGATGGCATTGTACAATGTGTACGTGCTACGTCGATGTGCAGGCCAGAGTGGAACTTTCCTGGAATATCAAAAGGTGATTATCAAGAACCTAATCTTTAGGGACCAAGAAGAGGGAGCAGCCAGTACTTCTGGAAGCGAGGCCACACGCATCGTACCAGGGCAACACTTTCCAGGAGAAGTTCCCCAAACTGGCAAGAAGGGAAAAAGTCAAAAGAGGTGCAAAGTCTGCTATAAGAGGGGGATCAGGAAGGACACAATATACCAATGTGACACGTGTCCCAAAAAAACAGGGCTCTGTATGAAAGATTGTTTTAGCATTTATCATACAGCCCTTGATTATTAATTTACCTTGATGCACTCCGCACAGCTTATCCCCCTCATCTTTTCCTTCTTAGCCCTGCCGTGTGCCCAGGCAGCTGATAACAGCCACATGTAGGGTATTGCCGTACCCAGGAGAACCCACATTACAATTTAAGGGGTGTATATCTCCGGTGGCGCATGCTGGGCACAATATATTGGACACTGAAATGGCATATATATATATATATATATATATATATATATATATATATATATATAAAAATTCAAATCTCACGCTGCACCATCTGCTGCACATTATCTTTTACACAGTAACTGTGGGGTCAAAATGCTCACTACACCTCTAGATGAATGTCTTAAGGGGTGTACTTTTTAAAATGGGGTCACTTCCCAGGGGTTTCAACTGTACTGGTATCTCAGGGGCTTCTGCATACATGACAGCACCAGAAAAGCTCCAGTAGGCCAAATGGTGGCCCTTCCCTTCTAAGCCCTGCCGTGTGCCCAGGCAGCTAATAACAGCCACATGTAGGGTATTGCCGTACCCGGGAGAACCCACATTACAGCTTATGGGGTGTATATCTCCAGTGGCACATGCTGGGCACACTATATCGGACACTGACATGGCATATAGATATATATATATATATATATATATATATATATATATATATATAAAATTGCAAATCTCACTCTGCACCATCTGCTGCGCATTATCTTTTACACAGTACCTGTGGGGTAAAAATGCTCACTACACCTCTAGATGAATGTCTTAAGGGGTGTAGTTTTTAAAATGCGGTCACTTCTCGGGGGTTTTAACTGTATTTGTACCTCAGGGGCTTCTGCATACATGACTTAGCACCAGAAAAGCTTCAGTAGGCCAAATGATGGTCCTTTCCTTCTGAGCCCTGCCATGGGCCCAAATGGCAGTTTATCACCACAAATGGGGTATTGCCGCACTAAGGACAAATTGAGCAACAAAATGGGGTATTTTGTTCCTTGTGAAAATAAGAAATTTTTATCAAAAATGACATCTTATTGGAAAAAAATTTCATTTTTTTTATTTTACAGACCAATTCAAATAGGTGCTGTGAAAAAACTGTGTGGTCAAAATGATAACAACAACCATAAATGAATTCCTTGAGGGGTGTAGTTTCCAAAATGGGGTCACTATTGGGGGATTCCTACTGTTTTGGCACCTCAACACCTCTTCAAACCTGGCATGCTGCCTAAAATATATTCTAATAAAAAAGAGGCCTCAAAATGCACTAGGTGCTTCTTTGTTTCTAGGGCTTGTGTTTTAGTCCACGAGCGCACTAGAGCCACATGTGGGACATTTCTAAAAACTGCAGAATCTGGACAATACATATTTAGCAGTGTTTCTCTGGTAAAGCCTTCTGTGTTGCAGAAAAAAACATTTATAAAATTGAAATTCAGCAAGAAAAATGAAATTTGCAAATTTCACCTCCACTTTGCTTTAATTCCTTTGAAATGCCTGAAGGGTTAAAAAAAACTTTCTAAATGCTGTTTTGAATACTTTGAGTGGTCTAGTTTTTAAAATGGGGTGTTTTATGGGGGTGTCTAATACATAGGCCCCTCAAAGCCACTTCAGAACTGAAGAGGTACCTTAAAAAAAAGGCTTTTGAAATTTTCTTAAAAATATGAGAAATTGCTGTTTATATTCTTAGCCTTGTAACGTCCAAGAAAAATAAAAGAATGTTCAAAAAACAATGCTAATCTAAAGTAAACATATGGGAAATGTGAACTAGTAACTATTTTGGGTGGTATAACCGTCTGTTTTTCCATCAGATGCATTTAAATTCAGAAAAATTAAATTTTTTCAAAATTTTCTTACAATTTTGCAATTTTTCACCAATAAACACTAAATATATCGACCAAATTTTACCACAAACATGAAGCCCAATGTGTCACGAGAAAACAATCTCAGAATCGCTTGGATAGGTTTAAGCATTCCGACGTTATTACCACATAAAGTGAAATATGTCAGATTTGAAAAATGGGCTGTGAGCCTTAAGGCCAAAACTAGGCTGCGTCCTTAAGGGGTTAAAGAAGCATTTTTTTTGCCTATATAGTGTAGCATAGGCTATTATTAAAAAAAATAATGTAGAGGCTACTGTGAATGCGTTGTGTATACCTGTTTTAGTTCATGTGTAATTTATAGGTTGTCTGCCATCTTGGTACATTCGTCTCTTCTGATATAGTCCCTCTATGCAGCCTACATTTCCCATCATGCCTCTGGCTTTGCAGAAGCAGAGGGGGTGTAGTCTCATCACACTGATCATGACATAAAACTGCTGTACTCATACTACAGAGTCTCAGTTTATTCCTATGTGCAGCTTCTGTCTGTCTCCTCTGCCTACTGCTAGTTATAGATTTCGGCATGTCAGACCTTGACCAGGGGTCACATGTAATCCAGTAAGGGTACATTCACACCTGGCGGAATTTGCTGTGGAATTCCGCTGTGGACAGTCGGCAGTGGAATTCTCCAGTGTGCCGTTTTTTACATTTGTTTCTATACATTTTTAGGCAAGTTAGTTCAGACGTTGCGGAAAACTCTGCTGCAGACCATATTATGCGGTGCAGAATTTTCCCTCCGCAGCATGCACTGTCTGTTGCGGAGAAGAAGCGGAATCTCACTGCGTATTTCAGCCTTTGCAATGCAAAAACTGAAAACTGTGGCAAGTCCGCTGTGTTTTCTGCAACGTCTGAATTACCTATCAAATATGCAAATGTTGGTGCAGAT
Organism: Rhinoderma darwinii; assembly: GCF_050947455.1. Taxonomy (NCBI): domain Eukaryota; kingdom Metazoa; phylum Chordata; class Amphibia; order Anura; family Rhinodermatidae; genus Rhinoderma; species Rhinoderma darwinii. The sequence continues at coordinate 308,425,035 of NC_134689.1, read as the reverse complement.
TCGTTGCGTAATTGCCCCAAATCTGCACCAACATTTGCAGCGTAAAAATTCTGCCACGTCTGAACGTCCCCTAAGTTCAAAACAAATTGCAGCACTCCAAATATCCACTGAAAATTGTGGTTTATTCACTCATGTTAAAGCAACGTTTCAGGCCTTTTCCAGGCCTTTCTTTTTTTCTTATATATACCTATATCCCTGTAAATAGCCATGGAAACCAGAATGAAAACATCCAAATTTGTGCTTTATTATTCCACTTTAAACAGAGCTTTATTTAAAGAAAAAAAGTATAATATCCTTTTAAAGTTGTTTATTATTCCCCCAAAGATTTCCCGCAAATTCAACCCTGTTCATTGTGCACATGTCTTGCTGATATTTGCAAATCGTATTGATGAAATAAACAATTTACTGAAATTAATTACTTTAAAAGATTTCTTTCTACCACCCATGGACAGATTTTTCTCTTTTGGAAGAATTACAAAAGGCTGCCGCATAAAAGTAATATGTGGGTGTATGAGAAAAAAAATAAAGTCATTCTGTAAGGAATAATTTCAACCTTTACAGTGTTCGTGTGCCAGAACTGAGCACAAGAGTTAGCAATGTCTGCTTTCTGCGATAAGCCGTGGCTGAACTGAAAAGAGATAACCCAGTCCTGTAATAGAGAAATCAAATCTGCAGAAAGATGTAGCTATAAAAAGACAGCCTTGTGGACAAGTGGACAACCAAGTTTGTATTGGCCAGTGTACTGGTATACTGATACAGAGCCGAACATAAAACACAGACAAAGGCCGAAGGCCAGGTTTACGCGAGCGTGTGCGTTTTGCGCACACAAAAAACGCTGCGTTTTGCGTGCGCAAAAGGCACTTAGCAGCTCCGTGTGTCAGCCCCGTATGATGCGCGGCTGCGTGCTTTTCGCGCAGCCGCCATCATTATGACACTCTGTTTGGATGTTTGTAAACAGAAAAACATGTGGTGCTTTTCTGTTTTCATTCATCCTTTTCAGTGCTGTTGCGCGATTCACGCTGGTCGCACGGAAGTGCTTCCGTGTGACATGCGTGGTTTTCACGCACCCATTGATTTCAATGGGTGTGTGATGCGCGAACAGCGCACAAATATAGAACATGTCGTTAGTTTTTCGCAGCGGACTCACGCTGCGTATAACTCAAGCACCTGTCTGCACGGCCCCATAGAGTAATATAAGTTTGTGCGAAGGGCGTGAAATTCACGCGCGTCGCACGAACGTATAACACGCTCGTGTAAACGAGCCCTTAGTCACACGAATGTTGAATACGTCGGTGTGACGGCCGTTAAAACAACGGCCATCACACGGACCTATGTAAATCAATGGGGCCATTCAAACATGCAGTGTTTTTCACACAGCGTGTTTCCGTTACGTGAAACTCACTGCATGTCCTATTCTTGTGCGTTTTTTGTGGATCACGCACCCATTGAAGTGAAAGGGTGCATGAAAATCACGGACAACATATGGACGCACATCCGTGTGCTGTCCGTGATTCAAGCACCAGTTTCCTGAAACGCAGAGAAAAAAACTGTCGCCACACGGAACAAACATTGACGGCACATGGAACTGCAATGCAAGAAAAACGTGTCCATTTTTTACGGACGCAAAACGGAAACGCTTGTGTGAATCTAGCCTAAAAGATCCAGTATCTTACTTTATCAATTACGTTTCACACACAATATGAATATATTAGGAAATTGCATAACATATTATCTAATTTGTTGTTATTATCAGAATTACCTCCTTTAACCCCTTAGTGACCAGCCTATTTTAGGCGTTAATGACCAAGCTATTTTTTACGTTTTTCCATCGTCTCATTCAAAGAGCTATAACTTTTTGTCGACATAGCTGTATAAGGTCTTGTTTTTTTCGGGAGAAGTTGTATTTTCTTAGCAGCACCATTTTGGGGTACATATAATTTATTGATTAACTTTTATAAACTTTTTTTGGGGGGAATAGAAAAAACCAGCAATTTAGCCACACATTTTTGCGCCCTAAATTTACGCCATTTACCATGTGGTATACATAACCCAATAACTTTATTCAGCGGGTTGTTACGATTACAACGATACAAAATGAATATAGATTTTGTATGTTTTACTAGTTTTACACAGTAAAAACACTCCAAATTTGAAGAAATAAATAAAAGTAGAAATGTCAGCTCACCCTCCCAGGTGCACGAAGAAAATAGTGATCTCCACGCCACAGGAACAATGAATATTTTTCCTCCTGAATATCCATATTTGAAGAGCCATAACTTTTTATTTTTCCGCCGCTGCAGTTGTATGAGGGCTTTTTTTTTGCGGGAAAACTTGTAGTTTTATTGGTACCATTTTGGAGTAGATGCGACTTTTTTGATCACTTTTTATCACATTGTTTTTAACCCCTTCCCGACATTTGCCGTACATGTACGTCATGGAAAGCATTGACTTCCCGCATCTTGCCGTACATGTACGTCAAATGCAGAAGGGGTTACCGTATCAAAAATAAAAGTTTTAAAGTAAAGATGGCTGCTGTTCATAACAGCAGGACATCTGTACACGATGCCCAGGGGGGTGTCGCCTCCCCCCCGCATCGGCGATCGCCGCCATTGGCCGTTCAATTCAGACCGGCCAATTGCGGCTGTTTGCGGCTTTTGCCAATCACTGTGCCACAGGGCACAGTGATATGGTGGTGATTGGTGCTGTCTAGGACAGCACCAATGACTACCATGTTCCATGTAAAAAATGGCGGTGATGCCAGCCCCCAGATCGCTATGGTTGGTCGGTCAGCACCGACCGACCAATCGCAGCCATGGCGGGTGTTTGAAACACCCTACACCAGCCCTGCCCACCTCATTCCGGTTAGGAACGGTGAGCAGAGCTGGTGTGACCGTCTGTGAAGCCAACTTACCGAATCTGAGGCCTTCTGTGCTGCGATCCTGCTGTGACGTCTTCATCCGACTGCTTCCTGCAGAAGAGTGAACCGTCATCATCATCAACTGTGCTGCTGCTGATTTTTTTTTTTTTTAGCAGCAGCACTTGTTTTTTTTCCTAAACTTCTTATCCCTGTACCCTCCCCCCCCATCCCACCCTCCCCATCTTTCCCTTTTTACGTCCTGCGGCCGCCGAGTGCGGATCAGTGACCGCCATCACTGACCGCCAATTTTTGGCACAGGACTTCCTTTTTTTTTGTATTTTGCACCTCCCTGTGTGCGCCCTGCGGCCACTGAGTGCTGATCAGTGACCGCCATCACTGATCAGCATCCGTGGTAATTTTTTTTATTTTTTGGCCTTTTTTATTACTGCACCTTTTTTTTGCGTGCGCCCTGCGGCTACTGAGTGCTGAGTCTAATAATCAGCCTCAGTGGTAATTTGTTTACGCAGGTTTTTTTTTGGCCTTTTTTTCTTCATTTTATAAAACTGTAAAAAAAAAAGACTAGCATTAGAGTAGCGGACGTTTACTGACGTCCGTTTTGTAAAAAAAGATATATAGCAGAAGTTCTAGCTATATATTTTTTTATACAGTTTGAATAAATTGACTTCTTATAGTTAGCGTCCATTTAGTGACGGACATTTAGTTCGTTCACTAAATTTTTGATAGCGTAGCGACAGTTAGTATAAATTTATAGCGTTATAGTCAGCGTCCGTTTAGTGACGGACATTCAGTTTTTTTTAACTGAAGTTCGTTCACTAAATTTTTGATAGCGTAGCGACAGTTAGTATAAATTTACATCTTATAGTCAGCATCCGTTTAGTGACGGACATTCAGTTTTTTTTTAACTGAAGTTCGTTCACTAAATTTTTGATAGCGTAGCGACAGTTAGTATAAATTTATAGCGTTATAGTCAGTGTCCGTTTAGTGACGAACATTCAGTTTTTTTTAACTGAAGTTCGTTCACTAAATTTTTGATAGCGTAGCGACAGTTAGTATAAATTTATAGCGTTATAGTCAGCGTCCGTTTAGTGACGGACATTCAGTTTTTTTAACTGAAGTTTGTTCACTAAATTTTTGATAGCGTAGCGACAGTTTTAGTATAAATTTACATCTTATAGTCAGCGTCCATTTAGTGACGGACATTCAGTTTTTTTTTAACTGAAGTTCGTTCACTAAATTTTTGATAGCGTAGCGACAGTTAGTATAAATTTATAGCGTTATAGTCAGCGTCCGTTTAGTGACGAACATTCAGTTTTTTTTAACTGAAGTTTGTTCACTAAATTTTTGATAGCGTAGCGACAGTTTTAGTATAAATTTACATCTTATAGTCAGCGTCCATTTAGTGACATACATTCAGTTTTTTTTAACTGAAATTTGTTCACTAAATTTCTGATAGCGTAGCGACACAGTTGTAGCTCAGTTTTTTTTACAGTTCTATATTGAACGTTCAATAAATTTCTTTCTCCTAAATTTTTCTTATTCTTCTCTTCTTTTTCTTTTTTTTTTCCTATAAATTTCATATTACACGTGTAAAAGCACAACATACAAAACCACCTCTATAAAGAGTATTACACGTGTTGAAGCACTACATACCCCCCTAATAAAAATGGCCCAATCATCTCAAAGGCTCTACTTCGCTGAGGAGGCATACGCCATCCTGGCCTCTGACACTGAATCGGCCAGCGAGGGAGAAGAGGAAATTGCCCCATTCATCTTGACCTCATCATCCTCATCCAGTGATGAGGAACCCCCGCAAAGACGCCCCAGGACATCAGCTGAGGCAACCCCCCAAATGAGCGATACCCTGTGGAACCCACCCCCTGATAATTATGAGCCTCACATTCCAGATTTCACAGGGAGCTCTGGAATTCTATTTGAGACTGTAGGCCTCGCAGAAATTCACTATTTCAATCTGTTTTTCACTGAGGATTTTGTTAATGTAATGGCGGCCCAAACAAATTTATATGCCCAACAATTTTTAGCCCAAAACCCCACGTCATCATTTGCTAGGTGGACCCCCATAGAGGCAGCGGAGATGATGAAATTTTGGGGCCTTGTCCTACATATGGGCCTAGTAAAAAAACCAGAGATTAGGCAATACTGGAGTGCGGACATTTTATACAGCACCCCATTATACCACATGGCAATGACCCGGGCACGATTTGAAATTATTCTGAAATTTTTGCATTATAATGATAATGCACAGTGCCCGCCCCGTGATGACCCCACATACGACCGCCTATTCAAAATCAGGCCAATGATTGATTATTTCTGCACCAAATTTCAGGAAGTGTACACCCCCGAAAAGAACATAGCAATAGACGAGTCCCTTGTACATTTTAAGGGGAGACTAAAATTCCGCCAATACCTGCCAAGCAAGAGGGCGAGGTATGGAATTAAAATGTACAAGCTGTGCGAGAGCAGCTCAGGGTACACCTACAGGTTTCGGGTTTATGAAGGGAAGGACACCAGGATAGAACCTCCAGAATGCCCCCCTGTCCTGGGAGTTAGTGGAAAAATAGTGTGGGACTTGATGCACCCACTGCTGGACCAGGGTTATCACCTTTACGTGGATAACTTCTATACCAGCATCCCACTATTTAAATGCCTCTCCACCAGAAGTACTGTAGCATGCGGCACCGTGCGCAAAAATCAGAGAGGCCTCTCTAAAAATCTGATTGGGCAACCCCTAAGAAAAGGAGAAAGCAGGGCACTACACAGCGATAACTTGTTGCTGGTCAAGTATAAGGACAAGAGGGACGTCCTTATGTTGACCACAATACACGGTAGTGGCATCACCCCTGTCCCTGTCCGAGGTAGCACCACAATGACCCCCAAGCCAGACTGCATCCTCGGCTACAATAAGTACATGGGAGGTGTTGATCTCTCTGATCAAGTACTGAAGCCGTACAGTGCCATGCGTAAAACAAAGACGTGGTACAAAAAGCTGGCCGTGCACGTGGTACAGATGGCATTGTATAACGCTTACGTGCTATACCGATGTGCAGGCCGGACAGGGACATTCCTTCAGTTTCAAGAAGCGGTTATCAAGGCCCTTGTATTTGGGGACCAGGAAGGGGAGAGCCCCAGTACTTCTAGAAGCGATGGTCCACGTATTGTACCAGGGCAACACTTTCCTGGCGAAATCCCCCCCACTGGTAAAAAGGGAAGGAGCCAAAAAAGGTGTAAAGTGTGTTACAACAGAGGGAGAAGACGAGACACAACTTATCATTGTGAAACCTGTCCCGACAAACCTGGCCTGTGCATAAAAGAGTGCTTCAAAGTTTATCACACATCCATGGATTTTAATTGAAACATTTTTTTAAATGCTCACTATACCCCTAGATAATTTACTCAAGGGGTGTAGTTTCCAAAATGGGGTCACTTGTGGGGGGTTTCCACTGTTTTGACCCCTCAGGGGCTTTGCAAATGCGACATGGCCACCGCAAACCATTCCAGTTACATTTGAACTCCAAATGGTGTTCTTTCCCTTCTGAGCCCTGCCGTGTGTCCAAACAGCCGTTTATGACCACATGTGGGGTACTGTTTTACTCAGGATAAACTGCTCTACAAATGTTGTGGTGCTTTTTCTCCTTTAGTCCTTGTGGGAATGAAAAAAAATTTTGCTAAACCTACGTTTTATTGGTTAAAATTTACATTTTCATTTTCACGGCCTACTTCCAATAAATTCTGCAAAAAGCCTGTGGGGTCAAAATGCTCACTATACCCCTAGATAATTTACTCAAGGGGTGTAGTTTCCAAAATGGGGTCACTTGTGGGGGGGTTCTACTGTTTTGACCCCTCAGGGGCTTTGCAAATGCGACATGGCCACCGCAAACCATTCCAGTTACATTTGAACTCCAAATGGTGTTCTTTCCCTTCTGAGCCCTGCCGTGTGTCCAAACAGCCGTTTATGACCACATGTGGGGTACTGTTTTACTCAGCATAAACTGCTCTACAAATGTTGTGGTGCTTTTTCTCCTTTAGTCCTTGTGGGAATGAAAAAAAATTTTGCTAAACCTACGTTTTATTGGTTAAAATTTACATTTTCATTTTCACGGCCTACTTCCAATAAATTCTGCAAAAAGCCTGTGGGGTCAAAATGCTCACTATACCCCTAGATAATTTACTCAAGGGGTGTAGTTTCCAAAATGGGGTCACTTGTGGGGGGGTTCTACTGTTTTGACCCCTCAGGGGCTTTGCAAATGCGACATGGCCACCGCAAACCATTCCAGTTACATTTGAACTCCAAATGGTGTTCTTTCCCTTCTGAGCCCTGCCGTGTGTCCAAACAGCCGTTTATGACCACATGTGGGGTACTGTTTTACTCAGGATAAACTGCTCTACAAATGTTGTGGTGCTTTTTCTCCTTTAGTCCTTGTGGGAATGAAAAAAAATTTTGCTAAACCTACGTTTTATTGGTTAAAATTTACATTTTCATTTTCACGGCCTACTTCCAATAAATTCTGCAAAAAGCCTGTGGGGTCAAAATGCTCACTATACCCCTAGATAATTTACTCAAGGGGTGTAGTTTCCAAAATGGGGTCACTTGTGGGGGGGTTCCACTGTTTTGACCCCTCAGGGGCTTTGCAAATGCGACATGGCCACCGCAAACCATTCCAGTTACATTTGAACTCCAAATGGTGTTCTTTCCCTTCTGAGCCCTGCCGTGTGTCCAAACAGCCGTTTATGACCACATGTGGGGTACTGTTTTACTCAGGATAAACTGCTCTACAAATGTTGTGGTGCTTTTTCTCCTTTAGTCCTTGTGGGAATGAAAAAAAATTTTGCTAAACCTACGTTTTATTGGTTAAAATTTACATTTTCATTTTCACGGCCTACTTCCAATAAATTCTGCAAAAAGCCTGTGGGGTCAAAATGCTCACTATACCCCTAGATAATTTCCTCAAGGGGTGTAGTTTCCAAAATGGGGTCACTTGTGGGGGGTTTCCACTGTTTTGTGCCCTCAGGGGCTTTGCAAATGCGACATGGCCTCCGCAAACCATTCCTGCTAAATTTGAGCTCCAAAAGCCAAATGGGGTTCCTTCCCTTCTAAGCCCTGCCGTGTGTCCAAACAGCAGTCTATGATCAAATGTGGGGTACTGTTTTACTCGGGACAAACTGCTCTACAAATGTTGTGGTGCTTTTTCTCTTTTAGTCCTTGTGGAAATGAAAAAAAATGAGCTGAACCTACGTTTTATTGGGAAAAATGTAGATTTTCATTTTCACATCCTACTTCCAATAATTTCTGCAAAAAATTTGTGGGGTCAAAATGCTCACTATACCCCTAGATAATTTCCTCAAGGGGTGTAGTTTCCAAAATGGGGTCACTTGTGGGGGGTTTCTACTGTTTTGTGCCCTCAGGGGCTTTGCAAATGCGACATGGCATCCGCAAACCATTCCTGCTAAATTTGAGCTCCAAAAGCCAAATGGGGTTCCTTCCCTTCTAAGCCCTGCCGTGTGTCCAAACAGCAGTCTATGATCAAATGTGGGGTACTGTTTTACTCGGGACAAACTGCTCTACAAATGTTGTGGTGCTTTTTCTCTTTTAGTCCTTGTGGAAATGAAAAAAAATGAGCTAAACCTACGTTTTATTGGGAAAAATGTAGATTTTCATTTTCACATCCTACTTCCAATAATTTCTGCAAAAAATTTGTGGGGTCAAAATGCTCACTATACCCCTAGATAATTTCCTCAAGGGGTGTAGTTTCCAAAATGGGGTCACTTGTGGGGGGTTTCCACTGTTTTGTGCCCTCAGGGGCTTTGCAAATGCGACATGGCATCCGCAAACCATTCCTGCTAAATTTGAGCTCCAAAAGCCAAATGGGGTTCCTTCCCTTCTAAGCCCTGCCGTGTGTCCAAACAGCAGTCTATGATCAAATGTGGGGTACTGTTTTACTCGGGACAAACTGCTCTACAAATGTTGTGGTGCTTTTTCTCTTTTAGTCCTTGTGGAAATGAAAAAAAATGAGCTAAACCTACGTTTTATTGGGAAAAATGTAGATTTTCATTTTCACATCCTACTTCCAATAATTTCTGCAAAAAATTTGTGGGGTCAAAATGCTCACTATACCCCTAGATAATTTCCTCAAGGGGTGTAGTTTCCAAAATGGGGTCACTTGTTGGGGGTTTCCACTGTTTTGTGCCCTCAGGGGCTTTGCAAATGCGACATGGCATCCGCAAACCATTCCTGCTAAATTTGAGCTCCAAAAGCCAAATGGGGTTCCTTCACTTCTAAGCCCTGCCGTGTGTCCAAACAGCAGTCTATGATCAAATGTGGGGTACTGTTTTACTCGGGACAAACTGCTCTACAAATGTTGTGGTGCTTTTTCTCTTTTAGACCTTGTGAAAATGAAAAAAAATTAGCTAAACCTACGTTTTATTGGGAAAAATGTAGATTTTCATTTTTCACATCCTACTTCCAATAATTTCTGCAAAAAATCTGTGGGGTCAAAATGCTCACTATACCCCTAGATAATTTCCTCAAGGGGTGTAGTTTCCAAAATGGGGTCACTTGTGGGGGGTTTCCACTGTTTTGTGCCCTCAGGGGCTTTGCAAATGTGACATGGCCTCCGCAAACCATTCCTGCTAAATTTGAGCTCCAAAAGCCAAATGGGGTTCCTTCCCTTCTAAGCCCTGCCATGTGTCCAAACAGCAGTCTATGATCAAATGTGGGGTACTGTTTTACTCGGGACAAACTGCTCTACAAATGTTGTGGTGCTTTTTCTCTTTTAGTCCTTGTGGAAATGAAAAAAAAATGAGCTAAACCTACGTTTTATTGTGAAAAATGTAGATTTTCATTTTCACATCCTACTTCCAATAATTTCTGCAAAAAACCTGTGGGGTCAAAATGCTCACTATACCCCTAGATAATTTCCTCAAGGGGTGTAGTTTCCAAAATGGGGTCACTTGTGGGCGGTTTCCACTGTTTTGGCACCGCAAGAGTCCTTCAAACCGGATATGGTGCCTAAAATATATTGTAATAAAAACAAGGCCCCAAAATCCTCAAGGTGCTCCTTTGCTTCGGAGGCCTGTGTTTCAGTCCATAAGCACGCTAGGGCGACATGTGGGATATTTATAAAAACTGCAGAATCTGGGCAATAAATATTGAGTTGCATTTTTCTGGTGAAACTTTCTGTGTTACACAAAAAATGGATTCAAAATGAATTTCTGCAAAAAAAAACGAAATTTATAAATTTCCCCTCTATATTGCTTTCATTCCTGTGAAACGTCTAAAGGGTTAAAACACTTTCTGAATGCTGTTTTGAATACTTTGAGGGGTGCAGTTTTTAAAATGGGGTGACTTTTTGGGGGTTTCTAATATATAAGGCCCTCAAAGCCACTTCAGAACTGAACTGGCCCCTGTAAAAATAGCCTTTTGAAATTTTCTTGAAAATGTGAGAAATTGCTGCTAAAGTTCTAAGCCTTGTAACGTCCTAGAAAAATAAAAGGATGTTCAAAAAACGATGCCAAACTAAAGTAGACACATGGGGGATGTTAATTAGCAACAATTTTGTGTGTTATAACTGCCTGTCTTACAAGCAGATACATTTAAATTGATAAAAATGCTATTTTTTGCAATTTTTCACTATATTTTGGTGTTTTTCACAATTAAATACTGAATGTATCGGGCAAATTTTGCCAGTAACATAAAGTCCAATGTGTCACGAGAAAACAATCTCAGAATCGCTTGGATAGGTACAAGCATTCCGACGTTATTACCACATAAAGTGAAACATGTCAGATTTGAAAAATGAGGCTTGGTCAGGAAGGTCAAAAGTGGCTAAAGAGGGAAGGGGTTAAGGCAAGATTCAGAGAAAACAGCAATCTTTGCGTTGCACCTCATGCTTCCCTCTGCTGACAAGTTTTATGGAGATGCTGATTTCATTTTCCAGCAGGACTTGGCACCTGCCCACACTGCCAAAAGTACCAATACCTAGTGTAATAATCACAGTATCACTGCGCTTGATTGGCCAGTAAACTAAACCCCATAGAGAATCCATGGGGTATTGTCAAGAGGAAGATGAGACACCAGACACAACAATACAGACGAGCTGAAGGCCGCTATCACAGCAACCTGGACTTCCATAACACCTCAGCAGTGCCACAGGCTGATCACCTCCATGCCACGCCGCATTGATGCAGTAATTCATGGAAAAGGACCCCCGACCAAGTATTGAGGGGATATACTGTACATACTTTTCAGTAGGACATTTCGGGATTAAAAATCATTTATGAAATTGGGCTTATTTAATATTCAAATTTTCTGAGAGACCAAATTTGGGGTTTTCATTAAGGCATCATTTACACGAGCGTAATATACGCGCATGCGACGCGCGTGCTTTTCACGCGTGTCGTACGCACCTATATTACTCTATGGGGCATTGCAGACAGTCCGTGGGTTTTGCGCAGCGTGAGTGTGCTACGTAAAACTCACGACATGTTCTATATTTCAGCGTTTTTCGCGCATCACGCACCCATTGAAGTCAATGGGTGCGTGAAAACCACGCAGGTCGCACCGAAGCACTTCCGTGCGAACTGCGTGATTCGCGCATCAGCTGTCAAACTCTGAATGTAAACAGAAAAGCACCACGTGCTTTTCTGTTTACAAACATCCAAACGGAGTGTCATAATGATGGTGGCTACGCGAAAATCACGAAGCCGCGCATCATACACTGATGACACACGGAGCTGTTAAGCGCAAAATGCACACGCTCGTGTAAATCAGGCCTAACTGTTACCATAATCATCAACATTAAAAGATAAAAATGCTGGAAATAAATCACTCTGTGTGTAATGAATCTATATAATATATGAGTTTCACTTTTTGAATTGAATTACTGAAATAAATAAACTTTTTGATGATATTCTAATTCATTGAGATGGACTTATATAAGGGTATGTGCACACACAAGCTAATTTTCGTGGCGTTTTCCACAGCGTTTTTTATGGCCGTTTTTTGAGCTGTTATCAATAGAGTCTATGAAAAACGGCTCCAAAAACGTCCCAAGAAGTGACCTGCACTTCTTTTTCGCGGCCATTTTTTATGCCCCGCGTAAAAAAATGGGTCGTCTGATTTTCGGCCATTTTTCGGGCATTTACGGGCCAAAAAACAGCCGAAAATAAGCTGTGTGAACATACCCTCATAGAGCATCAGTTTTGCCTGAAGTGTTCCTTTAAAGGGAACCTGTCCACTCGTTTTGGGACCCTGAACCATCACCAACCTGTTTTGTTGTTCGGTTATATGTTCATAATAATGGCCATCTATGTTCTGTTCGATGCTGCATAAAGTAAAACACTAACTTTTAAATCAGTGTAAGCTGAGTTCTATAGAATCACCTGGGCATTGCTGGATTTCTGCAGAGTCATTCGGGTCCCAAAACACGCTCTTTCATGGTTGATTGACGTGTCAGCGGTGTTCTAAATCTTTCCTATCCCTCTCCAAATCCCACACCGCTAGCATGTAAATCAACAATGAAAGGGCGAGTTTTGGGACCAGAGGTGGGAAATAAATACGTTATTTTAATCATCAATATATTCAGTTTATTGTAGAAATGTTCAATCAGCTCTTTGCATATTATATTTAAATGAAAATCCATGTATATATATGTGTAAAATGCATTTAGAAAAAACATTTAGGGCATGACCACACATGGCGGAATTCCTCCGCAACTGTCCGCATCAATGCCGCACAGAATCTGCGTTGCAGATTCTGCAGCGGATCTGCACAAAATGTGCAGAAAATTGATGCGGACTGGCCGCTGCGGACTGCAGGAAAAGTGCTTCTCTTCTCCCTATTCAGTGCAGGATAGAGAGAAGGGACAGCACTTTCCCTAGTGAAAGTCAAAGAAATTCATACTTACCGCCCGTTGTCTTGGTGACGCGTCCCTCTTTCGGCATCCGGCCCGACCTCCCTGGATGACGCTCCAGTCCATGTGACCGCTGCAGCCTGTGCTTGGCCTGTGATTGGCTGCAGCCGTCACTTAGACTGAAGCGTCATCCTGGGAGGCCGGACTGGAGACAGACGCAGGGAGTTCTCGGTAAGTATGAACTTATATGTTTTTTTACAGATACATGTATATTGAGATCGGTAGTCACTGTCCCGGGTGCAGAAACAGTTACTGCCGATCGCGTAACTCTTTCAGTACCCTGGACAGTGACTATTTACAGACGTCTCCTAGCAACGCTCCCGTCATTACGGGAGCCCCATTGACTTCCTCAGTCTGGCTGTAGACCTAGAAATACATAGGTCCAGCCAGAATGAAGAAATGTCATGGTAGTAAAAACAATACGCTCCGCAGCACACATAAGATCTGCGGACTTCATTGCGGAATTTTGACTCTCCATTGAAGTCAATGGAGAAATTCCGCCATGAGTCCGCAACCAGTCCGCCACTGCTCCGCAACAGACAGAGCATGCTGCGGACACCAAATTCCGCTCCGCAGCCTATGCTCCGCAGCGGAATTGTACGCATCGTGTAAACGAACACTGCTAAATTAAAGTGAAAGTCAATGGAGAAACGGCTCCGCTGCGGATTAACGCTGCGGAGTGTCCGCAGCGGAATTTAAGTGAAATTCCGCTATGTGTGAACCCGCCCTTAGGCCCGTTCACATTTGTATTGGAGGCTCTGTTAGGAGCCTTCTTCGCAGATCTGGCCAAAAATATTGGAAACAATTACGCAGCATGCTGCGCTATTGTTCTCAGTAAAACCATGAACACCCCAACAGGAACCCGATATAACCTATTAAAGTCAATGGGTTTCGTCAGCCGCCGGTGGTGTCTATCATACAACGGAACCGGTGCATCCGTTGTTTGTTTTTTCATTGTCCTGCTCGTCTAACATTAGCAGAGCAGTGGAAACACCGATTCAGGTGTGAACTCAGCCTTACCTGGAGATTTGTGTACTCTGTTTCTGCTGTTACATTTTACATATTGTTTTGTGGGCATGCCCGATAATAGCACTGACTTGCACCTCTTTATAAAGTACACACAGCATTTTCTACTTTACATTACTGTTGGTCAGCTAACTACAGAAAGTGTAGGTTGCGGCATTGCATTTATTTTGCAACATTTTAGCACCAGGTAAGTCTACTATGTGTATTTTGAACTGGTGGGTACAAAATTTTCATACCTGCCATAATTGCTGGAATATTTATTCGATAGCTGTATATATTACCACTGTACTTATATTATAACCTTCAGTACCTCAAGTAATGCTTTTTGAAGGATGCCAATGTAAAGCAAGTGCATTCCAATCGTTTACATTTGCGCACACTGATGTGACTATGACACGTCTGATAAAAGTTGAGCCATTTTTAACAGACAAAAATCTGCCAACTGCATGTGCAATTACAAAAGCCTTTCTTTTTCACTATTTCTGAAAAAAAATTAAAGTTATTTTTTCTAATCTTTTACTTTTACTAATATTCCCGAAGAACTATAGGCACACAATGGTCAAGTTATAGGTTACATATGTTACAGGACTATATGATTGACGACAGTTCCCAGAAACAGATGGATTACAATGTACAAAACTATTTTTATTTTACTTTACCAAGAAACTTCAGCCCAATGATGACCTGTTCCAGGAGGATGAGGTTGGTGCTTTAAAAAGAGCATGGAATTAATGTTTTTTTATTAGCGTGATGTATCACTGCACACAATTTGTACTAGAAGCAATCCACTGAACTATGATATTGATGTCGAGCAACATAAAAGATGGCTGTCTATGAACAATGTACTTCCAGGAGAAAATATCATTCACACTAAATAACGTACACTGAATGTAAGCGAGAACAAATCTATTATTTTTCACTGTACACCCTTTTCAATAAAGAAGGGCAATTGTGCATGAAAATTGTCCATGTTTTCAAACACAATATGGCTCATTCAAGATTCATTTATCACCATGTCTGCCAGATTTCTAAATATATTCCACTATATTGAAGCTTCCTGGTAAGACGCGGTAATATAACCTGTAACCCCTGCCTACAGTAGTTCGTTATTGTATGTGTGTGTGGAGGGCGTATGACTACCTACTTCATATTTAGTCCAATTATTGATAAATTAGCAAATTGAATTGCTTATAAGTTTCTGTTTTTACATTCACATTATTAAATGAGTTCTCCGGAGTATACAATTTATGTCCTTTCCTCATGGAAGGACATTAATGCGATTGGTGGGAGTCTGACCTCCGGGACCCCCGTTGATCAGTACAGTAAAAGAGCTGTGGCTCTCGAGTGAGTTGTTGTTGGTTACATTGGCACAGTGGTTTGTCCATACGAGTACTGTGTGCGGTACTGCAGCTTGTCCAAAATAAGGCCATCGATGTTAAAGTTCTGAAGAATCACTTTAATCAAAAGACCTAAACCCAGTATATATACTGCATCTTCTGAGCCGTAAGGTCCCATAATATGATCGATAGTCATCCTGGGAGTTCAGGATATCTTTTCACTAACAATGCTTTGGGAAAAGCTTTCCTGATCTCACATGATGGGATTTTTACCCCATTCTTGAAACTAAGTGCAGGAAGCCATAATACAGTAATGAGCATGTGCCATAAGGGTCAATACACACGATCAAATAGTGATCAAATAGTGTTTTTTTTTTTTTTAAATTGCCTACTGATTTGTTGAGACCGTGAAAAAAATGTGATTTGCCCGTCCATGTAAATAAGCCCTGCAAAAGCATGATTGATTCTCAAGCTACAGTCTATTGTGGGGAAGTAAATGACTGAAAAACAAACAGTAGCTGCTGCTCTAAGTAGTCATCATTACACTCTCCCAATAACACTAGGGTATAGCTGTGAGATATTTAATGATGGACCCACCCTCAAAACATGACACCACTAGGACCATGGAAAAATGTTGTAACAAATTATGGAGGAATGCTGTTTGTATCTGTGTATACTATATGCTTTAAGGGTCCTAAAGAACAGTATTTCAGTGTGATATATGACTTAAAATTATATGTCCACAAATATCATTGTCCACATTACCTTTTAGTTATTTTTCACCATTTTGCCCATTATCAGTTGAAATTTCCAAAATAATTTATAAATATAGTGAAATTGCTCTGCTTTATTGTTCTTTTAACTGTATATTTAGACTTGGATTTGTATCATAAAGTCTAGCTGACAGACTATGCTTCTTTGGATATGCAAAATGTTTGGATATGTTGGAGTCATGAACCTTTTTTTTGGAAACCTTTCAATTTAATGTACTAAAAAGTTACTTAACTGGTTCCCGACCTCCAACTGTAATTATATGGCGGGCAGTCAAGGTACTTAAAACCCATGCCATAGTATATTTAAGTCATGGGCTGTAGTTGGCTGCCCGAACGATCGGGCAGCTAAATATCTGTTGCCTGGCAGTCAGTGACTGTCGGGCACCATGGAGAGAAATAGAAGCAGTTTCCACCACTTTTGTGTTCTCTGATCTCTTGTACACAGCACTCAATATGTGCTGTGTATAGAATAGGGGCAGCGACAGCTCCGTGTGTCATCACCATATGATGCGCGGCTGCGTGATTTTCGCGCAGCCACCATCATTATGACACTCTGTTTGTATGTTTGTAAACAGAAAAGCACGTGCTGCTTTTCTGTTTTCAATCATACTTTTTACTGCTGTTGCGTGAATCATGCGCGTCCCACGGAAGTGCTTCCGTGTGGTGCGTGTGATTTTCACGCACCCATTGACTTCAATCGGTGCATGATGCGCGAAAAAGGCACAAATATAGGACATGTCGTGAGTGTTACGCATCGGACTCACGCTGCGCAAAAGTTACGGACTGTCTGCACGGCCCCATAGACTAACATCAGTCTGTGCGACGCGCATGAAAAGCACGCGTGTTGCACAGACTTATTACACGTTCGTGTAAATCCGCCCTAACAGGGATGATTTCCCCTGTAACTGGGGCTGGTGCGCAAAAAATAAAGCCCCACAAAGGTCTGTTCTGACATTTGAGGGACAGGCCATAATAATAAAAAAATAAAAGTAAACTGCAGTGAAAATAAATTAAATAAAAATGACACATAAAGTAACCACCCAAAGAAAAGATCCCCACGTCAATCATTGTCGTAACGATAGCCCTGACCCATTTACCCTAAAATAGACATGTAATATATAAATATTTACAGTAGACAATGACAATCACAAAGAAAAGGCTTATTTTAGGGTAAAACTATATTATTACCAGAAAAAATTAGCTGAAAATATTTTTGTACTATTATTTTCAAACTATAACCCGAAAAAATTCAGAGGCGTAGCTAGGGGTTTAGCACAAGGGGGGCAAAACACATCTTAGTGAGCCCAAACTCATTGGGCCCCCAAGGCATTTTTACAACTGCAGGCAGGGTCAGGCTTATGTAAACAGCTTAGTTTGCTGTGCTACTCTTTTTCTGTAAACTTCCATAGAAGTGAATAGGTGTTACGGAAACAGCGTAGCATAGTGAGCTACAAAATAATGCCTACCCACACAGTATAATGCTTCCATAGGGGCCCCCACATAGAATAATGCCCCTTTAGTGCCCTCTAAACAGTAAAATGCTTCCATGGTGGCCCCTACACAGTAAAAAATGCTTCTATGGTGGCCCCCACACAGTATAATGGCACCTTATTGGACCCCACACAGTTTACTGCCCCTATAGCTGTCCCACACACAGTATAATGCCCCATAGTGTCCCCCCACACAAGATAATGCCGCCATACAGGATAATGCCCAATAGCTGACCCACACAGTATAATGCCCATAGCGCCCCCACACGGAATTATGCCACATAGTTGCCCCATACAGTATAATGCCCCCATAGCTGCCCCCATAAAGTATAATGCCACATAGCTGCCCCACACAGTAGAATGCCCATAGCGCCCCCACACAGAATAATGCCCCATAGTTGCCCGATACAGTATAATGCCCCCATAGATTCCCCCATACAGTATAATGCTGCCATAGCTGCTACCATTCAATATAATTCCCCCATAACCTCCCTCATACAGTATAATGCCCCCATACAGTATACTGTTCCCATAGCTGCCCCCCATACATTATAATACCCCCATAGCTGTGCACCATACCCAGTATAATACCCCCATAATGCCTATTAAAAAAATAATAAAATAAATAGTCACCTACTCCCATTCCCACGGCAAGTGGAGGAGATTCCTCTGCTACTCTGGTCTGTGCAATGTGTGACTCGGCACAGATGGGTGCGATGACGTCACTGCATCGCTCCTGTTTCCACAGCCATCCTTACACAGTGAATGCTGGAGCAGGGAGGTGACGGCTCCTTGCTTCAGCATTGGATTCAACTGTATCTACGTCCTGAGGACATAGATACAGTTGAAACTGGGACATGACACCACGGCCCAGCCCACCCCTGGGCCCCAGAATCTTAGTGGCCCCAGGGCCACTGCCCCCCTGCTAGCTACGCCTCTGCTAAAAATTCTAAAATAGCATAAAAGATGTGTATAAAATATACCTGAATTGTCTCCAAAAAAAATGGCAAAAATCACGTCGCTTTTCCCAAAAATTGTAAACTTATAGCAGTTTAACTTAGGTTAAGCTCACACTTGTGTTGTATAATCCTTTACTCTGATCCGCTTTTATATTAAAATAACTGATAAAAACTGATCCGTAAAAAATTCCATTAAAATCAATGGGATTTTTAATTGCATCCTTTAGCATCCGTTTGCTTCCATTATGTTAGGCTTCGTTCACATATGTGCCAGGGTCCTGTTTCGACAGTTTTGACAGTATTGATTCTGTCAAAATGACGGAAACCTTGCACAACGGTGACAAACGGAAACCATTGACACCGAATAAGTCACCATTCAAATCAATGTGTGACAATCAATTGTGTCAGTGAGGGTCCTGCTCCGATGGAAAGCTCCGATGGAACGGGACCCTGGCGCAGATGTGAACGAAGCCTTCGGGCCTGTTCACAATAACGTTGTCCTTCCGTTGAGGGGTTCCGTAGAAGGTTTTCATCGGGTTAACCCCTCAACGGAAAGGCAAACAGATACCTAAGCTTTAGTTTCCCTCACCATTGATATCAATGGTGATGGAAACCTATCTAATGGTTTCCGTCTGTCACTGTTGTGACAGGGTTCCATTGTTCTTGACGGAAATAAAAGCGTAGTCGACTGCGCCATTGATTTCGTCAAAATGACGGAACCCTGTCACAACGGTGACAGACGGAAACCATTAGCTAGGTTTCCGTCACCATTGAGTTCAATGGTGAGGGAAACGGAAGCTGAGGTTTCTGTTTTATTTCCTTTGAGGGGTTAACCCGACGGAAACCTCAGATGGAACCCCTCAACGGAACACAGCTGGGAATGTGAACACAGCCTTAGGCTGCGTTCACATCTGCGTCAGGGCTCCGTTTCGTCAAAATTTTCCGTCGGAATGGAGCCCTGACTGACACATTTCAATGTTGATGGATCCGATGCAAATGGTTTCCGTTCCTCTTCGTTGTGCAGGGGTTCCGTTGTTTTGACGGAATGAATAGTGTAGTCGACTACGCAATTGACGAACTGCCGGAATGGAGCCCTGACGCAGATGTGGACGCAGACCAAGGCTCTGTTCACATCTGCGTTGGGGTCCCGTTCTGACGTCCTGTCTGAGGTTTTTGTCAGAACGGGACCCTGAGCAGACACAAACTGACACCGACGGAAAACAGAGGGATGCTGAGCAGACACAAACTGACACCGACTACGCTATTGCTTCCAGCAAAACTACAGATCCGGTGCACAACAGAGACAAACGGAAAACATCAATGGTGATGGAAACGAAAACCTCTGGTTTCAGTTTGTGTCAGTTTGTGTCTGTTCAGGGTCCCTTTCTGACGGAAAGTTTCAACGAAACGTCAGAACGGGACCCCAGCGCAGATGTGAACGAGGCCTAAGTGTAACGAATTATACTACGCAAGTGTGAACTTAGCCTTACGTGTGCTAAAAATGGCTGAACAGTGTCTTGTCCTGAAGGCTCAAAACAGTCCTGAACTGGTTAAAAATTTGTTTATTCAAAAACATTTAGAGCAGGTGTGTGTGATACTTACCTCATCATAGCACCAAAATGTGTGCTGCTGCTTTTTACATGGACATGATGTGACAACTCCATGGTATATGATGGGTACTGTGCTCATATAAGGAATAGTAATCTTGTGACTATTTTCAGTTTCCATGTTAGAACATTTGTTCTTAAGTGAGTGACAGGGAACATTTCATAATAGATGATTGATTGTCATTCTCTAAAGTTTTAGCACGGTGGAATATACTGTATATTTTTAGAATAATGCTCCAACACAATCACAATAGCTTAGGTATATGTTCATTAGATATTCACATCTACCTTAAAGGGGTTTTCCCATTAGGGACATTTATGACATATCCACAGGATATGTCATAGATGTTAGATAGATGCAGGTCCCACCTCTGGGACCCACACCTATTTCTAGAACGGGGTCCCCTAAGCCCCGTTCTAGCCTTTTGTGCTCACGCTGACCCCCTGCCACTTCCTGACTACATGGTCGGGAGATACGGAAACAGTAGTTCGCCAAGCTACACTATTTCCATACTTACCATGGTAGTGAAAGGTAGTTACTGAAGCAACATAGCATGCGAGCTACGCTGTTTCCGTAACTACTATTCACTTCTATGGGAGTTCCGAAAAAGCATAGCTCAGCGAGTTACGAAAATTCCGTATCTCCCGACCATGTAATCAATAAGTGGCCGGGAGGCAACGTGAGCACAAAAAGCTAGAACGGGGTATAGGGGGCCCCGTTCTAGAGATAGGTGCAGGTCCCAGAGGTGGGACCTGCATGTATCTAACATCTATGACATATCCTGTGGATATGTCATAAATGTCCCCCGTGGGAAAGCCCCTTTAAGGAAATAAATAGACTTCAGAAAATATCTTCACGTGTATGCAACGTTTGGGGTAAGATCTATATTTAATGGATCACAAACTCCAAGAACTTTTTGTATATGCAAAAAAAAAAATGTGTTTGGGACATTTTATCAATGAAGTGTGATGTTGGTCAAAACGCTTATTACATTTATCAATACAGCTATTTAGCTTTTAAAACAAAAGTCTTACAGACAATTAATTGTTTTCTGCCCACATTGTTAAAATAGACCTTCTTTAACATGACTGCCGGTACAAGATAGATAAATAATGAATATGTCTTTGGTGGTAGCATTTGCAGTATTAAACTTATCACGGGGGAAAAAAAAATCCATCCTGACCACATAGTTTCCTTAATTCAATTACACATCATCCATCGCTACAAGTACTGCTGCACATACTGTCTATGAGACATCATCCTACAACAACGGTATAGTGTTCCACATTATCCCATTACCCCTATCAAATAGGCGAGTACATGACTTGTAGGCACAGTTTCAATATAAGTGGTTTCAATTATTGTGTTGAGTTTCACTTGAAAGAATGCCTTAAAAAAATCTATATGTAATGATCACAAATACAAATTTCAAAAAGTGACATGAATGTCTATTGAATTCATTTGAAACACCATTTGATCTGAGAAAAAGCAATTTACCTTTTCATGATTTTTGGTTGAGCAGAACCATGCAGAAAGTCAGCAGGAAATCCCTCAGATCTATTTAAATTGGACTTACAAGCACTAGCAAATGTAAAATTAGGAACAGGCATATAAAGTTGGCATGGATATTGTTATAAAATCATGAAACTAAAATCACAGAAGGGGACAACTTGGAAATGTTTGATATTGCTCTAGCTTGTATTACTAGCTGGGAAAGCCAGCAGAAATAAAGGTAAGATTATTCTATCAGTAGATGTATTTTTTTATAATAGTTTCACCTGAATATTCTCTATCTCCGCCTATTTAAAGATTATTTATATTTTATATATTACTTATAATACAGTCAATGGTAGCAGAATGGGCAGTACTGTGTGCACTAATGTCTAGTGTTAGGCCTCATGCACATATACCTGAAGTGACGGACATGAATTGGAATACATCCTATAACAAAGGAAAATATTCGAAAGAAAAATACATTTTGCGCTGATTTCCTAATCTGAAAAATCCATATACTGTTAGTGTTTAAGGTATGTAAAAACAAGTGGAAAACAATAATACGAAAATATTAACAATACGTATAATTTAAACAAATAGCTGTCCTACACAAATTGAAAAAGTCAGAAAAAGTTGCAGGAGGTATGATAAATTCTGCCGTATTTATATATAAAAATAATATGACCCGCAGTCTAGTTTGCCTATATACTAAATACTGCCCATATTTTTTTTTTTTGCTGCTTTGGAATTCTCATTTAGTTCCCATTGCTTGAATAAGGCCAATAAATTCTGCAGTGATGTACAGGGATTGTCATCATTCACATCAGTTCCTATCTCCAATGGGGCTAGATTATATAGAACTTTGAGTTATCTTCCATATTCATCATCACAAATCATCATAATGCTGTCAACACTTGTACACAAGGCCCAACATCAGAGGTGTAACTTATCCTGTTAGAGGGCCTGCCACCTATAATGTGTCATTTAAAGTACTAGTCTTCTTATGTGGCAGGTGAGCCTTTTGGACCTTTTCAGACAAAAAAGGCCTGGGTACATCTGTTACCTCTGCACCTACATCCCTGTCCAACGTTAAAGGAACACCTAAGCCAAAAATGAAAAATCAGCCAGCACGTCATGTTTATATGTGTTCCTTTGCTGTAATTATTTGGTGTTATTTGCTGTGACTACATATTTTTCACATTGCAGCATCAAGTGGCTGCTACCTCCATGACAATTGAGTCAGCTGAATGTTAAGGGGGTTTTAACATAATAAATATTTATCACCTATCTATAGGATAGGTGATAAATATTTGATTGGTGGGGGTCCAACCGCTTGGACCCTCACCGATCTCTAGAATGTGCTCACCTTGCCGTCCCTGTGAGCCCCATATGAATGGAGTGGTACTGCGCATGCTCGGCCATTTCTATAGGGCTGCCTAAGATAGCGCTCGGCAGTCCCATAGAAATTAACGGAGTGGTGGACAAGCATGTGCAGTACTTGTCCATTCAATTGGGGCTCACAGGGATCGCAAGGTAATCCCATTCTTGGGATCAGTGGGGATCCTAGAAGTCGGACCCCACCTATCAGATATGTGTCACCTATCCTGTGGATAGGTGATAAATATTGCTTATAGTAAAACCCCCTTAATTACCTCCCCTTACATAGACACAAGTGAGCGGGTGCAAAAACTAAGCCCCTCTCAGGCTGGGCAAATAAAACTGGCCTTTACAAACAATGCATGATGGAGACTAACTGGCAGACAAATTAGAGGTTTATATATGTTAACATTCTCCAAGCTTTATCAATGGTGTCCTACGGAGGGTAGTCATCATTGTTAAATCATACGATGTTGTTTGGGTATATTTCTTATACTGACTCTCAAATGGCTCAGAACAGCACTACTCTATTGTTATGGCAGCATAGGTTTCAGCTGTAGCCTAGTATAGGATAGAAGGGGATTTCTATAATCGCATTATTCAGGTAAATTAAACGTGGTGCTTGCTCTATGACTCTGACCAAAAGATTAATTTTTTGTTTTTGACTGGAGTGACTATTAAAAAACTTGTTTTGTGAACTTTTTTCTTGACATCAGCGAGGGTCCTGCAATTCATGACATATGGTCATAGGACTGCAATACCTCATTTTAATTTTCACCATTTTTTATGGATTAAAAATATCTGGTTATGAAAAGTAGACATGGTATACTTTGCAAAATGAAGAATAAATCAATGAGCTTTCATATCATAAAACTGAATTGTGATGTTCAGGAAGTCTTCATGAGCTCGGTGCCCTGCGGATATGTGTCGCAGCTGCGGGTGGGTGTATTAGCCCACTGTGAAGGGTTATATTTACTTGCGTCGTGTACGTCAGGACTGCTGTTTATTTGTTTCACATCAACTTGTAGAGTTTTCTCAGCTAAACACTTGTGTTTGTGTGGAATTAGCAATCGCATTTTAAAGGAAATCTCGGCCCGCTGTGTATTCATTAAAGACATTTTAGAGTCTTAAAAAGAAACTACTTGAATGGCAAATTACAGATAGTAAGTCACCATGAATTCTGCTTCCCGTCAAACCTCATTAGGTGGAATTGTTGTGTTGCTCAACTGTGGTAATGCAAAGTGAAAGTCAAAATGGAAAGAGGTTGAAAGCTTCGAAAAACAAAATTCAAACGTCTGCTTTCTTATAATGGTGTAGGGCACATGTGTTAAAAGTCATTGTCTCCTTAGCTCATGTCTTAAAAGTCTGTAATGTTCTGAGCTCCACAAACATTTTAGTGTTGCTTTTATTTTCTTGCAGTGAGTCTAAAAAGTTCTAATAAAGTACAAGAGAATCCTCAGCCTATAACTGTGTACTCCCATCATTGTTCACCCTACAAAACCATAGTGATAGGTTATCAGTACGGATTCCATAATATATCCTTGTGTATGTATAAGACCAACTGGAGACAGTGACTGATGTGGATGATTATGGACGGCTAACTGGGCTAACAGGAAATAAATATTTAAAAAAAATGATATATATGTATATATACACATATATATATGTCTATACAATATATATACATACACACATACATATATATATATATATATATATATATATATATGTATATAGCAGTATTGTAGAACAAGTAACAGCATCAGGACTTCAAAGTAGGTGGAGAGTTGTTGGTGCAATCACCAAATAGTGAGCAGAAGCGTTTCTGTTAACATCTTAATAATAATAATAATAATAATAATAATCTTTATTTATATAGCGCCAACATATTACGCAGCACTTTACAATTTAGAGGGGACATGGAACAAACAATATCAGACATTACATAGTGACAAAGTTCATTTACAATTCAAATCTGGGGAGTGAGGACCCTTGATCAAGATGTGAGCCGAAACGTTGCTGCTCACTTTTTGGTGATTGCACCAACAACTCTCCACCTACTTTGAAGTCCTGGTGCTGTTACTTGTTCTACAATCCTGCTATCTATTTCAAGGGTAAGGAGCTGATTTAACCTTGTTTTTAGTAATGTCACATGGCCTGATTTTCAGTATTGTGCGGTGTGCTGTTTTTTTCCATTTTTTGCTTCACTCTCTCTCTCTCTCTCTCTCTCTATATATATATATATATATATATATATATATATAAGAATAATATCAGATTAATTGGCAGTGTTTAAGAAATTAAGGGGAAGCAGCGCTCCTACGAGCGCTGCACTCCCTTCAAAACAGCTGATCGGCGATGGTCTCAGGAGTCGGACATTGACCCATCAGCTATTTATGGCCTATCCTGAGGCCATCAATTTTTAGGGGCTGGATAATCCCTTTAAGATAATGTAGTGGCTGTCCTATTTATATAGTGGTCCTTCAAGTTACAATATTAGTTGGTTCCGGGATGGCCAATGTAAGTTAAAAATAAGTTGCAGTAACTTTGGACCATAACTCTATGGTGAACAAAGACCCCAAAATGTCAACCAAAAATAAGAAAAAATAAAGATTGATTAAGCACATAACTAACCCAGATGACGCAAATCTTTGAATAGAAAAGTCAGAAAAAGCCACTGGGCACTGTAAGTCACTTTCTTTGATGAAGACATAAGCTTCTTAATGATCCTGTACACAGTGTACCAGAAAAATAAAATGGACCTGCGCTCACCTGGTGTCCAAAAGGAGCAGCTTATCCTGGACCAGGAGAAGAGCAGTACAAGACATGTAGTACCATACTATACCGAAGAGCTGACTTTGATCACCTCAAATACTAAACCAAGACGTTAAAAAAGAATCACATGGTCCATTGGACAGAAGAAGTCACCCAAAGCAGCATGGGAAAAAAATATAAGCCTTGGATTTTATTATATACCATAGTACAATAGTTCAAATACTGCATCACATACAAGTTTTACACCAATAACCTGTCATTTTAAAGCGTGTCCAAAAATCCAATGTATGTTTGCCACAGAAGCTGGCAATCACTTCAACTTCATTTTAAATTATAGCAAAGCTGTTTTCCATTTCTGACAGATTCTGTTCCACTTAAATGAATAAGAAAAAATAAAAATAAGGAGCAGCTGCAATAAATAATAAGGCAGGGCCTCTGAGAGAAGGCTGAAGGAGATTTTGCTTGGTTGCTTCACATTGGTTTTAGATGCAGAGAAATACTGTAATAAGTAATATAAGTACCCGGTTCGCTATAAGCATGACCTGACCTTCAAATATATTGTTTTCTACAATATTTATCTGAAAACTGTTGGCAACTAATTTGGCCTCTAGGCACAGTGCATTGTAGTAAGCACTTTGTGCTGCAGTATTAGTGTAGAAACTGTATTGAAAGCACGAAATGTGCTAAAAAAATAAGTTTACAGATGTAGTAGAGCATTTAACCCTGTAGCTACGTAGTGTTGGCATCATCATAATTAATTTAGTTACCGTAATGTCGAAAGTTCACCTGCAGTCCTGTAGAAAACCACAAATGTGAGCGCGCAGCCTATAGATTCGTTCACGAACAGTGGTTGGTTCGATTGGAATCTGAAGAGAAATGACTATGAGAAATGGCGGCAAAATATACCCTGCGATTGCTGATGCTTTGTATAGAGGAAAGATTTTGTAGAATTCCTCTTTAGGATAATGTTGGTTTACCTGAAGACTTATGTAGACCAATAATTGTGCCCAATGACAAACTTGAGCTTGGCTACATTTGACAAAGTCAGCTTTAACACATTGGATTATTGCAGCGGTAGTCTTCTACTGTATCCGGCTCCTCTATTTAATAATGTACAATTAAGCAGACGCCATTAGAGTTCCCTGTGATTACCCCTAGGAGCTCATCAAATTTACTATACAACTCTCTAGAACTAAGACTCTATTATATTTGCTGAATCAGAAGAACCTGGTGGAGAAAAGCTGTGCTTACTGTTTCTTGATAGCTTCATCACAGGATTGTCTTGTATTAAGTTTAGCCCGTCTATCAACACTTTGTAATTACTCCTGAATGCTATTCCATTGTGTTGTTGTAATCTTTCAGTGCTGCAAAAAAGGTATTGAGCGCAAGCGTGGCGAAGGAAAAAGCTAGTGATTTCAATGTGATATTCCTGAATACAATTAGGAGAGGAATAACTCCTTTTAACAGGCCAGGTGTTAATATCTTCATGTAATAAAATACAGAATGCAAAGCATAAGACGCTCATAGTGCTCAATCTCTCTCTTAGCAGCAGATCTTTTAAGTCCTGTAAGTTTCTAGGTGAGGCCTCCATGGATCAGACTTGTTTTATCATGTTCCTCAAACCATTCATGAACAATTTTTGCAGTGCGGCAGAGCGCACTATCCTGTGCACCATCCACATGAATGTCAGGACCCAAGGTTTCCCAGCAGAACATTTCCCAGAGCATCACAGTGTTTTCTCCAGCTTGCCTTCTTCCCATACTGCATCCTTGTGCCATCTCTTTTCCTGATAACCAACGTACAGGCACCCGGTCGTCCCCATCATGTAAGAGAAAAAATTATTTATCAGACCCGGCTGCCTTCTTCCATTGTTCCATGGTCCAATTCTGATGGATGGCAACCAGGGGTCAGAATGGGCACTCTGCGGCTAAACAGCGCCTGCTAAAATCACTCAGATTCTTTTACGATTGCCCATTTTTCCTGCCTACAACACATAAATTTTCCGGCCTACAACACATACATTTTTAAGAACTGACTGTTGACGTGCTGCTAAATATATTACACCCCTTCACTGGTGTAATTAAAACAAATAATAGTTAAGCAATGAGGTTTCTGACCTTAATAATGAGCTTAATAATAGCGTAGTCGACTACGCTATTGCTTTCCGGCAAAACTACGGATCTGGTGCACAACAGAGATAAAACGGAAACCATGGGCACCGGATCCGCCACCATTGAAATAGTGATGGAAACGGAAACCTCTGGTTTCCGTTCGTGTCAGTTTGTGTCTGTTCAGGGTCCCGTTCTGACGGAAAGCTGCGACGGAATGTCAGAACGGGACCCCAACACAGATGTGAGCAGAGCCTTACCTTCAGATGGGTGAAATATTTTATTCACATTTGGCAATTTTATTGCATTTGTTTTCTGTCAATTGACATTGAAAAATATAAAACACAATTTTCTACTTTTTGAAATCACTGTCTGATTTAGTGCTTACTTTCTTATACGCTATATCTAAGAGGTTGAAAGCACCTCTTGCTGCAATACCTATATATATATATATATATATATATATATACACACACACGAAAAATCTCAGCACTCCCGTAGCGTTTTAAAGTACAAAAAGTGGTTTATCCATCCATTTGAATGCTAAATTTCAGCCCATTCTCAGGGCCTTTCTCAAGCCTGAATTATGCTTAGAAGTGCTACTTTCTTTTATATATATATATATATATATATATATATATATATATATATATATATATATATATATATATATATTTATATATACATATATATATACATATATATATGTAGATATATATAGGTATATATATATATATATATGTATCTCCATCGTCTGCCCACAGTATTTGTGAGAAGGATTATGATAGAACAGAGATTAATCGCTACCTGTCAGTGATCAAGTCCATTTTTGAAAATAGACGGCAATAAGATCTTTCCTGTAGGCTTTGTAAAGCCTTATGCACACGACCGTAGTTTTTACCACAATTATGAGTCCGTAGTTGTGGATAAAATACTAACTCATTTATTTCTATCGGCCACGGACACCTTCCTGTATATTTATGTCCTATTTTTCACATTTACGGACTGTGCTCCAATACTTATTACTGTTAGCATGGCTGTAAATGCGGGTGACACTCCGCAGTATTTACTAACCATACAGTATTTACTAACCGTAAATATTGCAAAGTTGTGTGCATGAGGCCTCAGAATGTCGTTTACATCTTCCTATGCCTCACCATCAAGACTGTTGGTATTAGTTTAAGGCCTCATGCACACAATCGTTTTACGGCACAATACAACTTCTGAGTTATAGGGCCATGGGCCCTACTGCACCTCTATATGCTTCAGATTTCATACAAAAGTTTTTGTCTGACAGATTCCAAATGAATTCCGTACCGTATGAATCCGTCAGAAAAAAATAATTGTGGCATGCTCTATTGGACATCGTATTCCAGAGTCTCTAATCTCGGTCGTTTTTAAAAACGGGGGGAGGGGGGGGGATATCTGCAAAAAAGAAGTGCATTTCACTTCTTGAACCGTTTTTGGAGCCGTTTTTCATTAATTCTATGGAAAAACAGCTAGAAAAAAGGCCATAAAAAACACCACGAAAAACGCAAGTTGCTTAAAAAATGTCTGAAAATCAGGAGATGTCACATGCCTGGAAACATAAATATCACCATGGACCTACTACTATTAGGAGCACCCAAAATTGTTATAGACCAGCATCGGTGGAGAGAAGAACATTTTTGAATGAAAATATATTGCAATTTGTTTTTGTTTTTCTATACAGATTACCCCCCGCCCAAAAAAAACAACAAAAAAACAACATAAGTTGAAGGCTAGACAACCTCTTTTCCTTGCAATAAGCACTTCAAAAATCTGTTGACTACTTTGGATTTCTCCTGCATATCAGAATAGTCAACCGCTGTGTTGCTTACGTGATTGGTAGTTAGTATTGATGATACGTTTTCAACACTTCCGGCCCTGAATGTAATATGAAAGGATTGCCTCCGGAGATAGAAGTTGAAAGTAAAAAAAAATACATAAAACTACTATCTGTCCTGGCATGTCTCCTCAGATTAGCTGAGCACGCATGTTTATTTCTATAGGGAAAGAGGAATCACCCGCAGCCGGACTCCTCTGGTCAAAGGGTACAAAGGGCGGGCATGTTGAAATGCAACATGCCTGATTCTTCTTTCGCCATATGGGAGGCATGGGGAAGAAAGTGGAGCTCTGCTGATACACATTATTTTAGAATCCAATCAATGGGTACAATAGACATTATTTCTAATTAGCGTGAATTTTGTATTTATTTTCACTTTTTATGGAGCAATTCTAGAAGAAAGCACAGAAAAGGACATGTGGAATGCTTTACATGTGGAGTGTTACTATAATCATTGGAAAGCATGAGCACTATATTAGTAACTGTGTACACCCAAGTAATGAACTATCTTTCAATTCAGTGTTTATAATTGAAAGGGGTTAAAAGCAATTCGGACAATCAATATGTAGATAAATATAGGTAATATATATATTTAGTAATTTCCTTGCTGCACATACACTTTGATACCCTGTGGATGTCACTTTTCTCAAATTCAACCTTGTAATAAACTGCAATCTGCTTCAAATTAGAATTGGAACTATGGTAAAGCTATAGTAAAAATGTGGAATATATTGTTCTCCTTTATTATTTTATTCAAAAGAGGGCAATGAAAAACAGGAGGAGTGCGTAACCCCTGCTAATACAGGTTCACAAAGGATAAGTGGGTACATTTACTTATAAAAATAGGCAAAGAAAAATATTGTTGTTGTCCGTAGCGTCCAATGTGACATTTTTCTTTTCTTATAAACGTCTCCCAGTAATTACATTATATTGCCTAATTATTTTACAATATAATTTGAGATCCAGTGATTTTTTTTTATACATGGCTGTTGTCTAGCTTTATTCTGCCAGCATATTATAATAAAGCTGTTCATCAGTTTCACAATGTACCAGGCAGCACATTCAAAGCCTTTGTCAAATCCTAAATGTTCATTTAAGTCCACACCACATACCTTTTTATAATGACAACCAGTAGGAATAAAATGTCGGCATATAGGAACTTTATAAGACTTCTTTTGACATGACCTGTCGGTCCATAGGTTGTGGTGTAGTTTAGTTATGCAGCAGGACAATGAACACAGAAAACTTTATAACTCAAAACTAATGATATCCAAGAGCACCTGAAAAAATCAGCTATAACCCAGAATAAACCAGCAATGCAAAGAGAGAACGAACATTGATAACAGTAATGTAAGACTAGTAGAACATTATAGGAAGTGTTGGGTTGAAATTATTGTTGTTAAAGGTGGAACAATAGTTACTGGAAGGATTTTCCTATTCGATTCTCTGGGAATTTCAAACCTGGTAAATCGATTCTACCATCTCTATAGATGAGCGAATCTTGAAAAATGTTCTTCTCCACTGAGTCTCCAAACTCACTCCAATTTTCTGCGAATATTATACCGGTTGTTCTACACAAAACTGACACAAATAAAAAGAGACCTTGTTGGCCATAGCTACATAATACCAAAAAACTAAATACTATATTATGCAATATATACTATGATTTGTTGTTCTAGTCAACAAGACAGTTTTGATATTCGACGTCTAGTCTATTAATACTTATACGGCTCTTTTCCACTTCTATGGTCAATTAATTGTTGGCCAAAGATGCTCCAATCAGCATCCAAAAGTCATGTCACAGATCATAATATTGTTCCACTACAACCTTAGAGATTTCTGGTAAATTGCTGCGCAAGAGCTTACTATAACAAAGTTGCCTATGGGACATGGCTCAAGCTTCACTATAACTCAGCTCTACAGTACATCATTAGCCATCCCATCATTAGCCATCCAAAAACATAATTGGTTTAATAAAATGCCGTTAAACATCACAAGTAACACACATATTTATGAATGTCATTAGCAGTCCTAAAGTCGGTTTTACACGGCCATAATATAGCCCCATTTTAGAGGTCATATTACTGCTGTAACACCTGGATCCTCCATGTTTCCAGATGTTGTGGCCATAATATGGATGCTGAAAGACGGCCATGTGATACTTATATTTAAAAGTCACTTAAAGAGGCTCTGTCACCAGATTATAAGTGCCCTATCTCCTACATAATCTGATCGGCGCTGTAATGTAGATAACAGTGGTTTTTATTTTGAAAAACAATAATTTTTTAGCAAGTTATGAGCAATTTTAGATTTATGCTAATTAGTTTCTTACTAGACAACTGGGCGTGTTTTTACTTTTTACCAACTGGGCATTGTGAAGAGAAGTGTATGACGCTCACCAATCAGTGACCAATCAGCGTCATACACTTCTCATTGTTCCAGCCCAGCTTGTTTCACTGTACAATCACACTAGAACAATGGGCTGGAACAATGAGGAGTGTATGACGCTGATTGGTCACTGATTGGTCACCCTCATACACTCCTGTCTACAATGCCCAGTTGGTAAAAAGTAAAAACATGCCCAGTTGTCTATTAAGAAACTAATTAGCATAAATCTAAAATTGCTCATAACGTGATCAAAAATGATCGTTTTTCTAAATAAAAAACACTGTCACCTACATTACAGCGCCGATCAGATTATGTAGGAGATAGGGCACTTATACTCTGGCGACAGAGCCTCTATAAACTCAAATAAAGTCCTGCATTTGTACGATGTTCTAATAACATGAAAGTTGCAATAAGTACAGAAACTTCCCTTACCTCAGCCAGCTCTCTTGGCTAGTCAACTGCAATAAGGGGGATCATGCATCATACTCTAAACCCTGTAGTTCTCTGCTTACAGATGTTATAGGATGTCTTTCATGATAATGGTTCCCTTGTAGTTAATTCAAAGTAGCCAAGGCTGTGTGGTTCATTGCATGGACAACTAAGCTGCAAATTATGTTCTTTCACCCTGCGACCCTAAGAGATGAATTTGGTTGAGTTTCAATTGGGCTTCATGAGATTGTGCACAAATAGTTAATTAAATAGAGATCTCCGTTAATTACTTGTGTGCAAGAATAAAATATTTTAATGCAAGTTTTGAAATTGAGCTATAACTAGATCAATCTCCCCGTTGTACATATCCCAAGCATTTATGATTTACAGCAGCGGGGAATGTTATTGGTACTATTAATGTGTACTATTTAGCAAGATTTATTAGGAAAGCATCGAGGACTGCAGTAGTCTGCCTGTGCCAGTAAGGTTAAGTTAAATGATCTGTGACATACTCACTTAATAATAAAGCTTTCAAAAAGATGAAGATATTTTTTTCTGAAAAGATTATTCATCAGTTCTACTAATGCAAGTGCTGCATATTAAGTATAAGTGAAACAGGGGAGAAATATTAAAATTCAAATTTATTTATTAATAAATTGACTAGGGACTCCTAGCATCGTACATAACTATGATGCTAGGAGCCCGGTTCCCTGCAATGTGTTCGGTCCGGTACTTGCGGCCGAAATACGTTCCGTCCATTACGCTCGTGTGAACCCAGCCTTACCTACAAAATGTAAAGTGTTTGCATGTGTGGGAAGATCTTTCAATGCAGACCCATACAGGGCTGCCATACAGGGTCTTTGTACATGCCCATGCCATAGAGTACTATATGCTTCCTCTGACAGTTGGACAATAGTAAGGGCCTCCTCTACTCATTAGACACAAACATGGAGTTACATGATATACACCTTAACCCCTTCCCGACATCCGCCGTATATATACGGCACTGTCGGGCACGGCTTCCCGCAAAGCGCAGTACCATTACGCTGCGGTGATAGTGCGGGCTCAGGAGCTGAGCCCGCACCATCACCGCCAGGTGCCAGCTGCAGGTTACAGCTGTCACCCTGAGGTATCGGCCAGGACCGGAGCTAGCATCCGATCCGGCCAATTAACCCCTCAGATGCTGCGTTCAATAGAGATCGCAGCATGTGAGGAGTTTTTAGCCACCAGTACCCCAGCAACTACATAGGTAGTGCAATGTATTAGAACATCAATCAAACAGTTGGACGTTCAAGTCCTCTAGTGGGACTAAAGAAAAGTGTAAAAAAAAAGTGTCAAAAAAGTAAATATAAAAGTTTCACGTAATAACATAAAAGACTATCGCCCTTTTCCCCTTATCAAGTCATTTATTATTGAAAAAAACCTAATAAAACCATACAAATTTGGTATCGCTGCGTCCATAATGACATGAACTATAAAAATATTATGTTATTTTTCCCTCGCAGTGAAGGCTGTAAAAAAAAAAAACTAAAAAATAATGCCAGAATTGCTTTTTTTTTGGTCACTTTGTCTTCCAAAAATTTAAATAAAAAGTGATCAAAAAGTCGCACGTATCCAAAAATTGTACCTATAAAAACTATAGGTCGTCTCGCAAAAAACAAGCCCTTATACAGTTCCATCGACGAAAAAATTAAAAAGTTATAGCTCTTGAAACTTGGCGACAGAAAAAATACATTCATTTTACAAAAGTAATTTTAGTGTGCAAAAACTTGTAAAACATAAAAAAGTTCTATAAATTAGGAATCGCCGGAATCGTACTGACCCAGAGAATGAAGGTAACATGTAGTTTATGACGCGTGGTGAGCGCTGTATAAAAAAAACCTAAAAAACTATGGCAGAATTGCTGTTTTTTTTATTACCTTGCCTCCCAAAAAAAAGGATAACAAGTGATCAAAAAGTCGCATGTACCCCAAAATGGTACCAATAATAACTACAGCTCGTCCAGCAAAAAAACAGCCCTCATATCACTACGTGTATGAAAAAATAAAATTAGTTAAGGATCCAATAAGTCAGGAAAGAAAAATATGCAGTTGTGCCGGCCCGAGGGGAGCATTTCTTCTGTTTCAAGTGGCGATTTATCAAGGCCCTAGAATTAGGGAACCAGGAAGGGGAGGACTCAAACATATCTGCTGGAAGCAAGGGTGCCCGTATTATACCAGGACAACTCAAAATTCCTCAAACTGCAAAGGTGCGGAGTGTGGACCAAATGCGAGATAAGTAAGGACACCATTTATCAGTGTGATACCGGCCTGTGCAGAAAGGATTGCTTCACAGCGTAATAAATATTTATGGATTATTTTATTGTTTACCCCATTATTATACCACCTGACTATGCCCCTGATGTACTCTGCCTGGCTTACATATGCTCCACATTATAAACTAAAATACCAGCAAAACTCCAAAAAAAACTACTACCAAGCAAAATCTACGCTTCAAAAGTCAAATGCGCTCCCTCCCTTCTGAGACTTACAGCGTGCCAAAACAGCAGTTTACTTCCACATATCCAAACAGCAGTTTACTTCCACATACTGTATATGGCATCACAATACCTGGGAGAACCCTTTTAACCATTTTTGGGGTGTGTGTCTCCAGTGGCAAAAGCTGGGCACGACATATTTCCCACTAAAATGTAACATCTAGGGAAAAATTTTAATTTTTACTTTGCACCATCTGCAGCACATTCATTTATGGAAAAGACCTGTGGGGTGAAAATGCTCACTACACCCCTTAATAAATGCCTTGAGGGTGTAGTTTCCAAAATGGGGTCACTTCTCAGCGGTTTCTTTTATTATTTCACATCAGAGACTCTGCAATTGTGAACCAATACTGTGTAAATTGCCAAATTAGGCCTCAATTTCGCATGGTACGCTCTCACTCCTGAGCCCTGTCGATAGTCCAGGCAAAAGATTAGGGCAACATGTAGGGTGTTTCTAAAACCGGGAAACACAGCATAATAATTAGAGAGCTGTCTTGTTATGATGGCACCCCACATATTGGCATATCTATGGAAAAAATAAAATTTTCACTCTGCAACATCGAGTGCACACTAATTTCTGCAAAACACCTGCAGGGTTAAAATGCTTGCTACACCCCTAGGTGAATACCTTGAGGGGTGTAGTTTCCACAATGGGGTCACTGTTTTACTCTCACTGGGGCTTTGCAAATGCGACATAGCAACCAGAAACCAATCCATCAAAATCTGTACTCCAAAAGCCAAATGGCACTCCTCCCTTCTGAGCCCTACTGTGTGCCCAAACATCAGTTTATGACCACATATCGGGTATTGCCGTACTCAGGAGAAATTGCTTTACAAACGTTGGTGTTCTTTTTTTCTTTTATTTATTGAGAAAATAAAAAATGTTGAACTCAAGCTAAGTCTTATTGAAGAAAAAGGATTTATTTTTCTTTTCACTGCTCAATCCTAATAAAATCTATAAAACATCTATGGGGTCAAAATGCTCGCTACAACCCTAGGTAAATACCTTGAGGGGATTTGTTTACAGAATGGGGTCACTTGTGGGTGGTTTCCACTGTTTTAGTCCCACAGGGGCTCTGCAAATGCAACATAGCAACCAGAAACCAATCCAGCAAAATCTGTACTCCAAAAGCAAAATGGCACTCCTTCCCTTCTGAGCCCTACTGTGTGCCCAAACAGCAGTTTATGACCACATATCGGGTATTGCCTTACTCAGGATAAATTGCTTTACAAACGTTGTGGTTCTTTATTTCTTTTATATATTGAGCAAATTAAAAATTTTGAGCTAAAGCTACGTCTTACTGAAGAAAAAGGATTTTTTTTATTTTCACTGCCCAATTCTAATAAAATCTATAAAACCCCTGTGGGTTCAAAATGCTCACTACACCCACAGATTAATTCCTCAAGGGGTTCACTTGTGGGAGGTTTCCACTGTTTTGTCCCTTCGGGAGCTTTGCAAATGTGACATGGCCTCCGCAAACCATTCCTGCTAAATTTGAGCGCCAAAAGCCAAATGGTGCTCCTTCCCTTCCAAGCCCTGCCGTGTGTCCAAACAGCCGATTGGACCACATTTGGGGTGTTGTTTTAATCGGGAGAAATTGCTTTACAAATTTGCAAATGCTTTTTTTCCTTTAGTCCTTTTGGAAATTAGAAAAAAATATCTAAACCTACATTTTCTTTGAAAGAATGTAGATTTTAATTTTCACGGCCTACTTCCAATAATTTCTGAAATAAATATGTGGGGTCAAAATGCTCACTATACCCCTAGATAATTTGAGGGGTCTATCTTCCCAAATAGGGTCACTTTTGGGGGATTTCCACTGTTTTGGCACCGCAAGAGCCCTTCAAACCTGACATGGTGCCTAAAATATTTTCTAATAAAAAGGAGACCCCAAGATCCACTGGGTACTCTTATGATTCTGAGGCCAGTGCTTCAGTCCATTAGTACACTAGGGCCACATGTGGGATATTTCTAAAAACTACAGACTCTGGGCAATTAATATTGAGTTGCATTTCTCTGGTAAAACCTTCTGTGTTTACAAAAAAATGGATAAAAATTTAATTTCTACAAAATTTAATTTCTACAAAACTTTGCTTTAATTCCTGTGGAACGTCTAAAGGGTAAAGAAACTTTCTAAATGCGGTTTTGAATACTTTGAGGGGTGAAGCTTTTAAAATATAAAATTAAGCTTTCTAATATAAAAAAAGCCCTCAAAGCCGCTTCACAACTGAACTGCCCCCTGTAAAATTAGCCTTTTGAAATTTTCTTGAAAATGTGATAAATTGCAGCAAAAGTTCTAAGCCTTGTAACGTCCTGGAAAAATAAAATGATATTAAAAAAACAATGCCGATCTAAAATAGACATATGGGGGATGTTAATTAGCAACAATTTTGTGTGGTATAACTGCCTGTCTTACAAGCAGATACATTTAAATTTAGAAAAATGCTAATTTTTGCAATTTTTCACAAAATTTTGGTGTTTTTCACAATTAAATACTGAATGTATTGAGCAAATTTTGCCAGTAACATAAAGTCCAATGTGTCACGAGAAAACAATCTCAGAATTTTTGGATAGGTGAAAGTATTCCAAAGTTATTACCACATAAAGTGAAACATGTCAGATTTGAAAAATGAGGCTCTGTCAGGAAGGTCAAAAGTGGCCAAAGCGGGAAGGGGTTAACTACCATAAAAAATAACTACCTCAAATAAATACTGCCGACTTCATTGCTGCATAACTGACACCAACAAAATTCTGACGCTACCAGTATCAATCAATATCCGATTCAACTTTTGATCCTGAGGTGAATGAGCTTTAAGATTGTATCAAGTATAAACAGCGAAACAAAAATGGTGATTGCCTATAGCTAGATCACGTGATATGTTGTCTTGGAAGTTAATACTATACGTTTTATGGTATGTGTCCACAGGTGACTTTGGTGGAATGGGAAAGAAACAACCTGTAAAGATTATGCACCAGCAGAGATATTGGAATGTGTAGGGTTCTTCAACAGCAATGTGACATTACTCTTTTATTATACTGTTGTGTATAAGTTATTGTGTCATTAAGAATCTTTTTACACCAGCCCATTTTGGCCGTAACGACGAGCACCAATCAACGAGACCGCTTATTGATCGGCGCTCGTTTGCTCCTTTCACAAGGATCTATTATCAGTAATATATGGGGACGACATAAGCGCTCGTTACTATGATCTCTCATCCTCATATATTTTTATCATGTCGGCAGCACGTCTCCCTGTATACACAGGGAAATGTGCTGCCGACAACGATATATTCTGCTGCAGAAACGATACGATCAGCCAATGAACAAGCGTTTTATTGTCCATCGGCTGATCATTGCCCTCTTTACACAGAGCAATGATTGGAAAAGAGCGTTCTGTGAACACTCGTTTGCCCAATAATTGGCCCATGTAAAAAAGTCCCTCTATGTTTTAGTAGTCACACAGTACATCTAACATGCATCTAATTATACAGCTGGATACTGTGCAGTGTCATTGTTTTTAGCATATACATCTATAAAGAAGTATAAATCAATTAATAAAACAATGTACTATATTTCTGCCCTTGTTGTTGGTGATGATGGTTGTATTTATTATTTTTACTACGTGTAGTTAATTTAAATAGCACTTAGAAGTGATTTTGCCTTCTGTTGAACAATAGAAGTGGTTTTGTTTGATACAGCATTTAAGCAAACAGCGGTTATAAAAGAACAGCGCTAAAGAAAATATGTTAAGATGACAACCTCAGACTATAAAAAGCCATTTGCTATTTACTGCAAAACACTGTCAAAATTAGTCATGATGATAATCCCACTTGGTATTTTCATTTGAGTCACAGGCTCCAAAATAAGAGCACATTTACTGATAATTAGAGATGAATAATCCTCTATCCGATCATTTTTCTAATTATTTGTGATGCTGTGATTCTATTTTGTCCAGAATAATTTGTCCCTTATGAACAAATTTTCTAAAATTCAGCTTTCATGTTCTAAAAACCAAATAAAGTTGATGAATGGTGAAATGTGAGAGAGTACAGAAGTATCGTGCCCACTATGTGACACTCTGGTCCCTTACATGGGGTTTTCTAGCTCTTGGTTGATGCAGATCCCACAGTAGACCAATGACAAGCATTGATTGAGAAGACACATAAATGGAGAACTACTACCTTACTATGGAACATTACAAGGACAGTAGTACCTTATTAGCGAGATAGTAACCTGTATGTTTTGAGAGGTGTGAGCTGTGACTTCCTGCTAATCTGAAATCGACAACATATGCATGAATGCCTTAATTGTCGCCTGAAATCATTACTACATCATTCAAATGCAAAATTAGTAAATAGTTGTATCTAGGCTTTTCTTCACCCAGGGTAAAGATTCAGTTTACAGCCCAAGCCCTGTTTTTAAATAAGCAGATTGTTGGTGACCCCATCCCTCTCCCTCGGGCAGCCAGCACCCAGGGCACATGCCACCAGCAGTCAATTATATCATTGACCCTTATTTTGTTATTTCTTTCTCTTTACGAAGTAATTTTTGTCCAGTTTTTGAAACTGGACCACACATAGCTTTAGAACAGTTACTACACATGAAGTTTGCAAGCATTTTCACGGAACATGTGGCTAGAGCTCCATGGCAGCACAGTGTTGCCCACTAGTTACCGCTAAACTGTGGGATTATAGTGAGCAAAACCTAATGTTTCTGTATGAAAAAAACATTTAAAAAAACATGGTTGGATTTGTGCAAGGTAGCAAGGTAGCTTGAAGGGATTTTTTTTTTTACAGAAAACCACTGAAGTTGCAGAGTGGTTGTGTTGATTCTATAGTTTTATCGCGATTCATGGTGGAGTCATATCTTAAACA
Source organism: Rhinoderma darwinii (assembly GCF_050947455.1). Taxonomy (NCBI): domain Eukaryota; kingdom Metazoa; phylum Chordata; class Amphibia; order Anura; family Rhinodermatidae; genus Rhinoderma; species Rhinoderma darwinii. The sequence goes on along the minus strand of NC_134689.1, from coordinate 308,385,192 downwards.
TACACATGATCCAGATGAAAAAATATATAGAAATATACAAGAATCCCGCTCTCATTTCTTGTTTGAGGGAAAAAAAGCAAAGCAAATGCCTGACTGGTTCCACTGCCCAAGATTACTTTTCTGTGACCCAGGACTGGAAAGGTTTCAACAGGCAATATCACATTTACAAGAACTTGTGATGTGTTTGGCACTTCTTTACATCTATCATGAATTCAATTTCCATATCATATGATGCAATGCATGAAAGAAAATACATAAAATTTCATTATCTGCTCCTCAAATTGTCACTCGGTTTTCCAATTAAATCATGTTAATTAAAAAAAAACACCTTTTACTCAATTCTAGAATAAGATTCTTGAAAGCTGAGGCTTCGGCCTTAGGATCTGTATCACATGGATATCGAATTCGGTGGTAATGCATTTCAATGGGACCATACATACCACTGTATAAAATGTGAGTCAATTTCTCCGATTTCCCGTTAAAGAATCACAGCATGCTCTTTCAGAGTTTTCCTGAGGTTTTTTTTAGCACACTGTACCCCACACAGAACTAAGACCATGCACAATACATTTCAGTATTACACATATTATGGGCCAAAATGCACACAGTCACGGGCATTAGACTAAACAACAAATTCTTTAAAAAGAAATTAAAAAATTCCAAGACTGCCGTTCATATAATATAATCTATGACTTTTAAACAGGCCCCTGTACTATAAACGTAACTAATTAAATACAAGATTCGTTATAAAAAAAAACATTAACAGGAAAAACACTTGTCCTTTCTGTCACAGATGTTCAGGGTAATGTTTAGTACCTTCTGACTTTACTTAAAGGGGATCTGTCACTAGTTTATTAATTCCCTATCTCTTAACCAATATAATATCCACTATGATGCTCATAACTACAGTGCTTTTTTTTTTAAACGTTTACTATTTGCACAGTTATGCTATTTTTCTAAATATGCTAATTTGGGTATACTTGCCAAATGGGGGTTACTCATAATTTTCACGCTGGTCGGCATAATGTTTTCTGTATGACGCTGTCCAATCAGCATCATACAGTTCTCCTCTTTCCAGCCCAGCAACATAGCGTGATCATATAGTATACAGTTTCCATTCCGACTGTGTTTTCAACTGGTGATATCTCTAGTTGTGTCACAGCTAGAACTGCGATCATGGTGCCATATGAAAGATTATAATCTCATCTTTCATATGCCACCAGAACCACACTGTGTGTGTGAAGCAGCTTCATGCTGATAGGGCAGCGTCAGAGGCTGTGAGGTAGCTCCGCCTCAGGAGAATCGCTGGTGTTGACACCCACTTGTCTAGTATAGCCTCATTTACATATTTAGAAAAAAGCTCATAACTTCTAAAATAATAAACTTTTTGGGACACAATTTTCACTAACACTATCAGTGTGACAGCGTCTATTAGATTATCTAGGAGATTAGACATTACTAAACTAGTGACAGATCCTCATTAACATATCACATGATTTATATAAAGGATAACAATAGCGTATTTAGATGTCGTTGTACGATTTTTTAACTTTGGGCGGCAAACACACTTAAAATGCCCTATGGGAACTTGGTTTTACAAATAATCTACCATTTTATTTGCCAGCCCTTTGTTTCATTCTAAAGCATGCTGCCCTTGTACATCAGATACAAATCAACAGTGCTGAACAGTTAAATAACACAGATGCATGTCATAGAAAATAAAGTGTTTATTAAGAAACTGTATATAATGAATATATTTAGAATACACAAGAATTGTGTAACCAGTTTCTATATTATGGCACAATATTCATTGTATTAAAATTACATTTTTTTTTAAATAGGCTGAGTGTGAGGTAATAATATTAATTAAAATATCAGCCTTTAATTTCAATTCAATAGTAATTAGATAATTGATCCAATAAAATGGCAAAAATAAAATAAAATTGTAAAATAGAATTTCCCTGCAGTTCATTAACATGGTACATTACATTGTTTTGGTGATCACTAAATTGTTGAACAGACTGTTTATGCTTAAAGTGAAGGTCCACCTTTTAATATTGGCTCTATAGTTAGCAAATGTATAAGAAGTATAATATATCTTTATTACCTTTTCGTGTTTTTGTGCAGCGTAAAAAAAAAACGTTGGCTATGTAATATGATTCAATTTGGCTATACACAGTGGAAACCATCTGGTGTTCCCTTTTGCCCGTGTCCCTCAGTTGTGGGTGAGGCACAGCTGAGGTGTCAGATTTTACACCCCAAATCGCCCCCCCATTTCAATGGGAGGCAGAGTTTTTTTCTTTCCCCTGGTGGCTTTTGGCATGTTCTTTCTTCGATTGGTTTCCGTCTCTGACCTCCCATTGAAATCATTGTGAGGCAGAGACCTGCAGCGTTCGTTTAGAGCGTTTTTTTTCCCCACGGGTTTTGCTTTAGATTCAACAACCGCGGTCAAAAAAAGTGGCAAAAAAACGCTGAAAAAATCAACACTGGCAATTCAAATACGGCCTCCAATTCCCTGAAGAAAATTTGAAGTAGATTTTTTCTGCCTGTCAAAAAAGTCTGTGTGAACTAGGCCTAACTGGTGGTTTAGCAATATACGGATGCAGCCATCTTTATTTTGACCCTGATAACTTTTTGCAGCTGGATATCACAAAACAAAAGCCATTGAAAAACCATTAAAAAAGCCAAGCTAAAGTTTCTTGACACTGTGTATTTAATGTGTTAAAAGTCAAGATAAAGATAGCTACATCTGTAATTGACTAATTTTGTGCTTATTTTGCTGATTTACTGGGTACAGGAGACAAATCTTAAGATAAATTGAGGTAATTTTGAAAAATCTTAGAATGGACTACAACCGAGGATGAGGCCTAGGCATCCACATATGTTGGCTGGTGAGGCCCCAGTAGAAAAAGATTATCAATAGTATAATATTAAATAAGATAGTCATTGATAGCATATCATTAGGATATGCCATCAATGTCTGACCGGTGGGAGTGCGGCCACTGTGACCCCTGCTCTGTGTCCTTTTGTTTACACTTGCCTTTTCCCGAAGGCCCCATGGTCATTCATTGACTATAATGGATATGACAGGGGAAGAAGTGTCATGACGCTTTATTAACGTCACTACCACTTTGTTCCAATGATCAGTGGTGGTCACACGGGTCAGATCTCCACTAATCAAATGCTAATTATATGCCATCAATGTCTGTCATACTGTAAGCCAACTCCTTTAATAACAGAAAATGAAATCACATACTGTACTTTATTATAAAAATAATTTCCTATGTAAATGGACTGATCTTATGTAGTAAAGTTTCAATTTTGACTCAAAAACTGTTTTTATCCGTAAAACATCAAAAAGCATTGCTGAAAAATATTAATATAGCTTTATCTTCTAATAATGGATTGTGTAAATATCTCGGTCAGCTGTGCTTACTAGCAGATGAATACAGTATATGTAATATTAAGTAATCTAATAAGAAAGTCTAGCCTCATCAATAGTAGCTACGTCATTTTTTTTCTTTATTTAACTCTACACAAAGGGCAGAAAGTAAAAAAATGTAACACAGATATATTACGAATGTTCTAAATTTTACATTTGCTGATTCAGTGTAGCCAATATTAGAGAAAGATGGATCTTAACATTAGTAAACATAGCCAAATATGCAAGCTATTATATTTGTACTGATATGTTCCCTTTAAAGCAGAGCTGTCATCTGGTCCCTTACTATATTTTATTTGTTTTCTATTTAGTGCATTATGCCCAGTATACAAGACAAAAAAATTGGGGTTTCTACAGATCCCTGTTTACAGAGGGAGCTATATTTATTTTATCACATTGTTCGCTCACAGGTGGGCATATACCATAGAGAGGAAGTAGCTTTCTAAGATTATGCATATCTATCATGTACGCTCAACAAAGCACTCAATCCAAGCCAGGAAGTCCTCTATATTGGCCTGAAATCAAGTGCCCATGACATGTGTACTTCTCCTGAACCAGTGTGGGTTTCCTCTACTTAAAGGGGTTGTCCACTTTCAGCAAATTAATATTATTTTTTGTCTCGTGAAAAGTTATAAATTTTTCCAATATACTTTCTGTATTAATTCCTCATTGTTTTCAAGTTCTCTGCTTGTTGTTATTCAGTAGGAACATTCATTATTTACTTACAGTGGATACAATTTTATCCATAGTCATGTGATGGACACACAGGTGCTGGGGTCGTTAGAAAACTTATGGTAGCTCTGATACAGATACTGTAACTGTAACGAGCAGTGCACCTGTGTGTCCAGCACATAACCATGGACAAAACGTTATCCACTGGAAGCAAACAATGAATGTTCCTACTTAATGACAACAAGAAGAGATCTTGAAAACCCTGGGGAATTAATACAAATAGTATATTGGAAAATTGTTTAACCTGTAATTGTACAAAAAAATAACATTAATTTGATGAAAGTGGACAAGCCCTTTAAGAAAAAATCCTCCTAGCATACCCACCCCATGTTTTTTTGTATTGTATTCATAAAGTTCTGTATACAAAGAAAATATTTTATAGGACCCTATGACGAATGCCCTTAAATTGATATAAATTAATGATTATGTTTACCTCTCTTAAATAATATGAATGTGATATAAAATATAACAAAGTGGAATTTGGCACAATTTAACATTTTAAACAGAATATCTTCAATTTTTTTTTTTTAAACTGTAGATTTTATTCAGAAATTGAATGTGTAATATAAGCAAAATATTTCTCTAATATCCATTATTTAATATTATCTGGAATAATTATATTTGGGTATATTATCATACAAAAACAGCTTTTGTCTGTAGTAATATTTCTAAGTGTTCATACATACAGACACATTTTCAGGCACAATGGTTCAAAGGAACGCAGTTTGGGATTTTTTGCATTGTTACTTTTATATTATATTTATATTATATGGGTATTTTCAGGCTGATGGACATTGTGAGCTGTATGTCTGATCCTGCTTAATACTACATATTCTATTCACTATGACAAAGGAAAAATTTACTTGGCAGATATTTCATGGCAAATAATGCAATTAAAAATCTATGGATATGTTGGCACAAATTACAATTTTCTCTATCTGTAGAGCTTCCTTTCTTTTCCCTTTGGCAAAAGAGATACTGTTACAGGGATTGTAGAATCCGATGCTGAATAATGAAGTGGAAACCATGCATATTAAACAAAGTGAATGACAGAACATTGGTTACAAATTAAGTAAGTGCAGCATTAGTTTTGCTGTTTAGGTGTCCTATTTCCTTTTTTTTTTTAAATAAAATAAAAAGTTTGCATGACAGCCTAAGGCTTCATGCAAACCACCATATACCGGCTTCAAACAAGTTCTGAGTTGGGCCCATACCGTACCTTCATATGACTCCAATATGATACGTAGGAATTGGCATGTTCCAATAAAAGCCATATTACAAAGATATTCTCCCCTAGAAGAATTGCCTCAATAGGAGAATACTTCTATAGCACGGTGCCATATAGAGGCACCAAACAGTGGCACACAAAATATGGCTCCATAGTACAAAACCATATATACTCCATGTGCCACCATAAGGCTTCTGTTCACATGGAGCTTTTCTATATGATATATAGATGTGTCCACCCTTAACTTTTCTTGAATTGCACTGTTATATAATATGTCATGATACCAATTCAATACATTCTCTCGCAATTCAGTTAAAAAGTAGACTCCCATATTAAAATGATATGTTTTTTTTTTAACATGGGAGTCTACAGGCGACAAATAACTAACAGATTGCACCCGTCAGGGACATATTCTTTTGAACACGTTTGTTTATTATCTCACGCCATGCATCTCGGGATATGTCAGGTTCAGAGGTAAGTTAAGGGAGGACACGTGTACTGCATGTTTGTTTGAGATCTTAGTGTGGTTATGCTTGGTCTAACTCTTCTATGTTCACCCTGATTTGCATCGAACTGACAAAAAGCTAAACAAAGGATACTAAATTCTAACTACATATTTGTCTAGTCATTTAAAGAACTTTTATCCACCTCTCACTATTTGGGGCCCTTTCACCATTTGTCATCATGGTTAATTTTTTTTAAAGATTACTGATGATAAACATTTTGAGCTATGGTTTATAAAGGGTGAATACAGTGGAGTTTGAAATTCCATGTACCATTCCCTAAAAAATACCAATTTAAGCAAAGCAAATATTGCTTTTCATGACTGTATAATTTGTACCTCACATGATGCCCCCCCAACACACATCTTACCCCTAAAAAAGGAAATAATACAAATAATAAAAATTCTGACGCACAAAAGATTTGTAAAACATTTCATTGAAAAATAATTACAATTTCTCCTGTTAAAAAAAGATTTCACTTCTCATTGTGTCGCTTGCACAGTAGCAGAAACCTACGATGACCTTTTCTTACCAGTCTTCATTATTTAGAGACTTCCATGACATACAAGGCCCTGCTTTATGAGATCTCTTTAGGTTGCCATTTCAAATGGTGATGACATCATTATTAAGGTGATGTGAAGTCACAGGATCACAGAAAACTCAAACACAGATTCCAAACAGGAAAAACACGACTAAGGATTTTTTTTTTTTTAAACAAATACAACTAGTGTTTATTATAAAGATGGCTCCTTTCGAGTCTGTCTCCTTTGTTTTATTATAAGTTGCTGCTCCTGCTGCTGTTGCTGTGGCATGTCTGGATAATTTTGAAAGCAGTAGCTACTGTAGTTAAAGCAACATTTATCTTTTGACAGAAATACGTTTCCGTCGTATCAAAAGTTTACAACAGAGGACTAGTGCAGTCTTGTGAAACCTTGATCCAAAAGTTTTCTGTGCCTCCCTTCACATTTTGAGAGAACAGCCTAAACTTGACAACATAAACAAGGAACTTTAGAGGCTTAAAAGACGTGGCGTCCTTTGCTGAAATAAACACCGACGTCGTGAACATAAATGCCTTGGTTAAGAGGTTTGGGGTGTCCGGGAAGGCTTATTGTGTTCAACATATATTCTCTGAAACCTAAAAAAAAAAAGAAAAAACAAAGGCAAAATAAAGGAAGGGAAAACAAAAATAGGAAGGTACTTTAAGGAAAAATAAGCAAATAAATATTACGTAATAAATTAGTCCAGTGAGAGTAAAAGAGACAGGAAAAAGTAAATGGGCTTTTTTCAACTATCATACGAATTAAACAGTTTGCTGTGGGCAAATTTATTTCCTAATATAAGAAAGGGCCGTAATTTTAATTGCACTTTAAAATGTGTTGTTTTTTTTTAGTTAGGAAATAAGAGACAGACAGCAGGTCAATTATGATGGAAAAATGGAAAAGGCAAGTAAAAGTGAAAATATTTCATTATTCGCATAACATCTGTGCCAGAGCAGCTTGTTCATGGTAATGCAGTTTTCAAACTCATAAACCTCATGAACTATTTTTTTTTTCAAGATAATAGATAAGAAATATAAGAAATAGGCAGCTCAATTTAGCATCAACAGGAAAAAAATTTGTTCAGAGCTAGATCTTAAATAATGGCCTAAACCTGCCAAATTCACCAATTCAAATGTATTGCAAAAATGATGCAACAATGACATTGATGATAAGGATGACAATGAGGATGATAATAATTGTGCTAATGATTATTTTTTTTACTGCAAAACAACATAAATAGTTTATTATAGTAAGAAATGTTTGTGCTTATTTGCACATCACAGTCAGAGAAAAAAAATAAAATAACAAATGCTTGCTGCACTTTGTTGTTTCCGTAACTCCCATTCACTTCTATGGGAGTTACAGTAGTAGAGTACAGTAGCTCAATAAGTTACGTTGCTTTAAAAAACCCGTCCTACGGTGCACTGATGCAACGCCTGGATGCGGCGGCCAGGTGGGACGGGGTCAGAGGGCGAGTCATGACACAATCCCTTTAAGACTTTGTTCACACTAGCATCATGGTTTTCATTTAAAATAGAAGCTATGATGCTGGGAAGGATCCTTTGTACAATGGATGCAGTCACTGATGGACTTTACTGACTTTAATGGAGCATGGTTCTGCCGGGATCCAGTATTTTGGACTGCCAGAATAATGTGGCTGTGTTATATTTGTCATGAAAAATACTGGAAAGCTTTCCTTAACCCCTGACGAAGGTTCACAACGCAAATGTGAACGGAGCCGGATGCTCACTTTTACAATGTCGAACCCCAGTTATTAGAAAATGTATATACTTTCTCTGGGGAACTAAAGCATATTATAAGAAGTAGTGAATATTGTGACTACTTCAGATAAAAATGAATATACAAAAAGTATAAATTTGCATAGGTTCGATCACAGCATTTCCATTGCGTTTCCTGAGATCATTTCATGCCATGTTTGAAATCTGAATGGTGCTTGAAGATACAAAGGGATCATCTGGGTCGGCAGCAGATGCAAAAAGGCAGTAGTAAATAAATGGAGATGTATCCAGCACTCGTAGTATAAAACTTCTTATTTTATTCGGTCAAGTTTAAAACGTGGTTTAAAATATTGAGGAAGACATAGCTATGATTAAGAGCCGGAGTGATTTGAAACGCGTCAGCGTCTTTGTCAATATTTGAAACCATGTTTTAAACTTGACCGAATAAAATAAGAAGTTTTATACTACGAGTGCTGGGTACATCTCCATTTATTTAATACTACTTCAGAAGCTAAATGGCCAACCAACACATAAGTTCTAATTGTGAAGGCATGCACTAGATCACTATGGACGCGACAAGAAGATGTGTGGATCTCCACGCATTTCTCAATATCTGACCAGTCATCTTTAACTATAAATATTTATGCCCTATGCCTACTTCTCAGTAGAGTAAAGTAAGGGATAATGCTGGAAATATTATAAAAGATACAGGCCAATGATATGGGGATTTCCTGGGTGGCTCAGTCTTAACATAGCAGTTTGTGTGAGAGAGTTTTATGTGTTTACTATATACCTAAGAAAGGGAATGTCAGTACTTGCATGAGGATTGCATATGAAAAAGAGCAGACTTAGGCATCCCAGATATGGCATCCATCGAAATCTATGGTCCCAAACTGTAAGGGAGGGCCATTGATAGACGGAGTCAGAAGGTGTAGAGAAAAAATGCAGTGTAATTACGGGTATTGGCGACAGGCTGAAGAGGATCAGGAAAGGAGTCAAGTGCATAGGATCTAGGAGATCTTTTATTGAGAAGACGACGCGTTTCTGGTCCGGACTGGTCCCTTCGTGAGGTCAGTATACTTTTCTCTCTTCACCTTCTGACTCTCACCTTGTCCCAGGTACTAAGGATTTAGCACCAAGGGACTGCAGTGGGTGGCAGCCGGCTATCTACACTTCACCACCTCATAATAGTCTCGGAGGAACGCCGCTATCCCCTCACCTTTTTGCTGTACTAACTCATTGATAGACGGAGTCACACAAAGGTTTTATTCACTGATTTTGCGTGAAACAGGATCAGAAAAACGTTATTATGCTTAATCACATGCCATATTATAAAGGTATTTTTGCCAGAATCCTACGTGGGAAGAATACAGTTCCTCACGGAGGCACTATATGGTGGTACATGCAGGCACCTGTAGGCACTCTGTGTACTGCAATACAGGCTCCATGCAAACAGAATTGCTGTGTGCATAAGGCCCAAAGGTGTGAATGGCCTGATGACATTGTACATGAATGCACTGTAGGATATGGAAGATTTGATTTATTCATTTAGTTTCTACGGCAGACCAATGCTTAGTTTCTGTAATAAATCTCCCACATTACCAAGCATGCTTCATACAGACACTGATCCAGCAGCAACTTTTAGGAGATCATGTATCCTGAATGCTAACAGGAAATCAACAGAATATGAAGTTTAAACGTATTGGTGGAGTTATAAACATCAACCTAATAACATCTAATATCAAAGGAATTTAATCAACGTTTATTATCTATCCACAGAATGACCACAGGAACCCCGACAATCACTTGTATGGAGGAATCAAGTCTCCCGTTCTCCCTCACTTGCATGACAGCCATGAAGAGGAGTTTGTATGGATTGGCAGTCAAGCATGAGTGGGAGTGCTCAGCTGTTTCCATAACCCCCAGCGAGTAGAGCGGAGGTAGTTTGTATACATTACAATTTACATGCCGTTTTTGAGGGCTAAAGAACTACTGTGAGAGAATTATAGAATTAAGTACAGCATATGCAAGAGACACTGCAGGAAGATTAAGAGGGGGAAAAGCAAGGCAAGAGTGAAATAATTACATTCAACATAGTCATGATTTTGTAATATAATGTATTGCTCTCAACTGGCAACTATTGAAAAATATAGACACTCAATTTTTTTAGTGTTTCATTTTTTCGTAAGAGGAGGTTCTTTTGACACCTGATTGCTATGTTTACCAGGAGCAGGACTTATGTATCATCTGACTTAAGATCTGAAGACCTGAAATCTGAAAAGGTTATATACTAGACAAATCCTTGAAAAGCAGTAGGTGGCAACCTGACATATTGTTGGGGCCTCAAATGTGGCCCTTAACTCCATCAAAGAGCCACACATCAGTTCAGCCGATTCAAGGGGTAAATACACACACATATGACTTTTTTTTACAGATATATTTGTATTCTCCATATATGTGTTCTTCATAGATTTTCTTTTACCTAAAACAGGTTTAGATAAAACAAAAATATATGTATATATATCTTCTAATATCTATTGTTCCCTGAAAAAAACCATAAGAAGGGAACACAGACTACCGGCATATAAAAAAGCACATACATACACACAGAAATCTATGCACAACATAGTGCCACCATAACAGAGGAGACAACCAAGTGGCTCTTCTCTACATTATGGTCGGACATGCCCTCGTACCTTATAATTATCCTATTAAAGGCAGCTGAATCAAATGAATTTGCCATCCCCAGGGCCAATACATCAGATACACAAGAGCTGCATGTCGCCCCCAGGTCATCAGTTGGGCCTCACTAGCTTAAATGACCGGTTTTTCCGGTTTTCACTATAATTAGGCAAAAGGGTTTTTGCATTGCTCTGGATCCACATAGTAGGATTATAGGTTGGACTTGATGTACCTGTGTCCTTTTTAACCTTAGCAACTATTTAACTACTGTATGTAACTATGTAACTACTGTATGTAACTATGTAACTACTGTATAAGTCAAATAAATTGAATTCTTGTGAGGACATGTGAATATAATGTTGTTGTTGTTTTTTGTATTATGATAGTGATGATTTGAAGAAACGTCGGTGTGAAATGGCTGAAGGAATAAAGTTCTATATGGGCATGGTAATTAAACTGACTGAATGTGCGGAACATCACCAAAGAGGTGGCAGAGTGGAATGTGAATTTCAATTGCTATCTTCCCACACATGCCATCATTTAACTGCAGGGATGTTCTACCCACCCTGAACCAATGTGAACATAGAGTACTAGATGAAAGAATAACAACAAGGATGTATACAATCTTCCTTAACAGCTTCAGTCCACAGGAGCTGGTTGAATAGATTCTTGAAGAGACCTGAACTGTTCCTTTTCATGTTTTATATAGTATTTGACAAAAATATCGAAAACTTCCAATTTGTATCAAAATGTGCCAGGACATTACTGTAGTGCAATCCATCCTCTAGTAAAGCTGAGTTTTGAACCACTTTAATGATATTTGGGAATATCATATCTAACGATAAAAATCAGCATACTGTATCTGCTAGTAGTCAGCACTGCTTTGACAAAATACAGCCTAAGGGTCCTCTTACATCGGCCAATATTGGCCGTAAAAATGAGCGCCGATCAATGAGACAGCTCGTTGATCGGTGCTCATTTGCTCCTTTCACAAGGAGCTATGTAAGGGGATGTGCAATTACACAGGGAGATATGCTGCCGACAACAATATTTTGTGTTGCGTTAACGATACGATCAGCCAATGAACGGGCTGATCGTAGCCCTGTTTACGCAGGGCAATGATTAGGAACAAGCATTCATATGAACGATCCTTAACTTAAATACCACATTTAGCTGAGGACTACCTCAGCTGTGGATTACCTACTGTCCTATAGATCTATTATCAGATAATTTCTTCTGTACAGAAAGCAGTTTAACATTTCATATGTAAATTTGCCAATTATGCAATTCCCTAATAGGATTATAAAGTATCATCAAAGGTGGAGGTTCACTTTAGTGAATATTTTTGAAAGATTTTCTTCACTGGGTAGCAAACCGTTTTAAATAAATTTTTTGGGGGGATTTTAAATAATGTTATATGGACCTAAAATATAAATATTCAAAACGTAATATATAGAAAAGTCCAAAGCAGCACTCAAAAACACTGTATGTGCAGAGCGGGTGCAAATTCCAAGATCCATGCTAAGGGACTTCTTACGATAAAATAAAGGAAAAGCAATTGCAAAAGTGAAAAAAGTGGTTTATTTAATTCATATGTGAGGTTTTAGTCCTGTATAGAACCTTTCTCAAGCCTTGAGAAAGGTGCTGTACAGGACTGAAACGTCACATATGGATTAAACAAACCACTTTTTTCTCTTTTTAAAACTTAATATAATTATCTTTCCAATTCCACTAAATTCTTCCACCACTAGTCTGCTGGGTCCGCTGCCAGTCTTATGTTATGAAGGGACATCACGTCACTGTAGATGAAACATCACGTTTCACAGCAGTTGCTGTGGTTATATGACCTCACAACATACATGACTCATGACATTCCAAACCAAGAGAACCAGGACATCCCAGGGACCAGCAGCAGGGGAATGGAGCAGAACTGGAAAGGTGTATTACAAAGTTTTATATTTTTGGTCCATACAACATTGGGCCAGATTTACTATTCAATATGCAGTTGTATCGGCCCGAGGGGAACATTTCTTCTGTTTCAAGAGGCAATTTATCAAGGCCCTAAAATTAGGGAACCAGGAAGGGGAGGGCCCAAACATATCTGCTGGAAGTGAGGGTGCCCGTATTATAGTTTTAGTAAATCTCGAAAATTATTTCTAATATTCTGGCTGCAATAAATGATGGTGCAGATTTACTAATACTGTATTTAACCCCTTCTCGACATTTGTTATATGGATACATCACGGAAAGCTAGTGCTTCCTGCAATTTGTCGTATCCATTCGACAAATGGTGGACATCGGCTCAGAAGCTGAGTCGGTGCCACCATCCCCGGGTGTCAGATATATGTTACAGCTGACACCCTGCTGTAATGGTGGGGTGTCGCAAAAAAACAAGCCTTCATACAGCTCCGTCAACTAAAAAATGAAAAAGTTATGGTTCTCACAACATGGCAACATAAAAAATACATTCTTTTTACAAAAGTAATTTTATTGTGCAAAAAGTTGTAAAACTATGCCAGAATTTATGTTTTTTGTTCACCTTGCCTCCCAAAAAATAGGATAAAAAGTGATCAAAAATTCACCCCAAAATGGTACCAATAATAACTACAGCTCGTCCTGCAAAAAAAAAAAAAAAACAGCCCTCATTACCACTACGACTATTAAAAAGTAAAGTTTGTTAAGGCTCCAATAAGTCAAGAAATAAAAAAATATGCAGTTGTGCCAGCCCGAAGGGAACATTTCTTCTGTTTCAAGAGGCAATTTATCAAGACCCTAAAATTAGGGAACCAGGAAGGGTAGTGCCCAAAAATATCTACTGGAAGCAAGGTGCCCGTATTATACCAGGACAACAACACATACAACAAAATATCCACACCCTGCAAAGGTGCAGGGTGTGGACCAAAAGGGGATAATAAACGACACCATTTATCAGTGCGACACTGGCCTGTGCAGAAAGGATTGCTTCACAGCGTAACAAATACCTGTCGATTATTTTATTGTTTTTTTTTAACGCCATTATTATACCACCTGACTATGCCCCTGATGTACTCCGCATAGCTTACACATGCCCCCACATTATAAACTAAAATATCAGTAAAACTCCAAACAAAACTACTACCAAGCAAAATCCACGCTCCAAAAGCAAAATGGCGATCCCTCCACTCTGAACCCTACAGCATGCCCAATCAGCAGTTTACGTCCACATATAAGGAATTGCCATACCCGGGAGAAGCCTTTTAACAATTTTTGGGGTGTGTATCTCTAGTGGCACAAGCTGGGCATGACATATTTGCCCAAAAATGGCATATCTAGGGAAAAATGTAAATTTTTACTTTGCACCATCCGCAGTGCATTCCTTTATGGAAAAGACCTGTGGGGTAAAAATGCTCACTACACCCCTAAATAAATGCCTTGAGGGGTGTAGTTTCCAAAATGGGGTCACTTCTTAGGAGTTTCTTTTATTATTTCACAACAGAACCTCTGCAATTGTGAACCAATACTGTGTAAGTCGCCAAATTAGGCCTCAATTTCACATGGTACTCATTCACTCCTGAGCCTGGTCGATTGTCCAGGCAAAAGATTAGGGCCACATGTAGGGTGTTTCCAAAACCGGGAAACACAGCGACACAGACTTAGTAGGTCCCTCTGCAGGGGAACTCACGGCAGCAGTAAAATGGCAGAAAACGTCACTTTGTGCCCCCATATAGATGTTAGGCCCTGTTTATGCCCCCATATAGAAGTTAGGCCCCAAGTTTGTACCCGCATAAATTTTGTGCCCTCAGATAGTGCCACACAGCCCCCTCCTCCCAGGTAGTGCCACACAGCCACCCTCCCTGGCAGTGACACACAACCCCCCTCCATGGTAGTGCCACACATCACCCCTCCCTGTAGTTGTAAGGCTTTTGTGTTCTCTCTAGGAGTGGAATCCCCAGCCAGAGCATTGCAGACGCTCTGGCTCGGGATTCCGCTTCAGAAGAATCCCCTGACGTCACTGTCCATATATGGACAGTGTTGTCAAGGGCAACCCAGAGCCATAGTCCTGGGCAGAGCACTACTAGCACTCTGTCTGTGACTCCTGCTCTGCTCCTGACATCACTGTCCATATATGGATAGTGATGTCCGGAGCAGAGCTGAAGTCCCGGGCAGAGCGCTAGTAAAGGCTCTGCTCCGGTACTCCGACTCTGGGGAAGCCCCTGACATCACTGTCCATATACAGCTAGTGATGTCAGGGGCAACCCCAGAGCCAAAGACCCGGGCAGAGCGCTGCTAGCACTCTGCCTGGGACACTGCTCTGCTCTTGACAACACTGTCCATATATGGACAGTGATGTCAGGAGCAGAGCAGGAGTCTCAGGCAGAATGCTAGTAGTGCTTTTTTTCCTTTATTTGTTGAGAAAATGAAAAAAATTTGCGCAAAAGCTATGTCTTATTGAAGAAAAAGTTTTTTTTTTATTTTCACTGTCCAATTCTAATAAAATCTATGAAACACCTGTGGGGTCAAATTGCTCACTACACACCTTGAGGAATTTATAATGGGGTGTAGTTTCATAAATTGAGTCACTTTTGGGTAATTTCCACTGCACTGCTACCTTGGGGGCTTTGCAAAAGCGACATAGTGCCCAGAAACCAATCCAGCAAATTCTTTGCTCCAAAAGCCAAATGGCGCTCCTTCTCTTCTGATCGTTGCCGTGTGCCCAAACAGCAGTTTAGGACCACATATGGGGTACCTCCGTACTCCAGAGAAGTTGCTTTACAAATGCTAGGGTTCTTTTTTTCCTTTATTTGTTGAGAAAATGAAAAATGTTGAGCTAAACCTACGTTTTTCATTTTCATGTCCAAATTCTAATAAAACCTACGAAACACCTGTGGGGTCAAAATGCACAGTACACCACTAGATGATTTCCTTGTGGGGTGTAGTTTCCAAAATAGTGTCTTTTTTGGGGTGTTTCCTTTGTTTCGGCATCACAAGACCACTTTAAACCTGATATGGTGCCTAAAATATATTCTAATAAAAAGAAGGCCCCAAAATCCACTAGGGGCTCCTTTGCTTTGGAGGCCTGTGTTTCAGTCCATTAGCGCACTAGGGCCACATGTGGGATATTTCTAAAAACTGCTGAATTTGAGTAATAAATATTGAGTTGTGTTTCTCTGGTAAAACCTTCGGTGTTACAGAATACAATTGATTAAATATGAATTTCTGTAAAAAAGTTAATACATTTGTAAATTTCACCTCTACATTTCTTTAATTCTTGTAAAATGCCTAAAGGGTTAAGAAACTTTCTAAATGCTGTTTTGAATACTTTGAAGGGTGCAGTTTTCAAATGGGGTGATTTATGGGGGTTTGTTTTGTATAGGCCCCTCAAAGCCACTTTACAACGGAACTAGTCCCTGTAAAAATAGTTTGAAATGTTTTTGAAAATGTTAGAAATTGCTGCTAAAGTTCTAAGCCTTGTAACGTCCTAGAAAAATAAAAGGATGTTCAAAAAACGATGCAAACATAAAGTAGATGTATAGAAAATGTTAATTAGCAACAACTTTGTGTGGTATTACTATTTGTCTTACAGGCATACATTTAAATGTAGAAAAATTAAAATGTTTGCAATTTTTCGCCAAATGTTGGTGGTTTCGCAAAATACTGAATGTATCGACCAATTTTACCATTAACTTAAAGTACAATGTGTCACGAGAAAACAATCTCAGAATCGCTTGGATAGGTAAAAGCATTCCAAAGTAATTACCGCATGAATTGACACATGTCAGGTTTGAAAAATAAGGCTCTGTCAGGAAGGTCAAAAGTGGCTGCAGCTGGAAGGTGTTAATATAGACAGCTTAGAATTAGACTAGATGCACCAAATTTATCAAAGTGGCTCATACTGGATTGTAAATTGTTTATATATATGGATTGTAAATTTGGCACACCTTTAGCCACGGAGTCTAACTTTATACCACCTCTTGGTTGGCCTTGGTTTTAGTCCACATTTTTCTGTCCAAATTTTGGCGTAATTTGGGGCATCTTAAGACACGCCCATTTTCTGCTAAGCCACATCCCCTTATTGGATGAGTTGCAAACATCTGTTCTTTTTGGCGCATTTCATTGATAAAATTATCTGTGCCAAAAAGAAGGTGCAACTTAGGCCAGAAATCTGGAGCCATAACAATAGTAAATCTGCACAGAAAATGTAGAAACCTACTCCCAAGTGTAAAGCCATCTAATATATTATCCTATCACTATGACTAAAAATGTAAACGAATAAATTTAAAAAAATTGCCAGTGTCATCAAGACGTAATTATGATACAGTACGTAAACCTAATTAACAAATTTGTCAAAAGATAGGAATTAATGTTATGATTGAGTATTCTATTAAACCAGACATGGCATTGTCACCTCCTAACATGTATAGAATATAAAATAGTTTTCTAGGTTTTATATTCAGCATCCAGATTAGAAATGTCTTATTGCGGCCAATTGGAAACGCAAAACGCCTCCTACGCTAGATGCCCTTTATAACAGAATCAAGGAGGTTAAGAGATTGGAATCACTGACGGCCTCACTGAATAATTGCGTAGACCGCTTTACAAGTGTGTGGAGGCTTTGGGACATGTACGACTCCTCTAGACCGCCATGAGAGGGACCATTGTTCTTAAAGTACATCCAGGTTTAATATAGAGAATAAGATATCTCCTAAGCTACATCTTTACCTTATCCCTTCCCTACCCTAGTGTGTCTGTCGATTGTCATGTTAGTATTGTTGGAATCAATCTTTACCTTATGTAGGCGATGGATACAGATGTGAATTGATGTAAAAGCTAAGCTTCACATTCCTTATTACATATTCAGAGCGGACAATAACCTCATTGATGTTTTTCTGATATATAAATGGATAATGGATAATCCGCACATGGAATCCATATGCTATACTGTGGTAATAAGGTGTTGACTTCTGTAAACATGATTAGTATACTATGCAAAATGTTTTTCTTTTGCTCGAACATGATGTATCTACTCGTCTGTATTTACTGCGGTTTTGTATTTTTATGTTATGATAAATGAAAATAAAAACATACAATTATAAAAAAAAAGAAATATATTAAAGCTAAGAAGATACACTATATGGTGGACAAAAGTATTAAAACACCTACACATTATAACTACTGGAGCTTTTATGACATCCCATGCTAAGTCCATAGGCATTAATGTGATGTTGGTCCCTCCTTTGTAGTTAAAACAGCTTCCCTTCTTCTGGAAAGACTTTCAATAAAACACTGATGTTGAATGAGACGGCCTGGCTCGCAATCTCTGTTCAGGGCTCTGTGTGGGCTAGTCAAGTCCTTCCAAACCAAACTCACCCAACCATGTCTTTATGAACCTTGCTTTATGCTCACGCCAGAGCAGAAAAGGCCGTCCCCAAACTGTTCCCACAAAGTTGGAAGCATACAGTTGTCTGAAATGTCTTGGTATGCTAAAGCACTAAGATTTCCCTTCACTGGAACTAAGAGACCTTGACCAATCTATGAAAAACAAACCCATAGCATTATCCATCCTCCACCAAGCCTTACAGTTGGCACAATGCAGTCAGCCAGGTAACATTTACCTGCCATTCACCAAACCCAGCCTCGTCCATCAGACTACCAGATAGAGAATCGTGATTCATCACTCCACAGAACACGTTTCCAGTGCTCCAGAGTCCAGTGGCGGCGTGCTTTACACCACTCCATCCATGCATGCAGCTGCTCGTCCATGGAAACCCATGTCATGACGTTTTTGTGCGGATGTTACTGCCAGAGGTGGTTTGGAACTCTGCAGTTATTAAATCAGCAGAGCCGCAGCACTCAGTGACGCCACTCTATATTTTTACGTGGTCTGCCACTTTGTGGATTAGTGTCTGTGGTTCCTAAACACGTCCACTTTGTAATAATGCCACTCACAGTTGAACGTGGAATATCCAGGAGGGAAGAAATTTCACGAACTGACTTGTTGCAACGGTGGCAACCTATTCAAGTACCACGCTGGAATTCAGTGAGCTCTTTACAATAACCCATTATTTCACAAATGTTTGTAAAGACAGACTGCATGTCTAGGTGCTGAATTTTATACACCTGTGACAATGAGATTGAATGAAATACCTGCATTGTATGATTAGGAGGTGTGTCCAAATACTTTTGTCTATACCAGACATGGGCAAACTACGGCCCGCGGGCCACATACGGCCCGTTAGGCTTTTTAATCCGGCCCGCCGAACTTGTCCAAATTATAGTAAAAACCTCCTTTTTTTTCCCCTTTCCCTGCAATGCCCACGTTTTCCCAATAGATGGCGCACTCAAAACACATTGACCGTTGTTAATGTGGCGCGTATTTCTCTTTATTTCACTTTAATTTTCACTTCGTTTCACGTCACCATTAAGCCCTTCTGTGAAAATGAGCGGACCAAAGAGAAGGAGTTTAACACAAGTAGATATTATTGAGCTTGAGTATTTCGTTGTGTAATAATATGTTTTGAATGTTGAAAGTGATTCCATTTTTCAATAAATGTTGATTTCTTTAACTTTGCACCTTCGATTGAAACTTATTAAAAACAGACGCAATCTTGATAAATCACAGTGCGTATGTTATTTTAATCTATTTACATTTCCTCCTCCCAGTATCTGCGAAATAGTATGTAAATGCCATATCTTGCATATTCCTTGAGACAAATTTATTAACTGATAAGGGCTATTTTTCACATTTGAAAGACAGTTAATAAATTGGGTTGTAGTGTTCTTACTGTGCTATGAGGTTTGCACACACTACATTTAATGCTTTAGTATATCCGGCCCAAACACTCCCTCCAAATGCTCCTGGCCCGGCCCCTCTGTCAAATTTTAGAACCCATTGTGGCCCGCGAGTCAAAAAGTTTGCCCACCCCTGGTCTATACAGTATATTTTTGAATGAACAGAAATCCCCTAATATAATATTATGATTCCCCTTTATCTGTGGGGTCATCTAATAATAATAATATGTACCGCTGATGTGAATTTCAAATATCCCATTATTTTCCTGCAAACTTATCATTGGAGTCAATTTCAGATGACCCCAATACAGCGGCATATCAGAGTCCATATTGCGCTGCAACACCCATTCTACTTAACCAAACCTAGATCATCATAGGTGCAGTTCCACTTTAAATGTGCCTTATACAAAAACATTGTCTTATTCTATCCTCTTCATCAACTTGAAAATGCACAATCCATCCAGAACTAGCACATGAATAATTTCCGCAGAATGGCCACTTTTTCTGTATTGGTATTTTTGCATTTTAATCTGCACGATTTTTATTTATTCACTTTACATAATGCATTAAAGATCAGGGAAAACAATATAAGATTTGTTAGAACATTTGAGATGTTCTTTAGCAGTTGCTTTAATACTCCCAAACTCTAGTAGATGACAATAAGTGCTGAGCATTAAATTGAAAGTGTTTATAAAACTAAGGTCTATGATAACACAGCGAAAAATGTGTGTGAAAGGGAGAGAAAATGGTTTTTCGTGGCTTGGTGCCCAAGCACTGTGTAAGCACTCTTCACTTTTTTCTGCTGCGTACCACTATAAAAATGAAAAAGCAGAAACCTCATTCTATTTTAAAATCTCTGTTCTTGTTCCTGACTTCTGCTAATGACATTTTTGTTTTTCAAATTAATTTATGTAAAATTAAAACAAGAATCTTACCATTCCAACTGTGCGATGATATACAAGGGGGAAATCCTTGGGAAGCCTGATTAGCACTTTTGAGGAGGATAGTTAATTCTTACTAATTAATAGTCATTTTATCTTATTTCTAATGCTTACCCAATTATTTCTGCTACATTACGGAAGGTTGTAATTGCAAAGTGAATAAACTAAAATAAATGAACACTGCAACGTAACAATGAACATATAGGATTCCAATTAACCTTTGGTATTCTGACTGCTAGAAACAGAAAATCAAAAGAGCTCCATCTTAGATGTTGATTTTAGGATTTTTTTTGTCAGGCAGATGGCCATAACCTGGATGATCAGCAAATTAAAGGCAGATAGAACTTTATGAAAATTATGTTGTGTTCCCTTCTCACTGCTACATCTGTTAATATTTATTTGTTCCTGGTTGTACATATTCATAGTGGTATCAGCCAAAAATATAGTCAGAAGACCAATCTGTTGAAATCTCATCGCTGATCGCTGCACCACAGCCACTTGGCTTTTACCAGACACAGTGGTACCCTTGTCTTTGTGCTGTGTCTGGTATCAAACATTAAAGGGTACCCAATTTTTCAGGAGATTTTCAAAAGAAGCTGTCATATGTGTATACATAAGGAATAACACTATTTCTGACCATTATATGACTTGTATTCTGCATTATTTACCAGTTTTCTCCTCTTCAGGCTCAAAACTAGTGGGCAGAGCCAAACGGCTATCATGTCTTCTATACACTGCGCACAGAGAAGAGGAGAATCCTGCTCTCCTATTTATCACATATCTAGAAGTTGCAGCAGCATAGAGATTATACAGCAGTAATGAGCAGTGTAGCTGAGAATCCAGAACTGAGGTGTAATAGAAATCTTTCCAGCAGTGTGTCTGTGTGTTTCTCTCTGCTACTACTTCCTTCCCTTTAACAACAGGGGATGGACAGCAGATTACAGGAAGGGAGACACCTAGTGGCAGGAACTTCACACAGAATTTGCATGGATAAAACAACTCCATTTTTTCAGTAAGCAAAATACAAAGTTGTCCTATATCAGGTATACTATTAGATGAGCATAAGTTGTTTAAAAAGTTAGTGTCCATTGAAGGAATTCATTATGGGATGAGCTGCAACGCCAGACATAGTGCATTGCCAAGGTGGCTCTGCGCCTGGTAAAATCCAAAGTGGCCAAGGTCATGGTCAAATGGGGTCATGATCACATGGGGTTTTAGCAAATCCTAGCAATGAGACATCAATTATTATAAGAACAAAACCTCTTTAATGTATTCTGTCATGATGCCTTGATGGGCACTGAAACTACCACTCTCAACATCCAGGAATTCCTGTAAGTCCTATATGGTTATGATAAGCTCATTTTCACTTCTTATATTAGGCATGGGAATATAAAAGCTTATGAAGGGTTATCTTCTAAATCATGTTAGTGTATATACATCTTTATGTACACTACAGGTTTCATTTAAATATATACGCCCTGTTGTGTCCTGTCAGACTGCACATGTGGCATGTACAATGTATTATGGTGGAAACATGTTTAATTGAAAACCTGAGCGTTAAATAGTAGAAATAAACCTTTCCATTTTATGAAGGATCGGCAGAGGTAGACAGTATTTTTTTCTAGGTGTCATTGACGGAATTAATTGGACTAGATGGTGACCTGACCAAGGGAAATCATTATTCACACCTGTACAAGAATATTGTAATGTGGTTTATGATAGCGTTTTGAAGGACTTTAGTTTCAGACAGTTTCATCTTTTCAATGACTCCTCTACTGGCTATTACACACAACTGGTTATGAGAGAGGAAAGTTATGTCTATAATAAAACATCTAGAGAAACCAGCGTCTGATCACCGCTACAAGAGGCAACAAAAGGAGCCCTATAAATGACACCACTATGTTTATCAAGTATAACGCTTGGCTACGACTTATTATCCATCTGCTCTGTACTTAGTAAAGAAAAATACGCTGTTTATTTTTTGGGTTTTTTAATGAAAGGCCGCTAGTAACAATTCCTTATTTTTTTTTAGATCCCTGCTTGTTGTCAGTGAACGGAAGGGATCTCCATTTATATTCTTAGGATCAAAGCCTGTTCAGATAATGTCTAACTAATACAGAGGCATTGCTCATTATTTCCTTACTGCAGAAGGACATACAGTCTGTCCTAATTCCCGTCACCTCACCTCAAGGGCATAGAATAAGGGCACATCAGCCTGGAAGCGTGAAAATGTTGTATTGCTGGAACGGTGTCTCTAACTTTGTGTATGCTTCAATAAAGAGTGCTGTATCATCTTTCATGCTTTAAAGAGCTCTCTCTTGTAACAAGTTGTGTCCTTGTGTTTGAAATGATCACGACAGGTTTTGAGGCTCTAGATTTAAACAAAAATCTTTCCATTCACAGACAGCAAACTGAGATCTTAAAAAGGTGAAGAATAAAAACATGTTATTGTACAAAGGTACTGCTTGATTTTCATAAAACCTCCAGTAAGGAAATATTGGGCCTCTTGCATAATATCTGCTAAAAATTCTCTATATTACCAATAGCAATTACATCACTTATTTTATTAATTGTTATGCCATGAAAAAGGAAAGCTGGAATCTGACTGCTGGTGGAAACATCAACCTACCTTCCATTGGTTACCACCTTCTCATGCATAATGCAGAGACACGAGGCGTTATAATCCGTTATAAGTAGTGTATACCTTGTGTATATTTGTATATAGATTTGATCTTTTACATTAGCTTCCATTAGGACCTGTGCATCGTTTGGATACTCTTGATAGAGTTACAGATTAACGTCTTCTTTTTCTTCTCATTTTGAATGATCCTAGTCACAGTTTATAAAGTTACCACTCCCCATGAATGGATTGTCTTAATCCTTTGACCAATGAAACATTTCTCTGTTGAAGCCTTGGGACCATTATATGGCATGGATATAACGGATACAGTTACGGATGAACGTTCTCTTATGTTGGATGCCTTAAGTTATAGCTGACTTAAAAGACATTGCACTTTATGGATGCTTTCCGCCACTAGATGGATGAGACATTCTCTTATAGAAGTCTCGGAACTCGTCTCCATTTGATAGTCTTTCTCTCCCTGGGTGGACTTTTCTAAAAGTCATAGGTATTTCCGATCTCATGTGATCTGTTGTAAAGACGCTCTGTCCTAATAGGTGCTCCACAAGAATTTTTCGGACAGCACTTGACTCTGAGTATTTTGGATCTACTATGTGTGTATATATATATATATTTATCATGAAAAAAAAGGCATGTAAAACAAGATGGTACAACAGGATGCCAAAAAATGATGTGAACCTAACCTGATGCGATGCCGATCCTGTAGCATCCTGTTGCCATAGATTTGCATTGTACTGAAAAACAGATACATCAGGATCCAGTTGTTCAACAGGACAGAAAATGAGACAGTCTCCATTTGTTTGTCAGGTTAAAAAGACGGGTTCCGAATTGAATTGAGGTTTATTGGATTCACAATCAAACATGCGGTTTCCAAAAAGTGCAAAGAATCATGTGTAGAGCGACAAATATTAAATAGTTTTTAGTGCATAGTTAGTGATGTTTTTCTTTCTGTTTTCAGTGACTCGGAGAGTAAGGTCCGAAATGGCCTTATATTTGCCGCTCTACACATGTTTCTATGCACTTTAAGGAAATCACATGTTTAATTGTGAATCCAATAAATATCACTTTAATTCATGAAACTGCTGAAGAGAGTGCCGTGATTGTCTTCTATTATTGATGCGGGAAATCCCTTTCATCAGGCACCTCAAAACTATGGATGTAGCCATCTTTATTTTGATTCTGATAACTTGCTGCAGCGTGATATCACACAACAAAAGCCACTGAAAAGTCATTGAAAAAGTCAAGATAAGGGATCTAGCCATTGTGTATTTAATGCGTTAAAAGTCAAGATAAAGACGGCTACATCTGTACATCGTGAGTGCATCCTATATTCTTGTAAAACTTAGACAAACGGACATTTCGAACCATAACGTAAGCCACATTGAAACCAAAGAGATCCGTTAACAAATCCGTTTGAAAAGGTAAAAAAAACAAACACAAACTGACGTTTGAACAGGATGTGCGAACGTGATGTGAAAGGTCCTTACACAGGGCTATAAAGAGTAGTATAAAGGCAAGTTCACACGCAGCAGAACATTTACTATGGGGAAATGGCTAGCAAACCCGCAACAAAATCCACATGCAAATTTTGTGCCTGAAAAGACATGGCTTTACAGCTCATACGGTATAGAATTGTAAATATTTAGTGCTATAATGTCTTATGGATTACCATGTTCTAGAATAAAAAAAAAATGGGTTTTGCTAACATGGAAGTGTGTTTTGTGCATTTCATATTGACAGGTTGATAGGTACAGTATATGGACCATTAGTGCTCTGGTTGATGGAGGCCGCCATGGAAGGAGTGCTGATCTGCTGATATCATTAATACCCACTTTTGCGGCAAATAGATCCAGAGCATTGTATTAATAGAAGGATTTAGGTTTCCTAGACATAAGGATAACTTTAATTCCATTTAAAAAAATAAAAAAGGGATGTCGGATAGCTACACAACCTACCCTAAATCTTCTATGATAGGTAGTGTCACATGGTGAATAGGACAGGACAATAATATATATATATTGTAAATCCACCTATCTGAGTAGGATATTTCTGTCTTACAAGGTCAATCCTTGCATCTAGCACAGGGAAAATTAGAATATGTTTTCACAGTGTAACTAAATGCTATGAATGCCCTGGATATCATTGAGAAGTGCAGCAAATGGGGTTTATAAATAGGTACAAATAGGACGGGAAATTTCAGCACATTAGCACTTACGTCAGTTCAGTTAGGCTGATAAATGATTGTTTGTCAGAATATGAAACAATAGTTCTCTATCAGAGCCGAAAATGTGTTTTTTTTACTGTGTTTATCAGTCAATGGGCTTCACGCCTCATAATGTCATACATAATAGCTGAGCATAATAAAGAGTTTGACTGCACAGTGAAAAGAAGCTTATTCACTGAAATAGTATCTGCAGTCATTTCTTTGACTTAATAAACACCCAGTTTTTCATCTAATACTATTAAGCTAAGACAAAACAGCACCTATAAATGTTACATCAATGTACGAAATGACCAAAAAGCATTACATTTTTACAAAATCAGATAACCAGCTATATTCATATTTTACAGCTCTTTAGACATACAATATAAAATGTGTTATTACGTAGATCTTAGTTACAAGGTTCGGATAGCACTAGGTAATGGCGTGGGTGCTTGAGTAGGGGCCCAACCCGATCCAGTAGAGAAAAGAAGTACTATGCACACCAATATGGAGTTATTTATACAAGCAAATCATTTATTTATTTGTAGCCAGTGACAGTGCGACGTTTCAGTCAAAACCTTGACCTTCCTCAGGCACTTTAGTCAATGCTGGTCCTGCGTCGCTGGCGCTGTAAGATTGGCGGATAAATAACTCCATATTGGTGTGCATAGTACTTATTTTCATTACGTAGATCTTAATCCCTGGGCTTTGGTCAACGTAATTTTTTAAAATATTATTTGCAAAGTAATTGCGCTAGTAGCTAATAAAGCTAATAACTACTTTAACCATTACAGTCGTCCTCATGGGGACCTTATGATTATGATGTTACTCTCTCCATAGGCAATGCTGGCCTCTTATCTTCATCTCTTAATGAGCTTTGACCACCTGGAGCGACAGATTATATAGGGCAGCATTAACATGATGTCATCCTGCGATGTAATAAATATTGAAGTACAGGGAACCATGTAATGGCACCAGCAAAATTATTAGAATGTCTTATGTAACAATATTTATACAAGTACAGGACTCTATATGATGACACCATATGAATAGACTCCAGTTTACATAGGGCAGCTTTGTTATGGTGTCATCCTGTGATGTAATATATTCTGAACTGCAGGGAACCATGTTATGGCACCAGCAGAATTATTTGAATGTCTTATGTAACAATATTTATATGAGTACAGGGCTCCATATGATGACACCATATGAATAAACTCCAGTTTACATAGGGCAGCATTGTTATGATGTCATCCTGTGATGTAATATATTCTGAATTGGAGGGAACTATGTTATGGCACCAGCAGAATTATTAGAATGTCGTATGTAACAATATTTATACGAGTACAGGGCTCCATATGATGACACCATATGAATAAACTCCAGTTTACATAGGGCAGCATTGTTATGATATCATCCTGTGATGTAATATATTCTGAACGGCAGGGAACCATGTTATGGCACCAGCAGAATTATTAGAATGTCTTATTTCACAATATTTATACGCGTACAGGGCTCCATATGATGACACCATATGATTAAACTCCAGCTTACATAGGGCAGCATTATTATGATGCCACCCTGTGATGTCATAATAATTACTGTAGCATATAGATGTTAAACTCCTGCGTATTACAATGACATGTTAGGGACACTTGATGTTTTTAGAAGGTCAGCTATGTTTGTTTGTTGTTTTGAAAGAGGTGCAATATGTTCTGCATGTTAGATAAAGAACAGTGGTTCTAGGAAGCTGGAGATCTGTTTTAATGGTGACAAGTCCACATTCACTATACAATAAAACTTTGCTGTTCTAGTGATGAACGATAAAAAGTGCTAGACATATCATATAGATAAAAAGTAATTTTGACCTTTAGACCATGTATCTTGTGGGACTTAAAACAGCTACATTGCTTAGCAGAGACTTTTCTACTGTATTTCTGATCATTTTATACATCCGACGTCACTAGATCGAAATGTATTATTTTATTATCCATTTAATTTCAATCACCTAATAATTCAATGGGCTTTAATATGTTTAAATATAAATACTATTAAAGTTGTTTTTTAATTAAGGCAACCCCTTTCCATATGCTCTATATAAAGTGTATTTGAAAATGTCATAACTTCCCATTTAACAAAACATAATCTTTATTTATTAAAACCAGAATGCCTTTTAAATAGCGGACATGAGATAGTCTATCACATGTGCATAGAATTGAATTACGCTATGGTTAACATTACAAGAAACCATTCAGCTTACCTGTATCTTTGTACGATTTTACATGTAGAGATTTGTAACCACAATAAAAAAAAAATATACGTATAATAATAAATGTACGCAGCAAACTCTTTGTGTGCTTGCCTGAATATTTTACAGATTTGATCCAATTTGCAAGGTTTGTATTGAAGTATTTCTACTGGCACTCTA
Organism: Rhinoderma darwinii; assembly: GCF_050947455.1. Taxonomy (NCBI): domain Eukaryota; kingdom Metazoa; phylum Chordata; class Amphibia; order Anura; family Rhinodermatidae; genus Rhinoderma; species Rhinoderma darwinii. The sequence continues at coordinate 308,357,345 of NC_134689.1, read as the reverse complement.
TAATTCATGTACTGTACACGTCAATTGAATCTTATACTGGCCTCCTAGTTACCCATACATGCTTTCTAACCATGACCACAATTCCTTCTTGTACAATATTGATCCCAGGCCCATTTACGGAGATGTTTATGACCACAATGCAAATACAAAACACTGTTGGAGATACTTAAGTAGTCAACAATGTCTAAGTCTGTAAAAGCTTTTCTCCCCATTAATGATTCAACAGTCCAAACCCAACCACCAAACCATGTAATGGGCAGAGCGGCAGATATCATTGCTTTAAGCCTTGTTACTTCCATTTGTTTCAGACAGTAGTTTGCCACAGTTTAACCAACATCATTTAAACAAGATTATAATTGATTTATTTTTACTTAAGGCAGGAAATGGCATTTTCTACAACCCATCTTGTATACGCAAGGGGAAATGGCTGAAGAAGCAGCCGGGCTTAGCAGCTGTTTTTATCACATGAGGAGGAAGACAGTTTGAGCTTCTTAGCATTGAAATCTATTGAGGATTAGGCATAAACTCACGATAACAGTTGCTCTATTCTCAGGGGCAATTTAGATATTTATTTAGACAGAATGCAAATGGCTGATTCATTGAAACCATATTTATGAGATTAAACAGCAAAAAAAAAAGTATCTGTGCCATATCTATGTAATTAATGCAAGTACCAAGCAGAGTAATGAGCTTTAGATGAGAGATTCAAAATTACAGGGAGGATATTACATGCATTGTACATATTTTTGCAATACAGAGAATTCATTTGTTGAGTTAAAGAATAACAGCAGATTTAAGGCATGAATATCTTAAAGTCTTTGGCTGTAAATAATTAAATGGCCATGACATTCCTAGTAGACATTTGACTAGTCTCTCCATTTTATTGGTAGCAAAACCTAGAGGTACAATTGCACCTGGTCCCTTTACTGGGTTGTGCAGTGATAAAGTCATGATAGGTATGAATACATTTCGTGTGTGCAGATTCTATAAAACGTGCTCATCATTTATGGCAGTACATGAAGCCATTGTAGGTAGAACAACCTATCGTTTTTGCCCGGAGCTTAAGGCTAAGCTCCTGGGCAAAACCACATCTTTATCATCAGATATTCACCAAACACAACTGGATCCTACCCAAGTCTCAAATCTTTGGTTGGCAGAGACAGCCGAGTCTAATGATGTCTATGACCTCTGAAGAACATAGACATCATTTTTTTTTTTTGCAACCCTGATTTTAATAATGACACACGGTCTTGATGGGGTAAAGTGGTTTAATACTAATGGGACAATTCAATTAAATAGATTGTATTGGACAATTGTTATCGATGTCATTTATGACTAAAGACGTCTCTTTAAGTGATCAAAGAGTAATCCGTAGGTTTTTGTAGACATTTATAAATTGTGCTTGGCCAAGGCTGTTGCTTCAGCCTCAAGCTTATACTCTGAGTTCAAAGCATGGAATGATGTTAATAAAAAATGGTTAACATTAATGTAGTCAATCTTCTTGAATACAAAGGGTAGGAAGCGCATGAGGGTTTGTGGTTTACAGACACAGGATGGTTATCTGTAGTGGAAGAGGTAGTCAACCCTTTTAGAATGGTTTAACACTGTGTTTCCAGTGTCCATCGATGACTGGGTACTTCTGTATGGAATAGCAGACTGCGCTATTCCATACAGCAGAAAAAAATGTATACCAATGTATTCCAGCCCAATGGAGACCAAAAGGACACTATTTTGGCCTTTGTTGGGAAATTAGGGGCCTATGGATACATTTAAAACATGCACCAGAAAAGTTCCCAGTGCATACTGCAAACAGAAATTGCAAACGCAATGTGAAAAATATTATTGGCAAGATTTGTATTTTTGTCTGGGGCAATTGAGAGATTGAAGGACATTCAAGATCACGTGCTGGCTATATCAACCCAGTTCATTCTTTCATATTAAAACAGTCAAATGTGCCGTAATCGCTTACTTTTGAAATAAACATTACAATACATATGCCTGTTACTTTATTACACTGACGTATACAGTATCATTCAATCGGTTGAAGGGATATAACATACTGTAAATCTAATATTTTCTAGATGGATACAATAGCATCCGATATCTTTTATTTATGTGTTTTGTATAATGCCTACTAATTTCCCCCAATAGTTTCCTGAGATTTATTAACTGAATATATGCTACAAATAACATATAAAAGTTCATTGATATCAATGGTGACGGAAACGGAAGCTATGGTTTCAGTTTGACTTTCCGTTGCGGGGTACACCCGATGGAAACCTCCGACGGAACCCCGGAACGGAAAGCCAACGCTGATGTGAACAGGCCCTAACCATATCTTGCTACAGTCAGGGAGAAGAAATGGTTGTCAGGGATTTTTTGCCCACTCTAATAGCAGGTAGCGCTATTAGTGTCCAAATGAAATGTCATAACTGTAATGACGTTAACCATTGAGACGCTTCCATTTTGATTTTTTTTTTACCATTAAAAATCCACTTTATGTTATTTTCCAGGACAGAATAAAATTGAAACGTTGGGCAAGCCTCAAAGTATTGTTATTGTAACATTGATTATTCAGTACAAATATTCCACACAAGAGATTTGCTATATTAAAAAGTGTAGTGATTACTTAGATCAACCAACTGCATTATTCATCAGCTCAAAATTAATTATTGAAATATCATGGTTAATGCGTGAAAAATGTAATAAAATCATGTTAGCTTACCCCATCCTGTCTCTCAGATCACAAACAAGGTCTGCCAGCTGGCATAAGGAATATCATTTTACTGAAGAGTCGTGATAATCTTAATACTTGAGAATAATTACTTTGTTTTTAAGATCCAGGCACTGACATGCGAAGAATGTAGATGATAGAATGTGGTGTATGACTAAGGTTACACACTTGACAGTGTTAGGATGACATTTTCTTCTGGCCTCTTGCCTGCACAATCTTTTTGGGTCTTTTGGCTCTACTGTAAGGGGCAGAGACAATGGTAACAACACCCAGACAATGGGGAAATGTTCTGTAACTCAAGCAGTATGGCAAACTACTAGGGGGTTACTCTGTCCTTGATATATTACTGCTGCTCTGCCAAAATCCTTCATCTTTCCTCAGTCATGGGCCGTAAAAAAAACACACACTGATCAACGAGACAACTCGTTGATCGGCGCTCGTTTGCTCCTTTCACAAGGAGCTATGATGAGTAATGTATGGGGATAAGTGATTTGTTACTACGATCGCTCGTCCCAATACATTTCCATCATGTCGGCAGCACATCTCTCTGTTTACATGGGAGGGATGTGCTGCCGTCAACGATAATATTTTCTGCTGCATAAACGATTCGATCAGCCGATGATCGGTTGATCAGAGCCATAATCGGGAATGAGCGTTCACATGAAGACTCGTTTGTCCGATAATTGACCGTGTAAAAGGGCCTTGAGACTTTTTAGTCTATTTATTTAAATCTTCGCTCACAATAGTATAATAGTATAAAAGCGTTACTTTAGGAATTAAAAAAAACATATATCAGAGTTAACTTCCTATGTCAATTTGTTAACAAAGATATATTTAAGTTACTGATAAAAAAAATAAAAAAAAAAAAATAAATATATATATATATATATATATATATATATATATATATATATATATATATATATTTAACTCTTTCTTAATTACATACGTTTCTTGAAAAGCTGGAGGATGACTGGTATGGCCAGAATCAGGGTTCGCACAGAAGTTATCCCCTAGCTTTAATAGGGTCCAGAAAAGCTAATTATTCTTATTTATGTAAAAAAAAAAATCATCCACTGCCATATCACTGTATAACTAGGAGGATTTGTTATTCAGGAGTTGGGTGATCACTCTTATGGAAGCTGGTTTGGTGGGCCAAAAACAGATCTAAGAGATGACTGAATAGAACTTGACAGAAGAGGACAATGCAAGAACTTATAGTTACTGATGGATATGTGAATTTATGACGAAATGCTCCTTAAATGGGTTGTCTACTACCAGACAACTGATGACCTATCCACCGGAGAGGTCATCAGTACATGATATGTGGGGGTCCAACACCCGGTCCCCACACCGTTAAAGGGAACCTGTCATCAGCATTTCACCAATTGAGCTTTACTTATCCCTCACTGGCCGCTGCTATAAAAAGTTCATTGCCGTTATCTCCTCTCCTAAACTCCTCCTCCGACTGTAAATAACGGTCTTCAAACATTTTGCACCTTTTATCATAATAAGCCAGTGTCCCTTTGTGCCTACACACCATTAGAGGACATCAATGCACAAGTGCAGGATTTTGTGTGCTGGGGGAAGGCGAGGAGCTGTCAATCAAAAGTAAGGAGGCGGGGTAAACTCGGAACGACTTGAGGAATAAAGATATGACTCTTTTCAAATGAAGATATGACTCTTTTATGCTCATTAGCATACGGTGTGGGAACACTAAAAAAAACTGAATACTAAAGCTACAGAGCCGACTAAGAAGACAATTATAGGTTATATAGAAATTATTTTTCACCCACTAACACCAGGTATTGCTGGTTTAATAGGAGAAATGCTGGTGACAGGTTCTGTTTAAGCAGCTCCGGCTGCCACCGGGCACCGGACGTCCATGCTGGAAGCAAATAGTACCAGTCATGGAATAGCAGCCAAGCTGAAGTACTGCAGCTCTGCTCCTATTCAAGTGAATAGAAGCAGAGCTGCAATTTGGCAGCACAGCCGCTATGCAATGTACAGAGCCAACTGCTTCCAGCTCCGTACATTGAATAATGTGCCATAACATCCGGTGCCCGCAGTCCACCGGAGCAGCTGATCAGTGCGGGGTTTGGGTGTTGGACCCGCACCAATGATATACTGATGACCTATCCCTATCCGGTGGATAGGTCATCAGTTGTCTGGTAGTGGATAACCCCTTTAACTAAACTATCCTCATAATTGTGAAGAGTTGCACAGAATTAACTGCATGTGTAAAGGATCTGCCAGGCACAGCAGGGTTAACTCCCAGAACTAATCAGTCAGCACCTGAGAATACATCCCTGAGACTGACTCCTGCTTCCACCATTCAGGCTGGCAGGCTTAGGAGTGGGAGAGCCTATCGTAACCTGGCCAGACTCAGCTAGCTCCCGCCCTCGGTCTATTTAAGCCTGCACTTCCTGTCCCTCTGTGCTTGTTATTGCTTTTGTTTCTTTCCTTGTGGTTCCCTGGCCCAGCTACAGCTCCTGCTATTTTTGATCCTGCTCCATACCGACCCTGGCTTACCGACTACTCTTCTGCTTTTCGTTTTGTACCTCGCACACTCCTGGCTTGACTCGGCTCGTTCACCACTCTGGTTGCTCACGGTGTTGCCGTGGGCAACGGCCCCTTTTCCTTGCTTGTGTTCCTTGTATGTTTGTCGTGTTTGTCGTGCACTTACTGAGCGCAGGGACTGCCGCCCAGTTGTACCCCGTCGCCTAGGGCGGGTCGTTGCAAGTATGCAGGGACAGAGTGGCGGGTAGATTAGGGCTCACTTGTCCGTCTCCCTACCCCCTGCCATTACAGCATGGTAAAGTTTATCAATCGTTGCACATTTAGCAATTCTCCATCTCCACTCTCTGGTCATAAGTGTTACTACAGTAATAGAGCTTAAAAGTAGGTTCACCACAGCAATTTCTTAGTATAATGGTATTCTTGGAATTATACGCTTTCTGAAATGCAGATTTGCAGGGGAATCACAAATTCTATTCTGTTTCTCTATTAATCTGCCAGCAAACATGAACTGAATCTGCTGATAGAATCACTGGGCAATAACAAGGAATTGAAAATTCACTGCATACTTCTAGACAGGCCTCATGTACCTGACTGTATGAAAATACAGTGTCAATATGGCATGCTATAAAGATGTGCAAGTCCATAAATATACTGCACTGTGCATGCGCTCATAGACTAACATTAGATGAACATTCAAGACCTTTTCCATGTAGAACCCATATGGACCCCAAATGTGCTCATGTTCATGAGCCTTAACCCTCAAATTTGGAACATTGCCATTAACTAATTTGTAATGTACTAATGATTCTAAGGGTATGTTCACACGGCCTATTTTCGGCCCTTTTTCGGCCGAAAAATCGGAAGCAGAACGCCTCCAAACATCTGCCCATTGATTTCAATCAAAATGGCCGGGTAAAAAAACAGCCGTGAAAAAGAAGTGCAGATCACTACTTGGGACGTTTTTGGAGCCGTTTTTCATACTCTATTGAAAACAGCAACAAAAACGTCCGTGAAAAACGCGAGTGACTTAAAAAACTTCTGAAAATCAGGAGCTGTTTTCCCTTGAAAATAGCTCCATATTTTCAGACGTTTTTTGCTAAGCGTGTGAACATACCCTAAGGGTACGACCATACCCTTATAATAACCATGCCACCAGCAGAAGGCAGGCACCATTTATGGCAGCCTGTATTCTGTCTATGAAGTTCTTCGAGAGGCTGTCACGATGTTAGGTATCACAACTATCTCTATGACAAATACAGGCTGCCATAATCACCTTTTATGTCTTACTGACAAATCCTGCAGGGTACTGGTCGATAATTGATATTCTCCAAAAGGTGTATTAACATAATATCTCTCAATTCATCCCTATTTTTTTTTTATTCACCTTATATAGTGTAAACATATTTGACAATGATATACACAGATTATATTTGCTCATATTATTAATCAAATAATACCATAATATTAGGAAATCCAGTTCCCCAGTGCAATTTTTAAAGTGGCTCCAATATTCAATTGCAATTGACCCAAAACATTGTTATTTGAGTCCCTTTTTAACAACTCACGGTGAACCAATAATTTTATTGTACAAACAGTATTATGATTGCCCCCCATACTGTTCAGTTTCGTTGAGTTGATTTGCTATGCAGACTGCGTTCTACAGCATTGTGTTCTTAATACATAGGGGACTAAAGTCTTCATATCATTGTCCTGAGTTGAACACAACTGGATGTATACATTACATCTGGCAACATTACACATTCAGCTCATCCCACTGCTAACATGACAAGCCTTAACAACCAAGAATGTGTACAAACATAATTAGATTTGTGGCTGTCAGCCCATCCATGTTAACTGTGACATTCACTTAACTGTTTCCCTGTGTTCTTCTCTTTACTATACCGAAATTAAAAAAGGCTTCTTCTCAGCAATCCTGAGGGACCGCTAAGGGGTCCAGGATTAATATCATACTGGCTCAAGCAGAGGCTTGAAATCGATATGGCTAGAGACATTGCCCGATTTCATGAAAACTTGACCTAATTATCTGGGTAACCATTATCATGGGAGGACAAGAATAAAATGAAGGTAACGTGAAGAATCAAAAGTCTGGCAAAAGAATCCTGAAGACCTGGAGTTGATTTAATGACTTTTATCTATTGTTCTACTGCATGCATTGTTATACTGTAGTATAGAGGGTTTGTGCTATTCCAGTATTTATTAATTGAATACAAAAATAAATCCGAGAACTGGAAAGTCTGACAACACTGTGTTTGTTTCACATTGTAGCTGCTGGTGTATTTCAGAGATTGACAGTCGTGTTGACGTTGCTGTTTTAAGCGATATCTCCTCTAACTGCCCTCAGGAAAAATCTACTTCATCCTCCTGCTGGGATTGAATGTGTTCTTTATGATGTTGCATTGATCCAGAAAGTCTTACACCTGATATTTACAATACTTGTCATGTACTGATGCACGATTAACATTGCCAACATTGTGCTGTGGATGAAAAAAATCATTTCTCATTTCATTTATGGATTGCGTAAGAGTGGAAAGGTTTTGTAGCCTTGGAGTTATTCTAAATATGTGTTGTATTTGGTCTGGAACTAAAGTTTTCTAAGAGAAGAACATCTTGGCAATGCCTGTTTAGACTATGGAGGGTAAAGGAATCCAAGACGCAAATATGAGGTTGCCCTTAATGAAGCTGCTTAAAGCCGTTCTACAATTTAGAATTGTTTTCTTTTTTCTACTTAAACGGCTTTGACTTAACAAGCGAGTTACAACACAACATTTTACTCACATTCAAAAACACCCTTTCATAAAGCAAACTGACAGTGAAAGCTGATGATATTTCTTGAGTCAAGAAAGATAACATTAAGACCTGACATTTAGCAGCACTAATTGCTTAATTTCCATGTAGAAAACCCTTGTGTGTGCTTTATTTTAACTGTCATTGATTCTACTTCTTCCAGGCACAGCAGCCAAAGCCTTACGAAATTTGCATACAAAATTATACTGTAGCTGGTCTCGTTTATCCGTTTTACCTCTGACAATCTGCCATTGTGAATTTGGTATCAAATACCCCGCTCCAAAGACAATATACGTGTATCAGATAGAGACCATTTTTCCCTATATTTTGGGCTGTCCTACACATGCCCAAAATAAATAGAGGATATTAAAGCATATGTCCACCTACGTAAAAAGCTGAGTAATTTCATAAATACATTCCACCTAATACTGATCTTGAGTCTGTACTACCATCACAATGGTGCTGGTTGTTATTAGAAACAGTCAACAAATTTTTGGAAGATGCATCCATGACAGTTTAGCTGAGAATTTATAATGCAGATTACATCAGATTACTGTACAGAGCCTGGTATAAAGACTATAAAATGCAGAGCTGAGCCAACGCTGATATAGAAGATAATGCGTGTTGGGGTTTCTCTTCCAACATTGGATTGTTTGGTCTGTATACCCTGGCGTGCTTTACATGGTTTTCACTCTGCACGTGTGTGTATATATAAGTAACAATGGGGCAGCCTTTGCTCTACTATAACTTTATCATTACACAGCTATGGTGGGATTGTACAGTAGAGGATCCTGGGTTGGAACTCATGGGTAATGTATGCACAGTGATATTTTATTTGTATTACCATGTATGTCTATGGACATTAATAAAATACATATTTATTGATTATATTTCTGTGCATAGTTCTCTTTGTTGGTTTTGTGTTTAAAGTGTCAAGTTAAAGTTTGCTACATCTGTAATGCAATGTGTTCACACAGTTACTCAAATTGTAAATATAATAGTTATATATGGTAACTGTAAAATAGTGTCCAAACACAAAGCATGATGACAACTTGGGAACAGGACAGGGTCAAAATCAAGGTTTGCAAACTACATTTGTTTTACAAAGAAGGCCAAGAAAAAGTGGGGAATGGTATAATAAAATAACATAATAACATTGTTTAAAATATGAATAGGTATATAGATGTGAGTAGACTAAATGTGTGATACAATGTAAGGGTAAAGGAGCTAAGCTTGTTTTTTTTGTCAACTCAACATGATGTCATGTTGTATAACCTGTAATTCAGCATAGGACTGAACATATTACCATATGCTTGTTTTCATGGGTGAAGGAGGGGGTATGAGAAGTTCTTCAGGAACCTTTATTTTTCACAGAAGCATTTACATGGAGTAACTGAACTGAATTTTAATATTTTAGATGGAGTAACTCTTTAAAAGAATTTAGTCAACCAAAGCCTACATTTCCATATAATTTTCGTATGAAGCTTTCTTGTTTCCATATTATTGATCCTAGTAATACTTTGCCATAGCTTTTTTATTCTACAGTGGTGACCAAGTTTAGATTGAATATGTATAGCAGAAAAACGTCATCAGTACAAGTGACTGACAATATTTTGGGAGTTTCCAGTCATTTCCCTGGCAATGTAAAATTATTAGTACTTTTCATTGAATTTATCTGTAATTTTTTATTAGTTCAAATTATTTGTACTACAGCTTTAAGTGTGTATTATTATAAATCAGTTTTCTCAGACATTAAAAATGCATCCAAGTCTTAATGTACTATGCCAAAAACATATTTATTAATGCTTAAGGTTTCATTTCCACTCTTTCCTCACTAGAATCCAGCTGTCTTTCTATATATTACAAGCATCCTGGCCTGACAGTACACTAAAATGTCACAAGTGATGACGTGCGCCATTTTAGCATTACAATTTGTGACTTTTCATGTTGCTTGCCAAATTTGTGAGCAATGAGAAAAGCGGGCATGGTTTCCAAAGGAGACATCATTTAGGCCATATTTATATTATGTGAAATAAGAGGACGTGTCACAAATCTACACCTGCTCATAGCAGGAGTAGATTTCATTTCCTCACTGTTATACTGTTAAAAAGACTTGCGCCTTTTAATACATTTTACACAAATCACCCCAACTGCCTCCTTTATAGACTGGCGTAAAAAAAAATGTCAGTCTTGTTCAGAATCTTGTGCCATATATTGGCCTATATTTCTCTATAGAAGTACTGAAGCAGTGCTAGTACAGGCAAATATGGCACTTCACGTGGCATCAGATGGATTTTGAATGAATCTGACTGGAGAAAAAAAATCATGTTCAATTGAATGTTATATTACAAAGCTAGTCTCCAATAAGCATTATTTCTAGAGGAGAATCATTCTGTAATAGAGTGACGTATGGAGCGTTATACAGAACCAGCAAACTGAGTGCTTACGTCTCCTACTATAAGGCCTAACTCCAAGTTATAGATTTATAGATATATCAGTAAGAGCTAAAGAGTTCCTAGAGCTGGGAATACTGTGTTCAGAGCATAGGTGGGTGTCTCAACTTTCGGGATCCTTACCAATATTATTTTCTGTCATGTTAGAAAATTTAACATTTGCAGAACAACAGAAAAAGCCAATATGCTTCATAGGAACTAGTGTGGTAAAAGAACACATTTCTCAATTATTTGTTCTCCTAAGTTATCATTGCAAACAAAAGTAATACTTTATACTTTGTCATTATGTGGTATACCTTGGTTTCGAGGCCACTAGTGGAAATGCCATTACTGCTAACTCATTCTTTTTTAAATCAATGAGTTTATGTGAAAGGATCAATGATCCATTTTGTGAAGGACATCAGAATTGCAATAGCCTCATCAGTTGTATATATATATATATATATATCGTACTGTGAAATTTGATTTATGAAAATTTGCTTAATGTATAGCTCTACATTTATTTTTTATTTTGAAAAAAAATAAGAATTGTAAATTCTTGAGGTCTTCCCTTAAGTTGTTATATATAAGAAAAAACGAAATAGACTATCTAGTCTGAGAAAGGTGAGTGACAACTAATATGGCGGCCATTATTCTACTTTCTCAAACTTTTGAATCGCAAATGTGTCTAGTTATACAGTAATATGAGAGTAGAGATGTAATGCTATGCTATGTCATAATATTGAGTATGATTATTTTTTAGACCTGGCAAAGACATGTTATAATGAGTTCTGCCATTTATTGACATAAGTTGGAGATTAGGGAACACAGGCAAAAATATTCCTTTATAAAGTTCCTTACAAATACCAAAATCCCAGAAAAACTCTCCCAAAGTTCATCAAACTCTCCTGAGTAAAGATTTGTCCAGTACATTTGCAACTCTAATTATTTTGTAATTCTTTTTACTTAAATAATAATTCCTTCCTGCAACAATTTTCTATTCTAATATCGAAATATTCCATGGGAATTGGCATAAAAAAGACATTGGCAAAAATTGCTCTTTGGCTCAAATTCTGTGGTTTCAAACGGTTCTTGATCCTAAATGACTTGTATTTATCAAAGATTTAGCACATCTTAACCTCTATTTCCTGTAAGACATTATGGAGTGTTTGTCTTGAACTGTGGTGCATACGATTAATGAAAGGTGTACAGCTGCAGAATCCTTTGTGTATTTCACGTATCAAGAAATGCTATTATTCACAGCTGACAAAACACAACATGCTATGAGCTGAACAGCAGTGTCATTGCTTAGCAAGGTCTCACTGCCTTTTCCACAAACCATTATGGACAACTTAACAGCTATTTTTTTTAAAATAGAATAAAATAAATGAATCTTAATGTATATACTATAGAGTTAGTTCTATTTTAATAGGGTGAGATTTGTACAAAGATTAACACATTAGTTATGTTGACATGGATCTACATATGAACTCCATTTGTCCTTGCTCAGAGATAATCAAAGTGTGATTTATGGATCCAAACAAATGATATGTATAGGTCTTGCAATCATTAAAAGGATAGTACATACACTATATGGGCAAAAATATTGGGACCTTACACATTATACCTAAAGGAGCTTTTATGACATCCCATTCTAAATCCATAGGCATTAATATGGAGTTGGTCGCCGCCCTCCGCCCCCCCCTTCTTTGGAGCAAAAACAGCTCCCACTCTAGTGAAAAGGCTTTCTACAAGATTTTGGAGTGTGTCTGTGGGAATTTTTGCCCATTCACCCACAAAGAGCATTAGTGAGGTCAAACAATGATTCTGGATGAAAGGGCCTGGCTTGTAATTGTAATTCATCCCAAAGGAGTTCGATGGGGATGAGGTCAGGGCTCTGTGCTGCCCGGTCAAGTTCTTCCACACCAAACTCACCCAGCCATGCCTTTATGGACTTTGATTTGTTCCCCTATGGCATGGTAATACTGGAACAGAATAGGAGTCTTCCCCCAAACTGTTCGAACAAAGTTGGAAGCATACAATTGTCCAAAATGTCTTGGTATGCTGAAGCATTAAGATTTATTTTCACTGGAACTAAAATGCCTAGACCAACTCCTGAAAAACAACCCCTCATGCCACAAAAAACGCTATGACCGTCAAGGCATGGACTCTACAAGTACTCCGAAAGTGTCCTGTGGTATCTCGTGCAATACATTAGCAGCAGATCCTTTAATTCCTGTAAGTTGCGAGGTGAGGCCTTCATGGATAGAACTTATTTTTTCAGCACATTCCAAAGATGCTCGATCTGATTGAGATCTGGATAATGCTGTCCTTCTTTGCTACTTACATTTGAACTTTTGAATTAATAATACAATCGATGCCTACATCACTTTATATTAGCTTTGTGCAAACTCATTGAATGCACATTACAACTGTCCTTCTGAAACAGATTGACAGTACAAGAAACCAACCTATAGGCATTACTTTTTTTCTGATTTTCCCATTTTTCATAGTACTTTACTAATATCATAATAATACTAATATAGGTGGAAAGGGGCATCCACTGCTCTAGAAATTAGGACTCGCTATACTTACAAATGTGACCTCTGCAATTTCAATTGCTATGGCAATGACCAGAAGTGATAGATATTCAAGAAAACAGCAGCACAGCCATAAAAATTTTACCAGCGGGAAAGGACAACTCCCCAATCATGGGGGGTGCACGCAGCAAAGAATCCCAGGTCCAAGGGAAACAATCAATATGCAAATCGAAGAAAGGGACTGCAGCACTCGAGATAATCCAATAAAGTGTATTTGCTTTATTCACCAAGCATAAAAACACTTGCAACGTTTCAACCCATAAATGGGTCTTGCTTGATGAAGACCCATTTATGGGTTGAAATGTTGCAAGTGTTTTTATGCTTGGTGAATAAATCAAATACAATTTATTGGATTATCTCGAATGCTGCAGTTCTTTTCTTCGATTTGCATAATGACCAGAAGTGATTCACTGTTCTTTTCCCCACCTGCTTGGATAAGTGACATCACTTTTTACTTTTTAATAGCTTCATTTGCTAAGATCAAGGCAAAGCCAAGAAGGATTGTAGATCACAGCAGATACGACATACTTGTCCTCACGACCCTTCTTTCTAGCAGTACACTAATGACCGCTATATTATAAGTGAAAAATAACTGAGACTGAAAATTGTTCCAAGCTGCTTCTATCCCAACATCAGTATCCATAAACCTGTTTTCAATATTTCAGATCTGACTCTATTACGCTGAACTAAGTGGAAATAAATAAGCATCCGTCATCGTATGCCATAAGCAATTTTTGTTAGCATAGGGTGGACAGAAATCTACATCACGCCAATGTTCTATTAATAGTGTATCAAGGAGTTGTTTTTCAATGGCTGTAACTTAGTAACATTTATTGACATGCCCTTTTATGAAAAGGAAGCTGGTAAGCAGAATAAATAGGACATATGCATGAACAAAGAATACAAAATGTAATTTAAAACAAGGAGAAGGACATTGAGAGTGATATGTATTGTATTCAAAGAATCTACTTTGTATTACAGCTAAAACTTTTAGTAAATATCAATGTGATTTTGCTAGCAGTCGTATGGACAGCCTTGTCATGAAGATACGAAGTGGTTGCAATAAATTAAAAATATTGAAGCCATAAAAGTGTCAGTACTTCTGCCAAGTGTTACTGATATGGTTGGGAAGTGGTATCATGGACCAGCAACTAATAAAGACTCCCATTTACCTGCATAAATGCCAGCAAATGTAGGGTAGAACGGTGGCGCATTGGTCAGTACTGTTGCATTGGGGTTCTTAGTATGAATTGGACCCAGGCCTAAACCTTTGCATCAGGTTTGTGTGTTCACCGTGTGTTTGTGTTTGTCTCCTCTGGGTACTCTGGTTTCTTCCCTCACTCAAAAAACAAATTGGTAGGTTAACTGGCTTCTAAAATTGGACTGATGTAAATGGTGGAAATCTCTGTACATTGCTGCGGAATATGTTGGTACTATATAAGCAATAGCAAATAAAGTATAAATTTCTGATAATTAGTCTGTTTTCTAATGTTCATTCTATCAGAAGGGCTTGGTTTGGCTATATTGGTATAACCAGCAAAAACAGGGCCCTTATGAGATTTTATTCAAAGGCCTTCCTAATATTAATACTAGGTTCAAATTTATTTTGGTATATTTTATTCAGTAAGTATCTACTGTAGTTTACATATTAACGTTATCTATTATCTGAAACTCAGTAAATAATACAAATGCAGCTTTCCTTTTCTTATGTATACCAACGAAGATGCCCAACTAAAAGTAAAGATATTCAGGATCATTCTCTAAACTTAGTTAAGATATAGTAATGTTTTTCATAATGTTAAGCAACATCAATAAAGCTTCCCCTCCCAGAAGTTGGTACTCCACAAAGTTCAGCTTGTTGAAGAAATATTATCTCTTTGGCAAATGTGTAAATAGCAAACATATATGTTCTTGAGCCAGAAACTTCCACATACTTCAAGAGTTGACATTGGTTACACTGTGAACTATACATATATATCTATATATATATATCTATATATATATATATATATATATATATATATATATATATATATATATACATGTATACTACTTTTGCAAAATCCACCATTGAACACAATATATTTTAATTAGTATTGCACTTTAAAGAAGTAAAGCAAACAGTGAAGTAAAGCAAACAGTAAAAGCAACAAGAAATGTTGATATGCAAAGATAAATGAATGCAGAAAGCAAGGATGAAGGTGAAATTGTATGGCCTAGCTCAAACTCTTAATGAAAACATGCCGTCAACTATGTCATCTGTAACCCTGAAGAACTGTTGAGAAGGTTTTTTTTTCCTTGAAAAGCCCCATGCCTCACAGTATTCTACCTCAACAGGGTGAGGAAAGCAGAAAGAAGAAGCCACCACAGCCTGACTTGAGTTGGGATACTAAAAAGTGATATCCTAAGAGACTATCCAAGTTATTGATATCTCATGTCATAAGTTTTATGTACAAATCAAAGTGACGGAAGTTCTAATTATTATTAACAAAGCTATACCATGTCTGATTTGTCCTGTCATCGGGCAAATAGATCCTTAAGAAGGTTGATCAAAGAGAGGGGTGTTTGTGTAACACTTGCTATTTCAAATGGACATTGAACAAGTAAGCTCTATACAAATTACTATATATCTGTAGGTATTGTGTAATGTCACATAATATATTATGTACCGGTAATAGCTCTAAAAAGTTATGGAAATGGACAATATAATAACTAGTCTATTGAGGTTTAGGATGCAAAAAGTTACATTATGGAGTCATTTTGTACACTTCATCAAGAAAGTGAGTTCATAAATAAGGGCCATGGATTTATATAGAAAAAGGGACTCAATGATAAACAACAGAGAGTCATATAAGTAATACAACAATTATTGACAAATCAGAGCTATGGTGGCATTGAAACATAAAACGTTTAACATGTGATCTTCAGCAGAATACTAGAATATGGGGATCCAACCTACATTATTACTGCACATGATAAAAAAAAATCATGCTTCATATACTTCAATATCTATTATTTGCTCTGTCATCTAATTTCAACATGGTGGGTTCTAATGAGTTATTTAGATATATGCAGTATAATATCTAGAACACAACAAACCCATAAACACACCACAAAGTCAAACTTAAGCCTCGACTACTATCAAAGTCTCTTAATGTGACTTCCCCAGCTCTGCTATACTCAGCACTATACTTTATGAGAAATGTCATACTTACATGTGTCTGGCTTGTGACAGTTGTGGCCTTGACGGAAATACTGAGGATTTTCAATAACAGGGATCCGAGTCATTCCAATCACTACTGTGTCTGGACCCGCATCTAAGGAGTTTGGTGTCGTAATGCCATGGTTAATATGATGGAGGGGACTGGCAGAATCTTCTTCTCCACTTATCACAGCGACAGGACCTTTAGAATGACAAAACAATTGGATTAATGAATTAATACGTAATGATTATGTAATCCATGCAATGTTGTCTTTCTTACTGTAGATTAATGAAATCCCTAAAACTAACGTAATGTAGAAAGAAATAATTATTGAAAAAGTACTTTGTTAAAATGATAAACGGCAGGTAATGGCTTTTACCAATGTGCTTAGCAATACAATGAAAGACGTAGGTTCAAAATAAATTTTGAAGGTCAGCTTTCTAACCATATGCTTCAATATCGCTCATGTAGCAGGCAGATATTACTCTAGGCCCGCCAAAATAATTTATTCCAAAGCCTATAGTAAAGTCTGCTGTTTTTAATGCATACAATGGAATAGCTCAAAAAGTGATAAAACCTAGGAGTAAATGATCCACTTCCATTGAATTTATTCTCACATTAGTCCCAGTCCCCAATGGGGCTCACAGTCTAATTTCCCTCAAACTCAAACAGAGTAGGGATAATTTCATTAAAAAAAAACGTACAAGGAAACCCACGCAGACATGGGGCGAACATAATGCAGATGTTGTCCTTGGTTGGAACCTAGGACCTAGGATTCAGTGAGGACTTAGGACCCAGTGCTAACCACTGAGACACCATACTGCCCATGAAATTGGATACGGCTTAGCCTAAAGGCCCCTATTGGTCCCCCAACTCATGGATCTTCAAGTCCTTTTGTGTATCAGTTTGACCTAACTGCTGTATAACATTTACTGCTACGTAATACGTCATACATTTATGTATTTCTGAAGTTAATATATTATATAATGAAGTAAAAAATATATTTCTGCAAATTCTAAGCTAATGTGAATATTTAATTATTGGCCTCGTTTGTAAGCTATTGAATGCCGGCTGTATGTATTAATAAACCTTTTAGCACTGTAATTGCAAATAAGCATCAATAATTTATATAAACAAGTTGTGCTGGAAATTAATAAAAAACACAAACACAAGGGAGAATGTCAGACTTGGAATTAGATGGCTTTAATCACAGTCGCCTTCTTCCAACTAAATCTTGGATTTCTACAAATGCTTTGGGCTTTATAAATTTGTAATTATTTGTCTACATACAATTTTTGGTTTGTTAAGAAATGTTTCCTTATTCGGAGGAAGTGCATGGATAAGATTGCTCAGTATAAGGATTGATGTATAATTCATTTTCCACTCACAAAGCACAAACCCGATACAGGTAGAAACACAGGATAATAAATAATGAACTTGAAAGATGGCACTTTTGTATTTTTACACCTTTAAAAAACTTTTTAGAATTCTTATATAACTCATTCCAGCAGTGAACTGGGCACTACTGCTCCACAATCAACGCCTACATGAAAGAGTTAAACTGAAATGTCTTCTACGACTAACAGAAGCGATATAGTCATCAGATGTAAAATCTATGAGAAACCATCCGTTTTTTGCACTTTACACTTATATTTTACTTTGTTTTTATATAGTGCAGTATACACTAGAAATAAAAATGCTGTTGCTTTTTAGAAATAGTCCACAAGCAAGTTAGTTGATGTTGAAGGATCTGATTATGGCTTTGTTTTTATGCCACTTATGGCTTGTGAGGATACACAGGGCTAGCTACTTATAAATTAAATGATAACTGATGTTTGTTAGCTCCTTCACATCCAAAATGATGTATTAACAGATGGAAACCTAACAGATACATTGTGTATTTATCTGTTAGAGCGCTAGGCTGCTGATGGATATTAAGGCATATATTATGCTAATAATAGATCCATCAACAGGAGCTTGTTGAATGTTTTCCCAAGTCAAGACGAAGGCTTTTTTCTACTATGCGTGAAGTAATTGAACTGAAAAGGTTAGTGATGATTTATAACACAAAGATGTATGAATTTTTGTATTATCAATTACTGAATGTCCATGCTGCAAATAATTCCTATAACATACCCACCAAATATTTGTAACTTTTATTAATTATTTAATTAATTGTATTCATTTTTTTCATAGAGCAATTTTGTATGTGTACTGTAACTTCTTCAATCATTTGTTGATAGGATGCATCTACAATAGACTATTCCATAAGGACGCGTTCTAAATATGACTGATCTACTTTCTGGCTTTTAGCTCTATGTCACAGTGTTATACAGTTGACCTATGTCTGACTGATTTGGGCTTTTTATTGACAAGGAAAAGGGAATTAGACCATAGCAAGTGACTCATATACTAATAAATCCCACTCTAAAGTTTGCTTCAAATGACTCATTCCAAACATCTTTAGCTCTCAGCAAACAGCCATTATATTGTTCACTGGTGCAGTAAAAGTTAAACTGGAGCCAAGCAGTCAGAGATTTTATAAGGCCGGTCCACAGGGCATTTGTTTTAAAAGTGATAATAACAGTGGAAAATCCTGTGGATTGTGGTGTATATAATAAGTATTGTTTTGTCTACTCGGCCACCAACACAACAGTGTGATGTATAAGAGATAATTTATAGTCTGGCAGGTGCAGAAGTAGTTGGCCAGGTATGACCCCTTCTGACTAACATTGCCCACTTTGGCCAATCATTATACAGGTATAAACCCACCATGTTCTAATGCTGGACTACCATTGGCCGTTATTGTTTTGAGGGTCCTGTGACTGGCGCTGTATTTTGGGACAAGGTGCGCCAGGACTTTTTTTTGCGTGGCAGGGCACAACAGGGCGCTTTTAAAAGAGGCCCTCTATGCCCTGCCCCTTTTAACTTTACACAGTTGAATACAATGGCAGAGCAGGGTGCCATCATCTCCCCTCCCCAATGTTATCTGTTGTAGACCACAGGCCACATTTTTGTTTGGGGGGTAGTATACCTTGGGGCTTGTGGCCCTAATCTTTTAAGACCCTAGCAGCTCCGCTGGAACACACAATTAATATTTCCTAACTATTACTGAACAGTAATATGACACAGATTACTTGCTCAGTCCTGATGTGAATTATAATAATATTTATTTATATACCGCCAACATATTACGCAGCACTTTACAATTTAGAGGGAACATGAAACAAACAATATCAGACATTACATAGTGACAAAGTTAATTTACAATTCAAACCTGAGGAGACGGAACATAAAATATGCTTTTATAGTAATATCATTTTCTTTGCTAACAACCTGCTTAATCCCTTAATGCATTATCACATAACTGTACATGATAAGGGTTAAGGGGAAGTATGGAGGGCGCTCACAGTCTGACCGCGCTCCATACTCAGCGAGTGACAGCTGTGTTATACAGCCGACATTTCACTGCAATGGGCGAAACTTTGATTCCTTAACCACTTCCCGTCATAAACAACTTTCAGATTTTAATTTTAGTTTTTTCCTCCCTTTTGGAAGCCATAACTTTTTTATTTTTCCATTGATATGGTCCTATAAGGGCTTGATTTTTGCAGGACAAGTTGTAGTTTTTCGTAGCACCATTTATTGTGCCATATAATGTACTAGAAAATGGGAAAAAAAATATTTGACGGGTAGAAAATTAAAAAAACTGTGATTCTTCCATTGTCTTTTTGGGCTTAGTTTTTACAGAATTCACTATGCAATTAAAACATCATGTTAACTTTATTATATGGGTCAATACGATTACGGCGATACCAAATATATATATATATAGTTTTTTCTATATTTTACAAGTAAAAAACGAAGTGTAAAAAATTAAATTTATTTTGTGTTAAATAATGATATATTGTAATAGTTCAGACTTTTACTGAGGCGGCGATACCAATTATGATTATTATTATTTATTTTTTTACTATGCTTTAGGGGGAAAATGGGAAAAAGGTTTTTTTTTAACTTACATTTTTTTTTATTTATTTTTTTACATAAAAAAAACAACTTTATTTTACAAATTTGTACTTTTTTTTATTAATCCCCCTAGGGGACTTCAACCAGCGATCGTTGGATTGCTTGCACGATATACTGCAATACTAATGTATTGCAGTATATCGTCTTTCTGACAGGCTTCTATTAAGCCCTGCCGGAGGCAGCGCTTAATAGGAGCACAACGATGGCAGACCTGGGGGCCTTCATTAGGCCCCTAGGCAGCCATAGCAACATTTGTCACCCCGTGATTGCATTGCAGGGGGGCGCGATGAGCTGTTAGATGGGGTCGCCCCCTCTTTCTAATGATTTATATGCCGCGGTCGCTAAACATTTCCGCTCGTTACTGTGAAGTGTCGGCTATAACATACAGCCGACACCCGCGTCATATGGAGTGGGTTCACTCCGTGAGCCCGTTCCATACTTCTCCTACCCAGCTATGACGTATGGATACGTCAAATGTCGGGAAGGGGTTAAATCGCGACTGCAGCATTTAAATTATTAGAATCAAGCGATGGTTGTCATGGCAGCCTGTGGGCCTGATGAAGGCCCCCAGGTCCGCCATCTTTGTACTCCTTTGAAGCCCAAAGGAGACTGTCAGTATCACGATATACTGCAGTACATTAGTGTTGCAGTATATCATGCAAGAGATCCAACGATCGCTGGTTTAAGTCCCCTAGGACTAATAAAAAAAAGTAAGAATCAGTTAAATAAAGTTTTATTTTTAATGTTCCAAAAAACTTAAGTTTAAAGGAAAAAAAAACCTTTTCCCATATTTCCTCTAAAGTAATGTAAGAAAAAAAAAGTAATCAAAATCGATACCATTGCGTCCGTAAAACTCTGAACTATTACAATATAGCATTATTTAACGCGCACGGTGAACGCCGTAAAAAATAAAACATTTAAAATTACAAAATCGCTGTTTTTTTTGGTCAACATACCTCTAAAAAAACAATATAATAAAAAATGATCAAAAAATTATATGTAACAAAAATTGGTAATAACTATAGCTCGTTTCGCAAAAAATAAGCCCTCACACTGCTCAATCCACGGAAAAATAAGAACGTTATGGCTCTCAGAATGTGGTGAAACAAAACATTTTTTTTTTTTTTAACAAAAAGTTGTTTTTAAGTAGTAAAATATAAGAAAATATATAAAAATTGGAGGGACAGAATAAAGTTGTCGTTTTTACTGCACGGTAAAATCCATAAAAATAATACCCAAAAAACAGTGGAGGAATCGCAATTTCAGCCTGCAAAATAATATTTTTTTCAGTTTGCCAGCGCATTACATGGTATTTAAATGCTACCAATAAAAACTACAACTACAACTCCTCCCGAAAAAGATAAGCCCTCACACCACTCTATTGACGGAAATATAAATTACATAAATGTTTCATAAATAATGTAAAGTTATACATCTGGGTACTAATAATCTGCATGCACCATATATCCTAGGGAGAGTAAAATTGGGAGAGTCACTTGTTAAGAACGATCACCCAGATCATAATTGTAGATCATAGACTAAATAAAAAGTGCCAGGGCTATAATATCTGAACAGGTAGTGAGCAGCGGAACTGTCCAGTTTATCCAATATTTGTGGACGTGGTCATGGAAATAAAGAATGTGGTTATACAGACAGGGACTGTGGTAGAATTTTGCATAATTTCTAGCAAAATTAATGCAAAAATAAAAAAGTTATGAAAATTGAGGTGCTGGTTGCAAAGAGGTTCAAGGCAAAGCCATTTTTTGATTTTCGTTTTTGACTCCCCACCTTCCAAGAGCCATAACTCTTTTATTTTTCATCAGTAGAGTGGTGTGAGGGCTTATTTCCATGACCACGTCCACAAATATTGGATAAACGGGACAGTTCCGCTACAAAAGTAGCGTCCTCAGGGGTTCAAATAGGGCTAACCCTGAGGACGCTACGTTTGTAGTGAAACATGTCGGGGGGGGCTACTCTTTATGTTTTAATTTCATTGCTCTATTGGCAGTTAGCTACAGTTTCTATCTTGCCTATATCAATACAGCGTTCTGCAGGCGCTGTTTCAATATTCATATACAGTAGTATCGTACTGACCCAGTACTTTTCTGGCAACGTGCCATACAAACTTCTTACTGTCAGTAAGCATTGGCTAACATTTAACATGTGTGATTTTTTTGTTTTGTTCATTTAGGAATATTCAATATAAAATGTTAAATACTTTTGTGTCAAAAAAGACAAAAGTATAGTAGGTATGATACCTTTATTGGCTAACCATAAAAGTTATATATGCAGCTTTCAGAGTACACAAATGCTCCTTCTTCAGGCTGGTTAACAAATGAATGACTTAGAAAAAAGCAAAACCTTTAGATGTTATACAAGGACAATTAGTACATGAGGTGATACATCATTAGGATAAGCCGGGGGAATAAAACTAAGGTTATAAGGGTGATGACTTAGGAGATAATGCATCTGGAGTCAGTCTGATGGGGTTTGTTATGTGTGTCCATGTAGTGGCTCATAAATCCAGGTGTTAGATTGAGTCCTTGTGTCAATGACTGGAATTTTATCATCATCTTGAATTCCCAAATTTTTCTTTCTCTGTTGTTTACTACACTATTTTTTCAGGAATATTCAATAAAAGTTATATTTTAGCTTATACATTTTGAAGCTAGCCAGAAATTAGGGCTTCTTTTTGCTTAATTGCAAATTAGTTAATTCTGTGGAATCATTGACATCAACTCTCTGGATACGGTCCTTGAGCCAATTTTCAAACCAATTACAAACGATACTTTCTAAACCTATAGTCCTTAATTTACCCATTAGACGTCTATGAAGGACAGTGTCAAATGCCTTTGCAAAGTCCATAAACACTATATCCACAGCGGCCCCTCTGTCTCGGCTTCTGCTCACCTCTTCATAAAAACAAATCAGGTTGGTTTGACAACTTCTGTCCGTAGTAAAACCGTGCTGGCTGTCACTTATAATACTATTTTTTTGTCACATAATCCTGTATATAGTCCCACAATAGCCCCTCAAACATGTTTCCCACTATGAATGTTAAGCTTACTGGTCTATAATTACCCAGGGAAGACCTAGAGCTTTTTTAGAAAATGGGCACCCCAATTGTCCTGCCCCAGTCGCTCGGCACTATACCACTCACTAGAGAATCTCTAAATATTGTGAACACGGGAACACAAATAACTGATCTAAGTTCTTTAAAAACTTTTGGGTGTTACCTATCTGGTTCTGGAGCCTTGTTCACATTTATTTTATTTAACTTAAGGTCCTCTTACACGGCTCATCTGGGGCTGTGTAAACGAGCGCCAATCAATGAGACAGCTCGTTGTCACAAGGAGCTAGTATGGGGACGAGCGTGCGTTACTCCTATCGCTCGTCCCCATACATTATTATCATATCGGAAGCAGGTTTCCCTGTTTACACAGGAAGATGTGCTACCAACAACAATAATATTTAACTTTTTTAAAACAATACGATCAGCAGATGAGCTCGTTTATCTGCTTATCACTGCCGTACACAGGGCAATTATCGGCAACAAGCGCATTAGGAACGATAGTTTGCATGATAATTGGCCAGTGTAAAAGGGCCTTTAGCCTGGACCATAGCTACATTCAGCCAATTCAGTATATTAATTGATGTATTAACAGCACTGGCACCGCCTACATCAACTGCTCTTTCTAAAGTACCCATTTAGTAACTCTGCCTTCTCTTGATTCCCTGTGACCAACTTCTTATTACCACTATTCAGGGGACCTACATGTTTTGACTTTGTTTTTTGTTTTTTGTGTTTTGCATTTACATACTGTAAGCATTTTTGCGGATTTGTTTTGTTATCTTCAGCCACCTGCCTTTTATTTTGTATTTTTGATTATTTTATTACCTTTTCACAGATTTGAATAAGCTCTTTGTAATTTTCTAAAGCTAAAGCTAAAACCTCAGAATTATATTTTTCAATTGCCATTTTTGGCCTTTATTTCTCTTTTTAGGGTAGGTGTAAGCCATGACAAGTTTAATTTTAGTCGTTTATACTCATGTTAATAGGAATAAATTTTACAGTCTAATTGCTCGAAGAATATTGTAAGCACTTAACTTTATCATTTGTCCCATTATTTGACATTAGTTCTTCCCAGTCTACGTCCTGAAGTGCAGCCCTCAACATGGGGAAATTGGCCTTCTTAAAATTAAGTGCTGTTGCCCACCCAGCCTGCGTTTGTTTTTTACAGTAAACGTAAACTGAAATTATGTAGTTGTCACTATTACCAAAGTTTTCACGAACATTGACATTCCCAATAAGCACTACATTGTTAGAAATTACCTGCTCTGACAGACCATCACTTCTTGTCAGCTCTTCTACAAACTGGGGCACAAAATTATCCTGCTACAAGTTGAGGTATTTTTTCCTCTTTGCAGTTAAAGCCGAACCATGACACCAAATAATATCCCGGTAATTAAAATCTACGTCTTATATCTGAGTAATTATCACTACAGTACCAGCCTGTGCAGCCTGCTCCATCTGTTTATATAGCTGACCATCCATCTCCTTAGTGATGTTGGGGGTTCTATAGATTACACCCAAAAAAAATTGAGTGTTTACCTCCCTTTGTAATTCCACCCAAAAAGTTTCAACATTCTGCCAATCTTCACCCACTATTGTCTCTTTCATACTCGTCTTCATATCACTTCTCACATACAGACTAAGTCCTCATGCACACGACCGTAGCCATGTGCACGGCCGTGATTTCCGGCCCGGCCGGCCACGGAGTGACAGCCGCGAGCCGCCCGCAAATCGCGGGCTGTGCACATGGCCGCGGCCATTATTTTCAATGAGCTCGGATCGCAGAACACGGCCGTAATAAGGCCATAATATTTGCCCTGTCTTACCGAAACAGTGTGAAACACTGAAGATTTACAGCCCAATCATGTGTAGATTCTTGGCATGTTTCACTACATTTAACATTATGTATTTTAAACAAAATCTGCGTACATTATAAAAATACCAAGAAATCTCCTCTACTGCCAAAACATAACGATTGTTTTTGCTAATATTGGTAAATGGCAAGTAAGGAGCATGTGATCCTTATACCTCAGGTCTATCATGGTGCCTATCTTAAACATATCAAACACAACTGCTCTGAGTCAGAGATGAATAGAGACCAATAATAAAATGCTGTTTTTCATATTTTCTTTTTTTCCCAGCACCTTCTAATGCACTGCTTTCCATCTCGTTTCTCCAAACTAAGATGGTTTATTGATCCTGTCACTTTTCTCACAGTTATAACTTATTTCCTTAGGCACCCCATATTTCTGTTTCTTCTGCTAAAACACAAAACTGCTTTAACCCCTTGAGAATCCAGAAATAATAAGTATTGCAAAAATCTATGAAATTCTCCCAGTGAGACAGGTACAGTAAATGTTTTATCATCATGTATATTATTTTGTTCCACAGACCAGCTGTAACCATGAATAGTATCACAACTAGATAAGGATTGATTGTATAAAACGGGATGTAGTTTGTGCTTAATATAATTATTTAATTTTACTAATCGGTTTGGGACTATTTTAACTAGTTCTCCAGAAGTGTAGAAGGGTCAATTATTTTCAATACAACAAGTGTATACATTTTGTTATGCACAGTCCATGTAGAATGCTACCTTATCCACCCCAAAATACCAACCAGGTTCAGGGTGTGCATTTAAACGTGCTGGTTTTGTGACAGTTTTTTCTCCAAAATTTGCACACATCACAACAAAAATAAAACCACATATCTGGCATGTGTAAATACACGCCGACATGGATGAAAAGTGGGTGAGGATTTAGGAGTACGAATTCATATTGATTTCTCACTTAGTTCTCGGTGCCTCAGACAGACAATGACTGTAACTCAGTCAACCTCCTCTTCCACTCTTGACTCCCGGGGCTGCGCAGACGTGGAGGGTGCACATGTCCTGCTGCTGAATGTGAGTATTCCTGGCTCTCTACTCCCTTGCCCGCTGCAAACTCCCACCATTGCCAAGCTAACAATTGACCTAGTCCTGATGAAGCTGACATTCCTAGTTCTGGGAGAACCGGCAAAGGAGGAGTATACAATCCAAATTGGAAGGAAACTGACCGCGCACACACTGTTTTAAAATGCAAAAATAGAGTCAATTGCCATTGGCGGTAAAAATTGTTTTACTTTTACCGGCCTCCCAGTTTAAATATCAGCTAAGACGATGGTGGCAATACCAAGTCCATGTCAGTATAGGTCCTGATTCGAGATGTTGGGGACTGTTGTGTGTATAGACAGGCATGTGTTAGATAATACATCCATGACCCTACATTTTATAAATCAAAATAACAAATATCAAATATTCTGATATTAAGGATATTATTAACTAGTTGCTAATATGTTGCTAGTATTAAAAACGTAAATCTCCTAGTTTCCAAGAACACAGTCCAAGGTGACACTATGTATTTTACATTACTTGGGCACATTGTAAATGAATGCCTTAAGGCCCCACACCTTATGCACATAAACTAGCAAATCTTGTCAAATCTATTCCCTGTTGCTCATGCTGCTCTTCTGCCGGTCAATACCTTACTATTTAACCGCCTTAAATATCCTGTCTATTTTTTTTCTATTCCTAATGAGTTGGCATTTGAATATGTATAAACAGATGGCTAATAATCTGTGGTTAGCACTCCTAATGGATTTGGCTTTCATTTTTAAACAGTACAGGACCCCTCAGGAATCTCTGATGCCACATAGGTTCTTCGTGTCCCAGAGTCAACGATGTTAGTTGGTTACTGATTATAAGTCAATGAATCATGGGTCATACATTCTGGACTTGAACAGACACTAAGGTATCTGACTGTTCAGGTCTTGAATACTAATTCTTAAGGCCTTTTATAACATTCATATTTATATTCTTGGGTAGGGAGAAGCCCGATAAATAATTAAATTACAGAAGTAGAAAAGCTTAATTTGTCACTAAAAGGGTTTATTAGATTAAATGTAACATGTCTGCTATATACATGCAAGTATTCTCTCCTGTACCAACAAATATTCCAATATCGTTTGCAGAAAAAAAAAAAGTTCAAGCATGTCTGATGACTGTTCCATGTTTTTAGTTTTGTTCCGTGTGTTTTCAATTTTATAATGAAAACTGACAACTAAAAACTCTTGATAAGATATGATGATATATAATAGATTGTGATATTAAAACGGATTGCTAGGAATACACTAATAACCATAGACTTTTCAGTGGGGGTGGTCAATTTTCCTATATCTTGCAACCAGTTTGTCTCAGAACCCCTTCCTGACATGTATGTACATGTATGTCATAGTCAGGAGGGGGAAGTATGAAGCGCGCTCAGGAACGGAGCCCACTCTATATACAGCGGATGTCAGCTGACAAACTGCTCACTATCATTCGATCCCAAGCATTTAAACACTTACATACCGCAGTCAATAGTAACTGCGACATCTAAGCCATTAGTCCGATATCATGGTAAGGAGTGGGGTTAGGAGGTCAGCCCGTTCCATATGCAGTGAGTCCCAGCTGTAAATTACACCTGACAACCTACTCTAACTCTCCGCTCCAATCCTAGCTGCTTAAGCACTTAGATGCCATGGTCAATACCAACATCTAAACTGTTAGTCAGATGTCATCCCATTGCCCCCTCCAACGCAATTGTGGGTTGTCAATAGGTTGTCATCGAAATTCTGTAGGTCGGCCATGTTAGCACTCCTATAAAGCCCTGCAAGAGGACAGTAAAAGCACAATGACAATACATAAGAATTGCAGTGTATTGCACAAGCAATCCAAAAAATCACATGTTCAAATCCCCTAGTGGTACTTCAATTTTTTTTTTAAAAGGTGTTTCAAAAAGGTTTTTAGGAATATATATATATATATATATATATATATATATATATATATATATATATATATATATATATATATATATATAAACCATAAAAGGTTAAAAATAGTTCCCATTATTTATTTAAAATAATGTAAACAATAATCATAATTGGTATTGCCGCATCTATAATGATCTCCAAACTATTAAAATATAATGTCATATATCCCACAAGAGAAATGACGTAACAACAAAAAAAAAGCCAGGATTGCTGTTTTTTGCTCACCTAGGATCCCCAAAAAATGTAATAAATAGTGATCAGAAAGTTGTATGAACCCAAAATAGTTGTATGAACTCAAGCAAAAAAAATAAGCCCTCACAAAACCTCATCGACAGAAAAATAAAACAGTTAAGGGTCCCAGAATAAGGCTACACAAAACCATTTTTTTCAATAAAGTTTTAATTTTGTAAAAGTACTATATAAATTTGGTATTCTCATAATTGTACTGTCCCACATAATTGAGTTAAATGGACACTAACTTTTTAAACAACTTATACTAATTCAATAGTAAACCTGATGTATATCAACTTTGCAATTTACTAAAGTAGACCAAATTTATAGATTGGAAGAAATTTCTCATTGGGAAAACTATTCCAGGGATACCTTTTTGAAAATATGGGGGCCATGGAGAAAATACAGAAAATTTCCATAACCATTATTAGTGTTCCTGAATACCCCAATCTCTTTATCTCCTCTGGGTTAATCCTCATGCAGAAGCTCTTTTTATGTTACTTTATCTCATCTAATGTGTATAACTATACTTGATTATCTGCTCATATAGATATATGTTTTTTCTCCGAATACTGCAATATTACTTGTGCACGCATGTACTATGTTTTTGTTTTATGTTTCATGTTTTCTATTTGTATATTTGTTTACTTTGGTATTTTTAAGTTTTACATTGTAAGGCCTCATTTACACGAGCGTAATATACGCACGTGCGACGCGCGTGCTTTTCACGCGTGTCGTACGCACCTATATTACTCTATGGGGCAGTGAAGACAATGCGTGAATTTTGCGCAGCGCGAGTGCGTTGCGTAAAACTCACGACATGTTCTATAATCGTGCGTTTTTCGCGCATCACGCACCCATTGAAGTCAATGGGTGCGTGAAAACCACGCATGCCGCACGGAAGCACTTCCGTGCGAACTGCGTGATTCGCGCAAGAGCTGTCAAACTGAATGTAAACAGAAAGCACCACGTGCTTTTCTGTTTATAAACATCCAAACGGAGTGTCAAATTAGAGATGAGCGCACCGAACTTCACCGGGTTCGGCCGAACTCGTTTTGACCGAACCCGGCAACAAAAATTCCAGTACGCGACGTCACGAGACAGTCACTGTCCAGGGTGCTGAAAGAGTTAAACTGGTTCAGCACCCTGGACAGTGACTTCCGATCACAATATACATGAACGTGTAAAAAAAAAAAAGAAGTTCTGACTTACCGATAACTCCCGGCTTCTTCCTCCAGTCTGACCTCCCGGGATGACAATTCAGTCCAAGTGACAGCTGCAGCCAATCATAGGCCAAGCACAGGCTGCAGCCAATCACAGGCTGCAGCGGTCACATGGACTGCCGCGTCATCCAGGGAGGTGGGGCCGGATGACAAGAGAGGGACGCGTCACCAAGGCAACGGCCGGGAGACTGGACTGGAGGAAGCAGGAAGTTCTTGGTAAGTATGAACGTCTTTTTTTTATTCACAGGTTGGTGTATATTGTGATCGGAATTCACTGTCGAGGATGCTGAAAGAGTTACTGCCGATCAGTTAACTCTTTCAGCACCCTGGACAGTGACTGACGTCGACTAGCCTCATCTCTATGATGGCGGCTGCGCGAAAATCATGCAGCCGCGCATCATACACTGATGACACACGGAGCTGTCAAGTGCCTTTTGCGCACGCAAAACGCTGCATTTTTTTGCGTGCGCAAAACGCACACGCTCGTGTAAATGAGGCCTAATGCTGTTTTCTTACAATAAAAATCTTTTAAAAAAAACAAAACTTATTGTTAAAATGCATATGTTTTATCCATGCAAATTCTGTGTGAAGTTACTGCCACTGTGTCTCCCTTCCTGTAATCTGCTGTCTAACCCTTGTAGTCAAACAAAATCCATCCCTTGCTTCAGGCAGGGCTTAATAGGAGCAGAAAGATAGCAGACCTAGGTACCATCATTAGGCCGCAGCATTCAAGTGGTTAAACAGCTATGATCAGATTTATCTTTGATCCCGGCCATTGCGTGTCGGCTGTAAAATACTTTCGACACCCGCTGAGTATGGAGTGGGCTCAGCCAGTGAGTCCATTTCATACTACCAGTGCGTGGGTGTAATTTACAGTTACGTCACATGTTGCCAAGGGATTAAGACCAATACAAAAAAAATAAACAAACCAACAAAAAGTACTCAGTACTCCATACTCTTTATTCAAACTTTGTGTGTAGTCTGATTCTGCATGTGTTACACTCCTCCATCTGACCACCCTGACATCTGAGGGAGTAGAGTAACACATGATTGATCAGCATTAGATTGTAGTCTGTAGCCATAAAGAAGCAGAGGTCTGTATAGGAGCTGAAGTAAAAAGAAATGTATATACCGTATATATTTTTAATTAAAACTAATTGAATAGTTAGGTAATTTTTTTTATTTCAAATATTTTGGATCAATAAATTACAGAGCCTTTACAACTCCTCATTGAAAAGTATGCACACATTTAATCTTCTGTATTTTAGCCACTAGGTGACATTATTCCATCTCTTCCAATGCAAATTATATGCATATTGGATTTAAAAAAAATCTGAAAAACATTTTGCCAGAACCTTCTGGCACTTAAACGATAAACTGAGCTGAAATGCAGACATAAAGATGAAATCATTTTTTTCCACATTGCTTAATCCCTTATATACTAATTAGATTTCCGTCAGTTTCATTGCATTTTGTGTGCTGTAGTCTTAGTGCCACGTGCCAGGGAATCTGCAAGGATCATTGAAACAGTCTTTGCCAATGGCATGCAGCCAGTAAAAGGGCAAGCAATTTGCTGTGCCAACTCCTTAAGCCTTTCTGAAAGGTAAGCAATTCAAAAAAACATGGTATGTTATGGAATTAAATCAGGGCAGGGCTCTAGTGAACTCATGTTCTATTTTTGTAGAATTTGCTAATATAATCCTTTTCTGCTAAACCTACAGAGACAGGCTTATAGAGAGTTATGAAGCTGTTCTTAAGTTACTTATAACATTTTCCATGCATGTGGAAGCTAACACTTAATGTATATGAAAGTATATATTTTTAAATAGATGATAGCCTGGCATATATATTTTAAAGAAATGCAGCGGTCATATAATATTAAACACAATTGACATGTTTTTAAATATTTAGAATTTTATTGGAATATATTAGAACTGGGGGTATCAGGGGCTACACGGGTAGCAGTCACACCTGGGGCTAAAGCCCCCCCTGCCACATAAGACATTACCAGTATTATAAGTGGCACATAGTAGGTAGGGGGCCCTGTTACAAATGTTGCATTCGGGCCCAGGAGCTTCAAGTTATTCCTCTGGCGGGACATGGCTGTGCATGGAATAACGGATATTCAAAATAACAACAGATATTTATTAATATTTTTGTAAAGATAAACAAATTTCTCAAAAATCGTTTTGGTTCTAGTTCTATCGAATCGGCTGTTAGATTTGATTTGGTCTGAATAAATTTGATGAGAATCACAAGTGCCCCTGTAAACTTGTGTCTAACTCTCTGATATCTTTTAAGATATCCAACCCTTTTTTTAACTCTTTAACACCAAGCCACAATTACTAATGTCATTCACCTATACCCGAAAAATTAGCTGTGCTAGGGGGAGGAAGAACCGCAGTGCATTTTGGGAAGACTGCCTGCAAGGCATTATAGGGAAGCCCGCCTAAGGTCACGAGATCCTTTTTTTTTTTCAATTTGTGTGTTGGGAACCCTAAAAGTTCAAGATTTTGTAGAATCTTAAACTTTTGGGAAATTCCGACCAAATTTGATTAGTGTAGAATTGATTCGCTCATGTTTATTTATTTCCCTTCACTTTTATGGCTTCAACATATTTCACAGCACTGTACAAAGATTATCATTACTCACATCATTCTCTGTCCCCAGTAGTGCTCCCGGTCTAATTTCCCTATGTAAGACATGCATACACTAGGGTCAATTATATAGGAAGCCAATTAACCAGTACGTTTTTGGAGTGTGGGATGAAATTGTCAAAGGAGAACACACAAACTCCTTAAAGATGTTGCCCTTGGTCAGATCC
Organism: Rhinoderma darwinii; assembly: GCF_050947455.1. NCBI lineage: Eukaryota > Metazoa > Chordata > Amphibia > Anura > Rhinodermatidae > Rhinoderma > Rhinoderma darwinii. The sequence continues at coordinate 308,324,823 of NC_134689.1, read as the reverse complement.
AAACCCAGTCCTGCAGGACAACAGTGCTAACCACTGAGCGACTGTGCTACTCATTTCTAAAAGCTCAGATTTTATCAAAACATTATGGAAAACAATTCTCTTTAGGTAGTGCAGGCACCGTAGGCCCTCTCCTCTACGAAAGGGTAAAAGGGGATGGTAGAGTACTTAAGCTAGGAAAAACCATCCAAGTTAGGAAATAGAAACATCTTGCTATAGTTTTTTATTCCATCACTTTCAAAAAGTATAATTAAATCTAATGGAAATTTCAAACAAGATATCCAGTGATTTTATTGTTATAAGATGCAAACAATTTTAGAAGTGTTTCTCAAGAAATCTCAATTAAGGTGTCATTCTTATAGGTGTTCTTTCTTTAAAATGATGAATTTGGTTATTTCAGCAGACTATATTAGGTATGATCTATAGTTTCCCATTTGCATACATCTGGTATGATTTGTAACAAAATGATAACTTATAGCTCAGTATCACTGCATCATTGTACCCATAATTCATTCTTGTACCTTCGGTAAGTCAAACAAGAGAGACAGTAGCATTTTATATGAAGGAATGTGATGATGGCATCACAACCTAATCACTAAGGGCGCTTATTTGTACTTCAACAAGAGATGTATGATCTCAAAGAAACATGAACACCTGTGAAATTGTCACAGTCCATTTGTCACCCATATAATGACCGAGTCCATTTGTAAGCGATAATAGAGGCACTGTCTGTCAATGGAAAAATGTTCTTTATTCTAAATTACTATTAAGTTATAGCATTAACCTTGGGAATCCAAACCAAGAAGTTTCAACTTAAAACACCACTATTATAAGGGAAGAAAAAAGTTTATTGATTCTTTTTTTCTATGACCTAAAACCTCACAAAACACAATTATTCTACTAAAACTATGAACATTAAGGGGTGGCTATAGTTAAGCCAATATCCTACATATTATCATATAACGCAGAGGGGTCTTAGAAACAGAGGAGCTGTTTGGTCATCAGGATAAAAAATTACCCTTTCCTTGACTTGGAACCTAGGTTCTGTGTTAAATTCAGGAAGTTTTACAGGATCTGAATGAATTTCAGAGAACTCCTTTACTGTGCTGGATGCACCCCTTTTAATTAGCATGACATCAATACCTGGAGGACTGATAGTGAGGGAAGCAGCGGACCACAAGGGTGGAAACAGTCTTTTTCAAGATTTAAGTATATTTAAATATTGAAAATATTTAATTTTTAAAATATTTAAAAGATTTTTTTTTTCTTATATCCATCACTGTAAAAGGGTTTTAACAAATTCACCCAGATTTCAGAAAACCACTTCAAGATAATTACTCCTACAGATGTGTCCTTCCTTACCTTTCCTCTTATCTCTTTTAATAAATAAATGTTATTTAAAGTTATTCAATACTACAAGTTTATCATACAACTTACGAATTACAATTACAATACAATTTTTTACATTTTTTTATTATCAGTCAAATAATTTTGTGCTTAATCTCTCTAAACCCCTATTCTTGAAGGTCACCGATTCCAGATTTCTTGGGTTTTTGCATAGTGGTGGGGATGTTACAGGTCGCCTCTCCAGGACATATAAACTCATTTTGGAAATATCCATGTGTGGAAACTGGCCTCCAGTTAGAGCAAAATGGGGCAGGGAAATGGCATTAGATACCCCAATAGATTGTTAAAAGTTAGTTCTTACGATTGTTCACACAGGACTACCCAATGGCTAATACTTAATTGAGTACACTATGCTCCTACCAGGTTAGTGTTAATGGGCCTTAGGTCGACTTCAGAATGTCCAAAGTGTTTTTCTAATAATAAAAATCTTACACATTTATATGGGAGTTGCCCAAAGCTACTGCGTAATTGGAAAATTATTATGGATGAGATTAACTGCACTTATAAACTGAATATATCCTTAAATATCAAATTGTTTATTCTTGGTGACATGAATGGCCTCAAGATCCCTAGAAACTACTGAATGGCGGTCCTGAGGCTGCTAATGATAGCAAGAGTGGTGCTTTTGCAATACTGGATGTCTCCACAGATACCTCCCTTTTTGAATTGGAAAAATCGAGTATCATGTAAATATGGTTTGAAAAAAAAAGGATTTATCAATGTAAGAATGAGCTGGGTAAATTCTATGAAATTTGAGATAAATGGATATCTGTTCATATGCGTGAACCATCGGTTTATGGTTAAACAAGCGTAGCTTGCCTCGGATAACGATGTTTTATACCCTAATGCATATATATATATATATATATATATATATATATATATATATATATATATATATATAGATTATCTCTTCTATTTCTCTCTGCAGCCTTCTGGGGGGGGGGGGTGTATTTAAATTCCTCTTATCTCTACATATTCTGAGATTTGTTGTGTGAGATGGCCAGCTTTGAAAAAAAACATGATTTTGTGATACTCTGTCACGAGATGCTGTATTTGTCTGTGTGGCCATCCAGTAGTTGTGATGTGAATTGCAGCCTATCAAGGGTTTTACTAGCATGTTGCAATATTGTAATGATTTTACTTCATGATAAATTGGAGTCCTTAAAGGCTTATATATACACCTTTGAACCCTTATTTAAAAAAAATAATAATAATATATAAATCAATGTTTTAAGTATGTGATTTCAAACAACTTTTAAAATGCCTTTAATTAATTTTTTGTTTTGCTTTTTAAAATACAGCTTCTACGTATCCTGTATACATAGAAGCGGTATCATTCTGTCAATGCTGATTCCGTCAGGTCGGCTGAACTTAGATGTGCTTGTTATTAGCTGGATCCTGTGTATGAGAGACACGAAGTACCAGCTTTAAGCCAAGTCATCAGTTCAGCTGACCTGACGCAATCAACATTGACAGAGCGATACAGCTTCTATGTATAAAGGATACGTAGAAGCTGTATCTTAAAAAGTAAAAAAAATATCTGATAAAGCCAATTTAAAAGTTGTTTGAAATAATTAAACTTTTAACTAATTCATTGTTTTTTGTTATTTTTATATTTTTTGGTTCAAAGGTGTACATAGCCTTTTACCAAAATTAGGCAAAAAGGTAAGGGTGGGTACATATGTTGCTTATCTTTCTAGATAGTGGGATATAGTGGGTGAGTCTAATATAGAGGTTATCTGCAGTCATACCTGAATTATCATGTTTTAGTTATAATTCATAGAATCACAAAACTCTCCAAATAATCCTATAAACTAGAAAATATATATGAACAGAAAATTATGTTAAAAATGAAATTATTGTAGAATTAGATGGATGAACATTGTCTACAAGATTGAGGTCACAATTAGTTACCATTGGGAGAAAGTGTACACTGTCTCCTGTGTAAATATCAGCGACACATCTTTGTCATTTTATGTTTTATTTAAATCACCCAAGTATAATTAAACATTCCCAGTTGTGAGCGAGGATTATAAGTAATTATGGTTCACAAACATGGTAACCAAAATGAGCTATCATTTTTTTCCTTGTCATGTGTTCAGTCATCCACATCTGTAGAATTAATCACAGTTACTATTTTGAGTGTATTGCTTCCTCACCTTGCCTTGCACATAATCACTATCTGAAAACGCGAGACCGGGCTTGTGAAATTTTTGAGAACTTCAATATTTTATTTCCTCTTGTCGTAATCTAATTATCTACAGCAGGTTCACTAACAAACACAAATATGAAATCTATTTTGGGGATGTTTGGTGGACTATAATAATAAATAATTACTATAAAGAAAGAACAGATGTTGTTTCATAGGATTATAATTAAATTATAATAATAGTGTATTAAAACAATCACCATAGCAATAGCAAACAAATATGAACACATCTTTTTGTCCTAGAAATACAAATTTTGGCTGATCAAACCCAAATCCTAGTTAAGTAGCATGTGCCGGTCATGTAGTATTTGCTCACCACTGGCCTGAGCTCCCTAGATACTGTATAGTATTACTAATGCTTCATAAACTTGAAATTCTCTCCACACAAGCAACAAACTTGATGTTTTCAAGTTGCATTCTAACAGTTGCTTATATTACTTGTCTTGCACCTGTTGTTGAAGTCCAGTTTCAACCGATACCTGAGACATATGAATGAGGTTTTTCCACCACCCCCATTTATAGAGTCAGAGCTGAAACTTAGGCCAGGGCCACATGATGGCAATGGACTCTTTCTTAACTCTTAATTCCATAGCAGAACACTGGATTGTACAATTTGTATGACTTAATGCGATAACAAGGTGTTATAAAGCTGCAGTTGACTTTGGTGTGATGCCGAAGAGTCTCGCTACAGCTGCACTCCAAGGGAGTATATGGGACATATTAGTTACTATCTAGGAGTCCTGTTACCATAAAGCAAACATAATAGCTTCTTTCTTTACAACACCTATGTATAAAGGATACATAGAACTTGTATTTTAAAAAATAAAGCGATCGAGCTCTTCCTGGCCGTAAAAACCCTTTAAATGCTGCAGTCAATCGCGCCTGCAGCATCTGAGGCGCTAAAAAGAGGTGGATGGCCCCCGCCAACAGCTCATCGCACCCACCCCCGCGATGCGATAGAGGGGTGCCAATGGTTGTCATGGCATCCTGGGGGCCTAATCAAGACCTCCATGACTGCCTTCTGTTTGTCTATACTAAGCCCTGCTGCAGGGCCTGTAAAACTGACAATATACTGCAATATGATCGCTGGTTTAAGTCCCCTAGGGGGACTAATAAAATAAAGAAATAAAGTTTTCAGTAGTAAAAAAAATAAAATATTAAAAGTTAAAAAAAAAAAAAAATTCCCATTTTTTCCCTAAAGTAATGTTAGAAAAAAATATAAAAGTTAACATATCTGGTATCGCCACATCCATAAAAGTCAGAACTATTCCAGAATAATGTTATTTAACCTGCTCGGTAAATGCTGTAAAAAAAAAAAAAAAAAACGCCCAAATTGCTATTTTTTGTCACCATAGTGATCAAAATGTCGCTTGTACCCCAAAATAGTACCAATCAAAACAACAGCTCGTCCCTCAAAAAATAAACCCTCATATCGCTCAATTGACAAAAATAAATAAAAGTTATGGCTCTCATAATATTGCGACACAAAACTATTTAAAAACAAAAAGTGGTAAAACATAAAATAAAACCATAAATTTGGTATTGCCGTAATCATATCAACCCATAGAATAAGGTGAACGTGTATTTTTTACTGCCTGATATACGCTGTGTAAACAAAACCCCCCAAAAATTGCATTATCGCAGTTTTTTACCCATTTCATTCCACAAATATTTATTTTCAGTTTCCCAGTTCATCCGGTACAATAAAGGGTGCCATGAACAGCTACAACTTGTCCCGCAAAAAAACAAGCCCTCATATGGCTATGTCAACGGAAAAAAAAAACTTATGGCTTTTGGAAGGCGGGGAGGAAAAAACTAAAATGAAAAAAACAAAGATAGGCCGTGTCTGGGGTTAATTTAGTCAGAAGTGACCAGTTTGCTACATTTATGGGATTCTACACAAAGATATTTCTGCTTCATCTGTGAATATAAATAAGAAAATAAATCAATACTAATCGTGTTGCTTCCTTCAAAATCCTTTTCCTAGAAATTTTTTAAAAGGTGCTTAAATATAAAATTGTGTCTGTTTGACGTGCTTAAAGATACAGTTTAAGCTTAGGTGCTTAGAAAATAAATGACAAATAAAAAAAAAGATGTATAAGCGTTTATTAAGTTTATATAGAGCAGTTTTAATGGTTCTGGCTATAAAAAATTAGCTAAATTGTATCCTTAGGTATCAATTTATTTATAATAGTTGAAATGAGCTGAATTCATTTGTAATAACTAATGTCTCATAAAGAAAATGTAATCTTTATAAAAATGTACTGTATATTTTCTTCTGTATTAACTGGTACATTCCTAATATCTCCTTATTAATTAACACAAATTTCAATATGCCTTATTGTAGTCTATTATACTAATTATTAGTATAAGTATATTTAGTAATAGTAGTAGGTGTAATAGTAAGTAGAAGTTAAAGTAGTGGTAATAATTATCATCTCATTCTAGCATATTGAAGAGGTGGATGTGCAAATGAATTATTATGGAAGAACAGGCCTGGTAATTGCGTTACATCATTTGTGTACATTTAGCTCTCTTCCCCTGACACTTATGATGCTCTTAATCCCTTAGAAGTTTTTGCAGATTCTGTGTGTCCTGAACGCCAACATTGAGGGGCAAAGAATGACTGTCTTCATTATTAATTCCATTAAGGGTTTTAGACACAGAATACAATATCAGGGGATGAGATTTTAACAAATTGCGGCAAAAATCAGAAGCAATGAAGGGCGATCTGCGGCGTGGGTTCTTAGTCTGCAACATATCCATTTCTCTGTGGAATTCCCTCACAGAAAATCCGGTCGGAAATTCTGCAGTATTTACGCTACATGTAACCATACCGTTACGCTTACGTGGTTCTATGTAAGGCTGACATTGAACTCACAAATTATGCAGTACAAATGACTGGGGATGAGGTTGAGCGTGTGGTGTCAATTATGCAGAATTCTCGTCAGTACAAAATCCCAGATTGGTTTCTGAACAGACAAAAATACATCAAGGATGGGAAGTACAGCCAAGTTCTGGCTAACGGTCTTGATAACAAATTCTGTGAAGATCTGGAAAGGCTTAAGTAGATCAAGGCACATAGTGGTCAGTGTCACTCTTAGGGTGTACATGTGGGAGGACAGCACACAGATACGCACAGTTGATGTGTCCAAGAAGTAACCAATCTATTTGTGTAATGTGTCAATAAGGTTCTCTTTACAACAGAAAAACAGTGTGCATATAATAAAGTAACTGATAATTGTATATTGTACTTAAAAAAGGTTGGCCCGAGTAATTAAGGGGTATTCTTTTTTTTAATATATAAAGGTAAATTAAATAAATGGACAAATTTGTCAAATTTAGAAATGTCAACTCCTTGGCTACCACACTAATCAAGGAAGATTTCTAAAAAAAATAATATGCTATGAACATAATGCATAAAGCGTGTCATTTAGCAGCCTTTATAGAACTATAGAAATACGAGCACTCCTAAAAATGAGTTAATTTCCTTCTTTTCTCTCCAATTTTAAGCTGGCAGATGACAGAGAGGGAAGAATCCTGGTCAAGAAGGCAGGGTTTAGCGTTACGTGTCCATTATTGCAGACAGGGCAGAAGGAGGAGGCTCCTGCTACAGCCAGTTTACTTATAGTCTGACATACGAGTGTGAGAAGGAGGAGGGGTAATATGGCTTACTTCCTGGAAATTCTTTATATATTTCTTATTGCAATATGAGATAAAATAGGATGAAGGGAAAAAGGAGATTAAGGAAGGAACTTTGGTGTTTATATTTTTGTGTGTATTTTCTATGTTGAGCATTTTACTACAGTAATTCACAATGATTTAATAACAGAATACAGCATTTCAATCCTCAAAGTAGATTATGACACATTTTCCAGGCCACATCCAATCATGGATGCTTTTTTCTTCTCTTTCCAAATCAATACAAAATTGTTACATTTCTCAGCAGAGAAATGGATCCACTAAGCTGCAATCAGTTTGGAACTAGCTAGACTGGGCTGCAGAGTGTATGGAATCTCCCAGTTATTTATCCTTAACCCCCACAAGAAGGTATAGACTTTTCCAGTCGATTCTCAGGTTGTGGTTCACAGAATAGTCACCAATTGGCATTTGTGCTTCAGCAAAGTCAGGAATGTAGCCATGGGTCATCAGTAAGGAAGCAGTCAGTCTGAGGCTAGCCGGAGAATGAAATGGAACCGTAGTCAGAAAACAGTTCCAAAGTCAATACAAGGACTGGAACCTACAGATACCAGGCAACAATCCAAAGGGCGAGAGTGGAGCAGAATCTAGGAACTAAATCAGGGTCAGGGTAAGGATCAGAGTCAGGAACAGAGTCAAATAGCAACAAGAACAATAGCCAAGCAAAGGATCTGCAGACAAGGTGTAAAGGCTAGGGTTCCCTTAAAGTGGGCCACTAGGGCCGACGTCATTCTGGAGAGCTGGTGCCTCTAGCAACCAAACGCAGTCAGCCATGTAGAGGAGGGGAGCCATGACCAGATCCAGCAGGGTAGCAATGGAAGGCAGAGCTTGTCGCTGAAGCAGGAGAAGGCATCTGGTACCGCTGGAACCAGGTAGTAACAGAAATACAATAATCAATTCCATTAATCCTGCATAGAAAGTGCAAGATGTATAGAAATTTGGATGCTAAAATATTTTATATTGTTTTTAAGATGATGAGTGTAATTTGAGTTTTTATCAGTGAAATCATTTTACAGTTGTTAAATTGAAAACTATATTTTATTTGACATACAAAACCCCCAAAAAAGCTCCGTAGTTAACTTGGCAGTAGTTTGTAGAATATAATGCATTCAAGCAGATAGTAAATTATATCCATTCCCATAACTACAGTAATGTAATATCTTTCATACAAAGAGGCCATTACAACTCAACGAAAGTGATCAAATTCCTAGATTGAAGCTCCTTACATTGTAAGTAGCTATGATCTCACAACATAAACTTGAATTTTCTCATTGTTGTTGTACATTGAGTTGCTGTGCCTGTGATATGCTATCCTGTTTACAGGAAATTGTTCAGAGTGTTAGGCATTTCAGAAGGCTGTTGTTATACCCCTGAGTCCTGTGATACATAGGTGTATGCTCCACAATCCATTAAGTACATTATAAATCCACTAAATGTCCTTAGTGGGAGACAACAATGCAACGCCAGAATTGCAAGTTAGAAGTGATATCATCTTGAGTAAACCAGTCAGTCTTCAATGCCAAAAGGTTTTCTGTAGGTCAGCCAGAATGCAAGTGTCATTGAAAGTATGGACAACATCTGAAATCCTTAATTCATTGACTATCTAATACATGAGGCCTTATTTCCCATGCTCTATTCTTTTACGAGAAGGTTAAATGGGAATTACATCCATGATTTCTCATAAGTTATACTGATCAAGAACTGAGTTACACAAGATGACATGAGGAATAAGACGCCTTATTGCCAGCCTATACACCCCCATTAATATTATCTTTTAATATGTCTTAAAGTGGTTGTCTTTTCAAATACCCAATTACAGAGGTCCCTCATTTGGGATCTTAGTCAAATCGCTAAAGCAGAGAGAGGCTACCAAGAGCGTCTCTACCACTGGACGACTTTGCATGTACACTCATTACACGGACGGTCCATTGATTTCAATGAGCACTATGCAATTCATTATTTCCCCTGGGGTGGCGCTAAATGAAAATTTAACACTTACCCACTTGTTCCTCTGTAGATTGCAGCTGAATTCTGGGCATCCCAACAGTGGGACAACCTGTGATGAGTTTATTTTAAAGGGACCCTGCTAACACAAAACGGCTATTTAAGGTTGTTTGATAAACATACGCCAGAAGTCTATTTGGACTGAAATACCCCTTTAAAAATAAGTAGTCAGTAAAAAATAGGTTTTCGCTGGTATCTGCAGAAACCTTTCAAGCCCCTAACTTATTGTGCTGAAATTTGTAGCCAATGTGAAATAATGCAGACATTTGCTACCTTTAAACTCTTTGTGCCAGCTAGTCTGGCCATGTTCTATAAACTTGTCATTGGTTTATCACATGCACATGACAAGTTGTTTATTATCTTGCCTATAACTGCGTATTCTGTTGCAGTGCTCCACAGAATTACTTTCACCAATTACTTTACTGGCAAACTTTACATCTGCATCTTCTTTTTTTCAAAAAGTTATAGTAAGTCCATTTCAAGAATGTACATTTCCAAACTTTTAATATTCATACACAATGTTAAAGTATTTACTTCATGGAAGTTCAACTTGGAAGTTCAACCTGGAAGTTCAACCTAAAATTGTTCAACCTTAAATTGCAAAATCCTACCAGTCTCTGCAATGAACATTTCTATTCAGCATGGATTGATGTGGATTTATCAGTTAAGCCTGTCATCAACATACTGTATGTTATAGGAAATGCAATGAAATAGTGATTTGTACGCAGTGGTGCTTCATGCCAGCAAATATTGTAAATTAGGCTTCATATACCCGAGTGAGTAAAAACAGAACAGATAACATAGGTTTTTTTTTCTGCTTAGGGATGCATTGGATTTACAGTCTCATAAAAGGAGCCAAGTCGTGTACTGTGAGGCTAACAAAAGAAAATCAATTTCTTAATTTTTATTAGGGGATATGGGCACCATGCCAGCATTGCTTATTCTACAACTTACTTCCATTCTAGAAGGGCAATTTATATAAACTTTGTTAACAAGTATCTAGATTTGTGTGAGATCTTGTTAGTTAAGCTCTCACAGATAGATAGACAGATAGATAGATAGATAGATAGATAGATAGATAGATAGATAGATAGATAGATAGATAGATAGATAGATAGACAGACAGACAGACAGACAGACAGACAGACAGACAGACAGACAGACAGATAGACAGATAGATAGATAGATAGATAGATAGATAGATAGATAGATAGATAGATAGATAGATAGATAGATAGATATTCACTAAAAAGGAAAAGAAAAGGAAAACTAAAATGGCGCTTGTCAAAAGTCTAAGGTGTAATAATGAGGTGCACTGGGAATAACATGTTCTTTTATTTGCTAGGTCAAAAGGAAAAGAAAATGAAGACTAAATTGAAATCCAAATTACACAGGGTATATAACAATACCTGTATGTTTAAGTAACAAAAAAAGTTCAAAATACTTCAGTCCTAAAATTAAGTTCATATATACAAGAACACCTTCTCCTGTCCCCAAGGTAATTGTTTAGCACTTATTTTCATCAAACCCGCAGCATGCCAATTTTGCCATGGATTTGTCACAGATATTTACTGTTGCAAATCTGCGGCAAAATCTGCATGTTACATGGTGATTCAGCGGTGGATTTCTTGAAGTAGTTTCCTTGCACATCTGTGAGGACTGTGAAGTTGGGTGTTCCAATGGTGCACTATGCTATATAACACACCATTTTTTGGGCTGAACTTAATTTATGTCTTTACTTTACCCAAACCATGCCACTAGTTTTATTACTCACAAATGTGATAATCCTTTGGTTTAAAATGATCAAACATCTAATCTGGCTGCTACCACAAAATAATATGTTTTTGCTGAACACGAGCTTGAATAGCAGCAGTTTATTCAGTCTGGGTACTTTGGTTTGCACTATGACCTAAGATAGTATTACACAAGAAGGGGGCTATCATTCTACATAACAAATACTTGCAATACAATGTCAATGATATCGCTATTGCAACATTTAAACTCTACAACTTTGCTTCCGCTGAAGAGTACGGTGAAATGTAATGACGGAGGTGCTGGGCAGTGGCCAAGTTAAGTCCGAAGCAATGCTTAATCTCCTGACTTACTCATCCCTGGCATAGACATATCATAAAAATGATATAAGCATTTCATTCTGAGCCACACGGTGGAAGGAGTGGGAAGAAAAGCAGCATCCAATTGATTTTCAGCATGTCTGCTCTTTACCGTTCAGTACAAATACAACAGCAAATCAATAGGAATAACACCACCATAGATATCTAATCTCAGCTGTTCGTTAGATGAATTTTTATAAACTCTTCTCATTGCTACAGTTCCGTCAGAAATGGCCTATCACAAGGAGAGGAGGTTTCATTGCACAAGATAAAGGATCCGAATCACGGGAAGGTTAATTACCACTACTCAAGTTCTTAATTCACTCATTTTCTGCTGTGGAAGTCTGAAACTAATTGCGGGTTTGACTAATTGTAAATGTACTTTATTTTTGCTTCTGAAACAAGTAGTTGAATGTCATGAATTCTATTTCATTTTATCCCCATCATAGTAACTAGGCAATCAGATATTAAAGGGGTTTTACACTGATTAAGTTTTATTGCAATAGCTTGACTTTTCCCGCATATCCTATTTATTCTCATGGAGTGTGAGTGCTTATGCAGTCAGCTCTCTGCCGAGGATGACGTTTGTGGGACCCCTCATTTTGGGGATCATGGTCCCAAACCTATTTGATATGCCTTAACACATAATCAGCTGAAAACCCTATTGAAACTTTCAGGAGCTCGGTATGGCTAAAATCTAGACAGGAAGGTAGTAAAGTGGATCCAGAGCTGAGTTTTGTGTATGTGTGAAAACGGAAAACTTCTTCTTTTATTCAATAAGCCATGACTAAGGACGCAGTCAGCGTCTGAAACGCGTAGGCACCGCCTATACCACTAATCACCTGTTGTACTCTGGAAATACTCGTGTATATTTTTTCACTATTTTAACTATCCTTTGAATCAAACTTGGTAGAAGTTTTCCGTTTTAACAGATACACAAAACTCAGCGCTGAATCCACTTTTATACCTTCCTGTCTATGCTATTCGTGTGCCGACACGAGGACCCGTGCGCTATCAACAAACTACACCCGTGATAAGGTGAGCTGGAGGAATCCTCCTATTTTTTCGTTCTATGGCTAAAATCTGTTTGGGTATTCAGCATACCATATCAGGATCTAAAATAATGCCCATGAACTATGATTCTGTTCACTAAATTACAAATGCTCCTATTTTAGGAAAGTAGAAATGGCCACTTACTGTACAATTGTCACCTTTTAGCAGGAAGTAGGAACAATAATTTGAGTCTAACTTCACTTTATCTGCTGACATGCCAATGTATCACGATGAAGACACACTGGCAGATGAGGAATAGAATTATGCATTTTAGAACTGTTAATAATAATATACTGTTTATAAATCTTAAGGGGCAACTTTATCTTTCCCTGCCCATAGCCGAGCATATCCCCCATAAACATGCAAGGTTATTTCAATACATAAAATTGGATAAGTCATATCTGTAACTGCTTATCTCTCAGGGAACAAAGGATCAGAGATGTTAAAATCTAACATGCCCGTGGTGGCAGAAGTCGGGCCACAGTTAGGATAATCCAACACACATTACATTGTTGTCTGTTTCTCTACAAAGCAGTGGGATCAGCTGAGATTTATCTAATGTATATGGCCAGCTTAATATGCCAGGGCAGACCACAAAGTCAATTTCTTAAAGTGTAACTATACTTTCATAAAACTTTAGACGTATCATAGTGACTTGTCAGAAGTTTTGTTCGGTGGGAGTCAGAAGCACTCAAATCAGCTCTGTACCGCTTTGTTTCTGAACGGCTCTTGCTGGTTTACTTGGAAAGCCAAGCGAGCGTTACACAGGCTCAACGGAAAGTCTATGAGTCCGTACACCGCTCGCTCGATTCTGAGGAGAGCCGAACAGAATTGATTAGAAACGAAGCAGCACAGCAGTCACCTGAGCGATTCTGACAATTAGTTTTAGTGATCGGTGGGTATTTCAGGGATCAGACCTCCACCGATCAAAACATCCAACATGTCATTATGACGTGTCAAAAGTTTTATGAAAGTGTAATTACACTTTAGGCCATGTTTCAAAAACAAAGAAGTCAAATACTTTTAGGGGTGTTTTCCTTCCATCTGTTATTTATACACAAATTCAAAACAGATCAACCACATATTAGACATTCTTGGGACATATTTATTAACGAGTGAAACTTTTATTGACTGAGACGTTGTATGGTTTTGTCACTTGTACTCAACAAGTACAGGGTAGTTAGTGGATATGTAATATCCATGTACTATAATTTAGAGATTAGATAAAGCAGATTAGATAAAGTAAATATTCAGTATTTTGTTTTGCTCTGCTAATGTCAATGGAAAATACTGTCATAATGAAAATATTTCTAATTTTATCAATAACTATACTAGTACAGAATGTACAGTTCATTGTCTTTTCAGCTGGCCAGTAACTAGACTTTTCTTACCAATTTGGCTAGAACACATTGATATTTCATGTCATCAAACACCACTTCATAAAAGAATAATTTCAGGGACCATGAGAGGTCAAATTAAATCTGGACCGAGGCCACTGCTCCTCTGGCATAATGACTTGAAATTGCACATTCAATAAAAGCAATCAAAAGATCCTATACTCAAATGTATTACAGTGGCCTCTATGTCACTGAGATTTCCTTTGTTCAAAATGCTTTGATATTAGTGGCAAAGAAAATTTGCACAGATTTGCATTGATGATCTCTACCATCCAAAGATATAATGCTTATTTAAAAATGTTTCAAGTACAATAAAGAAAGGGAAGATTATTGTGCCAGAGACTCAGTACCCAGAAATGCGATGAATCACTGTGTGCTCTTCGTGAAAGTCTATTTCAGTTTTCTGTTGCAGAAGTACTAGCCAAAATTATATTTACACATATATATGTATATGTATATATATATATATATATATATACAGTAGCACAGGGGATAGGAGCAGCACTGCGTAAATAGCCAAGAAAACGGTTGGTGCTAGCTTCAAAGATAAGGAGTGACGTGCTCCTCATGCATATATCCAAGAAACGAGACTAGAAGCAGCACTCAGCAAAAAATGTGAATTTATTCACCCAACACAGCAACGTTTCACTTCCTCCATGGAAGCATTTTCAAGCTAGAGTAGAGAAATAGTTGCACGTTTGTTCACCTCACAAATTAAATCAATGAAACTTATTTAAAGTCTTGTAATTAATAACTTTACATAATTTTGTTTTCAGGGTACCTAATGAGCAATTCCATGTGGAGTTATCATTCTGTATGATGTCTGTTCTGGCTTCACCTTGATTTACCACTTTGGCGGCAATTTTGTGGTGTTACTTATATTCTCCCAACAAAATTCAGCTATTTTAATAAAATGTACCATAATCCTAGATCTGAATGGAATCCTTAAAACACATTTATTGGCATTGTTTTAAAACTCTTTTGTCATAATGTAAATATACATGGATTTATATCCATCAACGCCTAAAAGAAAGTTCATCCACTGTGTTTGTATATGAGAGGGATCAAGTATTTAGAAGGTCATTTAACCTCTTTCTGTGTTAGGATGTTCATAAACCTTTAAAATGCCAATACAGACCATAGACTGATATAGGGATCTGATCCCTCTTTTCATCTTTTTGCATCCAATGTATAGCATCAAACATTTATCAACTAAACAGTTGAGCATGGAATTTATAGCCGAAAAGTAAGTAATGGGTCTGTTCTTTTTTGTCTTCCCATCTTTACAGCATATAATGTAATATCTTTTTTTTTCAACTAAGTTAAAACTACAACAGGAACCAAACAGACAATAAACCTAGAAATGTACTGTTGGCGCTACAATTTTGGTTGTTTTCTATGACTTTGGAAGTTCTAAATATTCAAATGGGCTCCGAGGGTCATCAAAATGGCTCCTAAATTGCACATTTGATGTTTTAAATCTATCTGTTCACTGTCTTATTCTTGCAGTTTTAGTAGTGCTATATCTACCAGTAAAATATTACATCTTTGAATATCACCATTTTTGCATCCATTCTATTTGCATTCTATTTAGGATAGTACATAGTAGAATAGTGAGTAGAATTCAGGATAGTCATCTTATTCTCATCCATTGAATATTTGGCAGGGATGGAATTCAGGACTGCTTGAAACATACAACTGCTACACAACCAAAACACTTGGCCTCTGGCTCCAATCTCTTATGGAAATTAATGCCAATGGAAGTGTCAGTTTCAATTTCATAATGTTATTGGATGTAGGCGAGGCTGGAAGAGGTCCCATATTCCTGACAGCCTCTCATAGTGATGGGGATTATGGGTAAGTAGACAGACAGTTCTGACAAGGGAGGCAATGACTCAAGATCAATTAAGCTGACAAGGCTATCTCTAAGCTACATCATTTATTGCTGACACGATTACGTTCTCTATGGAGATGAGAGTTTCAGAAAGATATATTTAAATGATCTGAAACGGTAATCAGAAACCATTGAATTTCTAGGGGAGATAACTGGCCCCTCTCTCCACAACACTCAAGTAAAGTATCATATTTATGTGATGGAGAGATAAGGAGAGCAGATGTGTCACTGCATTACAGGCTTAAGACTTCATAAAATCACCCCTTCATTGCACTTACACATCTCCGATCAGTTTTATATCAGTCAATGCTACTGTATATTTTTCAGTTCTATTATTTAAAAAAAAAACCTTCTCCTGTTGGCTGCCTGCTGAATCAAGTTGATGCCGTTAGCAGACTCTCTCAGTGAATAAATCAGCATGCATCATTAAACACAATATACATCCTGCCGAGGGCTGTTGACTCACTGAACTTATCCTTCTGGACAAGGTCGTACTCGTTACAGCCAACGGAGAATCACTACATTGTTTTTAGTGTTGTTAGGCATATCTTAATTCCAGTAACTAAATATGAAAGGTAACGATTGTCAAGATTTACGTAAACTGGTATAATTACTCTTGTTTTTATTTATTAAGAACATTTGTTGTAAATGAGACAACAAGGGGTATATTGGCCTATGGCAAGTGAAATTATAAATTGGTTTTGTGATTCAGGGTACAGTTAAAAGTAATCAGACCTCCCTTTTTTGATTGAGTTCAGGTGATACAGTCACACCTATGCTAAATGGTGCATAAAATCAAGCACACAGCCATACGATCTACATAGATAAACACTGGTAGTAGTATGGATCCTACTAAAGAGCTCAATTACTTTAAACGTAGCACTGTTATAGGATGTCAGTTTGTGAAATTGGCTAATCTGATACATCTGCCTCGGTCAATGGTACGTAAGTACTATAATTGTGAAATTAAAGTGTCTAGGAGTAATAACAGCTTAGCCACAAAGTGGTAGACCACACAAACTCACATAGTGGGGCTGGCAAGTGCTGAAGCGAATGGCACATAAAAGTGGCCTGTATTTCATCACTTGCTACAAAGTTCTAAATTGCTTGGAATCGACATCAGCACAAGAACTGAGAGTTGGCCCCTCATAAAATGGGTTTGCAGGGTCGAGCAGCTGTACACAAGATCACCATGCACAATGCCAAGCATCGGCTTGAGTGGTATAAAGCACGCCGCCACTGGACTCTGTAGCACTGGAAACATTTTCTAATTCCAGTTTCACTATCAGGCAGTCTGATGGAGGAATCTGAGTTTAATGGATGCCAGGAGAATGCTACAGGAATGCATTGTGCCTACTATAAAATTTGGTGGAGGACGGATAATGGTCTGGCGCTGTTTTTTTATGTATGTAGTTCCAATGTGCAATTGAAAGAGAAATGGCCTTTATAGTCCTACTTTGATGCAAACATTCACTGGAGATTAGAAGAGCAAGCTACATTATAAGCGCTGTGTTCCACAGATCCACTTTGTTAAAGCCTAGAGTATGAATTGACCCACTGAATTAGCCACATTGTAGAGGAGTGCAAATGTATATATGAACCATAAATTGTTATTTTTTTCTCTATCTATCTAATCTATCATCTGTCTTTAGTAGGCTGCTAAATTAGACTACATTATGAGAATATCTGACTTATACATAACAATGATCACCTTCTACAGAGTACTTGACCATTGGATTTAAATTTCGACATTTATGGAAGGGGGGTCACAATTTTCTGCTTTTATTATGACACATTAGCCATCATTACTATTGGGCCATCATTAGGTATCATTACTTTACTTTTACTTCCATCGTACAACCAACACAACTAAAAGTTTGTAAATGTTTTTATTTTTATTATTGTTACCAGGTATCATTATTTACCTATATTTTTGCTCTGCATACGGAACTATAAGCTAAAACTCTTTAGCTTAGAAGCAAACTATCCAGTAAGGACATAGAGCATAGTCCTAACAGGACATAGATTGTAAAAACGAATCCAGAATGTCTAGATTACTCCTTGAAACTAGAACAAAGTTGGGTAAACTAATGCCAGAAGTCAAGAGATATCCATGGAACCTCTGGTAGGTATAAACTGCTTCTCATGCTGGAATAACCACTGAAAAAACTATAGAGATATTTGTTACTTTTAGACAACTTTCAGATAGAATTATTTTGGTCAGTATTTTGCATAGATAGTTGTCAACCAAAACCAGCTGTGGGTCTAAAACACGGAAAGAGGTGTAAATTGTTCCATTTTGCTTTATCTCTGATTTTGTTCCACTCCTGTTTTTGGCTTACAAATACTGATGCAAAATACTGGCGTGTGAAAGTGGCGTTATACAGATGTGGAGGCTCTAGTATCATGAGTAAGACGGCTGCTATAGATGACACTTAAAAGTCAATGAGAATAAAGCAAACAATTCAGTCCAGAGCCTTTAAACTGTTAAAGCATCCAGCTTTATCCACAGTTTGAAGCGATGACTCTTGTATGAAAACTGATTGATCACAAGTTCTTTGAAGTTTCGTTTAACATGAACTTCACTATATTACGATTGGGAATGTATTTTCTGGGCAAAACGAATATTCATTAGGATGTAACTTAACAACTGCCTACTAGTCACTAAGCACAATATAAATCTTCAAATCAAGTAACCTGGGTGATATGATTAATATATAATAAACAGATATGGGTCAATTATTGTACCTGGAACTTTTTGTGCAGAGTTTCCTATGAAAACAGTTAGTTTTCAGTTTCCGTATGTTAGTAGATAAGGAATGCTTTCTATTCAGTTTGGCAGTATTGCTTGATTATAGATTTTATACACGTAAGTACTGTACATTACTTTGTAGGAATGACCACATTGCCTGTTAGTTGCAGTAGCAGATCTTCATAAGAACTGCCGTAGACTGAGCTTTGAAGAACTTCCCTAGTTATTGCCCTTCAAAAACCATAGAATACATAGATTAAAAAAAAAAATACAAAACATGTGTCATACATTCTCCATAGAAAAACAAAAGAAAAGAAATATGCTACTTTAAAATGTATCTAAAGCTAATAAGTATTTATAAGAAATAACCAGAGCCTTAAGACAAATGTTAAAGGGTGAGTAATGTAAATTACAAAGTTCTTGCTACATTTCCTAAAAATATCTATTATGTTGATGACATGTTCTGATTATAACTGAATAATAGGATAATTACAGCAGATATCATGAAATATATTGGTGTTTTAATCATATATCTTGAAGTAAACCGACCTAGCAGTGACATTGTAAAATAGAGGGCTTGTAGACAAAGCTGGTCGAAAAGTTGTAAAATACATTGGGAGAATTGTATCAAAACTGGTGTACAGGAAAAGTGGAGCAGTTGCCTGTGACATCCAATCAGAACACTGTTTCATTTTATAAAGAGCCTATTAAAAATGAGACAAGGAATCACACATATAGTAATTCTCTTTCATCCTCTGATTTTCAAAATGTCTCTCTTTTTGTAAACAAGCAGCCTGCACAAAATCAATGACATGAAATGTCAATTTTCAAATTAGAATCTAACCTCTAACAAAATCAAGGTCGCAATTAACGAAAAGCCACAAATGTGTGTAATAATGCACTTATGATTGGATCAATATGAATTTATTTTCTCTAATTACTTTTGGAATGTAAATGCTTTGACCCCGTAATCCTATTGCATAGTACTAATTAATTTCCTTTGGACATTTTTCCATTTGGTCATTATGTTTATTCTTAAACATCTATTCATTTTTTCTTCATGGTACAGGGTTTATAGGGTAGTATATATCTTTATATTATGCTTATGACACTTAAAGACTTTCTGATATGGGTGATCTTCCTCATAAGGACCTTAAACGGTACTCTAATATTAACTTGTCGAATTAGCACAATGTCTTAGACAGTGTATCTATTATCTATTATCCCATACAAGAGCATCACCATGATTTCATTGTATCGGGTGAATTGTTTTTCAAAAAGATCAATATAAGTATCATCCTATCAGAACTAACATAGGAAAAAAAATGGAATACACACTGAACACAGACCATTTTGGTTGATGTAGAAATAAAAGCAGTTCTTTAAATTCCAAGTAAATGTATTCTAATCACTGTTACCTGCCCATAGGTGTATATGAAATATCCATAAATACAGATTTTATGGTAGACCAAATGCCCACTTTTTGAAAGCCTAAGGCCTCATGCACACGAACGTATTTTTGTCCTCCCGTAAATACTGGCGTAAATACGGGTTCTTGGTCACACATATTCAACTCGTATTGCACCAGTATTTACGGACCCGTGCCCGTAAATACGGGTCCGGTGTCACCCGTATTCCACCCATATTTACGGCCACGTTTTCGCTGCAAAATTACACTGCAGTAATCAGTGCAGGATAGAGAGAAGGGACAGCCCTTTCCGAACTTCATACTTACCCGGCCGTTGCCTCAGTGACACGTCCCTCTCTTGACATCCAGTCCGACCTCCCTGGATGACGCGGCAGTCCATGTGACCGCTGCAGCCTGTGATTGGCCTGTAATTGGCTGCAGCGGTCACATGGGCTGAAACGTCATCCCAGGAGGCCGGACTGGTGGAAGAAGCAGGGAGTTCTCGGTAAGTATGAACGTCTTTTTTTTTTTACAGATTGATCTATATTGTGATCGGAAGTCACTGTCCAGGGTGCTGAAAGAATTACTGCCGATCGTTTAACTCTTTCAGCACCCTGGACAGTGACTATTTACTGACGTCGCCTAGCAACGCTCCCGTAATTACGGGTGCACACACGTAGTCACCCGTAATTACGGGAGCCCCATAGACTTCTACGGGCCTGCCCGTGCCGTAATTACGGCATGAAATAGGACATGTTCTATATTTTTCAACGGCACGGGCACCTTCCCGTAAGCATACGGGGAGGTACCCATGGCAAATAGAAGTCCATGGGCCCGTAAAAACGTGCCGTAATTACGGCCCGTAATTACGGCCGTTTTTACGTTCGTGTGCATGGGGCCTCAGAGGAAGCTTTGGGTTTCTATGCATGAAAGGGACTGCAGTGAAGAAGTGCGTAGAGGTGAAAGCTACATCATGGAGCAGAACGCAATAGTCATATGGATGTCTAATTTTGGGGGAAACTGACAAAGGCAGATTATCCTACTTGACTGTCAGAAATATGCATCTATCCTGTGCCCGTAATCACGGCCCTTAATTGCGGATGAAATCTAAGGTCGTTTGCATGGGGACTAACTGTAGTATAGACTATTGGACACTTTCTTTTGCTATCCTCTTTGGGTATCAACTACCAGGCCTACAATGCCTTTGTCAGTTGTCCTTTTGCCTAATCATAGTATGCCCATACGCTTTTCATTTACAGGCTATATTGCAGAACACAATACATATCTTACCATAAGTTATGATTCATCAAAAGATATGCCATATGGCTGTTCTATTATATCTTATTGGCCATAAACATAGGGTCTACAATCATATTTTTCTTCTGAATAATCCTTTTTACATAGATCCAAGAGGCCTACAGTCGGTTGGACAGAGATCAATACAAGCTTGCACTAATACATTTTACGGGCATACACTGTCAGATACTGTAGTCAATTATATATTGTCAACACAATATACTTGAATGTTTGCCAGGTTAAGTTCAGTTCTTTACTTGACATTTGATATCACCATGAGTTGTGGGGTTGTACCAAATGAAGAAACTCAGCTCTGCTAAATCTGCAAGTGTAATCCAGTGTGCATCCAAGTACAGCTATTTCTGATCATTATCCATGTGAATCATGGTGACACTGGATGTTAGTTTCTGCAAAACACATTTATCATGGGTTACTGAAATCCACAAAAGAGCTGGGTAGATGTTTACAAAATGCAACAGCTTCCACTTGCCAAAGGGCTGCGCCGAATCAGGTAGCAGTGAAATCCGTCTCTGTTTGTTAAATCTCAGTGACCCATACTCATAAGAATTTGGCTTGGAGCTCTGCTCCTGCCCATAATTTATTACATAAAATGCTGTTGGCAGTTTGCTAGTTTTTGTGCACCAGAATGAAGACAGCAAAAATAGGACTTAACTAAGAATCATTTTTGCATTGCATGGCATTGGAAGGAAATTAAGCTCATCAAACGACTGGCTTAAAAAAAATTAACAAAAAATGCCAATTTTATTTGTAGCAAGCACAACCTGGGTCTCGTTTCTCTGACTCTATTCCCCTTTTGGTTTTACACCACAATTCAAGGTCATGTGACCTTGAAATGTCAATCCATTATGGCTATAATTCAAGGTCTTGTTAGTTATAGTAATATAGCCTGTTTATTTTGTTTTATTTGGTAATATAGCCCGTTTATTTTGTTTTATTTAGTAATATAGCCCGTTTATTTTGTTTTGTTAAGTAATATAGCCCGTTTATTTTCTTTTATATAGTAATATAATCCGTTAATTTTTTTTTATATAGTAATATAGCCCGTTTTTTTCTTTTATATAGTAATATAGCCTGTTTATTTTGCACCACTACACAGTGATAAATTAAATTTGGTGCACACTCCACACAAACGGACGGTTACAGGGCACGCTGTATGTGCTCACTGATATACCAAGTGCCTACTACATAATGTTATACTTTTCTATTTTCTTTTACTCTCATCATTCCTGCCTGAGGTTATTTCCTGCGATGCAGATATATTAATAATGGGTTTTTGAGACACATAGACATGGGAAGACATGATGGCAAAATGAAATAATTGGCCACTTGAATTGCAAAACCACCCTGCTCAGAAGATCAACACTGAGGCATAGAAGGATGAAGTACTAAAGAGATAGCTTGGAGGGAATGTGATTTTTTTTTTTCAAGGAAAATAAAGCCACAATAGGTATAGAAAGCAAAAATATTTCAACATTCTTGTAAAAATGCTGCTGTACAAGCAGCCCTTAAAGAAAAACTCAGACAACCTTTATTTCTAAATTAGTCTTTCCTTATATTATCTCTATATTATCCATTCTTTACACAAGTTTCTGCTTTTTTACCTTATATGTTTGTAAACTTACAATGACTTAGGCCATTATATATTGCCAATTGGTGTGGCAGGTAAAGTCTACAGTACCTAGATGTATATAAATAATACATGCCTCCTCAATGACCCCTCAGAAGCACTAAAAGGGCACACATGTAGAAGACAGGGTCTCCATAGCTAAAATTAAATGCCACCTCCCATTATGGTGCTTGGTTTTGCCACCCAGAACAGAAGGGTCTGGCGTCTGATTCCTCCTCTACCCCTTTTCTATACTCCTTGGGTAAATTCCACATCTCCTTTTTTCTAGCAACACAATTCCTCTAGAGAGGGGAATGCTGCACAGGTCCTCTCCACCTAATAGCAGAGAGTATACAAAAACTAAATAATAATTTGGGCGTAGCCCCTCTCCTAAGGATCCCATTACAACTGCATGACTTTTATGCCCTTGGTAGGTGCTGTCCCAGGGGTGTAGCTAAAGGCTCATGGGCCCGGTTCAAAAGTTCTTCTTGCCCCCCCCCCCGAACTTCTTCTTATGGCCGACAGCCTGCAGCTTTCAGCTGCATCGCTGGTTCTCCAAAGCGACCCAACAATACAGAACTAGCAGTCAGGGGCATGACTTAGGCCTTAAAAAGTCAGGGGAAATAGCCCCAATACATATGTCCCCCCCAGAAAAAAAATGTGTATGCGTGTATGTATGTGTATATATATATATATAAATATATATATATATATACACACATGAGACAGCATATCTATAGCGCTACGACCCTATAGCTATGGATAGGATTGGATACAGTGGCTCAGCAGACAGTATCACACATGATAAGCTTAGATGGAGGGCCCAGCTCGCTGACATTGGTAGGTAAGAATAATAATTGTTTTGCTTTTTTATGTGTTACTAATTATGTTTGTGTGTTTGTGTTTTTTTTACAGATTCGGTTGTTGGACTACTCCGGATTCGTGGATGGAATTTTTTTTTATTCTCAATAAAATGGTTAACGATGGTCTTGTGAGGGTTTTCTATTTCAATAAAATATTTTTTCTTTGTCATTGTATTCTTTTAAACTTTATTACTACCGGCTTAGTAATGGCCGCTGACTGATGGACAGCATCCATTACTAAGGCGGGGCTTAATGTTAGCCAGTTAAAAGGCTAGCACTAACCCCCATTATTACCCCAATACCCACCACCACCAGGGGTACCGGAAAGAGCCAGGTGTGATCCAGTACCCGACCTCATTAGTAATGGTCAGGCACTGGGGCAGCCGCAGGCTGGTATTATCAGGCTTTTAAAGGCCAGAAACCATGGCCCTTCCCACCCTGGTAATGCTAAGCTGTTGCTGCTGTGTTGCATCTGGCTGGTTATAAAAAATAGGAGAACCCCACATAGTTTTATCCAATTATTTTTAACAAAAAAAAATTACGTGGGGTCCCCCCCCATTTTTCATAACCAGCCAGATACAACATAGCAGCAGCAGGCTAGCATTACCAGGGTGGGAAGGGCCATTTTGTTTGGCTTTTCCCAGCCTGATATTACCAGCCTGCGGCTGCCCCAGTGCCCAACCATCGCTACAGATGGTCGCTACTGGATCGTATCCGGCTCTTCTCAGCACCCCTGGTGGCGGTGGGAACCGGGGTAATAATGGGGGTTCATTTTAGCCTCTCCATCGGCTAACACTGAGCTCGCCCTAGTAATGGATGTTGTGAATCAGCCAGCGGCCATTACTAAGGAGGTAGAAATAAAGTTTTTAAAAAATACAAAGACAGAAAAAATATTTTATTGAAATAAAAAACCACCACAAGACCCTTTTTACCATTTTACTGATAATAAAAAAAGCCGTAATCGAAGTAGTCCAACGTCCGAACCTGTAAACAAACACAAACATAAAAAACAAACATAAGTCCAACAGACAGTAACACACGTGGGCCCTGTATCTAAGCCTACCACATGTTTGTTACTGTCTGTTGGACCCTGTATCTATGTCTAAAACAAGGTAGGCTTAAATACAGTGTCCAGCAGACAGTAATCTTATACAGTATAAGATTACTGTTCGCTGGAGCCTTGTATCTAATCCCATAGGGTAGGCTTAGATACAGGGCCCATCAGACAGGATCACACATGGGCCATGTACAGTGAAGGAAATAAGTATTTGATCCCTTGCTGATTTTGTAAGTTTGCCCACTGTCAAAGACATGAACAGTCTAGAATTTTTAGGCTAGGTTAATTTTACCAGTGAGAGATAGATTATATATATAAAAATAAAAAAAATCACACAGTCAAAATTATATATATTTATTTGCATTGTGCACAGAGAAATAAGTATTTGATCCCCTACCAACCATTAAGAGTTCAGCCTCCTCCAGACCAGTTACACGCTCCAAATCAACTTGGTGCCTGCATTAGAGATAGCTGTCTTAAATGGTCACCTGTATAAAAGACTCCTGTCCACAGACTCAATTAATCAGTCTGACTCTAACCTCTACAACATGGGCAAGACCAAAGAGTTTTCTAAGGATGTCAGGGACAAGATCATAGACCTGCACAAGGCTGGAATGGGCTACAAAACCATAAGTAAGACGCTGGGTGAAAAGGAGACAACTGTTGGTGCAATAGTAAGAAAATGGAAGACATACAAAATGACTGTCAATCGACATCGATCTGGGGCTCCATGCAAAATCTCACCTCATGGGGTATCCTTTATCCTGAGGAAGGTGAGAGCGCAGCCGAAAACTACATGGGGGGAACTTGTTAATGATCTCAAGGCAGCTGGGACCACAGTCACCAAGAAAACCATTGGTAACACATTACGCCGTAATGGATTAAAATCCTGCAGTGCCCGCAAGGTCCCCCTGCTCAAGAAGGCACATGTACAGGCCCGTCTGAAGTTTGCAAATGAACATCTGGATGATTCTGAGAGTGATTGGGAGAAGGTGCTATGGTCAGATGAGACTAAAATTGAGCTCTTTGGCATTAACTCAACTCGCCGTGTTTGGAGGAAGATAAATGCTCCTATGACCCAAAGAACACCGTCCCCACTGTCAAACATTATGTTTTGGGGGTGTTTCTCTGCTAAGGGCGCAGGACTACTTCACCGCTTTGACAGTGGGCAAATTTACAAAATCAGCAAGGGATCAAATACTTATTTCCTTCACTGTATCTAATCTTACCAAGTGGTCATGGTAAGATGCTTAGATACAAGGTCCAGCAGACAGTAATCTTATACAGTATAAGATTACTGTCTGCAGGAGCCTTGTATCTAAGCCTATCATGGGGTAGGCTTAGATACAGGATCACACATGGGACATGTGTCTACACCTACCATGTGGTTGGCTTAGATACAGGGCCCAGCAGACAGGATCACACCATGTGTGATCCTGTCTGATGAGCCCTGTATCTATGCTTACCACATGGTAGGCTTAAAAGGGTTGTCCAGACCCTAAAAATGTATGACCTATCCTCATGATAGGCCATCAATAGCTGATGGGTCGGGGTCTGACATCTGGGACTCCCGCCAATCAGCTCCAGCAGACAGTGATATTAAACCTACCCTCCTCTTTGGCCGCAGCAGAGATCCTGACTCCATCCAGTGTCAGGGTGTTGTGCGCAGCGCACAGTGTTGTGACGTCATGACACGAACAGACGTCAGGTCCTCCTCTGTGCTCCGTAACGAGGAGGGTAAGTGAATTGTCAGTCCCTATAGTAACAGTTACATAGGCCCCAGTTACTATAGTGACTTTTTATAGACGTGGTGCGGGGGGCCCGGTCGGAGATTGCGACCACTGCGACACCTATAGTTACGCCACTGTCCTGTCCTCACGTTAAGATTTTTTTTTAGGTGGACTGGAAAGCCTGATATATTGCACTGTATTGTATTTGCCATATGTTTAAAATCTGAAATAATTTATTCCGGTCAAATAATCCACAACCTGTTGCTTTAGATCAGTCATACAGCTGTCCCAATAATTGCAGAAAGAAGACAGCAAACACTTTCAGGGAGTTTAAATAACCGTCCTATTGTTCCCCTCTTTGATATACATAACTTGTCTCCAAAGTTAGCTGAAATTGTTGAAATCATCATAGTCTCTGGCATTAATTTACTCCATGGCATTTCAAGCTCCCTTTAATCTAGTTCTGCTACAGAAATACCCATCAGCCTAGTGGAAGTGTTTGAGCCTCTCTGACGTTCCTGAAGCTGGTTTTCAAAGAACATCTGTAAACTATGGTTGATAAGGACGCCAGGTTATCAGATATACAATGTCTCTCACCCGTGGGATGAACAGGAGAAATAGAAAAAATGTAAAGATATAGTAAATGAAATTACTTAAAGGAAAATCTATTTTTTCCCCCAAAACAAATAATAAAACAAATATTTAACAATAGAAGAAAAAATTGGTAAGACGTTTATTTATTTAACACGAGCTATGGGAGAATGGGGCAAGTCTGGGTTTGTTCTTCTTATCAAGGGGTTAGTCCAAACTTACATTAAGGCTGGATTCACACGAGGTCATTACGTCTGTAATTGACGGACGTATTTCGGCCGCAAGTCCCGGACCGAACACAGTGCAGGGAGCCGGGCTCCTAGCATCATAGTTATGTACGATGCTAGGAGTCCCTGCCTCGCTGCCGGACAACTGTCCCGTACTGAAAACATGATTACAGTACGGGACAGTTGTCCGGCAGCGAGGCAGGGACTCCTAGCATCGTATGTAAGTATGATGCTAGGAGCCCGGCTCCCTGCACTGTGTTCGGTCCAGGACTTGCGGCCGAAATACGTCCGTCAATTACGGACGTAATGACCTCGTGTGAATCCAGCCTTACTGCCATGCTAACAAAGGGAAGGAAGAAACTAGCCCAAGGGTCTTGTCACCCTTATTTCATAAAAGAGTTGGGAAGTATAGGAGAGGTAAACAGTTCTTTAAATTCTCCTGTATTTAGATGAGAGAGTGTAATGCAAAGAGGTAAATGGAAGATTCCACTTTTCAAATAGCAACTACAATTACTATTAATAATAATAGTAATAATAATAATCTTTATTTATAAAGCACCAACATATTCCGCAGCACTTTACAAATCAAAGAGTACATGTACAGACATTATCAGACATTACATATTGACAAAACTAATTTGCTATTCAAACAAGAGGAGTGAGGATTGTAAGCAAGAGCTTACAATCTATAAGGAAACAAGGGAGACACAAAATGTAAAATATGCTTGTTAAAGAGGCTCTGTCACCACATTATAAGTGCCTCTATCTCCTACATAATCTGATTGGCGCTGTAATGTAGATAACACCAGTGTTTTTTATTTTGAAAAACGATAATTTTTGACCAAGTTATGAGCTATTTTAGACTTATGCTAATTAGTTTCTTAATGGTCAACTGGGCGTTTTGTTACTTTTGACCATTGTGGGTTTTCCTTTCTCTAACGGAAGGGTACCAACAATTTTGTCCACCACTGTAAATAATTATTCTAAGGAAATGCCAGTCCTTAGAAAGAATCCCCTATTAGGCCTCTTTCACATGGTAGTATTTTGCTTCAGTATTTGGAAGCCAAAACCAAGAGTGGGTCCAAAACACTTAACAGGTGCAAATATTTATATTATACATTTTCTCTGCGTAGGTCCAAATACTGATGCAAAATACTGACCGAAATACTGTTGTGTGAAAGCGGCCTAAGAAAGATTTGAAATTTAGACAGGAAAAAAACATAGAAAATTTACCAGGACCTTCTTCTCACTAGAAGACATTATAGAGGGTGTTTACTGCTGTAGGCTTTATCTCATTATTTTGATTTAATATGCAATAAGAAAAAGGGTCACACGTTGGTAATTAAAGAAATTTAGCTTGAGGTAAGGAATAATAAAACATATAAACTACTGCATATATGCTGGTAAAAAACACAGCATTGCAATAAAAACATTGTAATATAAAATATTAACCCATCAGAACAGACTACTTGCTCTTTTAGACTTATTTTTACGTTTTTACATTTTTTTCTTGCAATTTACAAATACTGTAGTTAAAATCTATTATAAGTACTGTGATTGTAAATCAAATAACCAAGGCCCTATGGTCCTGTCCTCACAGGGTGCTGAAAACTAATATGGAAATATAAAATGTTCTAAAGCACTTGTAAAAATCAAAATGACTCAGTAAGGGCTGGTGGCCCAATTTTAAATATGAAACATTCTCTCCTGCAGGGGCTGATGGGAAATTCCCAGTAAAGCTATGTTTTAGAACTGACCTCCGACATAATATGTGTTTTTATTTACTCTTTTAAGGCTATTTTCTTAGCCCTGATATTGTATGTTCTAGTATAGTAAAACAAACTCAGAATAATTAAACTAAATGCAACAAAAATAATAAGTGATTTACAGTTGATCACAGACAAAAAAAAAAGTGACAAAGGAAAAGTCCTCGATAAATTGACTTGTTGGATAAATATCTACCGAAGGCTATGTTCACACGGGCGTTGCACATCTCGGACATGAAAAACGGCAGTTTTTCACGTCCGAGGTGCGTCCCGTGCTGCGGAACGCGATAGCACGCATCTCCCATAGACTAGAATCTATGGAGGGATGTGTGAAGCGTGAAAAAATAGGACATGTCCTATTTTCTCACGGACCCTTCACACGGTCTGTTGAAACAACAGCTGTGTGAACGGCCACATTGAATTGTATAGGTCCGTGTGACAGCCGTTGTTTCAACAACCGTCACACGGACATTTAACCCATTCATGTGAATAAGGCCTAAGGTTGGATTTACATACAGCATTTTTGTCTGGCTTTAGTGGCGTTTTCCTTGGTGCTTTTTCCTTAGCCAAACATGTAGTGGACCGATGTTTGCTGCTAGTCAGTATGAGGTACTGTTTTGTTCAGTGCTCAACATGCGAGTAGCATGGAGTTAAAGGTATGTGGTCTAACAGAAATGGGCGTGGCTTAAAAATCTGGCTATGTCTGGGTTCACACAGAGTTTTTTGCAAGAGGAAAATCTGCCTCAAAATTCTGTTTGGAATTTTGAGGCAGATTTTCCTCTGCCTGCATGCAGATTTTTGTGGGGGTTTTTCAGGGCGTTTTTCGTCCGCTGCCATTGAGCAACGCGGGCATAAAACACCGTGAAATACACTTTCTCTGCCATTGATGTCAATGGGAGGTCAGAGGCGTAAATGCCCAAAGATAGGGCATGTCCCTTCTTTTTCCCACAAGCTGTTTTTTCAATGGGAGGCATTTTCGGCAGTTTTTTGGCGCGTTTTCCGATGTGGTTTCCGCATCAAAAAATTTGTAAAAAAAACTCTGTATGAACTGGCCCTTAAGCTAAGCCAACCAATAAGGAAAAGGAACGTTTTTAACATGTGCAGAAAGATGTGCCAAGTTTATCATACAGTGTGCGCCACTTTGATCAATTTGGAGCATCTTCTGTCTTCCTAAATATTAGACAGCAATAGTAAATTTGCCCCAATGTGTTTTTGTTTGTGACATTATTTGCTATTTTTGATCCCTGTGGTGCTTCTTTTTAAAACCCAGCATGCTCTAGATGTGGTGTTTTTAGGGAAATTTTAACACCCATAGGCATCAATTTTAACAAACTCTGCTGCAAAAACGGCAACTGCTTGAGTGACCTGTGTTGCAGATTTGGAGCAGCTTTTTATTTACAAAATATTAAGTCATGTGTGAAGAAGGTCTAAGAAATGTAAGGCCAGTATTTATTGTCACAATCTAGATTCTCATGTTGTTTTCACCTCCAGTAGTGTCACAAGAAACTGATCATTATGCAGCCAGTTTATAATGTAATAAACCACTATAAATGGACTCTACGTAATTTCTACATACTACAGCAACTGAATATATAAGCAGGGAGTAAAGCTGAATCTTTGTGTGATATTACGCTGCAGCAAGATATCAGAGTCAATATGAGCTTGGCTACATCTGTACATGAGGTATAACACTTTTTCTGACCATTATATATTTTGTATTCTGCATTAATTAGCAGTTTTCCCCTCTCTCTAGTTATCAGTTGTTTCTGAGATAGTGGGCGGAGCCTAACAGCTATCATGCCTTCTATTGACCGCACACAGAGAAGACAAGAGTACTGCTCTTTTATCTCTATCACATATATAGAAGCAGAATCATGGAGATTATACAGCAGTAATAAGAAGTGAAGCTAAGAATCCAGCAGCGAGAAAGAAGAGTTGGATCCAGCGTGAATGCGTATAAAATGGAAACTCGTTCCAAGTTTAATTATTCAAAGTCTAAAATAGGACCTGGTTGAAGTGTAAAATCATTAGCCATGATTAAGGACGCGAGAAGCGTCTGAAACGCGTAGGCTCATTTCACCTACGATATCTCTCCTCACACCTCAGGATTTTACACTTCAACCAGGTCCTATTTTAGACTTTGAATAATTAAACTTGGAACGAGTTTCCATTTTATACGCATTCACGCTGGATCCAACTCTTCTTTCTCGCTGTTATCTATTTATCGTGTGCCGACACGAGGATCCGTGCGGGTTCATCTGAGCAAAATAACAAACAAGGTGAGCTGGAGGCTTCTTTTTCTACTTTTTGTCACTAAGAATCCAGCACTAGGGTGAGATATAAATCTTACTATGAGCAGCTACTGCACGTCTGTGTCTCTGCTCCTGGCCCTTTCTCCTGCACCCCTCCTTTCTCTATAGACTTGTATGGGCAGCATGTCTTTCTCTCTCTCTCTCTCTCTCTGCTCCCGCTCCCTCCTCCTGCTTCCCTTTCCCATCTCCAAAGACTTCTTTGGGCAGTGTCTGTGTCTCTTTCTGCTCCTGCTTTCTCCCCCTACTCCAGACAGTAGATTACAGGAAGGGCGACACCTAGTGGCAGTAACTTCACGCAGAATTTGCATGGATAAAACAACTAAATTTTAACAGTAAGAAAATTACAAAGTTGATGTATATCAGGTATACTATTAGAATAGCATAAGTTGTTTGAAAAGTTAGTGTCCATTAAAGCATTCAAATGGCAAAAATAAAAGTGTTTAAGAATAACTTACAATTAAAAAAATCATAAAAGGTTACCATCACCAGTAGAGAGTGAGATACATGGTACATATGTGTACTGACTTTGTGATTAGCAAAAAAACAAATACCTGCATGAACTTTTCCCTAACATATCAGATTGTCAATGAAGTAGGCAAGTACTGTATATAGAGCTTTATATAGACAGGATTATTACATTTAACAAGATACGAGTGAATACATAAATACAAGGAGCGTAATTTCTAAATTTGCTTCTGCAAGTCCTACATCAGCCTAAAATCATCATACAATGACCTACAAATTTTTTTTAGCAGTATCTCAAAGTAAGTTAACCTACTAAAACCCCTGTGATCCCTAATAAATTTATTATTTATCATTATTTCCTTTCCAATTAATTGCATGTTCCTCCATGGTTGTTGGCTGCCGCTGCGGCAGTGACTATTGTATCGTGCACCAATAATACAAGAGCTGTAATAGCATTACTCCTTGTTGCCAGGGTTCTCAGGCAGGGAATTTGACATCAATGGGATGCTCAGCAGGATGATACCACAACCACATGGCACTACATTCAGCACTGGACATTGACTAGAAAAATAACCTTAAAACTTCTTATTTTTTATACTGAACTTTCTGTTTGTTGTTTAATTTGTTCTTAATAGAAACTGATTGTAAATTGAATTTTATTTTGGTCAAATCTTTTTTGTTATTTCTTTAAAACCTACTGTGATCTCCTTATCTTCAAATATGGGTCTCTTGAGGACCACTGATATAACCTATATAGACCAACACTAGGGCCCAATCCTGTTATCTCTCTGCTGCTATCAATTCTTGGCAATGATTTATTTTTAAGGCACTACACATGTTCTTGCTTAAAGAGGCTCTGTCACCAGATTTTGCAACCCCTATCTGCTATTGCAGCAGATAGGCGCTGCAATGTAGATTACAGTAATGTTTTTATTTTTAAAAAACGAGCATTTTTGGCCAAGTTATGACCATTTTTGTAGTTATGCAAATGAGGCTTGCAAAAGTCCAAGTGGGTGTGTTTAAAAGTAAAAGTCCAAGTGGGTGTGTATTATGTGCGTACATCGGGGCGTTTTTAATACTTTCACTAGCTGGGCATTCTGATGAGAAGTAACATCCTCTTCTCTTCAGAACGCCCAGCTTCTGACGGTGCAGATCTGTGACGTCACTCACAGGTCCTGCATCGTGACGGCCACATCGGCACCAGAGGCTACAGTTGATTCTGCAGCAGCATCAGCGTTTGCAGGTAAGATCGACTTACCTGCAAACGCTGATGCTGCTGCAGAATCAACTGTAGCCTCTGGTGCCGATGTGGCCGTCACGATGCAGGACCTGTGAGTGACGTCACAGATCTGCACTGCCAGAAGCTGGGCGTTCTGAAGAGAAGAGGATGATACTTCTCATCAGAATGCCCAGCTAGTGAAAGTATTAAAAACGCCCCGATGTACGCACATAATACACACCCACTTGGACTTTTACTTTTAAACACACCCACTTGGACTTTTGCAAGCCTCATTTGCATAACTACAAAAATGGTCATAACTTGGCCAAAAATGCTCGTTTTTTAAAAATAAAAACGTTCCTGTAATCTACATTGCAGCGCCTATCTGCTGCAATAGCAGATAGGGGTTGCAAAATCTGGTGACAGAGCCTCTTTAAACAAGAAAAACTGCAGTGTGCATGTTCTACTTTAGTACAAATTTCAGCAAATCTAAGTGTCTAGCAAACAGTTGAGAGTATCTTTGCAGACAGAAACCGACACAGCAAGAATGGTTAGCTACTAAACCCACATGTTGTTACAATCAGCAACTCACGGTGCGAAAGGCAAAAAATCAATACTCATGAAGTTCAAGGTAAAAATAGCAGTAGCAGAATGTCCAACGGGGTAGTAGGCTTAGAAAATGCATATATGCACAACTATCTTCTAATGATAAAAGCACAGCAATATAAATGAACATATTATCATACAAAACGCACTGAAATATACTAAATGAAAAATACAAATAAAAATATTATCAAGTCTTAAACATTTCATCCTCATTTTATCATTAGAATCTTGTTAAATGCCATTTAACGTCTTATAACTGTCATAAGAACACATTAAATCGTGCACAACTCAATGAAACAGCGGAAAGTACAACAACATTTTTTGGCATGACACAGTCCCACAACATTCAACTTTAATAGTTGCATCCCCATTATATGGGTACAACCTGTCACAGCTAATATATTGACAAAGTTGTACCCCCATGAAACGATCAGATTTCAATAATATTGTTTCCATCACGCTTGCTGTATAGAACAACTACATACAATTTCCCATTATAGCTTTGAAAATGTGAGTATTATGACATACTCCAGCAGACAGTGGACCAGGGCTTGTCCAAAATTTTGCTGGCGGTAAAATTTCCTTTTGGGTTTTTTGTTCTACAAAAGGCAATTATTAAATATATTCTGCATCTGCACCAACTATGGAAAACTTCTTCAAATTCTCCATTGTGCTTTGTAAAATATTATTACAACTACTAAAACTTTTAGATTCTACTATACAGAACTAAAGTTCTAATATAACACAACATTGGACACCTAGGGACCCAGCTGAATAGTTTACAATATAAATAAATACTCTCAGGAACCCAATAAAAAAAGAACTCATACAGTAGAGCCAAAGAAAATCCTGAGGCAAACTGTAAGCCTTAGAACCACAATGAAAGACCACCAGTTGACAGCAGTGATGAAAGCAATGCACTGAGAGAAATGGAAAATACACTACAAACATAATCAAGGCCATTTTTATGAGTATGGAAAATAATAAAATAATATGAATAACTTCAAAAAGAAAAAGCCTATATTACTTATAAAAGGACAGATAACAAACATACTAGAAATTGCATAAATAATTTGCTATTATTACATTGAAAAACAATTATCTATGAAGTTTATATTCCTGGTGCTGTAGTTTGTTCTGAAATTTCACTTGTAATAAATTTGTGTTTTATTTTATCTATTTTTAATTTAAGTTGGAATTCCCCCTTGTGGTTACCTAGCATTTGCCCCTGGCTATAGTATTGATGTTTAGAACATAAGGGATACTGCTGCTTCAAACCAATACTAAAATATTAATTTAGACTAGATGCTAGATGTAGCGTAACCAACAACACAATATCTTCTGCAGTGTCAGCTCCGTTGTCTCTTCTAAGACAGATGCACAAGGTATAAGGACATCATGTCCTGACTGAATGCAAGATAAAGCCGCCTGTACTTTCAGCTGGCTGGTGTACCTTATTGCTCACTCAACACATGCTTTGTTCCCCGGAATATTAAGTGTCGGAGCTGCTCGGCCTGTATGTTAGGTCTTTTATTTTATTCTCATGCCACACACTTGCTATAAACATTATCATATTTATGTTAGTCTCTTCCACAAGATCACATTGTGAAGCATCGTTGTACAGCGAGTGGCTAGGGCATACACTGAATAATACTATGTTTAAGCTACATTGCAACATAATTAATCCAAATGTCTAGACATTCAGCTGCTGTAGTAATGAGAATGATAAAAACAGGTGGATCTAGTTACAAACTTATAAGTATATTTAGGTACAGATGTGTCCTTTCTTACCTTTCCTCATATCTAAAAATTTCCTGAGATATGTGCCACGAGCTTTAAAAAAAAAAAAAACTAACACGAGTTTGCGATACTATCACGAGATGTCAATGCTATATGTGTGGCCACCCAGTGGTTGTGATGTGGGCTGCATTCTGTCAACAGTTTAGCTAGCATGTTGCAATATTGTATTGAATTTGATTCATTAGAAATTGGAGTCTTCAACCAAATTCCAACAAAGGTAAGTCTGGACAAATCTAT
Source organism: Rhinoderma darwinii (assembly GCF_050947455.1). Taxonomy (NCBI): domain Eukaryota; kingdom Metazoa; phylum Chordata; class Amphibia; order Anura; family Rhinodermatidae; genus Rhinoderma; species Rhinoderma darwinii. Next base: position 308,289,093 of record NC_134689.1, on the reverse strand, counting down.
ATACAATATATTGGGCCTCATGTATGAAAACTAATGAAGGAATAAAAGGCAGAGGAGCTGCCCACAGTAACCAACCACAGCAGTTCTCATCTTTGACTTGTATTAGAAAAATGACAATTGGAATTAGATTGCTCATTATGGGCAACTTTCCTCCGTTCACTCTGCCCTCGTTCTTCTAGAAATACATTTAAAGAGGCTCTGTCACCAGATTATAAGTGCCCCATCTCCTACATAATCTGATTGGCGCTGTAATGTAGATAACAGCAGTGGTTTTTATTTTGAAAAACAATCATTTTTGAGCAAGTTATGAGCAATTTTAGATTTATGCTAATTAGTTTCTAAATAGACAACTGGGCGTGTTTTTACTTTTTACCAACTGGGCGTTGTACAGAGGAGTGTATGACACTGACCAATCAGTGACCAATCAGTGTCCTACATTTCTCACTGTTCCAGCCCAGCTTCTTTCACTGCGCAATCACACTGTGTTGTGGATCATACACTCCTCTATACAACGCCCAGTTGGTAAAAAGTAAAAACACGCCCAGTTGTCTATTAAGAAACTAATTAGCAAAAATCTAAAATTGCTCATAACTTGCTCAAAAATAAAAACCACTGTTGTTATCTACATTACAGCGATTATGTAGGAGATAGGGCACTTATAATCTGGTGACAGAGCCTCTTTAAGCTTAAAGTGAAACTTCACCAATGAGTATTATTATTATTATTATTATTATTTTGTTTTGTTTTAATCCAAATTTAATCTAAATTCCCAAAATTCTGTGTGGATTAAGTCAATATTCTGTCTTTATTGTGATGTTATTCTGACACAGAATTTAAAGTTCCATGCATACTGTAGCTATTAAGTTAAATTATACAATCCGGGCTTCCTGCAGCCACCACTGGAGGAATTATCCCATTAATCATTTTCAGACCAAAAGCCCAGAAATGCTGTTAATAGAATATCTTTCTCATCTTTTTTGGCATCCTTATATCCTCCTGTGTGCTGCTGCTAATCTGTGCTGAAGGGGAAGAGACTCTGAGCAGAATCAGTCTCCTTCTCCCTCTGGCAACTGGCAATATATTCCTTTCTTACTTTTCCTACAGATATAGATAACATGGGATCCAAAATAGTGAAGGTATATACTGTGTACATCCATTCACTTCCTTAGAAGCCAATGAAAATATAATGAAATAAAACAATAAAGAGTGATTGGGTATGTGCTTTGTTCATATCAGCTGTCAGGATGCAGAGCTATACAGTCCTGATAAGCTGAGAAGGAGTATCCTCAGCTATACTACCATGCTACTGGCAAATAGCTATTTCTATTGGATGCTCTGCAGTGACCAGAGGAACCCTAAGCAGAGAACTGTCTGTGGGTGAGTGAGCATGCGTGTCCACAAACACTCAGCTCATTAGGTAAACATGCTTATTGTTCTACACTTTGAACTCCAGGTGGCGCCAAACAGGGTGCAGTAAATGTAAAATTATTCCCCACAAAATTTTCGTTCTAAAAATCAAATAATATTAAAAGGTAGACATTCTTCAGACATGTGACATGTAATATAGACAGGTATGAGGCCACAACTGTAAAGGTGTGGATGCAGAGATCCCCACTATTCCTAGCATGAAGTAAATTTATCAAGCACCGTCCAGAGATTTTAATATATCTGAATTATGATCTGGCTCCCCATGGACTTCAGATTTTAGTCACATGCGCGAGGAAGCTTCATTGGAGTCTTTATAATATGACAGGCAATAGAACATCTATATATAAACACATATTATTTTTTTTCGTTTTTTCCTCTAATACAGATGTTAGGTAGAAGAACAATAACTTACTGGCAGTACCCTTTACAAGACTGCTCTTCACAGCTGTGTATATATCATTTATGGACTTGAAGATAAGGATTCCATGTTACTGTATAAGAAAAGAGGATCTTAAGAGAGATCCTTTCCATGGTTGGCTTATCACTTCATAATCCAAACCAGAGAAACACGAGCCTGCATCACCTCTATGTGGCGTTTTAGCAGCTAATAAACACATGTGCTACAGATGCATAATATAGAAATGACATAATGACATGTTTTATGGAGCACAGGGAATATACACTTACAGCAACTTCAACTCTTTCTGGATTACAATAGTGTTAGTCAGTCTGATGAAAGTGCTAAGGCTTCATTTTTAGTCCCAGTAACTCATTCACACTTACGCCTTCCATGCCTGTGTTAAGTAGTTGTATTAGATGTAGGATCAGCCTTTCGAACCCAGTGGTATTACTGTTGTATTTTATGTTTTATTCCATACTCACACCTTCAGATTGACTCATATTACTAATCCCTAGTATAATCCTTGGCTTAGACAGAAGAGGCAGCTTCTTGGAATTAGTAGTGAACTTACCAGCAATTTGTAAAAAAAGAAGAGTTTAGATACTATCAGGCCATGGTTTATAACTCATAAATTAATCCAGATGTCTTGGTTTGTGAAAAGAATACCAGAACTATAGATATTTAAAGGGGTTGTCTGATTTAGAAACTTCATTTTCAAATTTCATTACGGAATTCTGATTTAACAGATGGAGGGTCTCCCGTTCACAATCATCATATATTAGTCAGAGCAGAGAGTGGCTACAAAGAGAATCTGTTGCTCTGGAGGACCAGTCATGTCCCTACAGTACACAGATAGCCCATTACTTTTAATGGAAGCTGTGTAATGCTTCATTTCACCTGTGGTGGAGCTGTAGGGGAATTAAACACTGCTGCTACGTTACCCCAAAGATTATAGCTGATTTCTGGGGGTTCCAACAGCTGGATACAATATAATTAGCTACTAATCATGTGAGTCTTCTAATTAAAAGAGACTGTTCAAATCAGGCAACTACTTTAAATAAAGAAATTTGGATGGATGGCCGACCGACAGACAGATATAGTTTTAGATAGATAGATAGGTAGGTAGGTAGATAGATAGATAGATAGATAGATAGATAGATAGATAGATAGATAGATAGATAGATAGATAGATAGATAGATAGATATAGATCTGGCCTGGGCATAACACAACCTTTACCTCTTAAAGATGTGGAGGAAGAAGAAACAAACTCTAGAACCCTCCTGTCCTTGGCTAGAGAGTAGACTGATAAAGCCGTACCAGGATGGGAGCCGAGACTCCTTTTCTTCTCATGCTACGCAGAGTACTTAGGAATTTCCAGTTCCCCATATTACATCTGAATCTAAATAGCTACAATAGATCTAAGCAATTCATTTATGTTGTTGCTGTGGCTCATATGAAAATAAAGGTGTTATAGTGTTTGTGCAGGCTGGCTTACTAATACACACTAGGAGCTGGAACTGTCGTTACTGGGTACGCCTGATATATGTAAGTGCCAATGATTGCCATCATAGTAATGTGAGATTTTCTCTGCCGACCCGGCAGGAATTGATTGCGCTACTTTTTTATTTTGATAAAGTGGTGATGAAGAAGCTACTAAAAGCAATGTCCTTTTGTGAAATCTGAATTCTCTGCATCAAAATAATACCTGCAGGGCTTTATTTTCTGTTTTTCTTACACCTTACTTCACTTTTGAATTTCAAATTCTATTTGTTGTCAACATGTATTTCCTTTGTGGGCTAAAAGTGGGGAAAAATACATAAGTCCATCTATTTACTGATAAATAAAACATCTGGTATAAGGGATATTTTATGATTTCAAAATTTTTTACAAAATCCTAAATCACATTTTTATATAACTATGGCCATGGTCAAAACATGGGGGGAATGTGAAATTCATAGAAAATATGTAACAGACATTCACAACAGCTTTACAGAAGGTGAAAAAGTTCTCCCATTGGGTCACCTACAGAAAAATGAAAAGGGCTCATTTGGGCAAGTGAGCCTTTTCCATCCACAACTGTGCATGTCTTATCTGAATTAATAATAATGGGGATAATAGATTCTGTTCCCTTTTATGATCAGACATGAAGAGGTTGTATGCATACAAACTTATGAGAAAAATATTAATGTTTCCCATAAAACCCCCTTTACTGTAACTTGGTATGCCTACAATTTCATACTAAATAATGTAGAGATGTTTTTGTTGAATTACATACAAATTCCTCAGACATTTAATTGTGGCATTATCCATTTTACACCATATGCATTCTTTCTAGCGGGGAATACCTCAGTACATATGGCACCTAACAAAACCTGTACAGTAGCACATGGAGGCTGTGTGGTCTCTGTGCACAGCCGTACGGCTTTGTGCTCACGGCTAGGCTATGTGTATAAGATCTAAATCTTAACTTTTTTCCTACTTGAAGGTACATGGCAAGGTAATAATTATACTTGAGGGTGCTTAGTAGTTCCCAGCGTTCACTGACTGCCCACTCTAAATGAGGTTTAGGCATTACAGATATCTGTGCGTGATAAAAAATCTTGGTATTATTTTGCATCATTTTGAAAAACTGATTAGGTGAATTCAATTTCTTCTAATGCCGTGGTTTATTAGAACATGACTTCTACAATGCACTTATCCTGCTCCAAATTATTCCTAGGCTTTCACTTCATTAAAACAGGCTCTTTCACATTATGATTTCTAAACCCTGCAAATTTATCCAGACAATTAGATTTTATTTGTCAGACACTACCTGCATAGAGAGGAAATAAACATATTTTGTTTCATATAGATATAACAACCAAATATATTTAGTTTGCATTCACACAATATGTAGTAGTTTAAGAAGATGTTTATAATGAAATAAAATTTACAAAGTGTAAAAAAAAAAAGCATCGAAGTTCAAATATTTTCTGGATGTCATTCAAAAAACAAAATGTATTTCAGCCATGGGACATGTAAATAAAAATGTCTCAGATTAATAAATATAAAAAAATGTCCCACAGGAGATATTTTATCACAGAGATTTATGTTTGGATGTGAATATAATTTTACACCAGCATACTCTATTATCTGGCAGGGGCGCTACTGTAGTGGGTGCAGAGGTTGCCATTGCAGCGGGCAAAGAAGCCTTAGGGAGGCCAAAAAGGTCCCTTTGCCTCATATGAGCTGGCCAGTACTATAAATAGTTCATGATAGTTGGGGAGGCTATTACAGATTTTGCATTGGTGCCCTTGCTTTGTGCAACTCTCTAAATACTTTTTTATTAAAAAATATTTTAACTTTTTGAGATACAGCTGCTTTGTTTACTCTATACAGAGCAGCTGTATCGTGTGCTGATACCTGAATCCGTCAGGTCAGCAGCACAGACGGGTTCAGTGAAAGCAGGTCAAGCAGGATCCGCCTGTTATCGATCACATCAAAGTTATGAAATTAGATGTAATCGATAACTTAAACTTAGATGTGATGGACAACAGGTGGATCCTATGTGTCAGTGATATACAGGACCTGCGGTCACTGAACCCATCAGTCCCACTGACCCGACGGATACAGGTATCAGCGCGAGATACAGCTGCTGTGTATCCAGGATACAAAGCAGCTGTGTCTCAAAAAGTTAAAATATTTTTTTAATAAAAAGGTATTTAGAAAGTTGCACAAAACACTGATGAATATTTTTTATATAAAACCCCCCCCACAAAAACTATTTAAAATGTGTACATAGCCTTTCAGTCATTACTGAAGATGTGACTTGTGTTTGAAATAATTAATTGGAAGCGTCTACAAAGATGAAGGTTTGGATCATTTTGTTTAGTGGGCCCATGGTACTTTAGTTTAACATTGTCTAGAAGTATTAGATATTTTATCCAGTTTAAAATTCATTATATTTATTCCTGTAAAGAACCATTTTAGGCTGGGGAGAGACTGTCTGTAGTGCCCAATTCCCATGATCACTTTATCATATCACGCACAGTATGTCGAGCTCTAAAAACCTGCAGAAACATTTAAATATTAGCAGCTCTTTGTGTACGGTTGTATTTCGGGTTTAATGCTCCTTTAAATAGCATAGGATTAGCTATATACACAATCCTAGCACTGACTCAGTAGTAAATGACGGCATGAAAAAGAAATCAACATGAAGATGCCGACAGTTGCACTCCACCAGGAGTCATTGGGCTGTCCGTATTCTCTGGGTTAAATAAACAGCTACCTCCAGACAGCACAGGTGCTAAATGGCTGACAAGGGGCTCCTAACAAGAGACAGACGGGCCGGCTCATTAAATGCTGCAGGTGTCACAGCATCCATGTTGTTACACCATATTTTCAGCTGGATCGTACAAATTACAAGCACATAAACAACATCAGAAGATTAATAGCTGGTACCTCACACTTACAACACAGCTGAAACAATTTTTTGGGGGGTTTCGCATGAGTGGAGCTAAGAGATGTAGTAAGAAAGGAAGAAATAGGATCCAGCGCTGAGTAGAATTAAAATGGATTTTCTGTTCCAAGTTTAATGGATTGGGTTAAAAGGAAGTCCAGTTGTATGTAGTCCTGGGTGTGTAAGAAGTGGAGGTAAGTGTCCTCGGGGCCTACGCGTTTCGGACGACTGCCGCGTCCGTAAACTTGGCTGCTATCCACAACACACTGGAGTGTGTCAGGTGAGCTGGAGGTTCCCTCCCCAGTTTCTATTGTTTTTAAGAGATGTAGTACTCTGTGAGCTTTTCATTGGTTTAGCGCAGAAATATTATGCACTTGCCTGCTGACACAAAGCGAGAAAGAAAGCCCTACAGTAACACACAGTTGAGAATATGCTGATGCCAACTGGAACCATTTGCCAGACTGGCACTCTGCCTTCACTGTCAGATATGTTTATCATTTGACATTTACCACAACTTATTAAACCACAGGCTATTTGTAGTGTCATTCAGATCATATCCAATCTATCCCATCATTTTGTGTGTAGACATAGAAATTGCTTGTGGCATGTGTCATATACAGTAGGTAAAGTGGCATTTAAGGGGTTGAATGAGGCTGAGCTGCAATACAGTACCAACCAACTACAATTTTTAATATGGACTCTATATGTTGGTTCAGGTAACTCAATTTGCATTACACCCTTTTTGCCTTTTGGCAAAAAAAAGAACTATTCCACCCTATTAAAATGTGTTATTGTTAAATTCTTACTAGAAAATTCCTAATAAGAATTTAACAATAATAATAATAAAAGTTACATTTTAATAGGGAGGAATAAGGGTATTTGTTGGCAAATGACAAATAAAGTGTGATGTTAAACAGTACCAGAGAAAGGCCATGTGTAGCCGTGGACATTCGTTCGTACGCAGCCCCCCCCCCCCCCCCGACAGCCGCGGCTATGGACTTGTGAGTGTTGGCTGGCATCTCCCTCCTATGAGACACCAGCACTCACTTCTGCTCCGCTCTGCATGTCAAATATTAACAATTAGCCCATGATCAACCTGGAAAATTAAAAAGCACTCTGCCCTTTCACTCCTTGCCTGAGCGTTCTTCCAATGTTAGACTTAGCAAATGGTCCCTTAGTGTTATCCTGTTCCCAGTGTTCCCGTGCCCTGCTACCTGTATCTTGTATCCAGTGCTGTGTTTTTTCCTGAGCCTTATCTAGTGTTGGAGTCGTGTTGTGCCACTTGTCACGCCTGCTGTCATACACCACGTCTGGCGTCATATGCCACGCCTGATATCATCCGCCACGTGTGGTGTCATCTACCTTCAAGTTTCATCTGTGCCTAAGCCTCTGCTACTGTCTTTACTATTACAGGTACTCTTGTACTAGGACTTTGTATAGACTGTTGTTTGACCAGCTGCTATGGCGATGCGGCCTAAAGGGTCCACATACCCACGGATCGTGACACCATGGATAAGAGTGGAAAAGTTTATGGATAAAAAGCAGACCCTTTTTCTCATCTCAAACAACCCTTTTAAACACTTCAAGGTTATCAAGCACACTGCAAGCACTCAAGGTCATGGCAATTGTTCAAATTTGTCATTACCTAAATTGGGTGGTCTTTGAAATCCCTGTAAATGGTGTTCACCCACTATCATTGGTAAATATTAGACATCACTATGATGAATCATCAGCTTATAGTCTGTGGTCCCGTCTAACAAAATGGGATTGCCCAAAGTGGGCAACCCTTTTAATGAAAGATTTATAAAAATGAGTACAAAGGAAAAGTGATTGAGTGAATGCTACACAGCAACTGCCTCCACTTCCACTATTTAACCCGCCAAATATAATATGATCAGATGTCAACAACTCTATTGTTAGGTGGTACTGTAGGTATTATTTTCTATGGAGCTAGCTAGATTTCAAGGTGGCACTGTCACCTAATTGTGGGTTTTGTTGCATCGACCCTCTCATTGTTACAAAATTGTAATATAATCTTTAACCAGTCACAGTATAGAATTATTCCAATTCTTTACTAAGACAGTCACACAAACAACATTATCATTAGGAATATGAGCAGCAGCTGGGGTGCCCCAGGGCCCACGGAAGTCTTGCCCAGATTTGTGACAATTACAAATATTGTCTTTTCTTTCTGCTATTCTTGTAAATTTGCCATTTTTCTCCTGCATTTCTCTAGAATAAGGATATCGATTGTCACAAGCATAAAGCCATGAATGGTGTTAATGAACAAAGTGCTTCATTAACACATGACACAGATTCATGTCCTATGCATTAAGGAATTCCCAAATTGCTAACGGTGTGATAACACTTTTCTAAAAAGTGCTAAAATAGAAATACTCGTGATTGACAAAGATCATAATTCACACAGGTGAAAATCTGTTTTTAATAGAAATTAATTCTCAAATTTAAAAAAAATCAATTAACAAGTTTATACTGTCAATCATTTTCATACATTTTAACTGTTTCTGTTATAATCTACATTTTAGGCTTTTATAAGTAAATGGGCAGATGTATCCAGTTGTATGATATGCAGTTGCACGTGTATTTAACCCCTTGTCACCGCAACCATTTTTTGGTTTTGAATTTTTGTTTTTCTTCCCTGCATTCCAAAGGTCATAACTTTTTTTTATTTCTCCGTCGATATAGCAATTTGCAGGCTTATTTTTTGCAAAACAAATTGTAGTTTTTACGGCACCATTCATTATAAAAAAAAAATATTTTTGGGTGGAATGGGAAAAAAAATGGCAATTTCTCCATTGGTTTTTGGGTTTTGTTTGTACACCGCTCACCAATTGGTAATAATGACAAGTTAATAAGTCAAGGAGATTATGGAGATACCAAATTTATATAGTTAATTTCATGTTTTACTACTTTTACAAAGAAAAAAACAAATTGTTAAAAAAATGTTTTGTTTCACCATTTTCTGCTGACTGTGCTGTGTGAGTTTATTGGTACCAATTTCGGGAACATGCAACTTTTTGGTCACTTTTTATTACATTTTTTTGTGGGAGGCAAGGTGATCAAAAGAACAGAAATTCTGGCATTTTATTTACGGCGTTCACCGTGTGGGTTAAATAACGTTATATTGCAATAGTTCAGACTTTTACAGACCTTTTTTAAGCCGGCGTCACATTTTAAGCAGTATTCCCTTTCTGCAAGAGCACATCTACTTTCACGCAAAGGCCCACCTCCTTATTGAGCATGTCAAAAAAGTGTCTAAAACAGTTAATAAACGTGGCCCACACCAATATTCTGCCTCAATTTAAGACAGAATTCTTGCACATTTTGAATAGTAAGGGCGGGTTCACACATAGCGGAATTTCACTTAAATTCCGCTGCGGACACTCCGCAGCGTTAATCCGCAGCGGAGCCGTTTCTCCATTGACTTTCACTTTAATTTAGCAGTGTTCGTTTACACGATGCGTACAATTCCGCTGCGGAGCATAGGCTGCGGAGCGGAATTTGGTGTCCGCAGCATGCTCTGTCTGTTGCGGAGCAGTGGCGGACTGGTTGCGGACTCATGGCGGAATTTCTCCATTGACTTCAATGGAGAGTCAAAATTCCGCAATGAAGTCCGCAGATCTTATGTGTGCTGCGGAGCGTATTGTTTTTACTACCATGACATTTCTTCATTCTGGCTGGACCTATGTATTTCTAGGTCTACAGCCAGACTGAGGAAGTCAATGGGGCTCCCGTAATGACGGGAGCGTTGCTAGGAGACGTCTGTAAATAGTCACTGTCCAGGGTGCTGAAAGAGTTACGCGATCGGCAGTAACTGTTTCTGCACCCGGGACAGTGACTACCGATCTCAATATACATGTATCTGTAAAAAAAAATATAAGTTCATACTTACCGAGAACTCCCTGCGTCTGTCTCCAGTCCGGCCTCCCAGGATGACGTTTCAGTGTAAGTGACAGCTGCAGCCAATCACAGGCCAAGCACAGGCTGCAGCGGTCACATGGACTGGAGCGTCATCCAGGGAGGTCGGGCCGGATGCCGAAAGAGGGACGCGTCACCAAGACAACGGGCGGTAAGTATGAATTTCTTTGACTTTCACTAGGGAAAGTGCTGTCCCTTCTCTCTATCCTGCACTGAATAGGGAGAAGAGAAGCACTTTTCCTGCAGTCCGCAGCGGCCAGTCCGCATCAATTTTCTGCACATTTTGTGCAGATCCGCTGCAGAATCTGCAACGCAGATTCTGTGCGGCATTGATGCGGACAGTTGCGGAGGAATTCCGCCATGTGTGGTCATGCCCTTAATCTGTTCTACTGTGCTGCAACCATATACAATCAGGGGTATCTAAGGTGATCTATATTCAGTTAAATAGAATTAAAGAGGTTCTGGGTGTTAAGTTTGTAGTACAGGTGCTTAAAGGCTATGGTCACCTTTCTACCAACAATTTATTTTTTTGTTCATTTGCTTACTAAATGCAAAATTACTAATTTCCTACCATTTTGCTGCTGTAGAGTCTGTATAACTATTTCACCTAGCTGGTTGTCCTGCTACTTCTGACATAGATTCGACAGCACACTGCTCCTGGTTGTATCGTCTTTCTCTGCTCTTCCCACTCTTTTCTCAGTGTTAGGGTATGTGCACACACACTAATTACGTCCGTAATTGACGGACGTATTTCGGCCGCAAGTCCCGGACCGAACACAGTGCAGGGAGCCGGGCTCCTAGCATCATAGTTATGTATGATGCTAGGAGTCTCTGCCTGGCTGCCGGACAACTGTCACGTACTGAAAACATGATTACAGTACGAGACAGTTGTCCGGCAGCGAGGCAGGGACTCCTAGCATCGTACATAAGTATGATGCTAGGAGCCCGGCTCCCTGCACTGAGTTCGGTCCGGGACTTGTGGCCGAAATACGTCCGTCAATTACGGACGTAATTAGTGTGTGTGCACATACCCTTATAGTGAGCAGCGGGAGAGGGAGGAGGATGTAAATGGATTGGGGATGGGGGGGGGGGAAGAGCTAGTAAAGACAGCAGCATCCAGGATTCACAGAATTCACATCCAGAATGTATTATTGGGATGAACATGCCTACAGCAGAAAAGTCTGAAACAAGGATAAGGTTTCAAACTTTGTATCAGTGGTTCTGAGATTAAATGAAGGAATGGAAATTGCAGCCTTAAACTTAGTGCAACTTTTTTTAATCAAAGTAACCACTAACATATAAAAAAATATTTTTTTCAATGTCGTAGATATAGTGTGCATAGTTTTTAAATATAATTGCAATACACTCATCTGTGGAAGCCCTAGGACCTGATGCTATGTCATTAGCACAAAGGCTGTATGGAGGCACCAAGAGCTCTTGTACATACATGCTACTACTATGTGTTACGCCCTTATGTGACTCCTTACGTATTACGTAGACATTCTTCTCTAAAGCAATTATTCTAGGGGAGAAATTCTTCTTAATATGTGTCACAGGAAATATGGCAAACTCTGTATGCATCTGTACAATTTTAAGGCTGCACAAGGCTGTAATACATGTGTGTTCATAAGGTCTAAGAGTATATATTACAACTGCTTGGTGGATACACATTTTCCTTCAGTAAACTGCCCTGTGCAATGAACCTGCCAGGATGTATAGGATTCCTTTTTGCCAGTTTAGGGTTAGTGCTGAAAGTTTTAATGTGCGGTGTCCAACAGCCCCCTAATTTTCACCAGGTACCACCGGACGATGGTATTGACTTTACTGTCAGGAGCCTGCAGGTCGTGGCCTTCTAACTGCTCCCTTAGCCCCCATGCACATGACTGTGCCCGTAATCACGGCCCTTAATTACGGGCACAGCCGGCTGCGGACAGCCGTCCGCATTTACGGGCCGTGCTCCTATTATAAAGTATGGGAGTACGGTCCTTAAAATAAAAAAAAATAGAACAGGTCCTATTTTTTACGGAAAGTTTCTACGGCACAGACACCTTCCCGTAAATATACGGGAAGGTGTCCGTCGGAAATAGAAACGAACGGGTCTAATTACGGACCGTAAATACGGTCCGCAATTACAGGATATTTTATGGTCGTGTGCATGGGGCCTTAGGCCTTGTTCACACAGTGCAGATTTTATGCAGATTTTGCATGCATTTTTTAAGTCATAACCAGAAATTAATCCAGGAGAGGACAAACTAAAGGTCTTACTTTATATACTCCTTTTGATTAGGTTCCGGTCCTGTTTTTGGCTTAAGAATTACATGTCAAATCTGCACTGTGTGAGCAAGACCTAAACGTGGCTACTTGGAGATCGATATTGATATCCAGGAGAATAGTTAAACGAAGCCAAGGTCAGGGTCACAGGCAATGGTTCAGAAACGGAGGCACAAGCCGAACTCAGGTACACAAGTAGAAAGATTCAGATACAGCGGGTTATAGTTCTCAGGATAGGAGTTCAATTGTACTAGTTTGTGACAAAGATGTACGTCTTCTAATTTGGTGGTAGTTCCACACATTGACCACTATAGGGAGCACCAGCATGTAGTTCCTCACACCGACCACTGGAAAGATACGTTTGGGGAAGGAAAGCCTGCCTAAGGCCGGGTTCCCATGGGTCGGATACACTGCGTAAAAATCACGCAGCGTATCCAGCCTGGAACCCGCAACACCTTCTGTCCAAAAAATCACAGAATTTCCGCTGTGTAAAAAAAGCGCTCATAATTCGGAGTTGCGATTTTTGCAAGATAATCGCTGCAATTATGCCGCAAAATAAGCAACATTTGGCTTTCTGTTGAGTTCAATGGGGAAAATCCACAACAGAAAAACAAAAAAGCAGCATAAATTGACAAGCTGCAAAATAAAATTCTGCACCGCAGGTCAATTTATTAACATTTACGCTGCTTTTTCTTACCGCAGCGTGGGCATGTGATTTACTAAATCTCATCCACTTTGCTGCTACTGTAAATGCTGCGTCATTTCCGCATACAATTCCATTTTGGAAATTCTGCGGCGTTTACGCTACAGTGGGAACCCGGCCTAAGAGTTGGGAGCATCGGACAAGGTAAGTAGACACTTGTCCTCGTTTTGTTACATCCTGTTGCTACTGATTGTAAAGGGAGTAATCCCTACTTGAAATGGCTTGTAATGCAATTCTCCCATGTAATAGTAGAAATTAACTTAAACTGGCGCTTTGGTTTATAGCATTATCTTACATGTCTATTAATTTGGTCATAACTGAGAAATTATATTTTGCTGCCAAATGTGCAGAGCGGACAGGCACTGTATATAGTCAGTTGTGTTTTATGGGAATGTTGGAGTATTGCTTGGTTAGTCAGCATTTTATTTTTCACATTTTGTGTGACACTTTGACAGAGCTATAAGCCACAGCCCTGGTCCATTTTCAGATCTGCTGATGCATGCGTTGCTCAAAACATATATCAATCCAATGTGTCCTATTTATAACAACCAATAATAAAACTGTGCATTAAAATTTCAAGGCAAATAGGAAAAAGGCATGGGTGGGACAAGGTGCTATAATCACTTATGTGCTACTGTCCCTGAATGCCCTGGTTCTTCAGCAATGATATACCAAGCTGCTCAAGGTTGTGGAAGACACTGGCAGGAACACAATTTGGAAAGAGATGTATAAGCCAATAAAGCAGACAAAGTGCAAAGCGGTTTCTGAGTTATGTGAAAATACTGCAGATGTCTTCATTGGATTACATTAGCACCCATTAACCACTTGCTCTTGGTCAATTCTTTGGTGCCCGTAATAGCTGTTCTATAAAATGATTATGGCAGCTATTGAAAATAAGAAAATGTAATAAATTCAGGGCTTTGACTAGTCAATAGTCAAAAGTAACACAACAAATGCATAGAGTCTTAGAAGAAGCAAAGTATGATAGTATTTATTAAAAGCCAATTATTTAAAGGGGGTTGTCTGGGCATGAGGTGGTTTTTCATACTGATAACCTATCCACAGGATAGGTCTCCGCAACGATCAGCTGTTTTGTCTGGCTCCGGAACGGCAAGTTATACAGAAGGCTCTGACCATTGTATAGCGGCTGTGCTGCTGTACTACAGCTCTACTCCTATTCTAGTGGATAGGAGCAGAGCCGCAGTAACCCAGCAAGGCTGCTATACAGTGGTCAGAGCCTTCTGTTTGCAGCACCGAACACTGCATAGCTTCTATTGCCCAGAGGCAGCTGGAACAGCTGATCGGTGCAGGGCCCAGGTGTCGGACCCCCACCGATCATATACTGATGACTTATCCTGTGATAGATCATTAGAATGAAGAACCGCCCCATGCTGAGACAACCCCTTTAATGATTTATATAAAGGAGATAATTTAGAACGGTGGTGTTCCAATTGCTGGGATCCCATAGATTTTGAGAACAGGGGAGTCCTCCATCCCTCCACAATAGCATAACCGCGGTGAGGAGTTGGATGGAGCTGCGGTACAGCATGAGCACTGCCGCTCCATAAACTTTATGGGATTAAGAGAACTTAAATATGTAGAAAAAGTTAAGTAACTTTATAAATATATAACATGACTGATCTTGTACTGATCCCGAGTTACATCCTGTATTATAGCCCAGACGTTTTTTATTCACAATTTAACAATTTTTCAGCTGGTTAAGTAGAGATTACTCAACAGACACAAACCTGAGGGTACTGTATGTTCACACATAATTTTTTCAAGCGTATTTATGAGCATAAACACCTTGAAATACGCCTGGAAAAACACTACCAAAACGCCTACAAATTCCCATTGAATTTAATGGGAAATACACTGTGCTGTTCACATAAGGTGTATTTTGACGCTATGTTCACACGCTTAACAAAAAACGTCTGAAAATACGAAGCTGCTATTTGAAGGGAAAACAGCCTCTGATTTTTAGCCGTTTTTTAAGCAACTTGTGTTTTTGCGGCGTTTTTTACGGCCGTTTTGGAGTTATTTTTCTATTGTCAATGCACTTCTTATTACGAGGCCTTTTTGTACAAGGACGTTTATAAAAACGGGCGTGTAAAAAATGCCCCTTGGGAATGGAACGCCGTTTTTCCCATTGAAGTCAATGGGCAGATGTTTGGAGGCATTCAGCCCCCCCGCATTTTTTGCCGTTTTTCAAGGCATTTACGGTTCGAAAAAAAATGGCTGAAAATAGGTTGTGTGAACATACCTTTACTCTGCTGAATTAAAAAAAGCCTCGTAAAAAGAAGCCTCATAAAAAGAAGTAGCATGTCACTTCTTGAGCAGATTTTCTATTGACACTATGAAAAACGCCTTTAAAGAAAAGCCTCAAAAGAAGCTTCAAATGAAATAAAGGGTATGTGCACACGGTAGCAGGCTTTTACATCTGAAATGACAGACTGTTTTCAGGAGAAAACAGCTGCCTCGTTTCAGACGTAAATGCTCCTCCTCGCATTTTGCGAGGCTTCTCTGACAGCCGTAAATTTTGAGCTGCTCTTCATTGAGTTCAATGAAGAACAGCTCAAATTACGTCTGAAAGAACTGCCCTGCACTTCTTTTGACGAGGCTGTATTTTTACGCGTCGTCGTTTGACAGCTGTCAAACGACGACGTGTAAATGACAGGTTGTCTGCACAGTACGTCGGCAAACCCATTCAAATGAATGGGCAGATGTTTGCCGACGTATTGTAGCCTTATTTTCAGACGTAAAACGAGGCATAATACGCCTCGTTTACGTCTGAAAATAGGTCGTGTGAACACAGCCAAAAGCTTCATTTTCAGCTTCAAAAAACACCTTGAAATCAGAGGCTGTTTTCCCTTGAAAGCAGCTCCGTCATTGTCAGCCACTCCTTTTTGTACTTGTGTACATACTCTAAGGGTATGTTCGCACACACAAGTGAAAACGACGGAAAATGGCAGAGCTGTTTTCAGTGAAAACAACCTCTGATTTTCAGATGTTTTTGAAGCTGAAAACGTTTTTTGAGGCGTGTTTTCTAGACGATTTTGGAGCTGTTTTTCCATTGACACTATGAACAACGGCTCAAGAAGTGACCTGCTCCTTCTTTTTACGTGGCATTTTTACGCACCATCTTTTAAAACGGTGGCGTAAAAAAAACGCTCCGTCTGAATGAAACGCCATTTTTCCCGTTGAATTCAATGAGCAGATGTTCTAGGCGATTAGCTACTGTTTTTTCAGGCCAATTTCTAGGCGCTTACGGCCCAAAATACACCTGAAAACACAGTGTATAAACATACCCTGAGGGTTCAGGTGGGATGTTTTTTATGTCGCTGCTTTAAAAAAACGCTGTGTAGAAAAACGCCACGCAAAAAGAAGGAGAATGTCACTCATAGATTGCAAGCTCTTATGAGCAGGGTCCTCACTCCACTTGTTTGAATCATAAATTACTTTTGTCAATATTTATTCTCTGTACAATGTACCCCCTGAATTGTAAAGTGATGCAGAATATGTTGGTGATATATACATAAAGATTAGTATTAAGCTATGTTCACACACTTAACAAAAAACAGCTGAAAATACAGAGCTGTTTTCAAGTGAAAACAGCCTCAGATTTTCAGCTGTCTTTTAAGAAACTTGCGTTTTTTGCGGCATTTTTTACGGCCATTTTTCTATTGAGTCAATAAAAAATGGCTCCAAAAATGGCCGTTTTTAGAAAAACGCCCCGTAGGAACGGAATGCCTTTTTTCCCATTGAAATCAACGGGCAGATGTTTGGAGGCGTTCAGCCCCTCTTTTTTAGCCGTTTTTCAGGGTGTTCACAGCCCGAAAAATGGCTGAAAATAGGCCGTGTGAACATGCCCTCATTCTTGAGCTGTTTTTCATAGTGTCAATAAAAAAACAGCTCCAAAAACATTTAGAAAAAAACGCCTCAGCTTCAAAAACAGCTGAAAATCAGAGGCTGTTTTCTCTGAAAATAGCTCCGTCATTTTCTGCCATTTATGAATTTGCATGTGAACATACCCTTGCAGCGTAGCTGAGCTACTAAGATGCAATGCATTATGGGGAAGTTATGTTCTCCTACATCAGTTTACTGCACAACGCCTTGTTTAAAGACTACACTTCCAAAAATAGCTGAACAGACCAGCTTTTGCTATTGAATATCACTATAATAAATGCTGTAAACCTAAGCTAACCCTAGTAAAGCATCACTATAGAATCTAAAAACACAACAAAAACTGCTCCAAAAATGCCATTGGGGGTTCCTCTTATAGAGTCAGGGTATGTGCACACATAGTGTTTTCAGGCGTATTTCGGGGCGTTTACTCCACGAAAAACGCCTGAAAAAACGGAAGCAGAATGCCTAGAAACATCTGCCCATTGATTTCAATGGGAAATATGTCATTCTGTTCCGACGGGGCGTTTTTTTACGCCTCATTTTCTAAAAACGCCGCGTAAAAAAAACTCCTGTGAAAAAGAAGTGCATGTCACTTCTTGAGCCGTTTTTGGAGCTGTTTTTCATTCACTCTATATAAAAACAGCTCCAAAAACGGCCATAAAAACGCAGTGAAAAACGAGAGTTGCTAAAAAAACTGCTGAAAATCAGAAGCTCCGTATTTTTAGACATTTTTTATTTTGTGTGTGCACATACCCTAATGGTCATTTCAACTTTTTTTTCCATAGATAAATAGTGCAAAATTAGATAAGAAACTTTGTAGAATATTACAGAAAAAAAAATATTTTTCCACTTATCAACCACCTCTCCTTCCTACTGCCTTATGCACTGATCACTCACTGATAATTCACTGGTAAAATAAGTTTTCAGTAAGGCAGTGATGATTAACCCCTTACAGTCTAAGCCATTTTAATTTTTTTTCGTTATACACTCCCCGCTTTCTATGAGCCTTATTTTTCCGTCAATGGAGTGGTGTGACGGCTTGTTTTTTGCGGGAGGAGTTGTAGTTTATATAGCACAATTTAAAGTACCATATAATGTACTGAGAAAGTGAAAAAGATTCATTGTGGGGCGGAATTGGAAGAAACTGAGATTCCTGCATTTTTTTGGGGGTTTAGTTTTTACGTCTTTCACAGTGCCATAAAAATGACAAATTTACTTTATTCTGCTGGATAATACGATTACGGCAATAACAGATTTATATAGGTTTTTTAATGTACTCCTTTTACAAAGAAAAAACTATTTGTTAGAAAAGTAAATGTTTTTATGAACTTTTAATTAAAAAAAAATAAAGGGCCACTACTAAACTTTATTTAACTTTTTTGTTACACAATCTAGGGGACTTGAACCAGCGATCATTTGATCGCTGGTACAATACACCGCAATACTAATGTATTGCAGTATATTGTCATTTTTACCGGCTTCTGTTAAACCCTGCCACAAGCAGGGCTTAACAGATGCAGAGTAAAGGCAGTCCTGGGGGCCTTCATCAGGCCCTTGGGCTGCCATGACAACCATCAGCACCCCACGATGGCATTGTGGCTGCAAAGATGAGCTGTCAGAGGGGGCTGGCCCCCTCTTTATAATGCCTTAGATGCTGCAGTCGTGATTGACCGCAGCATTTGAGGGGTTAAACGGCCAGGAACAGCAAGATCAGTGCTGGGTGTCAGTGGTAATACACAGCTGACACCCACAGTGCATGGAGCACGCTCCATACTTCTCCCCTGCACCTTGACGCACACTTACATCAAGGTGGGTTAAAGAGTTAGGGTATGTGCACACGACAACGCCAAATACGTCTGAAATTACAGAGCTGTTTTCAGGAGAAAACAGCTCCTGGATTTCAGATGTTTTTGCATGTACTCGCGTTTTTCGCGGCGTTCTTTACGGACGTAATTGGAGCTGTTCTTCATTGGAGTCAATGAAAAACGGCTCCAATTACATCCCAAGAAGTGTCCTGCACTTCTTTGAAGTCGGCGTAATTTTACGTGCCGTCTTTTGACAGCGACGCGTAAAATTACAGCTCGTCTGCACAGAACATCGTAAGACCCACTGCAAGCAATGGGCAGATGTTTGCCGACGTATTGGAGCCGTCTTTCCAGGCGTAATTTGAGGCGTAAAACACCTCCATTACGCCTGAAAATAGGTCGTGTGCACATACCCTTAAGGGCATGTTCAAACATGGCAGAATTCTGCAGACACTGTCCGCATAAATGCCGCACACAATCTGCGTTGCAGATTCCGTTGCGTCTTTGCCTAAAATGTGAAGTAAAATGCTGCAGATTAGTCGTTGCGGATTCAGGTGAAGAGTACATCCTGCTCTCTTTTAAAACATTCCATCTCAGTCTGGCTATAGACCTCGAAACACATAGGTCCAGCCAGAATGATGAAATATCCTGTTCGCGAAAGCAATCCGCAACGCAACACACATAACATCTGCGGATTTCATTGCGTCATTTTGCAACTCCATTGAAGTCAATGGAGAAATTCCGCCACAAGTACGCATCTTCAAGTCCGCAACAGCCAGTGTATGCTGTGGACACCAAATTCCGCACTGCAGCCAATGGTCCGCAGCAGAGTTTGTACGCAATGTCTGCACGAAGATAACTAAAAAGGTGTGGAAACCAATGGACAGACTGTCTGAAGCGGATTTCCAGTGCGGACTGTCCGCAGCGGAATTCCACAGCAATTCCGACACTTGTGAACATGCCCTAACAGTCTCACTGAGAAATCAGGTTGCAGGTTGCAGCTGCTGCCCATAGATGTCTATGGGGAGGAGAATGGAAGGAGGAGGACGAAGCAGCTGCTGCAGAGACACAGAGTCACTGATATACACACAGATATTGCAGAAACTTCTAGTAAGACTCTTACTATCTGACTCCAGTGCTAGATTCACAGTTAGGCTGGGTTCACACAACCTATTTTCAGGCGTAAACGAGGCGTATTATGCCTCGATTTACGCCTGAAAATATGGCTCCAATATGTCGGCAAGCATCTGCCCATTTGAATGGGTTTGCCGACGTACTGTGCCGACGACCTGTAATTTACGCGTCGTCGTTTGACAGCTGTCAAACGACGACGCGTAAAATGACTGCCTCGTCAAAGAAGTGCAGGACACTTCTTTGGACGTAATTTTAGCAGTTTTTCATTGAATTCAATGAAGAACAGCTCAAATATACGGCCGTCAAAGACGCCTCGCATAATGCGAGGAGGAGCAATTACGTCTGAAACGAGGGAGCTGTTTTCTCCTGAAAACAGTCTGTAATTTCAGACGTAAAAGGCAGCTATCGTGTGCACATACATTTAGGGGAGCAGGATCCTTTCTTTTCTCTGTGTGCTGTGTATGAGAGACCTCATACAGTTTTTAAAAGATGGAGCCCTCATAGGGGAAAACTGCTGAAAAAGTCGGGATACAGGTCATATAATGTCCTGGATACAAGTCATATAATGGTCAGAAATAGTATTATTCCTCATGTACACACACAGGATGTCTGATTCTGAAAGTCACCTAAAAAACAGTTAGGGTATGTTCACACGCTAAACTAAAAACGTCTGTAAAATACGGAGCTGTTTTCATTGGAACACAGCCTCTGATTTTCAGCCGTTTTTAAAGCATCAAGCGTTTTTTGAT
Source organism: Rhinoderma darwinii (assembly GCF_050947455.1). Taxonomy (NCBI): domain Eukaryota; kingdom Metazoa; phylum Chordata; class Amphibia; order Anura; family Rhinodermatidae; genus Rhinoderma; species Rhinoderma darwinii. The sequence goes on along the minus strand of NC_134689.1, from coordinate 308,268,319 downwards.
GCGTTTTTACGGATGTTTTTGGAGCTGTTTTTCTATTGAGACAATGAAAAACAGCTCCAAAAATGGCTCAAGAAGTGACATGCACTGGGCGTTTTTTTTACCCGCTGATTTCTCAAACGGCCACGTAACAAAAAAACGCCCCGTCGGAACGAAATGACGTTTTTTCCATTGAAATCAATGGGCAGATGTTTGGAGGCGTTCAGCTTCCGTATTTGTAGCCGTTTTTCGGGGCGTTTACGGCCCGAAGAACGGCTGAAAATAAGCTGTGTGAAGATACCCTAATTCTATAAAAATGCAGTTCTAGAATTATTTGTTGTTGTGTTTTTCCTGCATTGACGTTAATGGGACAGAAACATTACATAATCCAATTTACTGTACTTTGCATTAAAAACAATACACAGTAAAAGCCAACCAAAACATTAACCTCCATAAAAATCAATGACATTTTATTTTTGGCAAACATACACAAACACATAGTGCACTGCAGAAATTAAAACCAAAGAAATGATTTGAGAGGTGATCGACAGCATGAATCAATATGTGCTACAAATTTCATTTTCAGTTTGCACTTATCGATGATGCTGTAAATCAGGTGTTTGGAATTCAGTAAACAGCTGGTTCCAGCTTCAGTTTGAGAACCCTCTGGTTTTGCCTCAACGGCTTTGTAATTAATCAAGCATATCTCTGCTGGAGGCTTGTTCTATTCCAAATACAGCGCTCAGAGGGGACTTCGAGCACATCTGCCCAAACCTCATTTTGCACATATGTAACACAAAAAGATATTCTAAACCTAATTATCACTTACACATATCACTAGAAAAACACAGAAAATACAATCTTGTTGTTAGGGCTAGTGGAAACATCTTCACGCACAGAGATCAGTATTGACATGCTATAAGCTAAAAGCTATGGCAATTAATCAGAACATTCCCCGAGCAGCCTGATCTACTCCATAGTGGATCTGCATGAAAAAAAGGTTCTGCTACTATATGTAGAGTTTGCTTTTCCCCATCTTATTTATATGGATGCCTAGAGAGTGTATGGAGAGGGATGCACATTATTATTATTATTAATTATTATTACTATTATATACTCCTTCCACAGCTTTGTATACGGACTTGAGCTGGCAATAGACATAAGACATCATGGATGAACGAACGTTAAGCCAACAAATCTCTTTCCTAGTATCCTCATCAAAATTCTGTTCAGCTCAACGAATAGGTATATTATTTCTATGGCTAAAGGGAGATAAATGGCTGTCTGACATATCTTATACAAGTTCTAAACAATAGGATTAAGTAGGTTAACAATACAAACTGTTTGACCTTTATTTCCCCTAATATGAGACTTTTTGACACAGTCACAATAGACATGAGACAGTGGATCCCTCTGGAATCCTTAGGAATAGTCAGTGATAATCTCATGTCTATGACCAGCTTTAAATCAGCACATCTTAACTCACACATACTCACACAGTGGAGTCAATTTCATAGTAAGCTGGTATGGTTTTGGAATATGGAAACTTTAGTACCTAGAAGAACATAATAGCTAAGTGTACACATCAACTCCATGCAGATTGTTTCCTTTCGTAGAATTCTTACTCCTGAGTGACAACAGTGGTGCAAGGTGGATGTGACACCGTGCCACCATGTCAAAAGTCGGAAGTTACAAAAGTCTAAGAAGAATAATATAATAAAAAATAATGATTCAGGGTTCAACATGCTGGCCACATCCATCCAAAGGCTACCACTATTTAGGCAGACATGCCCTGATGTTTACTATCCCTGCCTTCTTCCAAAAACAGCGTCATGCCTGTCCATTGGTTGTCTGGTATTGCAGCTTAGCTCTTTTGAAGTCAATGGGGCTGACCAGCAATACCACACAAAACCTGTTGACAATGGTGGTGCATTTTTTGGGGGGATTAAAGCATCCATGTTTTCCTAATTCTGGACAATGGATTTAAGGTCTGTGAAGCGAAGGTCATACAAGCTTTAATCATGATTCTATTATTCTAGCCGCATCTTTATTTTTAGTCTTGATTAATAACAGATGATTTGCAAATTATTACAATCCACATATAATCCTATTAAAACATTATGAGACTAAAGTACAGTTTTAGAATTATTAGTTTTATCATTATTTGTTTATCTGCTGCTCATTTTGCCATTATCGGAGGAAGAACATATCCTTAAATTCGGCCGAAAATATAAGATTGCTAGAAAAAGTACCCGGCGCTGCACGGGTATAACGTGTCGGTCTGTCTGTTTGTGTGTTCATTGGATTTGTTCCAAGGGAGCCCAGGAGGCCAATCTATGCCCTTGTATTTTCTTGGTTTACGGGGAAATCGCTAGTAGCCCCATATACCCCGGCATTTACACACTGTTTATTTAAATTTTAAGTTCCTAAATACCTAACAGCTAAACTGATAGGAGATGGAGACATAAGACTGTGACAGAGACTGTTAATTAACAACATTGGCAGTTTTATTACCAGTTGGCCATAGACTATGGTTGGAACATAATTGGAAACAGCATCTTGCATGAAAGCCCACTGATTAGCACGCTAAACATGATGTGCTCTATCAGCTTGCTGACAGGCCTGGGTTCGGGCAGGAGTCTCTGCCCTTCTGAGAGCCACCTGACTGATCTGTTGCTGAGAAAGCTTGAGTTTGCTGAGGAGTTACAGCAGCTCGAGTAGCAGTATGATGCTTTGATCAGCTTGCATTTGGGCAAGAGAAGTCCCTGCAGCTAGTAATGCAGCTTTCCTCCTGGCAGTCAGTAATCTGATTGGTTGGTATGGGTAACCACTTCCCTATACCTTCACATCTAGGATTATCTCGTAAAGTGCACTACCTGCTACTGCCAGATAAAAACATCTTTACTATAAAAGCGAATGTCTGTATTCGCTTTTATAGTATTGGATCGTAATCATATGATAATGGCTAATAACAGAGAATAACAGCAAGGTCAGGACCTTTATGAAAACCTTCCTGAACACCCGATGTGCCAAATTTGGGGTCAAATAGCTCAGGTATTTGGATGCTTATAGAGGAGGACAAACAGACATTTGCTATAATGGCTGATAACTGAGAATGGCAAGGTTGGGACATTTACGAAAACCTTTCCGGACACCCGATGTACCTATGTGCCAAATTTGGGGTCAAATGTTTCAGGCATTTGGATGCCTATAGGGGACAAACAGACCTTCACTTTTACAATATAGAACAGCAGGGTTACCCGGATTCACATTGGTCCATTTATCTGTTATTTGTGTGCATGGATAAAAATGTAATTTCCTACTGATATGAAGCCGACATATCCAATAAAGTCCAAGTGCAGGGTTCCTTTTTGGAGGTATGACTGGTCTGAAAGGGGTTCAATTTATGAGAATGCTGAAATCCACAGGCTTGGTTCTGTTGAGAGATTTCAGCAGCTCGGGCATCAGCCATGCGTTTTGCCACAGGAGTCTTTCGTCTAAGTGCAGCGTTCCTTTTTGGAGGCATGACTGATATGAAAGGGTTTCAATTTATGAGAATGCTCAATCTTAGGTGCAGTTCGGTTACGGCGAGTAACACATCGAGTAAAGAAAAATGGCTTGGTTGTTATGGATACCTGGTCTAAAACTGTGTGTATGTGATTGAGGCTAAGAATGAAGGACCTGTGAGCTTCTATTGGCCAATACAGGTCATCTGATGTGATATGGGGGAAGGTCCTTGATGTGGAAGCCAGTGGTGCCATATATGCTTTTGTGAATATGTCGAGAACTGTAGGTCCTAGAGAGCTGAAATCTGGTCTAAACCTTCAAAAGCGCCTGATGTGGAAGCCAGTGGTGTCATATTTTCTTTTGTGAATATGTCAAGAACGGTAGGTCCTCGAGAGCTGAAACCCAGTCTAAAACCTTCAGAAGAATGTGATTTACTTATGTGCCAAATTTAGTGCAAAGTGTCCATAATGAATGTGTGTGGTAGACTAGACGATGACTGCATGATAAGTATAGTTGACTGTATTTCATTTAGGTTCTGTTCATAATGGGGTCTGTCTGGATCAACTCAACCCCTTTCGATGCCAACAGCTTTGTGTCCTAAATCCCAGGCTGCATACACCAAACTGTGATCTAAATGTCCAGTGTAAATTTGCCGACATATGGCATACAGTTACGTCATAGACGACAAGGAGAAGAATGGAGCGGGCTTCATTCTAAGCGGGAGTTGGATGTATGTTCCATTTGACACTTCAAAATGGACGGAATCAGAGATGACCCCGATTCCGCTTGTTAAACCCCATAGTTACTGTCGTCAACAGGAACCGTGGCATCTAAAAACTTCCCAACAGTCCATCTCCCCCCACCATATGACGTGATCGCGGGGTGCTGATGGTTGTCATGACAGCTTAGGGGCCTATTGAAGACCCCCCAGGTCTGCCATCTTTCTGTTCCTTTTAAGCCCTGCCAGAGGCAGGGCTTTATAGGAGCCAATAAAAAACACAGCATGCTGCAATTTATAAGTATCCATGCAATCCAACAATCACTGGCTCAATCCCCTAGGGGCCTAATAAAACCAGTAAAAACCATTTAAATAAAACATAATTGGTATTGCCAAATTCATAAAAGTCCAAACTATTAAAATATAACATTATTTAACCCACATGGTGAACGCTGTAAAAAAAAATTGCTGTTTTTTTATCCACCTTGTCTCCCCAAAAATTGACTAAAAAGGGATAAAAAAAAGTCCAATGTACCGTAAAATGGTACTAATAAAAACTAAAGTATGTCCCACAAGAAAGAAGCCCTCACCCGTTTAATCGACAGACAAAATAAAAAATTATGGCTCTCAGAATATGGCGACATCATTTTTTTCTTACTTGACAATTATTTTTTTCTTTGTAAAAGTAGTAAAACATAAAACAACGATAGAAATTTGGTATTAACATAATCATATTGAATCGTATTTCGTAAAAACAAAACCCAAAAAACAATAGAGAAATCGTTTTTTTCCCATCCCACCCATATTTTTTTTCCCCAGTACATTATATGGTACTTTAAATGGTGCCAATTAAAACTACAGTTTATCCTGCAAAAAAGCAAGACCTCATAAGGCTATATTGACAGAAGTATAAAAAAGTTTTGGCTTTTTGAAGGTGGGGAGAATAAAAAAAAGGAGAAACCGAAAAATGGCTGTGGCGGCAAGGGGTTAATAATATTATAATCACACTCCATATAGGCACCAAAAACTTTAAAAGGGCAGTCCCATATGTCCATATCTTGTAGGCTGTTGTGCAAGTAAGCATGTCCTTATATATATACATGCACTTTTGCACTAGACAAACCGTTGTTTTCAAAACCTTTTATTGGCAGCTTATTGGCTATCGATTTAACCGCACGCTATTATACTTTATGGCGTTATGTAGGAGACTGACTTGTACGTTATAAAATAGGGTTAACAATTAAGACATAAATGAAGCAGGACACACTCCCCTCGCTGGCTCAGAACAGGCCTTGCTGTCTCCATGCTCTGCTGAACTGATCTTTAACGTTGCTAAGGAGTAAATGAAGACAGAGAGAATAGGCATTTTTCATAAAAATACAATTTACAATTATGGCTTCAGTCATTTACTGGGCTATTAACATTCATCAAGGTCAATCAGGACACACTGGCATCAGTCCTATTGCTTGTGCTCTATTATTCTCCTGCGTTTGGCCTCTATTTTCCATTTTCGAAATGTTTTTACAACTTTGTGCTTTGAAACATTTATAAGCAGTGACCAAACTGAGAACCATATAAGAGTTATTGGGTGCGTTGTTTGATAACTAATAATTAATAGTGAGATGGATAACAAATGACAGAAGCGGGCAAGATTAGACATAAGGTTTTCATAAGGTTGGCATAATGAGAAACATTTAAAATATTTTTTTATAGTAGCTCCTTGAAGCTTTGTGACTATTAAAGTGGTTGTTTATTCGTCAGCTATTGGCTTAAAAAAGAATAAACCATGTCAATACTATGAAACCAATATATTACTATATCAACAGAGCTACCATGGATATGGGAACAGATGCCCTGCATTTTTTTACTTTATTAGGACAAGTATATTGTATTCTTTTGTTTTATGTTACTGTTGTAGCTTCACCTTGGAGCCAGGATATCTAAGGGAACTACTTAAAGAGGCTCTGTCACCAGATTTTGCAACCCCTATCTCCTTTTGCAGAAGATCGGCGCTGCAATGTAGATTACAGGAACGTTTTGTTTTTTTTTTTAAAAACGAGCATTTTTGGCCAAGTTATGGCCATTTTTATATTTATGTAAATGAGGCTTTCTAAAGTACAACTGGGCGTGTTTACAGTAAAAGTACAACTGGGCGTGTATTATGTGTGTTACATCTGGGCGTGTTTACTTATTTTACTAGCTGGGCGTTCTGACGAGAAGTATCATCCACTTCTCTTCAGAACGCCCAGCTTCTGGCAGTGCAGACACAGCATGTTCTCGAGAGATCACGCTGTGTCGTCACTCACTTCCTGCCCCAGGTCCTGCATCGTGTCGGCCACATCGGCACCAGAGGCTACAGTTGATTCTGCAGCAGCATCAGCTACATCGACTTACCTGCAAATGCCTATGCTGCTGCAGAATCAACTGTAGCCTCTGGTGTCGATGTGTCCTCGCTCGTCCGACACGATGCAGGACCTGGGGGAGGAAGTGAGTGACGACACAGCGTGATCTCTCGAGAACACGCTGTGTCTCTGCACTGGCAGAAGCTTGGCGTTAACGAACAGAAGTGGATGATGCTGATTCGTCAGCATCATACACTCCCATTCCCAACGCCCAGCTAGTAAAAGAATTAAAAACGCCCCAATGTACGCACATAATACACACCCAGTTGGACTTTTACTTTAAACACGCCCAGTTGGACTTTAGCAAGCCTCATTTGCATAAATACAAAAATGGTCATAACCAATAGCAGGTAGGGGTTGCAAAATCTGGTGACAGAGCCTCTTTAAATAACAAATCCCAATTTTAATAATTATTATCCTATTGGCAATGCTTCCGTAGTACTGTTAATACTGAGAGCTTTCTTCTCCATTTTAGCTGCTTACCCCACATTAGGGAGAATATTATTAAACAGAGCAGAGAGCGCTCATATATTATGTATTATGTGCAGAGTGCATGCAGGGAGCGGGTAGAGCAGGAAGTCTGTGAGCTGCAGCTTTAGCCAATGACTGCAGAGGTGGAAGTGATTTCTGAGAGAGACATCACAATTCTTCTGTACAGCCCAGTAACATGCTGCCCTATTGTTATTGCCCGTGGTGTTAATAATGTACTCTATAGTGTACATAGCACATGGAAAACTGGAATTTGAGGGACTAGAGTTCAATAATGTATTGCCCCGGGTACATGACCCTAATAGCTCCATTTAACTCATTATGAAAATTTATAGAAAAAATTTATAGAAATCCATGTGCATGAACAGAAACTACTCAATTCACATATGGAACGGATTTTCAGTCGCAGAAATTTCTGATACAAATCTGTCACATGTGGACATACACTTTGTGTTGGAAATTGGGAAAATGGCTTTTGGACACTTTTCACTAGCTGCATTGTTTTCCTCAACTGGTGTGCACAACCAGATGGATCACGTCACACCAGTACTACATTCTGGCATACTGTGGAGTATACGTAAGATTGCCCATTTCCACTACATCAATAAATTCAGTTCTGCTACATCTGTTAATTAATTCTCTGATATACTTTTTTATAAATAACTGTTGTATTCCTTGTGCTACCTTACAACCCATTAACAGATAAATTTTGTGACTGGGCACTATATAGACTGCTATGCTGATGTTTTTGCAGGTCACTAGTAAGGAATTTTGTTTCTGCACTGCTGCCCTCCTTTATTACCTGCCAGCTTCTATTCACAAAAGGAATAGTGTTGATAAAGGTTGTGTTTCCCATTTGCATTGGAGGCTCTGTCGTAAATTCTGTAAAAAAAAATGCAATCTTTGGGGGAACCCAATGGACCCTTCTGTGAATCAATGGTGTCTATTGGATTTCGCTGTTAGCCATTGTGTGATGGATCAGGCACAGTGTCTAAGCTTATACTAGAGAATTAGACATACAAGTTCAGCAAAGTTATAGCTATGGGGATCCATAGAGTTCTTGGTCCTGTGCAATTTCAACCATGCAAACAATTCCCCTCAGACATCTCAGGCTATATAAAAAAGGAACAGACTTCTGAAACAGATTAAATTGGCACTAAAACACAAATCTAATCTGTATAATCTGATTCACCTTCATCTCAAGGTCTTGGCATTTATCAACAATGGCTTTCAAGATCCAAAAATAAGAACAAATGGCAGCCTGTAGTCCGCTATTTTTGTACAGAATATCTACAAGCTCTGATCACTCATATCTTAATCATTTTAATTGGATTTGAATACCTTGGTGGCCCTTTAAATTCTACTTCCATTTACAAATAATACTGATCTCCGGCTGTGACCGTGCTTCACAATAAGTCATTACATGACCAGCTACAAGATGTATTAGTTGTAGATGCTTCACCTACAATGTGGTGACAATCATTCTATACCATTTGTTATGTGATGCGGATATTGGTAAGAACAATATACGCTCATATTTAATGCATGAATAAAATGAATGCAACCATAACTCTACATGCTGCCCTGAAGGCAAAGCAAACCGTATCCCTTCTATGTGCCCACGTCTGGCATTGTAACTACAATATACATGAGGAATCCTCATGATCTCTCCATAGAGCTTCATGCTCCGAATCCTACTGTCATCATATGCCTTCCTCAACTAGTAGTTGTTTATACATTAATTATCTCTGACTTCTGAAATTAATAAAACTGAAATAATTAATCTGCGTCATCACTCAAAATGCATCTGGTTATGAAGTACATATGATTCCATTGTACTCCTGTCAACGCCACAGACAAGTCTGTGAAATCCGTAGTTTTGAAAATGTAAAAGGGAATTCAGATTAACCCTTTTTTCTCTGCAGCACAGCAGTCATTTTCATCTTGATTATTTAATATGTAATATGCACCAGCAAGGGGTTAAGCAAGAAATGAAGTTTAATACTCTTAAAATATCATCATGATATTCGAATGATTAATTTCACTATGTTCTGTTTTTAATTGTAGTAAGATTTCGCCAGGATTGCAGATTTAGAGCAGTAATAGAATCCTGTGCTTAGAAAGAGGATGACTGATGCATTTAATATGTGGCGTGTAAAAGAAGCTGGGTATATAGAATGCATCTGATGTATTAGTTTCCATTTACAGCATTTTCTCTCTCTAACTCAAACCACAGACACTTCACATTGGCTGCGGGTCAGCTGGAACACTAGGAAGCACTGACATGTCTGTTTGTCTGACAAGCATATTAAATGGGTTGGTAATAACTGTATCTTTCATACATCTTGAAAATGCACTAATAACACTGAAGGGAACAATTGTGTCAGCAAAATTGCGTCCCGGGTGCCATGGTGGCCCGGGAGGGCTACCTGCTGTCGGGACAGGACAAGAAGTCACAGGAGCAGTTGTGAACAACTCAGAGAAGAGAGGAATGCTAAGAGAATAGTGGCTAGGAGCAGCTGCAGCTGATACTATGGTCGGGAAGTAGGCTCTGTTCACATCTACATTGTGGCTTCTAAAAAACATGATGGACACCAACGTAGCCCAACTGACAACATTGACCTATAATGGAGCCTGTCGGGTACCGCCAAGGTGTCTGTCATTTTGGCCAGAAAAATATTGCTGCATGCAGTACTATTTACTCGTCAAAAACACTGAATACTGTGATGGAGGCTCCTAATAGAGCATCCAGCGCCGATGTGAACAGAGTTTTATTCTAGCTGGCAATCTGTCACCCCTGGGTGCATTCTATCTGAAACTCGGTCCATTGTGGCTCTAAATAAGAGGAATTGTGTCTGGCACTGTGGGTTATTAAGGCTGGCAATAGAGAACATTGTGGATGGTATTGAGTGGGGTTGTTGCTAGTACTAGGCGCACATTGTGAACTGGCACTGGAGAGACACTGTAACTGGCAGCGGATGGAAGCACACTGGCACTATATGGTGGGAACACTTTGACTAGGACTGTATGGGTGTACACTGTAACTAGAATAAAATGGGACCACTATGGCTGGAACAGCGATAGACACCAGAGTCCCGGCAGCTGCTCGTCTTGAAGGACAAGGGGTTTATATCATTCTGTCAGTGATTTCTATGAAACTCTGATTTTCTCTTTAAAAATAGGTTCTGCAAGAGCTGAGATATGTTCCTTTGCTATAAATTATTGGGAATATTGGAGTCACTTTGAAGTTCTCTGTCCTGTACAAAAGCACTCTGTCTGCGGCTTACTCCTCAAGACTTCTAATATTGTTATCATTTATCATAGGGGTGACATTATCCAATATGTAATTGAAATAGGGGCAACATCTCAATAACTGCAGATAATAATATAAACTTTAATATGATAAATATGTCAACTATAGATTATAAAATGTAAAAAGACAGAACGCTGTAATATAGAGATTCCTTCCCAAATAAGCTTCATTTCTAATAGATTGGACAGAAGTATTATTTACAAAGTACAGTATAACAGAATGAACTCAATGGAATTACTTACTGCAAGACAATAATACACCAAAAGAGACTCATCAAAGACAAGAGAGTATTGAATTCCACTTAGAGTCCGTCTGGGAACATGGCACTTACAGAACATCTCTTTAATGGCCCAATGAGATCTTTACAGTGGAAGTAATTACTAATCTGTGACCGTTGCCATGTATAAACACTTGCACACAGGATCACTTTTCTAATCCTTGTCTACTTATTTAAAATCCAAGTCTGAGCATCCCACTCCCTTAGATATAAGCAACATAGAAGACAGTAAACTCCCATGAGGCTGCTTGCTATTATATTGTTATTGCTATTATAGCAGAGCAGCAAGGATTTCTGGCCAAGATCCAAACCCTGAATAGTCCAATTTCATGACTGTACTTAAACGTCTTACATGCACATCAATTTAAAAGTCTGACTGATGAATACTGCTCTCCTTAAGTAATATGTTTAACTTTGAAGGATATGCAGAGGAAGAAACAAACCAGTGTTTCACCACGCTGTATATTAGTACAGTGAGCTCACGGATATTCTCTGCTTGAACATTTTTCTTAGACAAAAACACCTGTTTTAATAATGAAAAAAACATTGGTTTATGGATCTAAATGTGGTTTGGTCGCCTTATTTATATATGCATAAAATGACAAAATGTAAAGTTTATGTTCACCTTTGAACACTATATCCAGTTTATATATAGATATAATTAAATGAAGTAACATTGCAAAAATATTGCATTACTTATAGTATCTGGTACTAATCTTGATTTCTAAACTGTATTATTCTCCGGAAGCTTGTTAACAGTTACACCCCTAATAGCGTAGCTGAGTTCCAATAAAGCAGTAAGGGCACTTTTACATATGAACGCTCATTCCCCATCATTGCTCTGTGTAAACAGGGCAATGATCACTGACGAATGACCAAACGCTCGTTCATCGTCTGATCTTATTGTTTATGCAGCAGAAAACATTATCGTTGTCGGCAGCACATCTCCCAGTGTAAACAGGGAGACGTGCTGCCAACATGATTGTAATGCATGGGGACGAGCGATCGTAGTAACAATCGCTCGTCCCCATACATTACTGATCATAGCTCCTTGTGAAAGGAGCAAACGAGCGCCGATCATAGAGCTGTCTCGTTGTTATGGCCAAAATTGGCCAGTGTAAAAGCACAGTTAGTGTCCTACATCAGATTACCGTACAGTATTTAAGGTAAATATTTCACTTCCCAGAGGGCTTATCAGCAGAGCAAGTGCTTTGCAAACCATTAATACAGCAAAAATTGCTGGGAGATTTCAGCTCTGAAGCATGCAGAATTGTGATTGCAGCATGTTTTTTTTTTTTTACAGGCTGTAAATCAGAATAGGTAAATCATAGGTAATACAATGTATTTTCTAGGTAATTTTAATGTAGTTCAAGTTCGTATGTTTGTACTCAAAGTTGGTCTACACACTGTGTGCAATTGCGAATTTGACCAATATTTATAAACTTTTAAACCTTCACTGAGTTTTTTCAAGATAACTCTGATTGAATACTTAGTTTAGGATGCAGTGGTGTCCCGAAAGAGTCTGTAAAGGTATAGACCACCCAGCAATAAAAGAGCAGATAACATGGCACCATGACATTTTCCAACTGCATGATAATGTAATCCTGCTAGAAGGAGCTGTTTTACTACATAATTGAATATATTTTATACAGATTCTACATAGTATATCATGAACAAACACAGACAAAAGTGAAGTAATACACAGTTAGGTGGATGATCCAGATATAGCCTTTGTAGCAAGCCCCATGACATCCAAGCTATGACTTTGACTAATAGTGTTGTAACTTATGAATATTAGTAAGGCTTCATCGATATAAATCAGGTATTGTTCCAATTATGTCTCTACATTGATGTAGCAGAGTACTCACCTTCAGGCTAATCCAAACAATAAAATGGCTCCATCAACTATATCTACCTCTGCTACCTAAAGGGGTTCCCCCACAATACAATCGCTAGGATATGCCATCAAATACAGATTGGTGTACGTCTAACTGTCGAGACCCCCACCGATCCTCAGAATGAAGGAGAAGCAGTTTAAATGGTGTGTATTGCCGTTCTCAGCCCAGCAGGTGGCTAAGAGATGAAATAAACCGAAGGACTGCGGTCCCTTCGTTCTTATTGTTGTTGTGAGGGCCCCAGAGATCAAAATGTTATGGCATATCCTAGTGATATGTCTTAAAATTATTATATGGAAATCCCCCTATAAGTTCATTTCTATATGGTGAAATCCTGTTCCTTGTAAAACCCCCTCAAAAAACAAGTGGGCACTCCCTCCGTCTGGAGAAAAAAAGGTTCAAGCTGCAGAGGCGACAAGCCTTCTTTACCGTGAGAACTGTGAATCTATGGAATAGTCTACCGCAGGAGCTGGTCACAGCAGGGACAGTAGATGGCTTTAAAAAAGGGTTAGATAATTTCCTAGAACAAAAAAATATTAGCTCCTATGTGTAGAAATTTTTCCTTCCCTTTTCCCGTCCCTTGGTTGAACTTGATGGACATGTGTCTTTTTTCAGCCATACTAACTATGTAACTATGTAACTATGTAACACTAACAAGAGATCGTACACAGCAACTACAATGCCTATCTATAATATCCCTCTATAAAATACTAATTAAAAGCTGCAGACCATTATATAGAAATTTTGAGATGATACATACAGTGATATAAATACTGATATCTACTTATTGGGAACCGTTGTATTGATGATCTCCTTCAATCAATAGTGCCATTTCATTTTGTTTGTTTCTATAATGAATCTTTTTTTTTTAAAGAAATACTGAATCACATTTTTTGAAAAAAAACAAAGAATTTGGAAAGTCAAAATTACATCAGAATACTTTCTACATCAATAAATGTACACGGTTTAATTTTATTTTATATGGTATTTTATTGTTATCCTTAGTCTAACAGCTCCTATCTCTCTCTGAACTGTATCTCCACAGGCCTCTGCTTTGTTAGTCTTTCATCAAGTTGGCATATAAGACACCTTCAACAACTCCCTTGATGTTTATACATCACATTATCTCGTCAATGTCTATAAAGTCCTTTTATTTCTTATTAAGATGTCTCTGCAGTAGTCACTGGCTGCATCTACTTCATTTCAGTCCTTCTTTCTGTAGTTTTCCTGCATTGAGTTTTTAAGTAAAAGTGGGAAATATGCTTCCGATGCTTCTTAATTAATTTAGTAATAGTTAATGATAGAGACTTTAACATAAAGTGGTTGATTACAGAGTAAGGTTTACCGAGTTAGGCCTCATGCACACGACCGTATTTTTTCCCACCCGTAAATACTGGCGTAAATACGGGTCCGGTGTCACACGTATTCGACCCGTTTTGCACAAGTATTTACGGACCCGTGCCCGTAAATATGGGTCCGGTGTCACCCGTATTCCACCCGTATTTACGGGCACGTTTTTGGCGGCAAAATAGCACTGCACTAATCGGCAGCCCCTTCTCTCTATCAGTGCAGGATAGAGAGAAGGGACAGCCCTTTCTGTAATAAAAGTTAAAGAAATTCATACTTACCTGGCCGTTGTCTTGGTGACGCGTCCCTCTCTTCACATCCAGCCCGACATCCCTGGATGACGCGGCAGTCCATGTGACCGCTGCAGCCTGTGATTGACCTGTGATTGGCTGCAGCGGTCACATGGGCTGAAACGTCATCCAGGGATGGCCAGGACGTCGGGCCGGATGTCGAGAGGGACGCGTCACCAAGGCAACGGCTGGGAGACCGAACTGGAGTAAGCAGGAAGTTCTCGGTAAGTATGAACGTCTTTTATTTTTATTTTTTACAGGTTGCTCTTTATTCTGATCGGTAGTCACTGTCCAAGGTGCTGAAAGAGTTACTGCCGATCAGTTAACTCTTTCAGCTCCCTGAACAGTGACTATTTACTGACGTCGCTTAGCAACGCTGCCGTAAGGACGGGTGCACACATGTAGCCACCCGTCATTACGGGAGCTCCATAGACTTCTATGGACTGTCCGTGCCATTATTACGGCCTGAAATAGGACATGTTCTATCTTTTTTAACGGCACGGGCACCTTCCCGTAAGAAAACGGGAAGGTACCCGTGGCCAATAGAAGTCTATGAGCCCGTTATTACGGGTTGTAATTACGACCCGTAATAACGGGAGTTTTTACGGTCGTGTGCATGAGGCCTAGGGAGGATTCACACGCAGCAGATTTTATCACAGAAATTTCTGCGGCTGAAAAGAAGTTCCATTGATCTGAATGGGGTTGTTTTGGCGGAAAGCACATGGATTTCTGCAAGTTTCTTTCAGATAATTGGGACAGTCTAAGAAATCTCTGAAGCAAAATCTGCCATATGCCAAAAATGGCTGTAAAATACGGAGCTGTTTTGAAGGGAAAACAGCTTCTAATTTACAGCCGTTTTTTATGCATCAGGCGTTTTTTACGGCCGTTTTTGGAGCTGTTTTTCTATTGATACAATGAAAAACGGTTCCAAAAACGGTTCAAGAAGTGACATGCACTTTTTTTTTTACGGGGTGTTTTTTTACGTGCCAATTTTACAAATGGCGTGTAAAAAAACACCCGTGGGAACGAAATGCCGTTTATCCCATTGAAATCAATGGGCAGATGTTTACGGCCCGAAAAACATCTGAAAATGGGACGTGTGAACATACCCTAACACATGTGAAAGGTTGCTTTCACACTGCAGTATTTTGGTCAGTATTTTGCATCAGTATTTGTAAGTCAAAACTAGAAGTGGGTCAAAAAATACAGAAGATGTGCAAATCTTTCCATTATACGTTTTCAGTTTATGTTCCACTCCTGGTTTTGGCCTTTAAATACTGAACCAAATATTGCTGTGTGAAAGAGACCAAAAGGGTATGTGCACACGAGAAGTGGCTTTTACGTCTGAAAAGACAGACTGTTTTCAGGAGAAAACAGCTGCCTCGTTTCAGATGTAAAAGCTCCTCCTCGCATTATGCGAGGCGTCTTTGACGCTCGTAAATCTTGAGCTGCTCTTCATTGACTTCAATGAAGAACGGCTCAAATTACGTTGCAAAGAAGTGTCCTGCACTTCTTTGCCGAGGCAGTCATTTTACGCGTCGTCTTTGACAGCTGTCAAACGACGACGCGTAAATGACAGGTCTTCTGCACAGTACATTGGCAAACCCAAATGAATGGGCAGATGTTTGCCGACGTATTGTAGCCCCATTTTCAGACTAAAACGAGGCATAATACACCTCGTTTACGTCTGAAAATAGGATGTGTGAACCCAGCTAAAGGGAATTTACATCAGCTGGTTCTAAAGTACATAAATAAACATCTTCTCTTTAAAGTGAAAGTCTACTCTTTAACCCTTAATCTAAGTATGGTGCGTGCTCACGGGCTTAGAGCGCGCACCATACGCTGCTGCTATCAGCTGTTTTTTATAGCTGACACCCAGGACTAACTGCAGGGAACAGCGATTGCCACTATATAGACATACAGCGATCCCCTATATAGACATAGACATATAGTTAAAAAAATTATGCTCATTTAGTATTAGTAAAATTATTAATACGTCCAAATACATTTAATAAGCTAAAACTCATTACTATTGAGCACTTACCCCCAAAGTACCACATTGTTTGTGCTTGTTTATGCCTGGCAACTCATGGTTTTGTTTGCCAGTACTTCTTTCTGTGTCGGTCAAGCAGAGAGCTCTTTCCCTGTGCAGTGAGTCGGCGCATCCGTGGGCTCAGTAGACTCTGGGCTACTGGGAAATGTTTTTCTTTCCCACTCTAAAATGGTGGTCACTGCGAGGCGATGCAAAACCGCCCCTTTTCCCTCAGTGCAGAGAGGCAAACCAACGGAGAAACCGGAGAATGAACAAATAGACGAAAAGCACATCTTAAGTGCATTTGGGCATGTAATACTCTGTATTTCAACGCTACCGTATTTTTCGGACTATAAGACGCGGTTTTTCACAAGAATAAATCTTGCTAACAAGACCCTGCGTCTTATAGTCGGCAATCAAGGGACCCGGCAGCGCCAGGCTCCCTGACCGATCCTTACTTAACCCCTTCCCGACCAATGATGTGCTGGCACATCATGGAGCGAGGAGGGGATGATGTATGGAGCGGGCACACGCGCTGAGCCCGCTCCATACACTGCAGGTGTCAACTTCTGACACGCTGCTCTAACGGCCAGGAACAGTCAGGAACTGTTCCTGGCCGTTTAACTAATTAAATGCTGCAGTCAATTGCAACCGCGGCATTTATAGTGGTTCCACAGGATATGTCATAAATGTCACCTCTGGGACCCGCATCTATATCTAGAACGGGGCCGCCTAAACCCCGTTCTATCTTACCCGCCTCCGCTGTCTTCCGGCCACTTCCTGGTTACATGGTCGAGTTAGCTACGCAGTTTCCGTAACTCCCATATAACTGAATAGTAGTTACGGAAATAGCTTGCATGCTACGCTGCTTCTGTAACTGCCATTCACTACTATGGGAGTTACGGAAACAGCATAGCTCAGCGAGTTACGCTGCTTCCTTAACCCATCCATGTATTGCAGTGTATTGTACCAGCGATCTAACAATCGCTGGTTCAAGTCCCCTAGGGGAACTAATAAAATGTGTAAAAAAGTAAGAGACATTTTCAGGAGTGTAAACATTTTTTAAAAGTAAAAAAAAAAAAACCCTTTTCCCATTTCTCCCCAAGCACAATGTAAAACTAACAAAATAATAAAAAAAATTGGTATCGCTGCGTCTGAAAGTATTACAATATAGAATTATTTGACTCACACAGTGAACGCCATAAAAAAAATAATTTAAAAACCCAGAATCGTTGTCTTTTGGTCACCATAGCGCTAAAAAGAATGAAATAAAAAGTCATAAAAAATCGTACGTACCAAAAAAAATGGTGCTAATTAAAACTACAGCTCGTCCTGCAAAAAATAAACCCTCACATCGCACACATGATGGAAAAATATAAGTTATGGCTCTCAAAATGTGGTGAAACTGAACAAATTTTTTTTAACCAAATTTTTTTCCTATTTTCTGTTGTCTAAAACCTGGGTGCGTCTTATAGTCAGGTGCATCTTATAGTCCGAAAAATACGGTATTTAGGTCAAGGGGTTTTAAAAAAATAACTTTAGATGGTGGGATAACCCCGTTAAGACATTCATCGGCACAGAGTTTTGGACTTTTTTAGGTATATAAAAAAAGTGGTGTTTACTTTAAACAACAGCCCTTGGATTAGCGATCAAGGATCCAGCATGTTTTGATGCTTAGAATTGTTTTTAGTCGTTCTATGTGAAAATACAACATGTTCATACATATAGGCCATGTTCAGACGTGGCAGAATTTTTCTGCTGAAAATGTTGCTGCAGATTCGTTGCGAATTTGCAGCAACATTTTCATATTTCTCCGGTAATTTTGTGGATATCACAGCGGACTTGCTGCAGATTTCAGCCTTTGCAATGCAAAGGCTGAAATCCGCAGTGAAATTTTGCTGCTTCTTCGCAACATAATGAGCACGCTGCGTAGGGGAAATTATGCACCGCAGCCTAATTTCCACACAGTTATTTTCTGCAACGTCTGAATTAAGTTTCCTAAAATTGTATAGAAACAAATGTAAAAAACGGCTGCTGCAGAATTCCACTGCGGACTGTCCAACAGCAATTCCGCCACGTGTGAATGTGCCCTTACAGTATAGATGGGAAGCCAAACAATAAACATAATACCAAATTGCATGCACTACACTCCAATTCCATATAGTAACATTTTACCGTAAAACCATTTGCATGCATGTCTATTCCCATAAAACAAATCACATATATAAATATAAATACCAAAGTAAATGTATTTATTAACAACACAAGTACTAAAACAATTACATGAGAAAATAAAATTATAAAAAAAACAATAAAGCAAACATGCAGCATCTATGTACATGTCCATATTTCATTTTAATCTTTTATAACTACTGTTCTAATGCTACCCCTCCCCCCCCATCAAAATCAACCACTTTATGTTAAAGTACCTATTAACTAATGCTAAATTAATGGAGAAGCTTTGGAAGAACATTTGACATCCACATAAATATCAGATGAATGGGCTTTGATCAGAAGTATTATAATGAATAGCAAATGAATTGATAGTGATGGGCCTCTTAAAAGGCTTCCTGATAGTGTGTGCTGAATATATTTTCTTTTGCTTTTATGTTCTGCCTGGGAAATAAAAACTTATCTTCTTCCATTTGACCGCTCAACTGACATGATAATGTCTTCCACAAAACTCTCGCACTCTGGCATTTTAATTGATATATTCACTCAACAATGGCAAAAGACTAAGCGCTAAAGATTAATAAAATATATTCCCGTGATGCACATCCATCAATCCATCCATTTATAAGCATTAAACATATATATTGCAGTAGGCTTTTTATCGTATATAGAACTGGTACTATGCTTGAAGTGCTTGAAACATGCTTTCCGTTCACTGAATTATTTTTTTTACAATGTAAACTCTTTGTTGATTCAGTCCCCAAGCCAGAACATTGACAAGCTGTGTGCATTAAAAATGTTCAGTACTCATGGTCATGAAGCGTGACATGTTCTGCCCTCTTAAAAGGATTTAAAGTGATTTGTTGATCGCAGGCCTATAAAATAATTTCATTGTAAGTTGTGCAACTTTCTATAGTATGAAAATGTGTTTACATGTAGATGTTAAAAAAGTTGTCCTGATAATCTGCTGCACATAGAGGTACACAGTTCAAGTAAGAGCTCTAATACACTTAACCACTTGACATCCTATGACGAGTATGCTTGTTATGAGCGGCAGGCAGTAGCCCCATCATGATGAGCATACGCGTCATGCTGATAGCGCGGGCACTCTAAGGGCACATTGACACGTGGTGGAATTGCTGTTGAATTCCGCTGCGGACAGTCCGCAGTGTAATTCTGCAGCAGCCGTGTTTTTTCATTTCTTTCTATACATCTTTTTGGAAAGTTAGTTCAGACATTGCAGAAAATGACTGTGTGGAAATAAGGCTGCGGTGCAGAATTTTCCCTCCGCAGCATGACGTTGCAGAGAAGAAGCAGAATTTCACTGCGTATTTCAGTCTTTGCAATGCAAAAACTGAAATCTGTGGCAAGTCCGCTGTGATTTCTGCAACGTCTGAATTACCTGTCAAATATGCAAATGTTGGTGCAGATTTGTTGCGTAATTGCCCCGAATCTGCACCAACGTTTGCAGCTGAAAAATTCTGCCACGTCTGAACATGCCTTTACTGTGCTCATGCATTCAGGAGTGGGCAATGGCTGTAATACACAGCCGCAGCCCCACTTTAATGGCGGAGATAAGAAAAACTCGTTATCTCCGTAGTTTAACCATTTGTATACCGCAAACAACGTAGGGAGCAGCATACAAAGGGTAAAACTGAGCGGGACCCCTTTGAAAGTGTCACAGATATTGCCTGTGACTTGATCAGGGCCAATTACTTGTATGGGTAGGCAGCCGCGGCTCCATTGAAGGATCTCAGCGCTGTCTGACTATATTCGCCTGTCAAACAAGAAATAGAAAATTTGCTGGTTTGCCTACTAAAAAAAAAATAAATAGAAAAGTTCTGACCATCAGCATGTAAAAAGGTAAAAGTACAAAACATTGTTCATGTTCTCAAGGCCAAAATTGGCCTATTCCGCAAAGGGCTAATGAACCATTAATTCAAACCTCTAGATGTAAACAGGAATGTCAATTCACTGATAGCAAGCAGAGATCTTAAAAATGTTGAAGAATTTAAATACAAAGTACATCAGAAAGCTTTATATACATACAACTGAATACAGCTTTTAATAGTTTGTCTAAATAATTGGTTCACAATTAAGATCCTATACTGAATTATCTGCATATTGGAATAATCCAGTTTGGTAAAGGATAAACTGACTCTCTACATATTAGATTATTCCAGTCAAGGAGAATTCACTGTCTGTGTATTGGATTAGTCCAGTCGTCCAGTCCTGTCAAGAAGAAACTCATTATCTACATATTGGATTTGTCCAGCCCGCTCTACTGAGGGAGAATTTCACCGTCTACATATTAAATTCATCCAGTGCAACCTAGTCAAAGTAAAACTCATTATCTACATATTGGATTAGCTCAGTCCAGCCAAGTTAAGGATAAACTTAATTTCTACATTGGAGTAGCCCAGTCTCTTAAAACTCAAATTAAAAATCGACTACAAGTGTAATTTACCCGCACATTGTAAGGGATTTGATCTCCATGTATTCACTATTAGGGTATGTGCACACGGTAGCAGGCTTTTACGTCTGAAAAGACAGACTGTTTTCAGGAGAAAACAGCTGCCTCGTTTCAGACGTAATTGCTCCTCCTCGCATTTTGCGAGGCTTCTCTGACAGCCGTAAATTTTGAGCTGTGCTTCATTGAGTTCAATGAAGAACGGCTCAAATTCCGTCTGAAAGAAGTGCCCTGCACTTCTTTTGACGAGGCTGTGTTTTTACGCGTCGTCGTTTGACAGCTGTCAAACGACGACGCGTAAATGACAGGTTGTCTGCACAGTACGTCGGCAAACCCATTCAAATGAATGGGCAGATGTTTGCCGACGTATTGTAGCCTTATTTTCAGACGTAAAACGAGGCATAATACGCCTCGTTTACGTCTGAAAATAGGTCGCGTGAACCCAGCCTTACAGTCATGTATCAAATACCATATCACAAGGAAGGGAGTAAATATATAAAAATTGAGGCAGTAAATTCACATGGCATATCAACACAATACTCAATTTTTTACATCAACTACCAGCAGCCTTTCAGTCCCTTTTACATGGGCCAATTATCGGGCAAACGAGCATTCACAGAACACTCGTTCCCGATCAATGGCCTGTGTACACAGGGCAACGATCAGCCGATGAATTAGCAAACGCTCGTTCATCAACTGACCGTATCGTTTATGTAGCACAAAATATTATCGTTGTCGGCAGCACATCTCTCTGTGTACACAGGGAGACGTGCTGCCGACATGATAATAACGTATGGGAACATATGGTAATGAGCACTCATCCCCATACATAGCTCTTTGTGAAAGGAGCAAACAAGCGACGTTCAGCGAGCTGTCTCATTGAGTGGCGCTCGTTTACATGGCCCACGTCGTGCCATGTAAGAGGAACCTTAGAGTTTTAAAAAAGGAGGCATGGTTAAGCAATCTTTTGTTGCCATAAGTACCATCTTTGTACACCAATCTTACCACCAAAATCATGATGCTAAGAAAACAAAGGGGGTGGGTAAATAGCTGTGAACAAGCATAGATTTTGGTATAAACTATGTCGACCCACTTGTCTCGCCACTTTTTAAAAGTGGTGAGAGAAGTAAAAATACGCAAATCATTGCACAAATATGGCGTGCGCAAAAATCTGCACATTTTTAAGCATAAAGCGTAAGGGCATGACCAGACGTGGCGTATTTTTTCCACCACTGTCCGCATCAATGCCGCATATAATCTGCGTTGCAGATTTTGTTGCGGCTCTGCCTAAAATGGGCATTAAATTGATGCGGACTAGCCGTTGCGTATTGAGGTGAAAGTACTTCCCTTCTCTCTATCAGTGCAGGATAGAGAGAAGGGACAGCCCTTTCCCTAGTAAAAGTAAAAGAAATTCATAATTACCCGGCCGTTGCCTTGGTGACGCGTCCCTCTCTTGACATCCAGCCTGACCTCCCTGGATGACGCGGCAGTCCATGTGACCTGTGATTGGCTGCAGCCTTCACTTGGACTGAAACGTCATCCCGGGAGGCCGGACTGGAGGAAGAAGCGGGAGTTCTCGGTAAGTAGGAACTTCTATTTTTTTTACAGGTTGATGTATATTGTGATCGGAAGTCACTGTCCAGGGTGCTGAAACAGTTACTGCCGATCGTTTAACTCTTTCAGCACCCTGGACAGTGACTAGTTACTGACGTCGCCTAGCAACGCTCCTGTACTTACAGGTGCACACACGTAGTCACCCGTAATTACGGGAGCCCCATTGACTTCTATGGGCCTGCCCGTGCCGTAATAACGGCCTGTGATAACGGGCGTTTTTACGTTAGTGTGCATGGGGCCTCAGTTTGGCTGTAGACCTAGAAATACATAGGTCCAGCCAGAATGAAGAAATGTCATGTTCATAAAACAAATACGCTACGCAGCACACATAACATCTGCGGACTTCATTGCGGAATTTTGACTCTCCATTGAAGTCAATGGAGAAATTCCGCAATGAGTCCGCAACAAGTCCGCTACACGTCCGCAACAACCAGTGTATGCTGCGGACACCAAATTCCGAACCGCAGCCTATGGTCCACAGCGGAGTTTTCTACAATGTGTGAACAAACCTCACTAAAAAGCTGAAGAAAGCAATGGAGAAACGTGTACGCTGTGGATTTCCGCAGCGGACTGTCCGCAGCGGAAATCCAGAGCAATTCCGCAACGTCTGGTCATGTCCTAAAGCAGTTCTTCCCTCCTTAGATAGAAGACATCATAGAAGACAGATAGAAGCCATCATTTAAAAAAAACACATAAATACACACACACACAAGACCAAAACTTTTTTCATTGCCGACAAATATGTGTTAAACTCCACCCTTTATGTTATTTAGTATTTCCTCCGCAAAGTTCAGTTGTCAGAAGCATAGAGGTATGACAACTACATTTTGCATCTAAAAGGAGGGGTGAGATTTATTAAATTGTGGTTTCCATGTATCTATCTATCTGTATATATATATATATATATATATATATATATATATATATATATATATATATATATATATATATATATATAGATATAGATCTATCTATCTATCTATCTATCTATCTATCTATCTATCTATATATATATATATATATATATATATATATATATATATACAGATAGAGTCAAAACAATATAGTATTTCAGGTTTTATTTAAAAAGAGAAGAAAAATAGGCTTCCTTTTTGTATGACCTCTTCTCTAAAAAACTGACCTAAAAAAAAAAACCAGCAGCCTGAAATCATTTTTGCAAGAACAGCATGCTAGATATACAATATGACCCATGCGAAGAGAGTCTGGCTAAATAAATGTCTTACATACTTCTAAAGGCAGGTACCATTTATTCTGCCTAAACAGGACCTAATAACTTAATGCCTTAGAAGCTGAGAAATCACTTAAGAGTTATTAGTTGAACCGTACCCAGAATTAAGCTCATAAAGTACCGCACGCGCACACGCACACACACACACACACACACACACACACATAGCAATATACAATAGTGTGCAATATACAGTATTGAACTAACAATCACACTGAAACATGGGTTTTGTTATCAGTACAAGTGAATACACTACTGTACTTAGCCCCATTTCGTCTGATGTATGTCAGCATCATTCGTAGTTAGATGCCGTAGTTAGATTTGGAAAACAAATAAAATCCCTGCAACATCGAAAACAGCGACAATTGTGCGGGTGGGAGATAGGGCAGGCTTAAGGTATCCTGCTGCTGTGCGTCGCTGAGGCCCGAACATAGGCGGTTTTACACTGGCCAATTATCGGGCAAGCGATCGTTCATAGAACGCTCATTGCCATATAATTGTCCTGTGTAAATAGGGCAGCGATTAGCAGATGAACGAGCAAATTCTCGTTCATCTGCTGATCGTATCGTTTTAAAAAATAAAATATTATCGTTGTCGGCAGCACATCTACCTGTGTAAACAGGGATAGTTCATTTTATAAAAATAATAAATGAATAGTGGGGTGCAAGTGTGTGAAACATGGAGGGATAATGTGTAAGTCATGTGGCGCAGCGTGTATAGCCATTATCCCTCCATGTTTCACACCCTTGCACCCCACTATTCATTTATTATTTTCATTTAGGCACTATACTCATTACTCCCCCCTATATTTGACTCATATTATTATCACTTGCACATACACAATTAATTTATTATTTTTCCCATGCACCACACACCACTCCCCTCAAGACTAGTGGGAGTGGCTATTATTATTTAAATGCACCTGTTCACTCTCCTTCATCAGCGTTTCTGACCTGTCTGTGTCCATTTTTAAGTATGGCCTTTTTTTGTGTGTTTTTGTGTATATATGTCCCCTTGTTTTTATCTATATGGTTTGTGTATCAGGAACATTAAGTTCCAGTTAGGGACTCGCAAGTCCAGGGATCCTTGTCGTGGATTGCGAGCTTACGTCCTTTTGGCCAAAATGATTACTGATACCCCAGGTATTTTTCATGCTTACTTATATTTGCTTCTTTTGGACACAGCCGGGTCTTTGATGCTGGGAGAGTATGGTGTGTTGTTGTTTGGCATAGTAAGCAGGGTAGCCCGCTCTATGTATTATCAAGGCGTTACAAATAGGCTTCTGCCTGGCTATACACGCTGCACCTTATGACTTACACATTATCCCTCCATGTTTCACACACTGGCACCCTACTATTCATTTATTATTTTTATTTAGGCACTATACTCATTACTGCCCCCTATATTTCACTCATATTATTATCACTTGCACATACACAATTAATTTATTATTTTTCCCATGCGCCACACGCCACTCCCCTCAAGTCTAGTGGGATTGGCTATTATTATTATTTAAAGCACCTGCTCACTCTCCTTCATCAGCGTTTCTGACCTGTCTGTGTCCTTTTGTAAATATGGCCTTTTTTTGTGTTTTTGTGTATATATGTCCCCTTGTTTTTATCGGCTCCATACATTGCATATTGGACCATAACATCTGGTTCCCAGAGGCAGCCGGAGCGGTTTAATGGTACGGGCTCTGTGTGTCGGCCCTGCACCGCTGATATAGTGATGACCTATCTGGTGGATAGGTCATCAGTTGTTCAGTAGTAGACAACCCCTTTAATTTAAAAAAATTGTAAAAGTGTGCATATTCTTTAAGATCACTCATTAAATTTACCTGAAGTATGTGTGTGTGTGTGTGTGTGTGTGTGTGTAAACAAGAGAACATTAATATATACCTTGTTTATTATATTTCTTTATTTGACTTGCTATAATTTTGGAATGTTGCCCTTTCACTTTAATCTAATGAACAGTGAGTCCTGTTAGATCACATTTTTCTCTACCCAATGCCTCAGTGCTAATTTACACAAGATTTGAAAGGAAGCATTGCATCTGTTACTCAATATTAACAAGACACTCCAAGCAGGGGAGGAAGAAAATTCAATGGTGGTGGCATACCGCCAAGTCAAGGATCTCCACTGAAGTTTAACAAGGAGCTACATCCCTATTATGTATTATTTCAGTGTAATTGATAAAACCAAATCTTTTGTAACTGCAATTTAAAGGCAGATCAATTCTAGAGGTCAAACACAGGCTGCCCTTCCTTATACCAGAAGGAAAGTTTCAAAGTTTGTGCTAAATTCCCAATGCCGAATAACCCAGTAACTGTATGAGCTTGCACCACGGGCATAGAACTGAAAGACACAAGATTATGTTTCTCTTATGTAAACCGAGAATTTATACAGAGTATTGTGGCTTGCAATGTAAGCAAAAACAATACAATTCTCTAGTAGTTAATATAGAGGTCACCAGTTAGTAAAATGCCAAAGTTGCAGAACTTAGTTTCTAAATCCCAGAGTGATCCCAGTATGTGCTTATTTGTTTGTTTTTTTCGCTCAACGCCAACAGTATTTGACACATGTCCTTAGAATGACTATAGGGGTTAAATGAAGACAATTTTGAATGAGTGAGATGAAAAGTAAATTATTTGACATTTATACTCTTATGAACAGTATACAAAATTGTATATTATTCGTTCACTTATAATACTATATATACAAATTGTAGTATAAATAATAAAGGCCTTAATGTAAAACTGAAAATTAAAACTCTTATTTGGTTGGAGTCCTATGATGTTAAGATCTCACTGAGTTCTCCAGGTTAGTATTTTTTTCTATATTCTACCACCAATATTGCCTACAGGGAGTGGTGTCATGCTTCACCTAGCCTTCTATAACATTTCCTTGTGCCAGATATTGCAGTATACAGAAGACATACCATTTATTTATATATAGGGAGAATGTTGGGAATCCTTCAACCCTTCCATGCAGGAACTTAAGGTTGGATCATGTAGAGGAAGTGGAACTAGGAGAGCCCAAAGAGTAGCATATTTTAGTAACCCATTATTTAGGATTTTTGCAGATGGGAGACCAGGTAATTTCTAACAAAATTACCAAGTATTGTATTGAGCCATCACCACTGGCGTAGCTATAGGGGTCGCAGCGGTCGCAATTGCGACCGGGCCCCGAAGCCAGGGGGGCCCACGGCCCCCCGCACCACATCAATAAAAAGTTACTATAGTAACTCGGGCCGCGGGCCCCTGTTACTATAGTAACATACTTTACTTACCTTCCTGGTTCCGGATCGCAGCGGAGGTCCTGACGTCAAGCGCTGTGCGCAGCGCATGACGTCTCAGCGCTATGCCGCCGCGCACAGCATCGAGACTACAGAACTCCCGCCGCGGCCGAAGAGGAAGGTAAGGTTAGCCCTGACTGGCGGGGTCTGACTCCCGGGACCCGCCAATCAGCTGTTTTGAAGGGGCCGCAGCACTCGTACGAGAGCTGCTCCCCTTCATTCCTGTCACTTCATTCCGGTCACACTGTGAATCGGTGTCGGCGATTCACAGTGTGAGCGAGTAGTGAAATGAAGGGGAAGCAGCTCTCGTACGAGTGCTGCGGCCCCTTCAAAACAGCTGATTTGCGGGTCCCGGGCGACACATCAGCTATTGATGGCCTATTCTGTGGATAGGCCATCAATGTTTAGGGACTGCACAACCCCTAAGCCTACGATGTATCAGGCTTAGGGGGCCCATGAGACAGGATCACAGATTGTGTGATCCTGTCTGCTGGGCCCTGTATCTAAGCCAATCACATGGTAGGCTTAGATACATGGCCCATGCGTGATCCTGTCTGCTGGGCCCTGTATCTAAGCCTACCACACTGTAGGTTTAGATACAGGGCCCCAGCACACAGTAATCTTATACTGTATAAGATTACTGTCTGCTGGACCCTGTATCTAAGCCTACCTTGTGGTAGGCTTAGATACAGGGTCCCACAGACAGTATCACACATGGGCCCTGTATCTAAGCCTTAGGGTATGTGCACAGACACTAATTACGTCCGTAATTGACGGACGTATTTCGGCCGCAAGTACCGGACCGAACACAGTGCAGGGAGCCGGGCTCCTAGCATTATAGTTATGTACGATGCTAGGAGTCCCTGGCTCGCTGCAGGACAACTGTCCCATACTGTAAACATGTTTTCAGTACGGGACAGTTGTCCTGCAGCGAGGCAGGGACTCCTAGCGTCGTACATAAGTATGATGCTAGGAGCCCGGCTCCCTGCACTGTGTTTGGTCCAGTACTTGCGGCCGAAATACGTCCGTCAATTACGGACGTAATTAGTGTGTGTGCACATACCCTACCACATGTGTTACTAATCATTTTTTGTGTGTTTTCTTACAGGTTCGGTCGTTGGACTACGGCGGATTCCAGGACTACTTCGATGACAGCTTTTTTTTTTATTAATAAAATGGTTAATGAGGGCTGTGTGGTTTTTTTTTTTTATTTCAATAAAATATTTTTTCTATGTCTTTGTGTTTTTTTTTTTTAAACTATATTACTACCGCCTTAGTAATGGCCGCCGGCTGATTGACAGCATCCATTGCTAAGGCGGGGCTTAGTGTTAGCAGGTATAGAGGCTAACACTAACCCCCATTATTACCCCGTTACCCACCACCACCAGGGGTGCTGGGAAGAGCCGGGTACCATCCAGTACTTGACCATCTGTAGTGATGGTTGGCCACTGGGGTGGCCGCAGGCTGGTATTATCAGGAGGGGAAAGGTCAAAAACAGTGGCCCTTCCCATCCTGGTAATGCTGCCTGCTGCTGCTTTATTGTATCTGGCTGGTTATGAAAATGGGGGGGACCCCACGTCATTTAAAAAAAAAATAAAAAAAAAAATAATTGGAAAGAACGATGTCGGGTCCCCCCCAATTTTCATAACCAGCCAGATACAACACAGCAGCAGCAGGCAGTATTACAAGGGTGGGAGGGCCACTGTTTTTGGCCTTCCCCAGCCTAATACTACCAGCCTGCGGCCACCCCGGTGCCTGCCCGTCACTACAGATGGTCGGGTACTGGTTTGTACCCGGCTCTTCCCAGTACCCCTGGTGGCGGTGGGTACCGGGGTGATAATGGGGTTTAGTGTTGGCCTCTGCACCGCCTAACATTAAGCCTCGCCTTAGTAATGGAGGTTGTCAATCAGCCAGCGGCCATTACTAAGGCGGTAGTAATAAAGTTTAAAAAGATACAAGCACATAGAAAAAATATTTTATTGAAATAAAAAAACACAACCCTCATTAACCATTTTATTGAGAATAAAAATAACGCCGTCATTGAAGTCCTCAAATCCGAAGTCCAACAACCGAACCTGTAAAAAAAACACAAACACAAAAATAATCAGTAACACATAAAGAAGCAAAATGTCAGCGAGCTGGGCCCTGTATCTAATCCTATCATGTGTGATACAGTCTGCTGAGCTGTGTATCTAATCCAATCATGTATGATACTGTCTGCTGGGCCCTATATCTAATCCGATCATGTGTGATACTGTCTGCTGGGCCACTGTATCTAATCCTATCATGTGTGATACTGTCTGCTGAGCTGTGTATCTAATCCTATCGTGTGATACTGCCTTCTGAGCCACTGTATCTAATCCTATCATGTGTGATACTGTCTGCTGAGCCACTGTATCTAATCCTATCATGTGTGGTACTGTCTGCTGAGCCACTGTATCTAATCCTATCATGTGTGGTACTGTCTGCTGAGCCACTGTATCTAATCCTATCATGTGTGATACTGTCTGCTGGGCCACTGTATCTAATCCTATCATGTGTGATACTGTCTGCTGGGCCACTGTATCTAATCCTATCATGTGTGATACTGTCTGCTGAGCTGTGTATCTAATCCTATCGTGTGATACTGCCTTCTGAGCCACTGTATCTAATCCTATCATGTGTGATACTGTCTGCTGAGCCACTGTATCTAATCCTATCATGTGTGGTACTGTCTGCTGAGCCACTGTATCTAATCCTATCATGTGTGGTACTGTCTGCTGAGCCACTGTATCTAATCCTATCATGTGTGATACTGTCTGCTGGGCCACTGTATCTAATCCTATCATGTGTGATACTGTCTGCTAAGCTGTGTATCTAATCCTATCATGTGTGATACTGCCTTCTGAGCCACTGTATCTAATCCTATCATGTGTGATACTGTCTGCTCAGCCACTGTATCTAATCCTATCCATAGTTTATAGGGTCGTAGTGCTATAGATATGCTATGCTGTCTCATATACACACTATTTTTTGGGGCGGACACATATGTATTGGGGCTATTTTCCCGGACATTTTAAGCCCTGAGGGTATGTTCACACGGCAGCGTCCGTTACGGCTGAAATTACGGTGCTGTTTTCAGGAGAAAACAGCACCGTAATTTCAGCCGTAATGGCATGTGGAGGCGTCTTTTGCTGCGTCCATTACGGAAGTAACTGAAGCTGGTTTTCCATGGAGTCCATGGAAAACGGCTCCATTTACGTCTGGAGAAGTGACAGGCACTTTTTTACGCGCCGCCTTTTGACAGCGACGCGTAAACAAAAATGACCGTCGGCACAGAACATCGTAAGACCCATTCAAATGAATGGGCAGATGTTTGCCGACGCTTTTGAGCCGCATTTTCGGACGTAATTCAATGCTAAAACGCCCTAATTACATCCGTAAATAGTGTGTGTGAACCCAGCCTTAGTGACGCCCCCGGCTGCTAGTGCTGCATTGTTGGGTCACTTAGGAGACCCAGCGATGCAGCTGAAAGTGGACCGTCGGCCATGAGAAGTTTGCGGGGGGGGGGGGCCCAGTAAGAATTTTTGCATCGGGGCCCATGAGCCTCTAGCTACGCCCCTGGCCATCACTGTAGTTGTAGGAAAATCGCCTAATAAACTTAAGGCCCTTTTACATTGACCAATTATTGGGCAAACAAGCGTTCACACTGTTTAAACAGCGCAATTATCAGCCGATAAACGAGCAAACGCTCATTTATTGACTGATTGTATAGTTTATGCAGCCGAAAATATTATCGTTGTGGGCAGCACATCTCCCTGTGTAGTAACGATCGCTCGTCCCCATACATAGCTCCTTGTGAAAGGAGGAAACAAGTGCCGATTAACATGCTGTCTCGTTGATTGCCCATGTCAGGCAATGTAAGAGGACCCTTACAGACAAAATGCTCTACTCAAAATTCTCTAACCTACACTGAAGTTGTTTTATAGAAAGCGAAATAACCAGGACTTTTTACTGGGCGAAATCCAAATCAATAAAGGGAGAACAAACAAACAAACAAACTGATGGCTTTAGTGTTGCAAGGTAACCGTATGAACCCCTTTGTCATTGTACCACCATGCTGATTCATAGGTTTGAGCACAAACTTGCACATTGTTGCATGTTCATTACTAAAGAGCTACATAGCACATATTCTGATAAGGAAACACACTAAATTTGTAATCCATTTATCATATGTGCTAATAAATGCAGCTAAAAAGTTCATAATTAAACAGGAAAGTGAAGGGCACATATAAAGGACAGAAATAAAAGCTGATATGTTGAAATGGCTGCTGAATAGATGCCATGGAGAAATATGTGCTAGTTTTCCTTACCTTTCATTCCAAACTTTGAACGTCTTCCATATTTGTTGATGACAATAAACAGGACCACTAAGAGGACACATGCAAAAGCTGCAAGACCAACTGCTATGGAGACCTGAAATAAAAATGCAATATAATTTATGGATTGGAGGTCTCCGGGCTCTCATAATTTCTAGGACATTCAGGACATGTCATTTACAGCATAATTCCCCCCAACTTTTTTTCTTACTGTGAGCTATGATAAATACTAGAAATTACCCTGTTGAGATGCACCTGTATAAGGGCATGACCACACGTGGCGGATTTCCTCCGCAACTGTCCGCATCAATGCCGCACAGAATCTGCGTTGCAGATTCTGCTGCGGATCTGCACAAAATGTGCAGTAAATTGATGCGGACTAGCTGCTGCGGACTGCGGGAAAAGTGCTTCCCTTCTCCCTATCAGTGCAGGATAGAGAGAAGGGACAGCACTTTCCCTAGTGAAAGTAAACGAATTTCATACTTACCGGCCGTTGTCTTGGTGACGCGTCCCTCTTTCGGCATCCAGCCCGACCTCCCTGGATGACGCGCCAGTCCATGTGACCGCTGCAGCCTGTGCTTGGCCTGTGATTGGCTGCAGCCGTCACTTAGACTGAAACGTCATCCTGGGAGGCCGGACTGGAGACAGAAGCAGGGAGTTCTCGGTAAGTATGAACTTCTATTTTTTTACAGGTTGCTGTATATTGGGATCGGTAGTCACTGTCCCGGGTGCAGAAACAGTTACTGCCGATCACTTAACTCTTTCAGCACCCTGGACAGTGACTATTTACAGACGTCTCCTAGCAACGCTCCCGTCATTACGGGAGCCCCATTGACTTCCTCAGTCTGGCTGTAGACCTAGAAATACATAGGTCCAGCCAGAATGAAGAAATGTCATGGCAAAAAAGCAAGACGCATCCGCAGCACACATAACATGTGCATGACAGCTGCGGACTTCATTGCGGAACTTAGAATCTCCATTGAAGTCAATGGAGAAATTCCGCCATGAGTCCGCCACTGCTCCGCAACAGACAGAGCATGCTGCGGACACCAAATTCCGCTCCACAGCCTATGCTCCGCAGCAGAATGTTATGCATCGTCTAAACGAACACTTCTAAATAGAAGTGGAAGTCAATGCAGAAACGGCTCCGCTGCGGATTAACGCTGCGGAGTGTCCGCAGCGGAATTTAAGTGAAATTCCGCCACGTGTGAACCCAGCCTAAAAGAATGCTGGATGAACAGTATTAGGGTATGTTCACACGGCGGGGGTCCGTAACGGCTGAATTTACGGGGATGTTTCAGCCTGAAAACATCCCCGTAATTTCAGCCGTACCGGCATGTGCAGGCGCTTGAACGCCGCGTCAATTACGGCCGTAATTAGCGCTGCTATTCATTGGAGTCAATGAATAGCGGCTCCAATTACGGCCAAAGAAGTGACAGGTCACTTCTTTGACGCGGGCGTCTATTTACGCGCCGTCATTTGACAGCGGCGCGTAAATATACGCCTCGTGTGAACAGACAAACGTCTGCCCATTGCTTTCAATGGGCAGATGTTTGTCAGCGCTATTGAGGCGCTATTTTCGGGCGTAATTCGGGGCAAAAACGCCCGATTTACGTCCGTAAATAGGCCGTGTGAACATACCCTTAGTATCAATTTCTATTAATGACTTTACTGTAGCTACCTGAATGCACTTTTCATGTGTGTACTGGTTTATAGTGTGTTCTAAGCTCCAATACGAAACCTTAATACCCCTATAATTGCTACGCTTTACTTATTTCAGATGGAAAGTCTCAACTATATATTTGTCTCAAACAATCTGGTGAGCCAAACTCCAGTAATAACAATTTATTTAACACTTTTTTAAATAAAAATACACACTTCTCAAGGTCTTCTGTATGTGCTATGTATGGGAAAGAAAAGCACTGTCTGCTCCAACTCATCGGTTGTACGTAACATGGCTATTTATGTGCAACCGATGCTTGGAGATGATGGTGCCAGCGGTATGGATGGGGAAGTGGATAGACTTGTGGCCTGGGTGCCAACAAGATACTCTACCTTGGTCAGGGTATTTAAGTATAGAGTTTAAGAACTAAATAAAAACGAGTTTATGCAGCAACAAAAAAAATTCTACCTACGATTGGTATGTACCACTGCTTTAGCAACCTAAAAAGGCTCAGAATTCATATTTTTCTCACATTTTAAGCCTATTTGCAACCATACTGAAAAATACAAAGAAAATAATAAGGTTTATGCATTTGAATGAATCATACTAGAGTGGCTTATTTTCTTAAAGCTTGACTTCATTTGGTCACTGAGTTTTTGCCAACAGTACAAAACTTAACCTTACGCAACATACCGGCATTATTTGTCACCTGTACTCAAAAAGTATGCTAGGAACTGTCTTACTTATTCCTGTTTACATCATTGATAGGAAATCCTCTGTAACCACATATATCATATCTATTATATGTATAAACAGCATGGTCAATGTTACATGAAGCCATTGACAGCTGGGAAGAAGGAGGCCATCAGAACAAGCAGAAGGGCATGAGTGAAAAGCGACCTGCCCAGGTTACAAGATGTTGTATTACAATTGGGTTATCGACAAGTGGAGTTAGGGTTTAAGAAGTACTTCTCCTATATAAATATCCACACACTCTATGAAAATGCAAACCAACAGACCTTGTGATTTGCACATTTCACATTACCATAACTTGCATGATCATTAGCAGGACTTGTTCAAAGATCCCTTTATATTCAGTTTATTATCTGCACAGAAGGCACTCGCGTTGAGAAATATGTTAAAAAGCTGAGCCTGTGTTTTCTTAAGACATCAAAATGTAACTCACGCCAAAAGTGTCCTCTTCTGGTTTATGAGTCACGCTGATTGGAGGCGTGGGACTTATTCCAAGATCTGCTACTGAAAAAAAAAGGAGTTGAATAATTCTATGAACAATATATTATTATTCTTCTTATGCACAACTTGCTGAAAAGGCCACCAACTATTTTTATCTCAGGGTTCAGATAATTGGATACCAGCAGACATACTAGTGCACTTCGCTGTCTGGGGACCCGTCTTATTTTGAATATAAATGTACATGTGCCCTGAGAGGTTTAAGAACCTTTGTAATAAAATTCACACATAATCAAATATGGACATCTTCAAACTTATTACAGAGAAATAGCCTTCTGGTTAGTTTTCTATCATGACCTTAACCTCCTACTTTATAGCCCAGGAGACTACTGTTCTATTTAGAAAGAATATAAAGTTAACAGTTCTTGGCCAAATATGTATTGGTGAGTAAAGGGAATTCCCTGATAGACCCCCTTTGGCATTGCTGTCAACATGATCTATTAGGCCTTTGGTAAAAGGGACCAAGCCCATCAAATCTATTTAGTAAATTGCGCTTAATGTAGAAGGATCATGTACTTTACTAAAAAAAAAAAAAGCAATAAGCACAAATACGTACCTGAAACAAAATAATCAGTATTTTCTGTAAAAAGCACAGTAAATGGCAGATTTAGTAAATCAGAACTAACTGTACATGCAAAACTAAGAGCACTGTAATATTGATGATTAACTGGGTACAGCTATTAAAATAGGTGAAAAAGTGTTTATCAATATCCAGTATTTACATTTAACTACTCATTGTAAAGAATATATACACGATCATATTATGTGGAATAGATAGATAGATAGATAGATAGATAGATAGATAGATAGATAGATAGATAGATAGATAGATAGATAGATAGATAGAAAGCCAACTAGACCAATAGACAGTAAATAGATGCAAATTTAAAGTATTTAAGGGTAGTCATATTTTAATTATAAATAACAAGTTCTGCCAAAAAAAAACAAAAAAACCTACAAGATAAATATGGAGACAAGAATATTGCAGGCACACCAGACAAAATGGTTTCATGCAATACCAGCTTATCACATTCCAATTCAAGTAGCATGGCTTAAATTTAGTAAAATATGTATTGCATTTCATTAAAGGTAAAGAAAGATCATGGTTTTGTGAAGTTCAACAGATTATATTAACATTGAAAATCCCCTGAATTTTCTAACACCATAATGTGACTAGAATGTATAATTCTCATGCTAAAGCAAGGCGGAAACTGGCCTCTCCTTTAATGCCTACAACCTTAACTCCATGATAACTTTGTGGGGATCTATAAGGGCTCATGCACATGGCCGTGTGTGCTGTCCGAGTCCCGTCTGTGATCCGTGGAAAGATAGGACATGTTCTATTCGTCCACGGATTGGAGAGTCGGGTCTGTTTTTATGCTCCCGATTAACCTACTGAAGTGAATGGGTCCATGAATAGTATCGGGTGCCACTAGGATACCGTGGAAAGTGCTCAGTCGTGTGCAAAAGCCCTTAATTTGAGAATCAGGAGTGAATACATTTTGACCAAAACATTATAAACCCCAGAATCTCAGGTCATGAGACACACATCTATATAAAAGCTTTGTAACTATGAACTTATTAATTAAGATACATTTCATGATCTCTATTCTATCAGAAAATGCAGTCGATTTTTATCGGATGTTCAGGGGATAGGACATTCATGCAAAGGCAAGAAAACTACTATGGAGTCAGTTAAACGGGAATGTCAACTCACCAGGGTATGGCTGCTCCAAAAAATGTGCATAAACTGTTTGGGTAGCAATTCCAAACTTATTTTTAGCAATCAGTGTATAGTTTCCATTATAATAATGTGTAGGCTTATTAAATAATAGGCAGCCTTCCATGGGCGCATCCTGCTTATAGACCTCTTGACGTATGAAATCCACCGGTCGTAGGGGCTGATTGTTATGATACCAGGTCAGAACTGGGTAAGGATTCCCACGA
The DNA here is from genome assembly GCF_050947455.1 of Rhinoderma darwinii. Lineage (NCBI taxonomy): Eukaryota > Metazoa > Chordata > Amphibia > Anura > Rhinodermatidae > Rhinoderma > Rhinoderma darwinii. The sequence continues at coordinate 308,232,055 of NC_134689.1, read as the reverse complement.
ACCGTAAACTCAATGCAGTGCTCCAAATGAACCACTGGCTCTCTCAAACTTAATATCCGGGGAGGATCTACACATAAAGAGGGAGAAACAAAGTTCAATTTCTGCATCTTGAAATACTGCACTAAGCTACATCATAAAAGTTGAATCACGTGGTAAAGACCTTGTGAAAATGTCTAAATTATTTCAGTTTGTATATTGTAACTGTTTTTGGAATTTTGGTATTAGCAATGTTTTCAAGGTTTATTTATTTGTTTATTTTTTTGGGAGGTAACTAGCACTCCATTTTATATTAGAAAATTGCACACACTTCATTATGAAGACTTAATTTTCTTTCAGTTTTTGAAACCAGCAGCCATGTTTTTCTCATTGGCTTCTCTATCATGGAGCTTATTTCTTATTATTGTGTGAAAGAATATGGGAGGCTGCATCACAACTCACCATACAACGAGAGACATGGAGCTAGTACGGTTTGTGCCTACATCATTTTATAAGCAAAAGGATGTGCCATAACATTACATTGAAACCTAAGCATAGTGATGATGGTTGCCTTGTGGTCAAGTGGGCTCTTGCTATGCAAAAATCCAGCCATTGTTAATGCTCTGGATTTCCCTATATTAGCTAAAGTCAAGAGCCTCTAACAAAGATCGACTCTCACTTTTTTTTAACCCGGCCCGTCCATATATTACAAGGTCGGCTATTTATTCGAATGGATGGCATGGATTACTCACATTACAAATGTATGGTTTGACACAGATGATTGCCAGGTCGGCTTCATTTTGAAAAAGGATTATCTTGATGGGACAATCAATATAACCATTTTTGAATGTTATGGAATAAATATGGGCCCATGTAGATATAAATTTGTCCTTAATTCTATAAGTATATGTTTCAACATTTAATAAACTACCTATTACTTCAGCAATGAACATATTGAAGCCTAATTTTATTTTTGAATGAGGTACTAACGGAGAGAAAATATGCAAGGTGTAGTATTACACTGACTAATGCAGGGAAAAATGGGATATGCCCATAGGAATAATTCAGATTTCAGCTCTCATTTCTGCTGAGGACAACTCTTCTACTCACTAATGAGCAGTATAGCTGTGAGTCCAGCACTGGAGTAAGACACAAACACATACTAGAAGCTGCAGCTGCATCTCTGTGTGTCTCTCTGCCTCAGTCTCCCTCCAGCAGCTTCCTCCCCTTCCCCTCTCCATAGACTTCTATGTTCAGCATGTAACCTGATCGCTCAGTGAGATGATAATCCATCTTGTCTCTCAAGATGGATTTTAGCAGTGAACTGTGAATGAATGAAAAGTGCAGGAGGCAGGGGGAGTTTAAGAAGTGAATTTGTGAAAAAAAAACAAAGTATCTTATATTCGCTTCTACTGTTAATTTATGCAAGGTTTCTTAAAACGACAATTAAAGTGACCATTTAAACATTTCTGGGTGATAAATATGTACTACACTCTACAGAGTGAGTGTGCCTTTTTTTTGTAACTATAAGTACCCTTATGTATACGGTGTAAACAAGAAATAAGTGACACAGATGCAGTACTCAACATTTATGTGCATGCCACACAAAACAAAGACAAAGGTATGTATCTACAGAGTTAGCAAAGCTATTCCAGACTTGCTACAGTTTAAAGAGTATCTAAAAATAAATTTTATCACTCCAACTTACAGTAGATAGTGAGTGACACAGTAGTTTTAGTCATCCCCACAACATTTTCTGCAATACAGGTTACGTTGGAGCCATTGTCCTCTCCAGAGACATTGACTAGGGTCAGGTTAATGGAATGCACATTGGTCCAGTTGACATTAGTCTGCAGTCACCACGAGAATGTCAGGGAAGCATTGAAAGAAATATACAAGAAAACCGTTAAAAATTGAACAAAGCAAATGCAAAAAGATTGCTGTGAAGTTATCTGCACGGAAGAACAAAAGCTGCTTTCATTATGACATCAAAGGAGATTTCAGCAGAGAGAAGAGAATTCAATTCTACAAATGTCTTTTTTGTACCTAGTTATTTCCCTTACAATGTTAACTATATTTTTATCTCTATAATTGTAAGAATAAAGTCAAATTATAATACAATTTCCATATAAACAATAGAAGGGAATTCATACAATTAACAAAAAAATGTGTTTGTTCATAATACTTTCGAACTTTGCAATTGTGGAAGGCATTATAGATCTATTCAAATCTGTAATTTTCTTAAAATGGAGATGAGAATATTCTGAGATATAATAATTAGTGTTTTAGACTTTATCTAGAAAGACTAAAACAAACAGAGTGAATATGATGTTATCTTCTAATGCAAAGGCCTATGTTCGATGGAAGAATAGAAACTCAGAGATGCCTTATTAACATCTGTAATGGAAAACATCTACCTTGCTTTACTTTAAATGAATAGTACAGAATAAACAGACTGTTACGTCATGGAAGGATTTTTTTGACTGTTAATACTCCTCATATTAACAGCAGGAAACAATGGTCTTATGTATAATAACTAGTGCATAAATAAAAAGTTAGATTTGTTAGAATGTACAACTTTGTTGCTACTTTCTCCGCACTAGTTTCTGTACATTATGCTCAATGTTTACAAACATTGAATATAAATATTAGTGTTGTCTCTATCTGGGGCTGGAAAACACACACTTTAAAAAGAAAATGAAAATGTAATGAAAAGTTTTACAATTTCACCAACCACTCTTTGCATCAATTTCTCACAGTTTTCAAAATCTATTATAAGCAATCAGATGTATGAAAAATAATGAGTGACATAACGTCTGTGAAGTCTGTTTTAGAAGACAGCGACACACTTTCAGCATTAGGATTATTATTGAAGATGATTTGAAAATGATGTGATAAAAATTGGTGATTCACAAATGTAAGAATTGTATAGCTGCAGCAGCACTCACTCACAGTAATGGCTACCTGTGCCTGCCTAACTAACTTACTGACGGACTCCTATCTCCCTCTAAAATCTACCTTTCTATCAAATTATTGTAAATCTAATTATCTATTCTCTTCTCCTCACTATGAAACACACTTACTGACACTAATCTATTGTCTGCCTGTATTTTGTGTTTTACTAGCTGTTTCTCACTTTCTGTCTGACATCCTCTCTCTCCTCTTTGTTTCCCCACAAAGCAGCAGCATTTGCTGGTTGGGCTGTTTATAGTGGCTACGACTGCTATGACTGTCATTCCCTGAGTCATCAGTGACACACCTATACCCATCATGATTGGCTGTGCCAAAAGGAGAGCTGCCTGCAAGGTATTATGAGGAAGCCTGCCAGGCCTCCACCTGATGTCATGTGATCCTTCTTTTCTGTCTTCTTCTGATCTGTGAAATGGCAGTTGCAATTTTGAGCGATTTGTGCAGGATGAATCCCAAAGGTTTCAGATTCCCGAAAATTCTAAGCTTTTTGGAAATTCTAACAAATTTGATTTGTGTAGAATCTATTTGCTCATTTCTACTTATTATATGTATCTACAAAGCAGTATTGTAGCCAATGTAAAAATATCATAACATGTATAAGCCCCAAACAATAAATCAAGAAAATTTAGTGTTGGAAAATGATTAGCAATCATTCTGAAATTTTGCGTGAAGTCATCTTCTAGCTACAAAAAGAGTCCCTGGCTCTTTGCAATCATATTAGGTTCACCCAGATGCATTCACACTGTGGAGTCCAAAGAAGGTCATCACAATTGAGTTGATGTCCAGTACTCAGGATAAAAGTGAAGAAGGTTTATTAGTACAGCTTACTGTACATTACGGACATCTCTAAAAATACATACTTATAACATATATAACATTATAACATTATAACTTATAACACTTGGCCATTAATTATACTATCGATCTGAAACACATAAGCGTGTATTGCTGAAGATGTATGTAATGTAAGCTATCATAAAGATCTTGAGAATTTTATTCTAAGTGCTGAAAATCAACTTCATCATACTGTATAATTATTCTTTTACTAAACTCTTGCATAAAGTAGCAGTATATACCCATTTTATGTAGACAATGGTTCCATAATATCTGATCTTGTCTCTGCCCTCCTTTTTATTGATATCTATTCTGACATTTTACCACAACTTTTGAGTTTGATATGTCTTCTACCAACTACTTTTAAATTGTTACATATTATAGACCATATACAGCCAGATCCTAAAAAGGCAAACATTAATTTTGATAATCAAATGTACGGCTAAGCTTTCTGGTATTTATGATGGCAAGAATAGGGCACTCTGCAGCATTATTTTTGCCTTAAAAAAAGACCTGAAACCCAAAGGACTATATTAAAGTCAATGGGGTCCATAAGTGTCTATTTGGATCGCTAGAAAACAGATCCGTTACTACGGTCATGACTTTGTTATAAATGGACACCATGACGCCAAAGAGAATGTCGTCAATGAGCCATCACTTTCAGCCAGTTATTGCATTTGGAAAATGTCCAATTGAAAAACATAATTATGCTACAAGTAATAATCCTCTACGCAATAATAATCCTCTTGAATTTAAAGATGGTTACCAAGTATTTAAGGTCTTGTTATGAGTTCATACATTTAATAAAATTGTCCTTATTGCAAAACCCTTACATAAAATCCATAATTATGGATACAATAATAAGTAATAATAATAATGCAAGATTGACCAGAGGCATAACTATGGGGTGTGAATATGTAGCATTTGCACCGGGGCTATGGAGCCTTAGGGGGCCCAAAAGATCCCTCTGAACCCATATGAGGACACAAGTACCATAAATGACCAAAGAAAGCTTGGGGGACCTTGTTTCTGATTTTGCATTGGGGGTCCAGTAGCTTCAAGCTACGCCTCCAAGACTGACAATACTACTGTTCATGTGATATTACATTTATTACATCAGACAAAAATACTAAATATTAAGCTTCAAAATTAGATCTTAATGATAAAATAGAATATGGATTTGATTTGCCTTTCACAACCTGTATGATCAATGGCATTAGAAAGGGATTTCAGAAATTTAGCTATCGTGATATGAAGAGCGTAAATCTCTATAAAATATAGCAGTTCTGTATGAAATCTATAACACACACTCTTTCTATGACATTTTAATGACATTTGGATGAAATGTGTTAATTGCCATGGATAAGTTTATGAATGTTATAAGAAAAAGAGCTTGCATTTATCCTCACAGTATGAAATGTAGATGATGGTAATGTTTTGACACAAAAGAAAAAGTCAACAGTATAAGATGAGTTTCAGAAGAAAGAGAATGAAAAGAGACAACTGACAGGTTTAGCCTGATACGTCTGACATGCTCCAAGTAATAGACAAGACAGGACGACTGCAGTTACTGTACGTCCCTACTGCAGGACTCAGATGGAACAGATGCCATACTAAGTCTCTTGACCTTCTTGTCTGCACTTCACTAAGGGGGATGGACAAGGTTCCCACCCCTATAAAATATAAATAGGAGATTACTATTCAGTTCACTGCACAACTGCTCAGCTAAGCAGCACTTTGCTAAATTTTCTATATATTACCTAGTGTGACAGCTAACGTTGTATCAAAAACATCTGATGGACTCAGATTTTTATTTCACATAAAAGTTAGTAAAAGCCTTTAATGTATTAACATAAAAAGAAGTATACTTGTCACGCGTCCTTGAGAATTTGTGCATGTCATGAGTTAAAGTGATGTGGATGAGGGAAAACAAAGAAAAGTGGAATCAAAAAGTTTCCACAAGACCTCCTCTCATTATTGTTGTCCGATGCACAATTTTCATTGGTAGGTCAGGCTAGTAATGGTAGCCCATAGAGAGCTGTGCGTTATGTCTGTCACTAGATTATTCCAACAGCTCTTCTCCTGGTATGCAGTACTTGGTCATGTTCCACCCCTTGCCTCAAGCACTGTACTTAAAGTGTAACTAAACTTTAAAAAAATGTTTACAGGTCATAGTGACATCTCAGAAGTTTTGATCGGTGGGAGTCTGAGCACTGGGAACCCCACCAATTGCTAAAACAAAGTGGTAGACACGCTCGGGTGAGCGCTGTGCCGCTTCGTTTCTGATTGGGTTTCCTCGGAAAGCTGAGCGAGCGGTGTACAGGCTGAAAAGGAAGTCTATGGGTCCATACATCGCTTCTGCCGATTCACAATGGGTGGGCTTCTCAGTGCTCAGACCCCCACTAAGCAAAACTTCTGACATGTCACTGACATGTCAGAAGTTTTTGAAAGGTTACCATTTAACATTCTTTACTTCCCCACTTCCTGCATAGACTCCTTTACTTTTTATTCTATATTTTACAGTTTTGAAAAATGTCTAGAGAAAGAAATGTAACTAAGAGTTGTAAAATGCCCCAAATTGATTAAAGGCGTGCACTATTTATTGGCAAAATTATTGGTGTAAATGTATGATAGCCATGAGGGGGAAATGTATGTGACATGCCTAGTGAGTTGCACCAAATGTATTTTAAACAATTTTATGCAATTTGCACTATTTCACTGACTCCTAAATTTATGCATCTTGCAAGACTATTGAGAAATCTCACCTATTGTGTAAAATTTTGACCAGAAGTTTAGAAGAAAGATACAGCAGAGCTGGAGTAGGCAAAGCCTTAGGTAACCAGAGCAATTAAGGGAATGGGTGATGTGCAATGCCACAAAAGGTTGGCAGAATTGTGCTTAAAGGGGTTTTCCAGCCAGTAAAAATGTATGGCCTATCCTCAGGATAGGCCATCAATAGCTGATGGGTCGGGGTTGACACGGATGTAGTGGCGATTCACAGGTATTGCAACCTTCTCCTCCCATTGAAGTGAATGGAAGAAGAAGGCTGCAATACCTGTGAATCGCCGCTACATGCGTGTCAAACGAGTGCTGCACCCACTTCACAAGCTGCACCCACGTACGAGCACTGCACCCATCATCTATTGATGGGCTATCCTGACGATAGGCCATCAATTTTTACTGGCTGGAAAACCCCTTTAAAGGGAACCTTTCATCTACTCATGCTGTCCCCTCTGAGAGCAGCATGCAGTAGTGACAGGCTTGCTTATTTAAGCAATGTGTCTGTTATTTATGATTATCAGATATGTATGATTATGGTGTCGTTTAACTCACAGTTTAATCCTTGCAGCACGCGGCCAGCGCTGTTAGGTCCGGTGTAGTCATGATACGCACACTACCTCAACCCCCATGCTGCTGAATGACAGAATTCTCCCTATGCACAGTTATGGAGAGCAGGGTGCTGGGGGGATCCTGCATGTCATAAATACATCGGACTCACAGCCTGGCTGCGTGCTGCAAGGATTAAGCTGTCAGTTTTACCAAATGACACCATAATTATACATATCCAATCATTATAAATTGTTCAAGTCAGATGAGTTGTAGTTTTCAATGTCAGCATTTTGGGCACATATCATTTATTGTTAAATTTTATAAAATTTTTAAGGGGAAAAAAAGCAATACCTGTTTTTTGCTTTATTTATGTACGCCATGCGCTGTATGGTACAGTGTGTCAAATGTATTATACGGGTCATTACGATAGCGGTAGTACCAAATATGTGTGTTGTGATTGTTGTGTTTAAGTACTTTTGAACAATAAAAATGTTTTATGAAAAAAAAATAAACGTTTTAGTTTGTTGCTTTCTGGGCGCCATACTTTTTTTTCACATTGATATGGCCAGATAAGGGTATAATTTTAGGGTGCATACAGCTTTTATGAGGGAAATAGTAAAAAAAACAAAAAAACAAAATCTGCTATTGTTTTTTTTTTTTTTATTACATTCATCGTGTGGTATAAATTAAGAGTTATCTTTATTCTATTGGTTGTTATGAATGCGACAATACTTGGCTGCAATCGTAACCCATCAGCACCCTGTGATCGAGCCACTGGGCATTGTTGGGCTAAGGCCGGATTCAGACGAACGTGAGCGTTTTGCGCGCGCAAAAAACGCTGCGTTTTGCGTGCGCAAAAGGCACTTGACAGCTCCGTGTGCCCTGTTCATATGGATGCGCGGCTGCGTGCTTTTTGCGCAGCCGCCATCTTTATGACACTCCGTTTGGATGTTTGTAAACAGAAAAGCACGTGGTGCTTTTCAGTTTACATTCATTCTTTTACTGTTATTGCGTGAATAACGCTTGTCCCACGGAAGTGCTTGCGTGGGGCATGCGTGATTTTCACGTACCTATTGACTTCAATGGGTGCGTGATGCGTGAAAAACGCCTGAATATAGAATGTGTCATGCGTTTTACGCAGCGGACTAACGCTGCGCAAAAAACACGGACTGTCTGCACTGCCCCATAGACTTGTATTGGTCCGCGCGAGCCGCGTGAAAACAACGCGGGCTGTACGGACGCAAATCACGTTCGTCTGAATCTGGCCTAACAGAGGGAGTCCCCTCCTTTTCTTAAACTCTATAAGTTCTGCAGTGGCTATTGACCAAAGCATCTGAGGGTAAAATCACACAGAGTTTTGATGCAGTTTTTTGGTGCAGTTTTTTGAACCAACGCCAGAAGTGGATCTAAAGGAAAGAAAAGGTGTACAGACTGATGCATCTCCATTCTTTGGTGTCCACTCCTGTGTTTGGCTCAAAAAAAGAGCCAAAAACTGTATCAAAACTCTGTGTGTGGTCCTGGCCTTAGGGTTTAAATGTTAAACAGGTAATAAAGCTGACACCCACAATTAATGGTGTGTACAGCTCCTTAACCCCGCACCATAACTACGCCTTAAGGGTATGTTCACACGGCTTATTTTCAGCTGTTTTTAGGCTGTAAACTGATGAAAAACGGCTGAGAAATTGGAAGCAGAATGCCTCCAAACATCTGCCAATTGATTTCAATGGGTAAAACGGCGTTCTATTCCAGCGGGGCTTTTTTTTACGCAGCCATTTTGAAAAAACGGCGCGTAAAAAGACGCCCCGTAAAAAGAAGTGCATGTCACTTCTTGAGACGTTTTTGGAGCTATTTTTCATTGACTCTAGAAAACGGCTGAAAATCAGGATTTATTTTCCCTTGAAAACAGCTCCGTATTTTCAGACGTTTTTTAGTAAGCATATGAACATGCCCTCATAGTACAGCAGTTTTTGGGAATGAACAAGCGATACGCAGCTTATTATTACGGTGCGGGGCAGGAAGTGTTATACCGAGGCCATTTTATAAGGGCACATCTAATAGCTAAAGGAAGCAAGATGTCAATCCTGTGGGAGCAGCGAGACAATAGAACTGTTTGTCAATGCTATGGTGTCTGGTTTATTAAACCTCATTCATACGGTCATATTATGGATCAATGTTTTATGGATCTGTAAGGGTCAGTTCACACATTGTGTAAATACTGCAGTTTTTCAGCATGAAATTCAGTAGCAGCAAAGTGGATGAGATAAAACAAATCTCATCCACATGCTGCGTAAATACTGAGCGGAAAAAACACTCAGAAATTGACATGCGGTGCGAAATGTTATTCCACAGCATGTCAGTTATATTTGTGTAAAAGCTGCTTATCTGTAGCAGGGTTTCCCCATTGAATTAAATGGGAGGTAAAACCCACAACAAATAGCAGTTGTTGCACTTTTTGCGGTGGGTTCGCAGGGATTCCAACTCAAAAAACACAACTCAGAAAAAAAAAAATCTCATACTTACCCAGAAGCCTGTGTTCCTCCGTCCACTTGGGATGATGTTTCATCCCATGTGACTGCCGCTGCAGCCAATCACAGTCTGCAGCGGTCTCCTGGGATAAAACGTCACCCCAGGAGGCCGCCTGCTAAGTGCTGCAGTTTTCCGCGGCGGAAATTCTGGGCAAAAAATCTGCACCACAGTTTATTATGGTTTTTCTCCTGGAATTCCCTGCGGCACATAGGGCAGGTAAGCTGCATGCTTTTATGCAGCGTATCCCCCCTGTGTGAACTCAGCCTATTAGAGCACCCGTACAGAATTCTGTGGGCCCATACTATACCACTATATACTTACAGATTCATAGTGAGAAATTTGTGAGAGAATAAAAATATGGCATGCAGCTTGGCATGCTGTTTATGGAGGAAATCTCACCTAGAAGCATGGCTTCTAGGGCACAGTACCAGAGTATAATAGGACAGAATATTATAGAGGCTTTATACAGTGCACAATACAGGTCCATAAGGACTGCGTGTGCCACTGTTCACGGTCCATGCACACGGCATTACCCTTAAATTAATTGAGACGGTCTATATGCCTTTCTTGAAACATGTATTACAAGTAATGTCTTTACTAGCCAAGGGATCATTCAGACGAGCGTACTACTCGTCCGTGTTCTGTGCGTTGAAATCACTCACAGCAATTCAATGGGGCCATTTACACATGCGTTGTTTTTCATGGAGCGGGTCTCCGTTGTCTGAAACTCACAGCATGTCCTATATTGGTGCGCCTAGTTGCTCATTGAAGTCTACGGGTCCGTGAAAACCACGGACGACATCTGTGTGCTGTCCGTATTTCACACATCAAATACATTGAAAAGCAAAATGTAAAAAAAATATTAAGTGCTTGCACAGACATGAAAAACGCATGCCACACGCAAAGCACACTGATGCCAATACATTGCATATTACACACAGACAAGAAATGTAGGAGAAAAGCTGCGTTTTTTACTCACGCAAATCGGACATGCTCGTCTGAATGTAGCCTTACTAATAGCTTGCAAGATCTTGGGTTATACTAGATGGTTCTTTTTTTTCAGCCTAAATGACTGTGAAACTATGGATAGAATCTATAGATTTTTCTTCTCACCTGATGTGTGCTTATTGAATGGAGGTGCGAAACAGCCCAATCAACATCCGGTAAAGGTGATCCAGAGCCATTACAGGTTACCACAGCATTGTCTCCTTCGTGTACCTCTAAACTACTGTGACTGACACTGACCTCCGGGACGTCTGTGTGTAGAAAAAAGAAACATTTACAACAACCACATTGCTTCTTACCTCTTCTGGAAAAATAGGATTTGCTGTGGAGTTCACGAGTTCACAAATGTAAAGTATACCTCTAAAAATCGTATTATTACAAGATATGTTTTCATTCCATCCTTCCAAATAGTTAAGTGCTCCTATCTTAAGTCCCAATGGACAATTTAGTGATTATATTGCACTCCCCTAATAGGCACAATTTATAATCTTGAAACCTTTGCTGATATGAGCTGGAAAAAAATAAAAACCTACCCGCAACAATGTGATCAACAATTGTAATTGCTCTGGGTTCCTAATCCAGAAGATGCGACTAGGAATACATTAATATAGAGGATTTACATCCACAGCTCACAGAGCGACATAAAAAGTACTTGAAAATAAGGGATCGTCTTCAGATTTTACATTTTTTTTGCAAACAAAACGAAAGAACCTTAAACTGTTGCACTAAGCTGATTATATTGATCGCATATTCTTCAACACCTGTTGGCAGGCCGCGCAGAATACAACTCCGAGTGGCAGGGAGAATTATTTATCTCGATAACAGCAGCTAATCCTCTAGGAAGACAAGAAGTCCGGAATATATTAAGATGCTCAATGCCACCGGGAGCTGTGATAACATAAGTTAAATCAGCATCATACCTGCATACTGAAAACGACTTGTGTTATTGTCTCTTAAAATACAAACTCCAATGAAAGAACCCGATAAGAGAGCACAAAGCCATATACAAACAGTATAGCTCATATTTCTACAATGATTTTAGATTATGTGCTCTACTGTGGTATGGACGGGACATTGCTCTACTGTTACGTTAACTGAGAATTTAGCCATGCTGATAAATCTCTCTTCTCATCCGTTAGGATCGGCTTCATTAAATGGATTTGTGTGAATTTGTCGGTTGCAGTGTTTTACATATATTTTATGGCCAGAAGTTGCATATAAAACAATGGCGAGATATGAATTCTCGCACAATGTGGTTATGTACTGTGCTTTTTTGAATCCCTGTTTTTTTCCAGTTGCAATTCTTATGGTAGATCTTCCCCTCGACAAGAGGTAGTTATGCAAGGGCAAATGCAGCCACAACATGCCTTATCCCTGGCATTTATGTGTCATTTTCTTTTCTCATCAACTCCAATGTGGAGGTGGGACATTTCTTCAAACTACGTCTTTAAATTTGAAATCCAGTCAAAATGTTCTGGTACATCGTAGACAAATGTGAAGGGATCACATGGGTGAAGTATACAATTTGTAGGGCAAATAAACTCACAAATTCAACTTTATCTTAGAGTGCTGTGGTTTTTCTGTTTTATGTCTATGGAGGTTCGTGGACCCGCATCTAGTGACTGCTCTGCACCCGCCTCTACTTTTTAACCGAATATTGTGGATGTGCTGCTATTTCTGCATATCGGTGCAGTCTGTACCAATTCTTCCCAGAATACAGAGAGAAACAGGCATTGGTGTTACTAGAAATCAGACACAACATTTTGTGAAAAAGTCCATCCACATCAATGACGGGTTTGCTTACATTCTTGAGCCAATTTATCAGTAACAGACATCTCTGAGCAGTGCAAAGTGGTTTAAGAGCTCTACAGAGCTCTCTTATTCTGGAAATCATTGATCGTACAAAATAATTTTTCCCTGCCATGCCCCCTTCCCCAATTGGAGTCAATGAGAAGAGAATATTCCAAAAATATATTGTCTATCATTTTTTGCCAGTACCTGAATCAGTGCATATAAAAAGTGTTCATTTCCTTTGAACGTTTCATATTTTTTTACAACAGCGTAAGAACGGCACTAGCGTGCAAGTCTACCAAGACACCAATTGTAGCTGTAAAAGATCTTTTATGACTGACATGGGAAAACTGTGCATGCAAAAATTGTTGGATGGATGCTTCACCAGTCGCAGCTTTATGGGCAATAAGAAAGATACTTCCATTGGTTACATCACTGCTTCATTATCAATACTGATCATGTTCTCATCATTTATTAGGTTAGACTGGTGGTAAAGTAAAACACAACGGCAATAACAGCAACCCCAATTATAATGTTAAACATACATAATTGTAATTAAATAACCACTCACCGCACTGTGAGATGTTCATTCTATGCAGTGTGAGATTGTGGCCTTTCATCGTACAGAAGAGGTTCTGCTCTCTCAAGCTCGCCTCGTTTTTTGTATAAGCAATCTGTATCCAACGGATGTCGCAGCTGCAAGTGAACTGGTTGCTTTCTATTATCCTGCATACAATCAGAGATGGTGGTAAGTGGGAATCTATACATAACAGTAATATAGACAGTTGGCAGTGGCATTCGGAAACCTGCAATGCTTCTTCTCGTCCTTATTTTCTTATGGGGATTAGTACACTTAAGGACACTTTGGAACGCATTGCTAAATGTCACCTCAAATGCCTTTCTAAAAAAGATAAATCTGTTCCACCTGCAAAATCACAGAGGACAACTTTGGTCTTTTATATTTTAGATTAAGTTAAGGACTTTGGAGCATTTGTTTTGTTTAACTAAGTTTTGTGTAATGACCTGTAAGCTGTGTCAGTAGTTCTCAGCGGTGGCCGTGCACCGGCCAGATTTTTAAATAACACAGATGGCTCAGTTAGTGTCCAGTAAAAATAGAAGCTACAGTTACAGTCCTATATAAGCACTAAAACACACAAAGTCATACATAAAATATGTGCCTTGCTTGAAATGTGAGCAACAATATAAAAACATCATTATGAAATGTAAAGGGGTAGTCCAGGAAAATTAAGTTTCCCATTGATTTTATTCATGAAAAAAATATTGAGCGACATATGAATAAAATATGCTATCAATGTTTGATTGACGGGGGGTCTGACCACTAGTACCCACTTTGATGCCTACGATATACAGACAAGGGATAAAGTGCCTCAGTAAATCACTGCAAACCCTTCTGCTTATTTTTAGACACACCCACTGATCATTAATATTTATGGTTGAAAAACTCCTAAAAGTAATCCTGACATATATATATATATATATATATGTATATAAAAATGTATATACATATATACATATATATACATATACATATATACATATATATACACATATATATATATATATATATATATATATATATATATATATATATATATATATATGTACGTTGGTTGGGTAGTTTCCAAATATGTAGCAGGTAACCACAACGAAGCTCCTTGTTCCAGCGCAGACCGCCGTATTTGACCAAAAAACAGAAGAAGGTATAAAGGTGCATATTGAGGACGCACACCCAGCACTTTCACACCAGGTTTCTTCTAGGAAGATCATTTTTAATGTGGGTACTGTAAGCGATCTATAGTAAGACTGGCAACAACCAATCCTTATGGTAATTCATTAACAGTGATTTATGTGGAGCTGTATCTCCACGAGCATTTCTGCCTAAACTAGAAAGAAAAAACATCACTACAAACAAGTCCTTGATTTGTCCTCTTATTGTTAAAAATCTTATTTAGCATTTATTTTCTGAGAAATGATGTCGACCATTACATCGTCCACAGCAGAGGTCAAGCCTAAATGTACAGCCTGAGCTCTCATACTACCAGTAAGGCTGCGTTCACACAACCTATTTTCAGACGTAAACGAGGCGTATTATGCCTCGTTTTACGCCTGAAAATACGGCTCCAATACGTCGGCAATCATCTGCCTATTCATTTGAATGGGTTTGCCGACGTACTGTGCAGACAACCTGTCGTTTACGCGTCGTCGTTTGACAGCTGTCAAACGACGACGCGTAATTTGACTGCCTCGGCAAAGAAGTGCAGGACACTTCTTTGCAACGTAATTTAAGCCGTTCTTCATTGAAGTCAATGAAGAGCAGCTTAATATTACGGGCGTCAAAGACGCCTCGCATAATGCGAGGAGGAGCTTTTACGTCTGAAACGACGCAGCTGTTTTCTCCTGAAAACAGTCTGTCTTTTCAGACGTAAAGGACAGTTCTCGTGTGCACATACCCTTAGTCAGAATTAACATTGAGGAGTCTGGAAAAGCTTGGATGACAACCCAAACAGAAACCGTAACTGTGGCCATTAGTGGTTATCACTTGAATAGCAACGAAAGAAAAAAGAGACAACTATAAAACAGCCAACTAGAATTTTTAAAAGAGTTGTCTAGGATCAGAAAAAATTGGCTGCGTTCTTTCAAAAACAGTGCCACACCTGTCCACAGGTTGTGTGTGTTATTGCAGCTCAGTCACATATTAATGGGCTGCAATAATAGAAACAACCTATGTACTGATGTGGTGCCGTTTCTGAAAGAAAGCAGCCATGTTTTTCTAATCTTGTACAACCCCTTTAAAAACCTGAAAGAGGAGAATAACTCAAGTGCCATAGACATATTTACTGGGAATTTTACGTTAAGGTTAATGTTTAAGATTATGGAAATATCTGCCCAGCTACTATAGTTATTATTATTAATGATAATAATGACGGCCCTTTAACTGACTTGACATTTCTGTGGTGTCATAATGATAGAGCATCCGAGATTAACCTAATGAATGGAAATCAGCATAGGCCTGTCCTTATCCTGATAGCACAATTTTTTTACAACCAAAATGATCATGTCACTATGATGTTGTGCCCCAGGGACTGAGAAAATGGCTCTTATTCCGATGATTATCAGTGATAAAAGCTACATGGCAAGAGCTTTAACTCGCTACTACAGTAACCAATAAAGTGGATCATATAGTGTCTGGCATTTCTGTTGATAATTAATGAAGTCTGCATTAATAATTAAAGACCAATGGGCTCAGGGGCTAAATTTACTAACAACCTGCATTAATGCCAGTGATGTAACTTGTCTTAATCGAAAGACACTTGGGAGGACTGTGCACAAATGATCTTTTGCCATTTACTGGATCCATTTAACACCACAAACCTGCCACGTTTTTGTTCTATAGATTATTTATACATTTGCCTCATTATTTATTCATGCCGCATTTTACACAACTATTTTGGGCAATGTTTATGGGAAGAGATGCAGTTATTATTTTCCTTAATGTGCTTCCGAATACTGCACATCTATTTCCTCATAACTAGAAGGATGTTTTAACTTAAAATCCCTATGCAATTGAGAATTTAACTGTGAAATAATGCAGCACACTTAATAGTCTCGTACATAAAAGTGATACAGACATTATCTTAAACATATAGTAAAAAAAACAATAATTGTAATTTTTAAAATCATGATACAAGTTGTAAATTATACTGGGATTTAGAATTTGCTATAATACATGATACAATATGTATATAATACATATTTTTTTTAACGTGCTATAAATATAATGCAAACTTATCAATGTCATAATTCTGTCTCTTACAGCAATAAAACCATAGGTTAACACTTCATTATATATCTATTATAAAATATCGTCGCTATCTCTAGATATCTCTCTATTAAATAGGGGTGGTCTTAGTCCCAAGAGTGAGGTACTTGTTCTATTATATAGACATAATGTTCAGTGTTCAGCCTTGTCGTGGCAGTTGGGCTCTCACAATTTGATCAAACAGAGCTAAGAACCTCACATTTATAAACATAATAATTATAGCAGTAATGCAATTAGAATAATAAAAATGCATAATAAATATAAAGTGTATATACAGTGCATTCAAAAAGTCTCCAGACCCTTTCACTTATTTTCACATTTTGTTATGTTGAGGCATTGTGCTAAAATAAAATATAAAAAATCAAGTTTTCCCCCATCATTCTGCACTCAATACCCCATAATGACAAAGTGAGAACAGAATTTTAGACATTTTTGCAAATTGATTAAAAATTAGAAACTCAAATTTTGCATGGACATAAGTATTCAGACCCTTTGCTATGACACTTGAAAGCTTTTTGGCCCCAATGCAAAATCTTTAATAGTGCTCCCTACCTACTGTACCATGTCCATTTATAATATCAATGTCTTCTTATGTGACAGAGGGGCCTCTGTGCCACCTGAGGCACCAGAGCCCAGGTGCGACTGCTACTACTGCACCCTTTATAGCTACACCCCGAATGCCTACAATTTCCAGAACTAAGAATTGTATCCAATGTATCCTGTTCACATGCCCTTATAGGAATATAACATAGAGCTTGCCAAAAGAAGATAATGGGCAAATTTACTACTGTGTCTAAGTCTAGAAAGTGTCAAAATATGTGCCAAATTTTGTATAGGCCATTAATATCTGATCGCCATTCAGCTGTTTTGAAGGGGCCGCAGCGATCGTACGTGCGCTGCTTTCCCTTCATTACCTTTGCTGCTCACACTGTAAATCCCCGGCACACTTGTGGCGGCGGTTCACAGTATTGCAGCCGTCTCCCATTTACTTCAATGGGAGTAGGCGGTAATACTGTTAACCGCCACTACAAGTGTGTCTGTGATTCACAGTGTGAGCAGCAAAGGAAATGAAGGGGAAGCAGCGCACGTACGAGCACTGCGGCCCATTTAAAAAAGCTGATTGTAGGGGTGCCGTGAGACAGATCCCGACTGATCAGATAATGATGGCCTATCCTGAGTATAGGCCATCAATTATTTGTGACTGGACAAGACCCTTTAAGAAAACTTACTGAAAATGTTATTCTAGTAGACCAGTTTTAATAAATAAGTTTTAAGTCAAGCTTTTTGCAAATGTATTTGAGTTGCATAGTGACAAAGGACTTATCTTATGGTTGTCAACTATAATTGACATTCATATGCAGTAGCAGCACTTTGGATCCTGGAATGGATAATGGGATCTGTAGTACTCGTGGTTCATATAGATATGCTTTAACAGGAATTTATTTCAGTATTAATGACAATGCTAGATTTCCACTAGAACACTGAGATGTGCTGTTGTCACTCGCTGGTTGCATCCTTAATAATTATATACATATAGATGGAGCAGCATTTGAGGATATATGGATTTTTTTAAACACAGCTTACACTATATGCTATAAGACTTGACACAGCATGGCTTCAGTATTAAATACCCAACATCAGTCATAAAGGACCTGGTTCTTAGTACTGAAACAACTGACTTGAAATAGATCAATAAGGTTTCTAGTAAATGGTTAAACTAATAGACTCTATTAAGAAATAGATGCAAATGCACGACAGTCTGGATACTGTAACAGCTCAAATTCTAATAAAGACTCCAGAAAGATTATTTAATAGAGCATTAAAAGATAGCACAAAAACGACCAAAAAACACCTTAATAGTGAGATGTGATCCACATAGCAATGTACGTCAATGATTCAGATGTTCTTGATAATTCCTTGTATAAATAGCACAAGTGAAATGTTCCTTTTATGTGACAAAGTAGCTTTTTCTAGAGCCTGACAATCCACCACAACACCAGTAGAAATATATTGTTTTCAGAAATGACTAGAAGAATTGACCATTAGAGATAAGGCAATTTCCCGATACAGTCGTAGACATCTGGGAGTCAAACAGGGGAATCAGGGGACTTGCGATTGCAACCCTAAAATACAAAAAAATACCATACCTCCCCATGTCACCAGTAGCGACACATCCCTGCCAGCCTACTGAGATAACGTAATTTTATCATATGGGACTGCTGCTGCGATGCGTCCCATGCGGCCTGCTGGGAGGACGTAAGTTTGTCCCATGTGACTGCTGCAGCCTGTGACTGGCCATTTTGCCAATTTGTGTACCACGTGCCCCAAAAGTTTTGAATTAGTTTGGTTAAAATTAAATTTGTTGAATCGATTCGCTCATTTCTTTTTATCATGCTACTGCCCAAAAATAAAAGTAGAATAATTTACTCTAAAAAACTGGAACTGTTTTGTTTTTCCAAGTCAATACATATTTTTAGGAAAGAGTTTAATGAACTTCAGGTTTACTGAAGTTGACATTTAAATTGCAATATTTCAGCTAATATAGACCACCAATCTACAAGGCAGCAGCAAAACAATGGTAAAACAATGACAACTGCATTCCAGTGAATGTAGCTGTGCTTAGGGTAAGCTGTAGTACCAGGCACACCAGAACTACCGCTGTGACTTGTACAACAGTGAAGGGGCCACAGCAATCTGCCCTTGGTGTCCAAACATGTCAAGACTCAACCATATAGGATATATAAAAAATATGTTGATTTGTCCTATTGTAGTATCTTACAGATTAGTACTGTAGTGGAGGCCTGGGGGGGGGGGGGGGGTAATGGCCCTTTGTAGTCCCAAATAATTACCATAGTTTTTCTTCCTAACTTGGCCGTGGGGGTTATATTAACATGTACATAGCTTATATTGTGCAGTATGTAATTCTGTACAATGGAGCCAAAGCACAGAGATGTAATTGAGTGATCCACTGAACTTAAAGGGGTTGTCCGAGATTAAATGACTATGTGTTAATGCTTGTAATTTATAAATGTAAATACATTTGTAATATACTTACATTTTCCAAAGTGGCCCCTTTTCCAGATCCTGCCGTGGGGAACTTGACGGGTGACGTCACTCTCTGCACTGGCTCTGGCCGCTTTGTTGATCTTGAATTATTTTCCGGGTATACGACACGTCACTTGTGACGTGCTGTGTATGGGCATGTTCTGTTGTAACGCGCATGCGCGGGCCCCAGCTGTTATCTCGAGAACAGCAGTGACACAGCATGCGCGTTACGGGCTGTGAAGCAGAACAGCCCACACACGGCACGTCACAAGTGATGTGTCGTATACCAGGAAAATAATTCAAGATCAACAAAGCGGCCAGAGCCAGTGCAGAGAGTGATGTCACCTGTCAAGTACCCCACGGCAGGATCTGGAAACGGGGCCACTTTGGAAAATGTAAGTATATTACAAATGTATTTACATTTATAAATTACAAGCATTAACACAAATTTATTTAATCTCGGACAACCCCTTCAAACTTTAGCGGGGAAAAAACTACATGTAGATATAAATAGTGCTGTGAGAGGCACAACTTGAAACTCATGGGCCCCGATGCAAAATCTGTAGTACTGTTATCCTCTTATAACCATTGGCCCACTTCAGCCACTAGTCCCCAGACACAACTGTGACCTCAGTACCTAATATTAAAACGGTGATGTAATTGCATAGGAATAATTCTTACAGTGATGTCACAGAACCTGGATAATGCACACATTAAAATCCCACCACAGGAATAATAAACAAAGTTATGTAACAATATAAAAATAATAAACACTGTGATGTCACAGTACAGATATAATAAACAGATATCTACATAATTCTGCCACATCTGAACATGGCCTAACAGTCCAAGCCATGTTTATTTTTTTTCGTTCTACACTCTTCGCGTTCTATGAGCCATAACTTTTTTTATTTTTCCATCAATGGAGTAATGTTTAGGATTGTTTTTTGCGGGAGGAGTTGTAGTTTCTATTAGCATCATTTAAAGAACCATATAATGTACTGGGAAACTGAAAAAAAAATTCTATGTGTGGTGGAATTGGAAAAAAAACGTGATTCCTCCATTTTCTTTTTGGTTTAGTTTTTACGTCTTTCAGCGTGCCGTAAAAACTACGAATTTACTTTATTCTGCTGGTAAATACGATTACGGAGATACCAGATTTATATAGGTTTTTTGTTTTACTCCTTTCACAAAAAAAAATCTTTGTTAGAAAGAAAAAAAATAAGTTTTTTTTTTCAATATTCTGAAGGCCATAACTTTTTTATTTTTTTGGCGATTGAGCAGTGTGAAAGCTTATTTTTTGCGGCACAAGCTGTGGTTTTTACTTTTAGCACACACGACTTTTAAATTTCACCGCTAAGTTGACCAAAAACCAACGATTCTGCTTTTTTTTTTTTTTTACTAATTTTACGGCGTTAACTGTGCGCATTAAATAATGCTATACTGTAATGGTTTGGTCTTTTACAGATGCAGTGATTCCAATTTTGTTTATTTTTTCCCAAAAATGGGAAAAGGGTGTTTTTTTGAAATGTTAATTTTTTTCACTACTAAAAACTTTAATTAACTTTTTTCACACAATCTATTAGTCCCCCTAGGAGACTTGAATCAGCGATCGCTGGTACAATACACTGCAATACTAATGTATTGCAGTGTGTAGTCATTTTTACCGGCTTCTGTTAAAGAGGCTCTGTCACCAGATTATCTACATAATGTGATCGGCGCTGTAATCTAAATAACAGCAGTGGTTTTTATTTAGAAAAACGATCTATTTTCACCAAGTTATGAGCGATTTTAGCTTTAGGCTAATGACTTTCTTAATAGACAACTGGGCGTGTTTTTACTTTTGACCAAGTGGGCGTTGTGGAGAGAAGTGTATGACGCTGACCAATCAGTGACCAATCAGCGTCATACACTCCTCTCCATTCATTTACTCTTAGGGCACTTATAATGTGGTGACCGAGCCTCTTTAAAGAGGCTCTGTCACCAGATTTTGCAACCCCCTATCTCCTATTGCAGCAGATCGGCGCTGCAATGTAGATAAGAGTAACGTTTTTTTTTTCAAAAACGAGCATTTTTGGCCAAGTTATGAGCATTTTTATATTTATGCAAATGAGCCTTTCTTAAGTACAACTGGGCGTGTTTAAAGTTAAGTACAAGTGGGCGTGTATTGTGTGTGTACATCTGGGCGTTTTTACTTGTTTTACTAGCTGGGCGTTGTGAATAGAAGTGTATGATGGTGACGAATCAGCATCATCCACTTCTCTTCGTTAACACCCAGCTTCTGGCAGTGCACAGACACACAGCGTGTTCTCGAGAGATCACGCTGTGACGTCACTTCCTGCTCTAGGTCCTGCATCGTGTCGGACGAGCGAGGACACATCGGCACCAGGCGACAGAGGCTACATCGACTTACCTGCAAACGCCGATGCTGCTGCAGAATCAACTGTAGCCTCTGTCGCCTGGTGACGATGTGTCCTCGCTCGTCCGACACGATGCAGGACCTGGGGCAGGAAGTGACGTCACAGCGTGATCTCTCGAGAACACGCTGTGTGTCTGTGCACTGCCAGAAGCTGGGTGTTAACGAAGAGAAGTGGATGATGCTGATTCGTCAGCATCATATACTTCTATTTACAACGCCCAGCTAGTAAAAGAAGTAAAAACGCCCAGATATACATACACAATACACGCCCACTTGGACATAACTTTAAACACGGCCAGTTGTACTTAAGAAAGCCTCATTTGCATAAATATAAAAATGGTCATAACTTGGCCAAAAATGCTCGTTTTTGAAAAAAAACAAAAAACGTTACTCTTATCTACATTGCAGCGCCGATCTGCTGCAATACGAGATAGGGGTTGCAAAATCTGGTGACAGAGCCTCTTTAACCCTGCCATGCCCTGCCTGGCAGGGCTTAACAGAGGCAGGGTGAAGACAGTCCTGGGGGCCTTCATTAGGCCCCTGGGCTGCCATGACAACCATCGGCACTTCACGATAGCATTGTGGGGGCACCGATGAGCTGTCCAAGGGGGCCGCCCCCTCTCTATTATGCCTCAGATGCTGCGGTCGCGATTGACCGCAGCATTTGTGGGGTTAAACAACCAGGAACAGCGTGACCGCTGTTCCTGGCCGTTAGTGATGGGTGTTATCTGTAAAACACAGCTGACACCTGCAGCATATGGTGTGCGTGAGCGCGCTCCATACTTCTCCTCCTTCACCTTAACGTGCACTTACGTCAAGGTGTGTTAAGGGGTTAACAAATCCAATACATTTTATAAAAAATACCTGGCCCAGGGCTCCAATCGAGATCCCATGTTTGTTCATTTAATACAAAGAACAGATGAATATGAAGTAATGGGGCATATTCTTTCTGATGTAAATGTCATCAGACAGCACAATTTTTGGTCTGCAGAGGAATGCCCCTAAGCTTTGTTTTCTTTTTCCAGTCATCTGAAATAAGGTGATTTTAACCAACCAGTAAGCAGAACAGAATGTCTGTGAATCTACAATATAAAACACACCGAAGAGTGACAAGTAATTCCAGGGTGTCACTAGTAGACTTCTAAAGAGATTTATTTAAAAGTCCTGAACAATAAAAAAGCACTTGTCTCTCGTGATATGGGATGACAGTTCTTGAGAAATAAGAGGAAGATGCTGTCGTCACTGCTGAAACAATGAAATATCATAACACATTTTAGAAGGATGATTATATTATGGTGGCTTTAGAAGTCATTTTCATTTGAGTGCCATTGTGATGTTAAATTTCTCATCATCAGAGAAGTGGATCCTCTAAGCTGCAATCGGTTTGGCGCTAGCTAGACTGGGGTGCAGAGCCTATGAAAATCCTTAACCCGTGCAAGAAGTTATGGAATTTCCTGGTCGGATTTCCAGGTCGTGGTACCCAGAATAGTCACCAATTGCAATGGTGAGCGGTAGAGAAGTCAGAAACATAGCCAAGGGTTCCCAGTGGATTACTAGTCAGGAAGCAACAAGCCGGAGGAGGAGACAGAACTGTAGTGAGGAGTCAGGCCAGCAGTCAATACAAGAAGCCACAGGAACCAAGCGACAATTTCGAGGTCGAGACAGGAGCGTAATCCATGAACAAGACCGAGGTCAGGGTCAGGATCAATAGTCAAATAAAGAATGTACCTTCATCCGCAGGCAAGGAATGGCAGGCTGATTCTCCTATAAATAGGTCACTAGGTGTCATCAGCGGGTGCCAGAGGCACTGGCAAACAGACCCAGCCGGCCGTGGTGAAGCGGATACAATGTAACTGGACTGGACGATAGAGACACTTGCCAGGACTCGTCACAAATGCCAGGCGAGGTGAATAACAGTTGACTATCTCTTGCAGAATATTCAGCAAAGTTCAGCAGAGATTATTAAATGAGGGCTGATTTGAGTGAGTGATATGGTGAAAGCATTGTTAATCTTTTCAGATCTTTTATTTTAGAATCTCTTAAAACATATTAAATTAATTTATCTATTAATCTATGTTGTTTCAGCGTTTTACCAAAAAGCATAGAACATTTATATCATTTAGAGAAGTTATCTGGTTAAGACAACGGCATTTCATATTGCTAGTGCAAGGGGGATAACTTTAAGTTCCTGAGGCATTATGGGGCCAAGACCATTTGGGCCCTCTTGGGCTCTAGAGTCTGGGTGTGATCGCAACTTCTGCAACCCCTATAAATATGCCCTTGGCTGTTCTCTTGGAGACAAACTGCTATTACTCGGGATATTGCACAGTGCTCACTAAGAAAAAAGTTGTGTCTTAATATAACATATGCAAAGAGACCAATGGACTCAGATGGAAATATGACTGTTAGTAGTAAGTGAGGGCAAGCCCCTGGTTATTCATCCCCTTTTCTGAGTGTTATGTACAGTACCATGGCTGCAGCCATTCACCATATAGATCATAATGAATTGGCATTCACTCTGTTTATAGTTTTCCCATTTAGTTGAAATCCAAGTCGACTATCACAGTGGCGTCGCTAGGCATTTAGAACCAGGGCTTGTGCCCCGAATAAAAATTTGACTGCCCCGAACCGCTGACAAACTCCTTAAGAAAAAAAAAATAAAGTTTTTTTTCCTTAACTCACTGCTGCCTCCGGCTTGCGGTAGCATGCGTAGTGGTTACCAGGTTTGACTCCTCCTCTCCGGTGCAGCGCTCAATAGTGCAGTGAGACAGGGAGTGTAGGCACGTGACGTCAGTCAGCCATCAGCACAGAGAGGAGCAAGTGTCCGCTCCCGGCTCACAGGCAGCACATTTCTGGACAGGGATAGCACAGGAGAGTTCTACTTGCTTGGTAGGTTGTTATATTTTTTTGTGTAACCTATGCCTAGCCCCTGCCCATGCACAGCTAATTGAAATGAGGGCATAATAAATGTACATCAATTAGCTGATTAATAAAAAAAATTGAAGAATACTGAAAAATATTATTATTTAGTTTCTGTATACCTCAATTTTTATATTCTAAACCAAGGGTCTCAAACACGTGGCCCGCAGCCCGCATGCGGCCACTGAGACTGTCATCTGTCTTGCATGGCACCATAGCTTCTTTGGAAGGTAGAGCAATCTGAAGGAGGAGCGCGCCGGCGCTCCTCCATGCCGTCAAACAGCCCCATGTAGATTGTGCACCCCCCCATCGGGTTTGACAGCGCTACACCCTCCCTGTAGATAGATCTATTGGGGCTCGCTCTAGGAGTGGAATCCCCAGCCAGGGCATTGCCGACGCTTTGGCCGGGGATTCCTCTGCTGGCGGAGCCCCTGAAGTCACTATAGTCAATATATGGACAGTGATGTCAGGGGCTTCCTCAGACAAGGCGTCCCAGAGCAGAGACTATGCTTGCTAGTAGCATTCTGCCTGGGACTCCTGCTCTGGGGTTGCCCCTGACATCACATTCTGTGGCACTATCTACAGAGGGCACTGTGGCACTATCTAAAGATGGCACTGTAGCACTACCTAAAGATGGCACTGTGGCATTATCTAAAGAAGGGGCTGCCCAATCTTGACATTCTTGTGTCTGCCAAATGCTGCCAACTGAGCCACCGGACTGCATTTAGCGACACTTAAACTGGAAAACTGAATTGCTAATGTACACGTGGAGTAAACTCGCAAATTTCCAGTAAATTTAAACCTAGCGCTATTATTATAGTAATGTAGCATTTTTATAGTAATGTAGTATTATTATAGTAATGTAGAACATACCCTCATATAGAAGATACCCTTAGGCCTATCATGTATGATACTGTCTGCTAAGACAATCTAAAATATATGTCTCGGGGCTGGTGCCCCATAACTTTTAAGACCCTAGCAACACCCATGAACTATGAACATGTTAATTTATGTTAAATGATACAGAAACATTAAATACATTACTAATATAAAGATTCATTTAATTTGTTAAATGATGTTAAATGTGTAGTATTATCAATTATATTAGAATTAGAATTTCCCATTAAGTATCTGTGGTGTAAGAGTAAGTAATATTCTCAGTATTGTGTTCTCATTAACATTATTAAAGTATAGGTCAGCTTTCTTTTCCCAAAAACTGACGACATTCCTAACAACTGTCTTTATATACAGTATATATACAATGTTCAGGCATAAGATTGAAATAACTGATAGGTGAAGTGAATAACATTAATTATCTTGTTGCAATGGAACCTGTCAAGGAGTGGGATATGTTAGGCAGCAAATGGACAGTCAGTTCTCAAAGTTGATGTGTTGGAAGCTTTAAACATGGGCAAGTGTTGTAAGTATTTGAGCTTTGACAATGACCAAATTGTGATGATTAGACGACAGGCTCAGAGTATCTCCAAAACGACAAGTCTTGTGGGATGTTCCCGATATGCAGTGGTTAGTACCTACCAAATGTGGTCAAAGGAAGGATAGGCAGCGAACTTGCGAGAGGAACATTGTGTCCTAACGGTTATTGATGTGCTCGGAGAGGGAAGGCTAATCCGTCTGGTCCGATTCCACAGAAAAGCTACTATAATACAAATTGCTGAAAAAGGTTAATGCTCGCTTTGATAGCAAGGTGTCAGAATACACAGTGCATCACATCTTGCTGCATTTGAGGCTGTGTAGCCAAAGGCCGGTGACAGTGCCCATGCTGATCCCTGTCCGCTGCCAAACAATGGGCACATAAGCATCGAAACTGGACCATGAGACAATGGAAGAAGGTTGTCGAGGACTGATGAATCACATTTTTTTTACATCATGTGGGCAGCGCTGCTTACACAGCACCAGCATGCACTATGGGAAGAAGAGAAGCCAGCGGATACAGTGTGATGCTATGGGCAATGTTCTGCTAGGAAACCTTATATCCTGGCATTCATGTGAATGTCACTTTAGCATATACCACCTTCCTAAACATTGTTGCAGACTGGGTACACATCTTCATGGCAATGGTATTACCTAATAGCAGTGGCCTCATTCAACAGGATAATGTGCCCTTCCACACTGCAAAAATAGTTTAGGTGTTGTTTGAGGAACACGACAAAAAGTAAATCTGCCTGATGAAGGAGCTGGTCCGGCTTTGAAACGCGTTGCATGTTACAATATTAATAAAAGGTTAACCTTTGCATGACTCCAGAGGATCATCCTTAATACTGCAAAGGGAACAGCGCCTTCGTAAAGGGTAATTTTTCGCTGTCTTGCACTCAGAATATGCTAGTTGATCACAGCATTAGATACTGCTTATTCTCTATCTGGGACAAACCCTTCACCCAGAAAGACCCATGGCTAACATTTTCCCGAACGAGCACTTGCGCTTTTTGACTACCAGGTTGTCGTGCCCCCTCTTACTTTCCTGCCTCTCCTATTTATCATGAGATGATGCCCTATGTTGCGCCATTGTGTGCTTTTTTTTCTTTAAAGTTATTTTAATGTTATGGCTTCAATGTTATGGCTTGGCAACAATAACATCGAGAATCAGGTATTGAGTGCTTTTATTGATTGAAATAATTTCTACCATAAAATGTAATTTCTAACATGATGTAAATTCTCCCTGAGTTTATGAGATCCTTTTTTTTTTCTCATAAAGAGTGGAATGATTGAATGCTGTTATACAGGTGGCAAAGCATGAGATCTTAGGGCAGAGAAACACCTTTACACACCATCGATGTCATCTCAGTGTATGTGGTCAGATTAAATAAATATAATCTTTAAAAGTACAAACTTAATCATGTACACAATGCTATTAAAAGATATATTCACAATACAGATGCCGTATTTACAGAAATATTCTGTCCTATAAGCAATACTTCTAGGGGATAAAGAAGCCATGGATTTGTATGGAATCTGGCATAAAAAAATATCCATATGCTTCAAGTTGAAATCTGAGGCGTACAGATGAACAGTACGGGGTACACTTGTATGGGTGCTGTGTTATGGTTCTGTACAACTCGGAGGTTGTACTAAGCCATATTACGCCCATGTGTATAAGCCCTAAAGGCATCCTGGCAAATGATTATTGCAGCTTTTGAAATGCTTGACTCCTGATACCGTTCAAAGGCTTTAATACCAGTGGTAGACACTGTAGCATTTGATACTTTTGGTAAAGTAGGGTCAGAGCTGTCAAATGTTTATTATTGCGGTCAAGATGTTATGTGCTTTACGTATCTATTTAAAATAAAAAGAAAATTACATTGAACCTGGACACACCAATCACATGTACAAAGCAAATGGGTTGACATTCTACATCTTCTAAAAAAATAAATAAATACATTTGCCTGGATGTCTGTAAAGAAAATGTAATCCAGGATTTCTCCTTAGAAACAGATTTTCAATATCGTGACACTTGATTTAAAAAAACCAAATCCTTATTTCCATCATGTCTCCCTAGTGTGCATAAACATCAATCTCCCTAGTCATTCCGAAGTGAAACCCGAAAATTAATAGCACGGGAACATACTCTGAAAGCAGATGTAACCTTGCAATAACTTGTTAAATGAAAAGAAAGCAAAAAAAAAGCAGTACGAAGAGCTTCTCGGCTTAACTCTTTCACTGAGCTTTTTCTATCATGTTCTCATTTATGGCGTTCCTTTCCTCCAGTCCTAATCAAATATACTACACTCAGTTTGCGCCATATGTTTAATGGCCACGTCTCAGTCAGCTAATAAAATTGCTGCAGATTAATTGACATCCCTACAGACAACTCCAGCATTCTCCTGTGCAAATGAGAACGTCTTTATAGTTTCCGGTTTACCTCCGTGTGAGGGTTTTTGTACATATTTTACATTCGCACAGCTCTTTGTTACTTTCATAACGCTTATCTAGAGGATTAATGTAGGACTTTACACAGGTGCAGCAGTAAAGCAAAAAAACAAGACAGATTGGTATATAAATTACATGAAGGCCATTAATATCTAAGTGTTATTTAAGGAATAAATAAATAAAAAAATTATATTATTTATTCTGCATATGATATTCCCTCCCCAAAGCAACAATTTTATGCTATTTCAGCAGTTACTGTGCCAACGCATTTGAGTAGGGCAGGCCGGGCAATTGCCTTAAGCACCAACCACTTGGAAGTTCCAGTGCCTCGTCTGCCCAAGCTTTGCTTTATTGCCTGTTTCTAGGGACAGTATTTGTTAATTATCGCTCCCATCGTCTTTTCATTTTACTACTACAGCTAGTATAATTTACTTCGGCCTATAAATTAGGATTCTGGGAGCATTCATTGCAAGCAAATAAACAGGTCCCATCACTGCAGTCTGTGTGAAAAAGACTGATATGGGTGAATACAAGACACAGGATTTTAGTATGAAAGTGCATACATTTCCATGTTTGAGATTAAAGGAAAGCAATGCTTCTGAGGAGTTTTCTTTCATCACTAAAGGCAGAATACAGCATTTCACAAAATAGACCCAACCTGCTATATAGTCTCTAGTATTCTTTTTTTAGTAATTGTCCCACACATTCTCGTTTACTAGGGGTGTTAAGGCAGTAGTTTCCACGGCAAATGGTGCCCTCGGATACAGGGGGATAAACAGTGGTTGTCAAAACCCACCTTCCTGACCTTATCACGTCCCGTCCTCTCCCACGGACTTCTTATTACGCTCTCTTATAGCTGATTCTTTGTACATTCGGGTGCACTATTAAAAGGGGGTACTAGTAAAAGAGTTTTCCATTATCACTTCAAAATGTGAATTATTTTTAAAATCTTGACCATGGTATATCGTTGCTACGATTTCTAATTGGAAACAGCATGGTTTAACATAACTTCCTTTCTACTTTTTTGTCAAGTAGGTCCAATCCCTGGTAACGTAGAAAAAACACTAATGAAAAGTGGACTAAAGAGCATTTTTATGTATTTTGCAAACTCAATATAAAATCATATAATATATTCTTTTTATCTTTATATTAGAACAAAATGGCTGCTGGTGAATATTCATTAGGGGTTGCACCCTTGTCCAGCCCTCTTAGTATACTAGCTATAGCAGCTTATTGGTTGATCATGTCACTTGACATGCTCTGCTGAATCTGATTGGTCAGAGCCCTCACTGCAGTTCCAGCCTTTAGACTAGTTCTCACACAAGCCAACCTTTTAGACTCATTCACTTCAAAGTGCAAGTTACCGGGAAACGGGTAAAAATTGACACTAAAAAAGTACAAAATATAATTTACCTTAAAGTCCATCAGAAAATATATCATAAACTAGTACTGAATAAACCCCAAAAATTGATAACATATACACTTTAATATTGGACTTTAATGACCTTCAGACGGAAAGGTTGAATGAATATAAAGTTTGGCTTGCGACATTAGACTTTGATGATTAAAAATGCAATTTGTTTCTTAGAGATTCTTAGGCTCATTTATCAGCAGCTCCAAGCATCAGGAACACATGGCTCCTGGTGGCAAGACTGCCTTGCTTTCCATGGAAATGTAGCAAATGTTGATAAATAACTGTTTGCTGTTTTCATTACACAGACCCAGGATGGGGTCTGCTAATCTGGAAGCCTCTACTGACACAATTTAAACTTTACTGCAAATAGAGAGCTTGCCAATTTACACGAAATTAATGTCGTTCATTTACACAGAGGCATGCTAAAAATATGGATTGTAAAGCTACCAGATGTCTCAGCTCTTCTATGATAATGCGTAGACGTCTTTAAAGGTAAAAGTCATTTAACTATCATGGATGCTAAGAAAACATTTGTATCAAGAAAACTGCAAGAGAAATATAATCTTTAGGATACTGTGTTTTTACCACCAACCATCTTGTGTTGTGTCATGTAAAATATAGATGCTTCAGTTCCAGGTATGCATATATAAATAGTTTTATTAATAAAGCTACAGGTGTCAGATATTAAAAGGGTTGGCTGTAATATGGAATAAACTATGGAATTTTACACTGAAAAATGTCATGTTAATTTGTACTAAGCAGGCTGTGGTTTATAACGACCATGTCTGAAATAATATGGCTTTTAATCCATTTCAAGGGGTTATATGCTTTTGGAAAGAAAAAACTTTTTTGTTAGAAGGATCCATGATAATAAGTAGATCACAAAGTATCCCACTGCAGGAACCCCCAGCGATCAATTGCAATCTGTTGCGGGACTCGGTAGCAAGTGTTTAATTTCTCTGCAGTGCAACCGCAGATTAACTGAAGCATTGCAAAATTCTCATTTAAATCAATTGGCTGTTCATGTGAAGCATAAACATGCCGTGTCCGCCTAAAGAAGAGACATTTTGTAGCTACTCTCTGCTCCAGTCAAGAGATGAGGGTCCAGAACGGGGGACCCCTCTATTAACTCAAGATTCCTTATTAGGGTTTAATGAAGTTGGCTTCCTAAACCAGATAACCACCGTTAAAGAGGCTCTGTCACCAGATTTTGCAACCCCTATCCGCTATTGCAGCAGATCGGCGCTGCAATGTAGATAAGAGTAACGTTTTTATTTTTAAAAAACGAGCATTTTTGGCCAAGTTATGACCATTTTTGTATTTATGCAAATGAGGCTTGCTAAAGTCCAACCGGGCGTGTTTAAAGTAAAAGTCCAACTGGGCGTGTCTTGTGTTCGTTACATCGGGGCGTGTTTACTTCTTTTACTAGCTGGGCGTTCTGACGAGAAGTATCATCCACTTCTCTTCAGAACGCCCAGCTTCTGGCAGTGCAGACACACAGCGTGTTCTCGAGAGATCACGCTGTGTCGTCACTCACTTCCTGCCCCAGGTCCTGCATCGTGTCGGACGAGCGAGGACACATCGGCACCAGAGGCTACAGTTGATTCTGCAGCAGAATCGGCGTTTGCAGGTAAGTCGATGTAGCTACTTACCTGCAAACGCTGATGCTGCTGCAGAATCAACTGTAGCCTCTGGTGCCGATGTGGCCGACACGATGCAGGACCTGGGGCAGGAAGTGAGTGACGTCACAGCGTGATCTCTCGAGAACACGCTGTGTGTCTGCACTGCCAGAAGCTGGGTGTTAACGAACAGATGTGGATGATGCTGATTCGTCAGCATCATACACTCCCATTCCTAACGCCCAGCTAGTAAAAGAAGTAAAAACGCCCCGATGTACACACATAATACACGCCCAGTTGTACTTTTACTGTAAACACGCCCAGTTGTACTTTTGCAAGCCTCATTTAAAAATAAAAACGTTACTGTAATCTACATTGCAGCGCCGATCTGCTGCAATAGCAGATAGGGGTTGCAAAATCTGGTGACAGAGCCTCTTTAACTAAAAATATCTGTAATATATTGTTATTACAGATACCAAATTCACATTTTGGAGATCTTCCCTTAATCTCAAATGCTCCATTAATTTCCGGCTTTATAGGGTTGTGTTATAGTTTTATATAAAAAGGTAATCAAATGAATAGTATATGAGATATGCACATATATTTGACCATTATTTTTATGAAAAGGAATACATTAAAACAGCATGGAATTGTGAATGGCTCTGTTTAAAACAGGGTAGTAATATATTGGGTGTATGATCATGTCTTGTATATCCTTGTTTATTCAACATGAACTTGGCCTTCTTCTTTCACTATGCTATAGATTATAAAAAATTATGTTCTGTCATTTGAAAGAGATAAAGAAAAGGTGGATTGTCTATGTAATGCTACTATGTCTTAAATACAACTGGTAACAGGCAGGAAAATGTGGGTAGTAAGTGAAGGTTTTTCATTTGCAAACCATTAAAGTTAGACAAAGGGAAGTAAATAATAATAATAATAATAATAATAATAATAATCATAGAAAATAGATATGCAACCCCATTTTACAGTTTAAATATAGAATTGAGCTAAATAAAGATAAGTAACTTTGTTAATACATTGCATAGTGGCTCAGTGTATAGCAGTGGGATTCTAGGTTCAAATTAGACCATGGGCAACATCTGAATGGAGTTCATAATTGACTGTAGAATAAGTTGCCGCTATATAAGAAACAGAGAATTCAATAAATCTTAAAGGGTAAATAAACATTCAACAAACTTCTAACATGTCATAGTGACATGTCAGAAGTTTTGATAGGTGGGGGTCCGAGCACTGAGACCCCCACCAATCGCTAAAACAAAGCGGCCGAATCGCTCGTGTGAGCGCTCAGACGCTTAGTTTGTGTTCGGCTTTTTCCGAAAGCCGATGTATCGGAGTACGGGCACATAAACTTTCTATTCAGCCCGTACTCCGATACATTGATTTCCAGAAAATGCCGAACAGACGAAGCAGCTGAGCTCTCACACGAACACTTCCGCAGCTTCGTTTTAGCGATTTTTGGGGTCCCAGTGCTCGGACCCCCATCAATCAAAACTTTTGATATGTCACTATGACATGTCAGAAGTTTGTCAAACGTTTAGTTACCCTTTAAATGGCACCAATGCAAATAACTAAAGTCTTCTACAAAATGACCATTACATTACCATACATTGTGAGGCATTTTTTTTATGTGCAACCTCATTAAATCTACCAAGGCCAAATAAGAATGTGCAAAGTAGTCTTGTCTAAATTAATAAAACCATTACCACTGCTATCATTAACATCTCATTTCCCTTATGACCTTATTATGGGAGCCTTTTCCCTATCTATGCTAAATGGAGCATGCATATTTTGGAATATATGCACATATTTCTAAGTACTCTGTAAATTAAAAAAAAAAAAAAAACACAAATGAAAACTGGACAACAATCAGATAACCTAGACAATATCTGCTTAATTTTTGGTAATTGAAATGGCCGACTGATGCCTCTCCATCTCATTAACTTTCCTTCATGTAATTTTGATCCCAATGTTAATAATTATGGTCTCAGCTGGAAGACAACAGGACATCTATTGCTAAACTCTTGGTAAAAAGAAGGGCAGTCTACTCTTATTTTAGTCATTGCAGGCCATAGAGAATAAGGTTATAGGCAATAATTGAATCCATTACCTTGCACAGACCTATACATCCTAACCCGATTTGCCTTTTCTTGATGTGTCGTTTTTTCCTTATAAAAGATCAATTTTATATTCTATCCTGGCCCATGATAGAATTTGTCCTCGAGTCATTCAAATAAGCGCAGAACCTGCCACTTTAGATGTGATTACCCTTCTCATGAACTTTAGAGCAACACACAGACTTTTCTTCAAACATTTTCCTGCCCTCTAAAATTCAGCTTGCACCATACAAATATACAGAATATATTACTCAGAAGACTCAAGGAAGCCTTTGGCTGGGACAGATACATTGCACTGCTCTGCAAAGCTCAATAATACCAAGTCAATTGCAGGCATCTTTTTTCCTAATAGTAAAATACAATATAATGTCAATATATCATAATAAAAAATATTTCAAAATCGACTTTATTCATTAAAGGTGGACATTGTTCTCTGCGGGAAAACCTATTACCTGCTACTTGGAACCATCAACACTCAAACTAGTTGTTGGAGGATCTCATTAAGGCTTTATTATTATTACTGTATTTTGTTTTTTTACCTTTAGGGCTTGTCCCCACACAACGTAATTGCTGCAGAAAATTTCTGCAGCAATTCGGTTGAAAAACGCAGACATTCCGCCGTGGCAAAAACTCACCATTTCCTGCATTTTTTTTTTCGGCAGAAAATGGTGCATAAATTGCTACGTTTTTCCCAATGCAAGGAGATGGTGACGCAGCATTCTGTCCACATTCCGCTATAGGAATTGACTTGCTGCGGTGGGAATAATACGCACCGCAGGTCAATTTCTGTTCGAAATTCCGTATGGAAAAAACGCGGCAATTCCACAGCGTGTGGATGAGCCCTTAAAGAGAAATACCAGAAGAATTTTAAAACAGACTTCTAGTGTACATTAAAAAATAAAAAATATACTGTATATATTTTTAACATTTCGCTTGAAATTATAGGTCCAAAGACTCAGAGTTGTCAACAGTCCAGATTTTGGTGGGAGAATCCTGCCAACCGGACCTCAAAAGGTGTGGATGTGTGCAAAATTGTTTGAAATGTAGCTGCTTTTCAGCCGTTTTGGAAGTGTTTAAACAGAATAGAGACAGGATTTAAAATGGCCTGATTTTTTGGGGGATTTTAAGGGCTCGTCCACACGCTGAGGAATTGCCGCGTCAGAATTTTGGTTGGAAAAAACGCAGCAGTATACAGTAGCAGCATAGTGGATGAGATTTAACAAATCTCATCCACACGCTGCATAAAAATTCTGAGCAGAAATTGACCTGCGGTGCGTATTTTTCGGAGCATGTCAATTCCTGCTGTGGAAAGTGGCCAGAATTGCTGCGTTTTTCAGAGAAGATGTCTCCATCTCCTAACATTAGGAAAAACGCAGCAAAATACGCTCCATTTTCTGCTGTAAAAACCCCAGGAAACTGTGTGTTTTTTCCGCAGCAGAATTGTTGCAGTAATTCCATTGTGTGTGGACACGCCCTAATGTTGGTAAGTATGAAGCCTAAAAGCTGTACTACTGAGGGATTCTGATGACAACAAACCCTCTTCTAACTTTCTTTCAAGTGCAGTGTTGTCATGGAGACCTTGTATGGATACCTCTGAGACCTACACTTATCTATATCTACATATCTACATAACCCCCCCCCCCCATCCGGCCTGTTGAGGTGGCTTCTAGCTGCCACACCCAGGCGGAGAGGAGGTATCAAGGATTACAGAAACAGTCATGCTCGCTGTGCTATGCTGTTTCCGTAGCTCCTATAGAAGTGAATGGGAGGTATGGAAACAGCCGAGGTTGCTGTGCTCCACTGTTTCCGCAGCGCCCATTTACTTATAATCCCAAACACTTCTCCATTCGTTCTCTTCCTGGGTGCGGTGGCCCCCTTACCAGGCGAGACCGGGTCAGGGGACCCCTGTTCTAGAGATAGGTGCAGGTCCTAGAGGTAAGGCCCAGAGTATATGCAATAAATGTCTACGATGGGAATACCTCTTAGACAGAACAGATTGTAGGATCAGCCAGTCATCTAATGTGTATGGGAGCCACCCGACTCTCCCCCGCAGCAGATGTCGGGGGAAAGAAGGATCAGACATAGTAGATTTCAACATGTACAATCCTTTATTCCAACGGAGAAGCAGCTGTCAGAGTTATCTGGTAAACATGCATACTCATGCAAGATGACTGGGATGTTTATTGGAGGGCTGGAGAAATAACCGTCGGCCGACTGAGTGGCCTGCCAACAGTTATTTAATGTTATTTAATGTGTATGACCGCCTTAACACATGAACATCCAATAAGTCTGATTAACAAATAAATTATTGCATTGCCTAATCAAAAGCTAGTTTAGATAAGACTGACTCATTTATTCTTATAATATATAATATAATATGCTGTATAATAATATTATACAGCACTTAAGATCTTTTTGACTCATACTCTTTTTTATGAGTGTATCTATCATAGGTTGAGGCACTTTTTCATATTTTACCACTAATTCCTTACAAAAGCTCTTAACATGAAAGTAAAACACAGTTTGTCAAGAACCCAAAGCATGTTCTCTTTTTAATGTGCTGGTATCTGGACCTCTTGATAATATCCCTCAGTATATTTCACTCTTGGTTCACCTTCATGGTAAAATATAGTAGCATAGCCTATGAAGATTTACACTTCTATACAGAACAGCTTCATTTAGATCTTATTCTCTGTCATGTTTTCAGTATACAACATTTACTACATACACAGTCCCCGGAGCCTTCCTCAACAAGGTCAACTAGGTCATTGTATTTGAAGCTACAATACTATGATAGACTTTGTTAGGTCTGGGCGACATCTTGTAGGTTCTTAAGAGTAGCTTTGTCAGCTCTGCTACTTCTGGGCTTCCCTTGTCTCTTCTTATGTGTACTGCAATAATGCCTCTTCCTTAGGTGTTTTTTTCTGTCATCAGAGGTAGCATTTCTCCCACTGAGAAGACCAGGGGAGTTGCTGCTGTGTTTACAGTGTGTAATGAAGAATCAGTATTATTTGGGCTGAGAACCGGATTTCGCTCATCGTCTTCCCATACTGTAGAGGTCATATTGATTAGGGCTATGAGGTTGCTCTGAAGTACAATTGATTCTATGTTTGTTATTTTTGCATAACAACACTTAGTATTGATTTTAGGTGATAAAGTGATGTTCTACTTATCAGCTTCTGTGTGATATTTTGGCGCATTAGCAAGACATAATAAATCAGTGCTGTGTTTCTAGAGACAAATGGCACAAATAGCATAAATTTGTACCTGATGGCCCAGCACTCCCGCTAGTCCAGCACTAAAAATGCATTCTGAATTGTAGATAAGAAGGAAATCACCCAATGATGCAGTATCCCATGTGTCCAGATGCAAATCTACTGTATTACTTAGCACGATATCTGGAACAATTGTTTCAAAATGAATAGAGTTGACTTTTACTATGGCTTCTTACTTTAAAAATCTTCCATCACTGTTAGGCCATGTTCAGACGTGGCAGAATTTTTCCGCTGCAAATGTTGGTGCAGATTCGGAGCAATTACGCAACTAATCTGCACCAACATTTGCATATTTGACAGGTAATTCAGACGTTGCGGATTTAACAGCGGACTTGCCACATGAGCATGCTGCGGAGGGAAAATTCTGCACCGCAGCCTAATTTCCACACAGTTATTTTCTGCAACGTCTGAACTAAGTTTCCTAAAAATGTATAGAAAGAAATGTAAGAAACAGCTGCTGCAGAATTCCACTGTGGACTGTCCTCAGCGGAAACCAAAAGCAATTCCGCCACGTCTGAATATGCCCTTAAAGACCTCTACAAGATGTTCTTATAGAGTAATGTTAACCCACTAAAGAACCCCCCAAAGTGGGGTGAAATCTACTATAGCATACAGTATGAGGAGCCCTCGTGGCTTGGCAGGTGTGGACTAAGGGCATGACCAGACGTGGCGTATTTTTTCCGCCACTGTCCGCATCAATGCCGCACATAATCTGCGTTGCCTAAATGGGCATTAAATTGATGCGGACTAGCCATTGCGTATTGAGGTGAAAGAACTTTCCCTTCTCTCTATCAGTGCAGGATAGAGAGAAGGGACAGCCCTTTCCCTAGTAAAAGTAAAAGAAATTCATAATTACCCGGCCGTTGCCTTGGTGACGCGTCCCTCTTTCGCCATCCAGCCCGACCTCCCTGGATGATGCGGCAGTCCATGTGACCGCTGCAGCCTGTGATTGGCTGCAGCCGTCACTTGGACTGAAACGTCATCCCGGGAGGCCGGACTGGAGGAAGAAGCAGGGAGTTCTCGGTAAGTATGAACTTCTATTTTTTTACAGATTGATGTATATTGTGATCGGAAGTCACTGTCCAGGGTGCTGAAACAGTTACTGCCGATCGTTTAACTCTTTCAGCACCCTGGACAGTGACTATTTACTGACGTCGCCTAGCAACACTCCCGTAATTACGGGTGCACACACGTTATCACCCGTAATTACTGGAGCCCCATTGACTTCTATGGGCCTGCCCGTGCCGTAATAACGGCCCGTGATTACGGGCGTTTTTACGTTAGTGTGCATGGGGCTTCAGTCTGGCTGTAGACCTAGAAATACATAGGTCCAGCCAGAATGAAGAAATGTCATGTTCGTAAAACAAATACGCTACGCAACACACATAACATCTGCAGACTTCATTGCGGAATTTTGACTCTCCATTGAAGTCAATCGATAAATTCCGCAATGAGTCCGCAACAAGTCCGCTACACGTCCGCAACAACCAGTGTATGCTGTGGACACCAAATTCCGCACCGCAGCCTATGCTCCGCAGTGGAATTGTCCGCAACATGTAAACGAACCTAACGAAAAAGGTGTGGAAAGCTATGGAGAAACGTGTACGCTGCGGATTTCCGCAGTGGAATTCTAGAGCAATTCTGCCACGTCTGGTCTTGCCCTAAGAGTAATCTGGAATCCTGGGCTAGGATCTAGCTGGGTAAACTGATATACTTGATTTGGTCTAATGAAATGCATTTCAGAAACATTTTAATTTCTTTTCTTTTTCTTTTTTTTTTTGTTCCTGCCGTCCTGTGTAGTCAAAGGCCTGTGTAAATAAGACTTGTATAATGCCTCAAAGACTTTTCACAGCACTTCCATATTTGACTGCATCTTAGGCTAAATTCACACGAGCGTGACCGATATGTGCACGTAAAAAACGCAGCGTATTACCAGCAGTTCATGTCAGCATGCCATCAGTGTGTATTGCGTATGGAATCAGTGTGCTTTGCATGTGGCATGCATTTTTACGTCCGTGCAAGCACTTTTCTTTTTATTTATTTTCCCTGCATTTCCTTGTAACTGATGTGTGAAACACGGACAACACATGGATGTCGTCCGTGTGCTGTCCGTGTTTTTCACGCACCCATAGACTTCAATGGACGACAAGGTGCGCAAAACACACAAATATCGGACATGCAGTGAGTTTCACGCAACGGACACTCGCTGCGTGAAAACTCACGCA
Source organism: Rhinoderma darwinii (assembly GCF_050947455.1). Lineage (NCBI taxonomy): Eukaryota > Metazoa > Chordata > Amphibia > Anura > Rhinodermatidae > Rhinoderma > Rhinoderma darwinii. The sequence continues at coordinate 308,192,843 of NC_134689.1, read as the reverse complement.
TGTCTGAATGGCCCCTTTGAAATGAATGGGTCTGTGTGCTGTGAGTTATTTAAACGCACAGCACATGGACAAGAATAACGCTCGTCTGAATGAGCCCTAATAGGAAGGGAAGACCTGGAAAAGTCTCCTCGCTGGTTCTGAATGGCCAAGAGGGCTCAATACGGAGAACATTGATGTTTACTTAATGTGCATCTTAAATGTATGCTTCTGCTTAAAATGTACTATTCTAGTACAAATATCTTTAAAATTTTATATGCTGCGATTCTGAATATAACGTAAAACACTTTCCAGTACATCTAGGAGTACAATGAAATTCTATTTGTGTTGATGTTGATTCCGTTTAGTCTTAACATAGAAAATATAATTAATAATGCTTAACTAGAGGTTAAAGACCTAACAATTACAGTACAAAATAGCTATTAAACGTGATATTCAGAATGAGATGATTTTCATTGTGCAATTATTTCTTAGAAAATTAAGTCTATTCAATATAAAGAATCATGTGTTTATCCAATAAGAGTCCCAGAAAATGGTTGGCAGCAAGGATTCCACCAATGACTGTTAACCAGTATTTGTTGCCGTTTTATCTTCAGTACTTCCGCCATATTTAATCTACAGATACTGTAGATTAATGATGATTAGGTCCGCATTTTAAGAAGACGCTTAGACTACTTTTTCTTATCTCATGTGTTGCTCAACATCTGAAAACTCGTTCAATATCCGCTTGCGAAATATAGAATTGATTTAACATCCAATTATTCTTTGAAAAAAGTGTTCAACGCTTTATCAATAATTCAGCGCCCTGCATTCAGAAGCCTTTATTTTCCTGTCAAAGAGGTCTTTATATCTTAAAGAGGTTATAGAAGGTATCTCAAGGGATCTCTAAAATTGCAGGTGCTTAAATGGCTCAGTGACAAATTGGCTGGAAAAGCACTGCTAGGCAACAGACGATTAAAGTTAATGGCATCAACTATTTTTGAAAGTGCCCCCAACTATGAAGTCTGATGCCAACATTATTGAAAACATTATTTTCTTTTATGTTGGCATAGCTTTTAGGAGTGGAAATATTTGAGAAATTACCATTCCTAAGGGGGGAAAAAGCATCTGTCTGACTTATTTATTGTCCTTTAACTATTTATGGTATTATTTTCTATCCTTTGAAGGCTCAATGTAGTTCGATTTTGTGATTCATTTTTAATTGTACAGTTACTTGAGATGATATTGGAATGTCTTGGCAGTAAAGACAGCAACTTACTGTATTGACCTATACCAACTATAGCAATAATGCCATAGACAATGTTGAAAACTTTTGAACTCCTAGCATAGAATTATTTGTATACAGCTGAATGGTACCTTGTTGTGTACACTGGAATTGTACATTGCTACTCAGCCATTGCTTGGTTCCCTGTGAATATTTTAAAGGGGTTTTCCGGTTTAGAAAACTCATTCTAAAATCCCTTTATGAGGAAATTCTGAAATAATAAAGGCAAGTACCCTGTTCAGAACCCTCATAAATTTGCCGGAGCGGTTGCAAAGATTGTTTCTATCTCAGGAGGACCTGGCATGTCAATCCAATACACAGCCAATTGATTTTCATGAGAACTGTGTAATGCTTGATTTCCCCTGTGGTGGTGCTACAGGAGATTTACACACTTCCTCACAATTATGAGTTTATACGTAGATCAAATCTGTGGCACTCTGCAGGATGTCTGGGTGCCAGGTAGCATTCCCACCCCGTTAATATTTAAAAGATAAACTCAAGCACTCTTTGTGAATATGCAGAAAAATGATTTATTTGAAGTAAGGCAATATTAGGGTATGTTCACACGACCTATTTTCAGACGTTTGGCTAAAAATGCGGGGGCTGAACGCTTCCAAACATCTGCCCGTTGATTTTAATGGGAAATACGGCGTTCTGTTCCGACAGGGCGTTATTTTACGCCTCATTTTCAAATAACGGTGCGTAAAAAGACGCTCTGTAAAAAGAGGTGCATGTCACTTCTTGAGCTGTTTTTGGAGCCGTTTTTCATTGACTCAATAGAAAAACAGCTCCAAAAACGGCCGTAAAAACCGCTAGTTGCTTAAAAACGGCTGAAAATAAGGAGCTGTTTTCCCTTGAAAAACAGCTTTGTATTTTCAGCCGTATTTTGTTAAGCGTGTGAACATACCCTTAGAGATATATAGCCACAATCTGGCCTTTGTCAAACTCTGCAAACATTCTCCGCCCTTTTCCCCCACACACAACCTCTTCATTGCATTACTATATTTCCCTCTGTGATATACACCTAGTTGGTTCCTCTTTTATCCATTGCATTAAGTTATGTTCACCTACATTTACATATTGTGTTCCTTTTGACAATGTTCCAGCATATCTGTAGAGTCAGCTGAGTTTGACATGCGCATGCGCCGACACTTATAATTCGTTACTACGAGCCAGTTAGAGCTAAGCACCCATGATGCATGCGCCACTTTTCCGATACCAGTCACAGTGCACAGATGCCCACCTCCAGCTAACTGTAGGCTGTTTGAAGAGAGCTCACTTACGCATTCAGGGCGCCTGGGCAGAGACAATCTACATGACATCCACGATACCAGGGACATCATCACTTTATACTTTGGCGCCAAACCAACCCCTATTTAAAACTACCAGTGATCCCATCCCCAGGATACGCATACCAATGGTACTAGCTACCAATTCCACAGCGCTAAGCATCACTAACAGTTTTCTATAGACCAGCAGCAATAGGTGAGTACATATGAATTCACTATAGTGTATAGCGTACAAGTGGTTCTTGTAGCCCGACAGTATTTAGCTAACTTGCTTATAATTTATTTCCAGACTGTTATTCTTATTTTACTTTTACTTCACTCTACTGATTCATGATGTCGTATTAGCTGCATATCCTTAGCTGTTACACCAAATTTTTGGAGTATACCTCCATTGATTTCTAGAAGGGAGACCTAATAAAATGAGTAATACCACTGATCTTCCCCATCATTATGGAGGTTCAGCAATGTTATTCAGTGATTATATTGGATATAAATTTTTTTGGCCTCCACCCTGGCCATAGATGATCCACATGTAGGATCATGCTAGGTCCTTTATTTCCTATGTTTGTGCATTGTATAAAATTTTTCCATATTCTTGTGATATCCACACATTTATATGTATATATACCACTGTCCTGAAATGACATGTATACTTGTTTTTTTGTTCCTTAAATATATTGTTTCTGCTTCTGTTTGCAGAGTTTGACAAAGGCCAGATTGTGTCTGAAACTTTATATATCACTTATATTGCCTTACTTCAAATAAATTGTTTTTCTGCATATTCACAAGGAGTGCTCGAGTTCATCTTTTAAATGATGAGATTATAGTCAATGGACCCTTTAAACAAAAAGTCATTGTCCAAAGTGGACAAGCCCTCTAAAATTATATTATTATTATTATTATTATTATTATTATTATTATTATTATTATTATTGTGCCTGCAGTGATTATTGTTTGAGATAAAATTAAGGTTTTAATTAATAACATTCAGATAAATAGACAAATATCACTAGTGAATGAAAAATATATCTTAAAACTGATAGAGTGGGTTTTGGAGAGGTACCGTCCCCAATAATTTAAGGTGAAATTGTGCATGATCTAAGATAAAGATACTGACAGTAATTATAACTTCTGAAGAATTTAGTCACATACTACCTTTTCTATCGATATACAGTATAGATACACTATATATGTAACCCACATATAATATAACATATAATCTACAAGCATACCATCAAATATTTACTTGTTCATAAAAGGGGTAGTCTCATTGTTAGTATTTATGGCATATCCACATGACGCCAAATTGGTCCCTCTAGGACCCTGACCCATTGGGAGAAGGGGGACAGATTTATTTTATGTTGCATGGATTACACTTTCCATGGCTGATGAACTTAATAATGTAGATAGCCCTTTACATATGCTTTATTAGGGCCACAGAGAGCCCACTCTGCCAGACGCTGTCATTCATTTCTTCAGATACAATAGTAGGCAGGGGGTAGAGAAGCCAGACCCATTGCAAAAGACTGACAAATCCGTAAATGATACCCCTTGCTAATAAACAACTTAAAGATTTTTGTTCCATTATTGGTCTTATTGACATATTTATTATTAAGTATCCAACAGTTTTTGCATTATAGGAAATGAGCTGACAATTAAAAATAAAAGAAACTCAAACAGTTACACTTACAATTTATTAAGCTCCAGATGTTGAAAAAGCTGCCAAGATAATGTTGTCAATCGATTTCCAGAAAGATTTCTAAAGAAATAAAATAAAAAGCAAGCTTATAAATATTGTAATAATTTAAAGAGAAATTTCTAACAATATACAACACCAAATATTCCTGTGAAAAAAAAAAATGACTTTATTTAAATGTTATCTAGACAAACACCGCTGAGAAATACTTCCACATTTTATCAGTCATGTTATGTTGTTAGAAGTAAAATTGTATTCATCTTATATATCTTATAGTAATACAATACAGTACAATTAGCTTCTATCTGCAGTGCCTGTATGTTGCTTGTGCTAAATAGCTCCTTTTCATATACCCTATTAAGATGTATTTATGTATCTATGTATGTATGTAATAGATGGGGTTCCCTAAAGGATCTCATCCATCCATTGAAAAAAATGGGCAGATAAAAACAGGGGCGTAGCTGTAAAGGGCGCAGCCGTGCAGAGATGGCAGTCATACCAGGCCCTGATGCCTGAGGGCCCCAAAGGAGCCTCTGCCACATAAGAAAACATTATTATTATAAATGAGACATGATAGGTGGGGTCCCTGATACAAATTTTGCTTTAGGGCCCAGGTGTTTGCAGTTAAGCCTCTGGATAAAGTTTTAATAATTATTTCCACCTTCAACGATGATGTATATATTGTGAGCCCCAATGGGGACAGTAAAAGAGGACCTCTGTACAGCGCTGCGTAATATGTTGGCGCTATATAAGTAACTGAAATAAATAAATATAGGAAATTAGCACTTAACAGCTAGTCCCCCTAGTTCAAAGGTAGCATGGGCGAACCTCTCCCGCGTTCATTTTCAATTGGGTGATCTAGCAGCTAAAATGAAGTTGTCCAAAATTAACAATACCTTTAAAGAGAACCTGTCACCTCTCCTGACATGTCTGTTTTAGTAAATACTTGTATTCCCCATGAAATAACAGTTTTGGAACATATTTTTGAAAAACTTTGCATTATGCCATTCCTCTGTTATTACTCCTAGAAATGCATGAATAAATTGACAGTGGGTGTTACAATTCCCCTTGTCAAATGGGCTTGACCCTGCACAGTCTCACTCTGTCAACACTGATTGGACATTTTCAGTCTGTGTGTTGACCCCCCCTCAACTAGTAATATCTAGCTGTGAATTTATTCCTACATTTCTAAGAAAAACAACAGAGAAACGGATCAACATAGATTTCTAAGAAAATATGCTTCAGAATTGTTTTTTCATGTGGAAAACATTTATATACTAAAACAGACATGTCAGGTGAGCTGACAGGTCCTCTTAATGCAATAATGTAATCAGTATCACAGAAACAATCAATGACTTGTAAGGCTCTGTTCACACACAATGTTCACAATGTTTTTGCATCGTGTTGAAAGGTACTGTTCTTTTTTCAACATTAAAAAAGGTTCTTTTAAAACAGGATCCAAAAGCGTGGTATGTGAATCTTGCCTAAAGGGGGTTTTACACTGGGAAATTATGGGGCAAATGATCATTCATAGAACGCTCACTGCCGATAATTGCCCTGAGGAAACAGGGCAGCGATTAGCAGATGAACAAGCAAACGCTCGTTCATCTGCTGATCGTATCATTTAAAAAAAGTAAAATATTATTGTTGTTGGCTGCACACCTCTCTGTGTAAAAAGGGAGACGCACCGCCAACATGATAATAATGTATGGGGATGAGCGATCGGAGCAACAACCGCTTGTCCCCATACATAGCTTCTTGTGACAGGAGGAAACGAGTGCCGATCAACAAGCGGTGTCGTTGATCGGTGCTCGCTGCACCGGCCAAAATCGGCCGGTGTAATAGGGCCTTAAGACAACACAGGTTCAGCTTATGTAAAATAATGGAAATAAGGAAACCTATCTGAAAGTTTCTCTAATTGCCAAATCATTTGTGACCTGCCTACCATTAGACTATATTGTGCAAACCAAGGTTGTGCATTTCTAATGCTCGACAAATCTATTTATATTCTGTGAGTAGCAAAATCTGCAGATCAGGTTAGTTGATGAATTAAGCAGATATATTTATATATTATATACAATATACTTTGTATATACAAGACTAGGTAATACACTGAATAAAGACCCCTGACACATGTGCGTGTCTCAATGTTAGGTGAATTTATTATGTTAATTAAAACGGTTATTTTTGGATTTGTTTAAAATTAGTGGTACTTACATGAAGATTTCTAATTAAATGACTTGCTAATGTCTATGCATATTTGTGATTTACCCTACAATACTCCAACCGGAAATTCAAGAGAACTCCCGGGGGCCTGCCCTCTGTTTGCATGTATTTCATTTAGATCTATATCTTAATGAACATGTAGCTAATCTGCTAAACAATTATTCTCATTCATCAGAGGTCGTTCCATTTAATTCAAGGAAGGAAACTGATACAAAACAAGTATTGAGTAACAATCTCTGTCCAAGAAGGCAAGAAAAACCTGATGGTATCTGCAGAAATGATTTTCCAGTTAGTTAAAAATTTCCAGTTCTATTGGCCACATTTCATTATAGTCCATTATTAATTATGAAAAGTCTTTACTGCAAAGAGATAAGTGCATAGAGATGTTATTCATAATTCTGGCACTGAGCAAGTGACAGATGCATTGCCAACGGCTACTTGCAGATAAATGTACCTGAAAGTGGCTAAGAGATGCAAAAAAAACAAAAACATCATGGTGCAAGGGAGTTAGGAACAAAATCTTAGGCGAAAGATACAATGTAACACAATTATATCTTTATCAGATCAAAGATAACTTGAACATTCCAAAACTTAAATACAGATAAAGTATCTGTGAGCCGAAAGAATCTTCCTATAACTTCAAATTAAACAATTCTTGAATGGCTGATTTCCTTTGGACCTTTATTTATCTTTCAAAGGATTTCTGCATTCCCAGATCAATGCTGAAATAACTACAGCTTCTCAGAGTACAACACAATAGTGTGTCGTAGCATTTCGCAAAATATTCTTTTTGTAATGCCTTCCAATTACATGCTTCAAGTCATGTTGAAAACGTATTCCAAATTCCTGCAAAAAAGCATCAATCATTCCATTCAAATGATTCTGAGGACTGAAAAGACAAAACTATTTTGTCAATGTAAAATTACTTTTTAAAATCCTATATGAATATTCCAACAACTACATAGCACAAAATAATGGTGAAATAGTAGAAGGTAATGATTTTGTCATGGTTTCTGATGTTCTACACTTATGCTTGGAAAAATGCAAGAGCTTAGTCTTGCAGGAGGATTTTTAAATAAAGCTGTAATTATTCATTACAGTGTAAATGCAAGGTTAGTCATTTGATCATACATGGCCTTTTCCAGATTTTCTAATAATTATTCATTATTTTTAATGTTAAAATGGATGACCCATCCTCAGGATAGGCCATCAATAGCTGATGGGTCGGGGTCTGACCCCCGCTGATCAGCTGTTTTGAAGGGGCCGCAGCGCTCATACAAGCGCTGTTTCCCCTTTATTTCTTCTTGCTCACTGTGAATCGACGACACATTTAGCGGAGATTCACAGGTATTACAGCCTTTTCTCCCATTGAAGTAAATGGGAGACAGCTGCAATACTGTGAATTGCCGCTACAAGTATGTCGAAGATTCACAGTGAGCAAGAAGAAATAAAGGGAAACAGCGCTCGTACTAGCGATGTTCCCCCATTCAAAACAGCTGATCGGTGGCGGTCCTGGGAGTAGGACCCCGACCCATCAGCTATTGATGGCCTATCCTGAGGACAGGCCATCAACTGTTCTTGCCTAGAAAACCCCTTTAATAAAGTGTAATTCAGACCTTCACGTCTTTTTTTGTCTGAATGCAGATAAACATTATCCTAGGTATGTCCCGTAACGTGTTGGCTGCAGTGAGCAGGCATGCATGTTTGTGCATTGGCACACTGAGGCAAATGCATCTTACAGAACAGACTTAAGATGCCAGTCAACTGAATACAGTCCCAAAAATGTCCAGAAGTCCGCAATCCACGGGAGACAGACTTTAATAGTTAACTTAGTTCTGTCTTTTGACTGATCCTTTGTAAAGACCAGTCGACTGTTCCCTATTTCTGCCCAAAAGAGAAAATGTACGAGGGAATAATAGTTTATCACCTTGCTCCCAATGTATAAGCATGAGCTAGAAGTCCGTTCCACTGAACTGCCTACCGGATTGATTGAATGTTATTGTTTGGCTTGGAACAAGCAAGGTGTGGCCATCTGATGTATAGGTTTGGGTGTGTTTAGTAGGAACCTTTAGCACTTGACCTACTGCAGACTTCTAGAGTTGAAAGTGCACTATAAGTCCGTCTATAGTAGTTATGCTTTGTTATTCCTGCATTAGCTATAAGAGAAACAAGCTTAAATATTATGGGTCAAAAGCAACATTCATCTGATGTAGATGAGCAGGTGTATTATTATAACCATAATGGAAATCATATTGCATGAGGAAGAACAACTCCCAAAAAGAATCTGTAATATATTTGAAAACACTTTCTTAGAGTTTTTTCGTTTACTAAAAAACGTCTGAAAATACGGAGCTGTTTACAAGGGAAAACAGCTCCTGATTTTCAGCCGTTTTTTAAGCAAACTCGCGTTTTTTATGCCCGTTTTTTTAAGCTATTTTTCTATAGAGTCAATAAAAAACGGCTCCAAGAACAGCTTAAGAAGTGACATGCACTTCTTTCTCGCGGGCGTTTTTTTACGCGGGCGTTTTTTCAAACCGGCCACGTAAAAAAACACCCTGTCGGAACATCCCGCCATATTTCCCATTGAAATCAGTGGGCAGATGTTTGGAGGCGTTCTGCTTCCGATTTTTCAGCCGTTTTTCAGCCGTTTCCGAAAATAAGCCATGTGAACATACCCTTACTGTAGAACTATAGATAAAGAAACCCTCTGGGAAAATCTTTTTCTCTTTACCTTAATTTGTAAAGTAAGGGTTAATAATTAATTGGATATCTACATCATCATGCAGAATCTATGGAGAAGTTGTAAGACTAGACTCGCTAGTACAAAATAACGATATCAGGACGAGTACAGCAGCAAAGTCAGAAATCTAAAGTTTATCGAAGCCTGTAATATTTATTGAGCCTCTTGACACTGTTTTTCCATAAAATGATATACATAGAGTATCTGTTCTCTTTTTTCTATAGCACTGCTAAAAATGTGACAGGAGTTTATGTAACTTCTCTGATATTAACATTCTCCAGAGGATCTGAGAGATGCTCATTCCAATGAATATGGAGCTGTGAACCCTGCAGCACATATGAACAAAATAAATAAAAAAGGACATAAAATGCTAATTTTATTTGAAAAATTGCAAACACTACATTGACTAAAGTAGAACTTAAAGCATACCTAACTTTTCAGGTGACTTTTGAGAATAAGCTGCCATAAGTGTGTACATGAGGAATAACACTATTTATGCCCATTATATGACTTGTATTCTGCATTATTTAGCAGTTTTCCCCTCTGCAGGCGCTATCTCTAATTCTCAGTTTTCTCTGAGCTACTGGCTGGAGCCTAACAGCTATCATGTATTCTATACATTGCACACATAAAAGTGTATAATCCTGCTCTCCTATCTCTATGTATAACATATATATCCAGAAGCTGCAGCAGCATGGAGGAGATTATTGAGCAGTGTAGCTACACTGGGCGATTATCAGGCAGACATGCGCTCATAGAACGCTCATTGCCGTTAATTGCCCTGTGTAAACAGGGCAGCGATCTGCAGATGAACTAGCAACCGCTCGTTCATCTGCTGATCGTATCGTTTTAAAAAAAAGTATAATATTATCGTTGTCGGCAGCACATCTCTCTGTGTAAACAGGGAGACGTGCTGCCGACATGATAATAATGTATGGGGACGAGCGATAGGAGTAACGTCCGCTCGTCCCCATCCATAGCTCCGTGAGACAGGAGCAAGCGAGCGCCGATCAATGATGTCTCGTTGCTTGGCACTCGTTGAACTGGACGATTATCGGCCGGTGTAAAAGGGCCTTGTGAATCCAGTAAATTATAAAGTCGATATATATCAGGTATGCAATTAGATAAGCAAAGTTGTTTGAAAGTTAAAGCCCCTTTACATCGGCCAATTATTGGGCAAACGAGCGTTCACAAAACGCTCGTTATTGATAATTGCCCGGTGTAAACAAGGCAATTATGAGCCGATGAATGAGCAGACGCACGTTCATCGACTGATTGCATAGTTTTAAATACCTAAACTATTATGGTTCTTGGGAGCACATCTCCCTGTGTAAACAGGCAGACGTACTGCCGACATGATAAAAATGTATAGGGACAAGCGATCTTAGTAACGAGTGCTCGTCCCCATACTAGCTCATACAAGCTGTCTCGTTGATCGGCGCTGGTTTACACGGCCCACGTTGGGACGTGTAATATCACCTTTAGTGTCTATTTATCTTGACTTAGATGCACACAATGGGGGGGGGGGAGTCGTGCCTAAAAAAATTGTTATAGTAGATATTTCCTCTATATGAAGGGGTGGGGTGAAGTATGGGACACACAAATAGTTCAGCTACTTTATGGTTACAAAATCATCTAGTTACACATTTGGAACATTTATTGGGCATTTTGTAAACTTTTCTCTGCAAATGGTCATTACATTGAACATAAACCATACAAGGAATGCAAATTGTAGAATAGTAAATATTGTTGTGATCATTAATGATACAATGGTAATAAGTGTTAAAATCAGCAAATTATTATTCCCCTCTTTTCCTAATTTTAATATAACAGCACATAGCATGAACCTGACCTATTGAAAGCAAATATTTGATTTGATTATATTGGTAAGCAACATTAGTGTTGCCATCACTATTTTAGTTACAGTGAATCTCTGGCGAACAAATTATTGGAACTCTCGATTGGCGCTGAACATATTGCACATATTTTTTTTTTTTTAAATGCTTTATCGCAAAGCGGAGAGTCAGAAACAAGCAGTATTTTCTTCCTGGTCACCAGTGTAGGCAGCAGAGGGTGGTCATGCAAAATACATCACATAAGTTTGTCCCACTCTACCTACAGATTCATGCCCCTTGTCAGATGTCAGACTACCGTTTCGACCCATAGGCAATAGAAGAAAGCAGTAGTCTCAAAGCTGGCAGACATTCTCTGCCATGACATCCAATATACAGTATACGCAGTAGCAGATTACTGCACTTACTGAGAAGAAAAAAGCCAGAGCTGCTTTTAATGATACCCTATTATTATACCCTGTATGCACTGCATGAATATCTCTGACTGTACCTTCAAGGGTAAACCTGATTGGCAAGATGTCACTTGGAAGCTGAGGATAATAAATAAGGAATACAATGTCCTGCTACTACGGCAGTAACTGACAGAGCAGAATACCCTGCAGTATTAACTAATTGAGATGAATTTGTTCTCTTTTGCTGTAATTATAAAATTGACCATTTTGCATAATTTAGTATAGAACTAGATTGATGGGAAGGAATGCTGGAATGTAATATGCAAAGCTTTTTACAATATGGTATTTCCTGCCATGAAAACAGGTATAGTGAAATAAGTTGTTGATCATAATGGTGTATTTGTATTTGGGGGTTGAAAATGATATTGCACTGTGAGGCGCTTTGAACATAGAAATCAGTGATTCTATGTTAATTATTAAACGTTCTGTAATTTCTACTTTTATGGCTAGATTTAGACATATAAACGAAAGAAATAGAGAATTAAAGAACACACTTATGCCAGTCATACATGTGCAGATCCTTCCTCTCAGTCAAAGAGCCCTTTTACATGGGCAGAATTTCTGCGCGGTAAAGGAGGGCGCCGATCAACAATACAGAATGTCGATCATTTGCTCCATTTAAACAGATCAATAATCTGAATAAGATTGTTCATCGTCATACATTCTTATGTTTTTAGGTAGATGTGCCGCTGACAAGCAAGCATTTTGGGGTCACATTAACCCCTTCCCGACATTTGCCGTACATGTACGTCATGGAAAGCATTGACTTCCCGCATCTTGCCGTACATGTACGCCAAATGTTTGGGACCGGCTCAGAAGCTGAGCCGGTCCCATCATCACCGGATCTCAGCTGTATCTTACAGCTGACATCCGGCTGTAACGGCGGGGACCGAAATTAGCTTCGATCCCCGACATTAACCCCTTAAGTGCAGCGCTCAAACGCGATCGCTGCACTTAAGGTGTTTGCAGCTCATCGGAACCCCAGTAATGAAATTGCCGGGGTTCCGGTGGCTGCAATGGCAACCGGAGGCCTAATACTGGCCTCCCGGTCTGCCTAGCACCGAAGCCGGTCAAGATCCGCCCGGCGGCGGAGCCTGATCGGCTTCCGTAGCTGCTGGCAAGATGGCGCCGGGTCAGGAGCTGATCCGGCGTCATCAGCGGTGGAAGTCAAGTGTACTGTACAGCTGACATCCACCTGTAACGGCAGGAACCGGAGCTAGCTCCGATCCCTGCCATTAACCCCTTCGATGCAGCAATCGAAAGCGATTGCTGCATCGTAGCGGTTACTAGCAGATCGCCAGCCCTGACAGGCAATCAGGACTGGCGACTGCTGTTATGGCAACAGGAGACACAATGGTCTCCTGATCTGCCATTACGGAAGCCGATTTAGGCCCCGCCGGGAGGCGAAGCCTAATCGGCTTGCTGTCAGTGAATGACTGACAGATCTAATACATTGCACTACATAGGTAGTGCAATGTATTAGAAAAAAAAAAATCTGACCGTTGGACCTTCAAGTCACCTAGTGGGACTTGAGAAAAAGTGTAAAAAAAGTATAAAAAAGTGTAAAAAAAAGTGCAAATAATGAAAGTTTGAAAACAATAAAAGTTTCAAGTAATCAAATAAAACACAATCCCCCTTTTACTCTTATCAAGTCCTTTATTATTGAAAAATAATAATAAACCATATATATTTGGTATCGCCGCGACCGTAATGACCTGAGGTATCAAAATATTATATTATTTATTGCACGCGGTGAACAGCGTAAAAAAAAAACGTAAAAAACGTTACCAGAGTTTCTGTTTTTTAGTCACTTTGCCCTACAAATGTTAGAATAAAAAGTGATCAAAAAGTCGCACGTATCCAAAAATGGTACCTATAAAAACTATAGCTCGTCCCGCAAAAAACAAGCCCTCATACACCTCCGTCGCCAAAAAAATTAAAACGTTATGGTTCTCACAACTTGGCGACAGAAAACATACATTCTTTTTACAAAAGTAATTTTATTGTGCAAAAAGTTGTAAAACATAAAAAAGTGCTATAAATTAGGTATCGCCGGAATCGGACTGACCCGCAGAATAAAGTTAACATGTAGTTTATAATGCGTGGTGAACGCTGTATAAAAAAAAAAAAAAAAAAGTTGTGCCAGAATTGCGTTTTTTTGTTTACCTGGCCTCCCAAAAAATAGGATAAAAGGTGATCAAAAAGTTGCATGTACCCCAAAATGGAACCAATAATAACTACAGCTCGTCCCGCAACAAACCAGCCCTCATATCGCTACGTCTATGAAAAATAAAATTAGTTAAGGCTCCAATAAGTCAGGAAATAAAAAAATATGCAGTTGTGCCCGAGGGGGAACATTTCTTCTGTTTGAAGAGGCGATTTATCAAGGACCTAAAATTAGGGAACCAGGAAAGGGAGGGCCCAAACATATCCGCTGGAAGCGACGGTGCCCGAATTATACAAGGACAACACTTCCTAGCAAAATTCCCCAAACTACAAAGGCGCGGAGTGTGGATCAAAAGGGGGATAATAAAGGACGCCATATATCAGTGCGACACCGGCCTGTGCAGAAAGGATTGCTTCACAGCGTAACACACATCTATGGATTATTTTCTTGTTTTTTTTTACCCCATTATTATACCACCTGACTATGCCCCTTATATACTCCGCCCGGCTTACATATGCCCTACATTATAAACGGAAACACCAGTAAGACTCCAAACAAAACTACTACCAAGCAAAATCCACGCTCCAAAAGCCAAATGGCATTTCCTCCCATCTGAACCCTACAGCGTCCCCAAACAGCAGTTTCCTTCAACATATATGGCATCGTCATACCCGGGAGAACCCTTTTAGCAATTTTTGGGGTGTGTGTCTCCAGTGGCATAAGCTGGGCACGACATATTTGCCACTGAATGGCATATCTAGGGAAAAATATACATTTTGAATTTGCACCATCCGCAGCGCATTCATTTATGGAAAAGACCTGTGGGGTGAAAATGCTCACTACACCACTTAATAAATGCCTTGAGGGGTGCAGTTTCCATAATGGGGTCACTTCTCAGGGGTTTATTTTTATTATTTCACATCTGAGCCTCTGCAGTTGTGAACCAATACTTTGTAAATCGCCAAATTAGGCCTCAATTTGACATGGTACGCTTTCACTCCTGAGCCTGGTCGACTGTCCAGGCAAGAGATTAGGGCCACATGTAGGGTGTTTCTAAAACCAGGAAACCCAGCATGATAATTAGAGAGCTGTCTTGTTATGGTGGCACAAGCCGGGCACCACATATTGTCCACATATCCGTGGAAAAAATCCCATTTTCACTCTGCAACATCGAGTTCACACTAATTTCTACAAAACACCTGCAGGGTTAAAATGATCACTACACCCCTAGGTAAATGTAATTGAGGGGTGTAGTTTCCAAAATTGGGTCACTTCTGGGGGGTTTCCACTGTTTTGGGCCCACAGGCGCCCAAAAACCAATCCAGCAACATCTGCACTCCAAATGGCGGTCCTTCCCTTCTGAGCCCTGCCGTCTGCCCAAACAGCAGTTTATGACCACATATGGGGTATTGCCGTACTCGGTAGAAATTGCTTTACAAATGTTGGGTTCTTTTTTTTCCTTTATTTGTTGCGAAAATGAAAAAATTTGCGCTAAAGCTACGTCTTATTGAAGAAAAAGGATTGTTTTTATTTTCACTGCCCAATTCTAATAAATTCTATGAAACATCTGTGGGGTCAAAATGCTCACTACACCCCTAGATGAATTCCTCAAGAGGTGTAGTTTCCTAAATGGTGTCACTTTTTGGGCGTTTTCATTGTTTTTTCCCCTCAGGGGCTTTGCAAATGTGACATGGCCTCCGCAAACCATTCCTGCTCAATGTGATCTCCAAAAGCCAAATAGCGCTCTTTCCCTTCTAAGCCACACCGTGTCTCCAAACAGCCGTTTATTACCACATGTGGGGCATTGTTTTACTCGGGAGAAATTGCTTTACAAATTTTGTGATGCTTTTTCTCCTTCAGTCCTTGTGGAAATGAGTAAAAATAAGCTAAACCTACATTTTCTTTGAAAAAATGTAGATTTTTATTTTCAGGGCCTACTTCCAATAATTTCTGCAAAAAACCTGTGGGGCCAAATCGCTCACTATACCCCTAGATAATTTCCTCAATGGGTGTAGTCTCCAAAATGGGGTCACTTGTGGGGGGTTTCCACTGTTTTGTCTCCTCAGGGACTTCGTAAATGTGACATGGCCTCCGCAAACCATTCCTGCTAAACTTGAGCTCCAAAAGCCAAATAGCGCTCTTTCCCTTCTCAGCCCTGCCGTGTCTCCAAACAACCGTTTATTACCACATGTGGGGTATTGTTTTACTCGGGAGAGATTGGTTTACAAATTTTATGGTGCTTTTTCTCCTTCAGTCCTTGTGGAAATGAGAAAAAATTAGCTAAACCGACATTTTCTTTGAAAAAATTTAGATTGTCATTTTCAGGGCCTATTTCCAATAATTTATGCAAAAAACCTGTTGGGTCAAAACGCTCACTATACCCTTAGATAATTTCCTCAATGGGTGTAGTTTCCAAAATGGGGTCACTTGTGGGGGGTTTCCACTGTTTTGTCCCCTCAGGGGCTTTGTAAATGTGACATGGCCTCTGCAAACCATTCCTGCTAAACTTGAGCTCCAAAAGCCAAATAGCGCTCTTTCCCTTCTCAGCCACGCCGTGTCTCCAAACAACCGTTTATTACCACATGTGTGGTATTGTTTTACTCGGGAGAAATTGCTTTACAAATTTTATGGTGCTTTTTCTCCTTCAGTCCTTGTGGAAATGAGAAAAAATTAGCTAAACCGACATTTTCTTTGAAAAAATTTAGATTGTCATTTTCAGGGCCTATTTCCAATAATTTATGCAAAAAACCTGTTGGGTCAAAACGCTCACTATACCCTTAGATAATTTCCTCAATGGGTGTAGTTTCCAAAATGGGGTCACTTGTGGGGGGTTTCCACTGTTTTGTCCCCTCAGGGGCTTTGTAAATGTGACATGGCCTCTGCAAACCATTCCTGCTAAACTTGAGCTCCAAAAGCCAAATAGCGCTCTTTCCCTTCTCAGCCACGCCGTGTCTCCAAACAACCGTTTATTACCACATGTGTGGTATTGTTTTACTCGGGAGAAATTGCTTTACAAATTTTATGGTGCTTTTTCTCCTTCAGTCCTTGTGGAAATGAGAAAAAAAATCGCTAAACCTACATTTTCTTTGAAGAAATGTTGATTTTAATTTTCACGGCCTACTTCCAATAATTTCTGTAAAAAAACTGTGCGGTCAAAATGCTCACTGTACCCCTAGATGATTTCCTTGAGGTGTGTAGTTTCCCAGATGGGGTCACTTTTGGGGGATTTTGACTGTTTTGGCACTGCAAGAGCCCTTCAAACCTGACATGGTGCCTAAAATTTATTCTAACAAAAATAAGGCCCCAAAATCCACTAGGTGCTCCTTTGCTTCTAAGGCCGGTGCTTCAGTCCAGTAGCACGCTACGGCCACATGTGGGATATTTCCTAAAACTGCAGAAACTGGGCAACAAATATTGAGTTGCATTTCTCTGGTAAAACCTTCTGTGTTATAAAAAAAATTGTACTAAAAATGTATTTCTGCAAAAAAATATGAAATTTGTAAATTTCACCTCTACTTTGCTTTAATTCCTGTGACATGTGTAAAGGGTTAAGACATTTTCTAAATGCTGTTTTGAATACTTTGAGGGGTGAAGTTTTTAAAATGGGGTTACTTTTTGGGGGTTTCTAATATATAAGGCCCTCAAAACCACTTCACAACTGAACTGGCCCCTGTAAAAATGGCCTTTTGAAATTTTCTTGAAAATGTGAGAAATTGCTGCTAAAGTTCTAAGCCTTGTGACGTCATAGAAAAATAAAAGGATGTTCAAAAAACGATGCCAATCTAAAGTAGACATATGGGGGATGTTAATTAGCAACAATTTTGTGTGGTATAACTGCCTGTCTTACAAGCAGATACATTTAAATTGAGAAAAATGCTAATTTTTGCAATTTTTCGCTAAATTTTTGTGTTTTTCACAATTAAATACTGAACATATCGAGCAAATTTTGCCAGTAACTTAAAGTCCAATGTGTCACGAGAAAACAATCTCAGAATCGCTTGGATAGGTGAAAGCATTCCGGAGTTATTACCACATAAAGTGACACATGTCAGATTTGAAAAATGAGGCCCGGTCAGGAAGGTCAAAAGTGGCTAAAGAGGGAAGGGGTTAAAGATTTGATCAGCCGACAAAGGAGTGTTTGCTCGTTTATTAGCTGATCGCTGTCCTTTCAAAACGGCTGAACAATCGGAGTAAGAACGCCTCCAAACATCTGCTCATTGAAATTTCAATGGGAAATACGGCGTTCCATTACGACGGGGTGTTTTTTACGCGGTCGTTTTGAGAACGGCCGCGTAAAAAACGCCTGTGAAAAGGAAGTGCATGTCACTTCTTGAGCCGTTTTTGGAGCCATTTTTCATTGACTCTATAGAAAAACAGCTCCAAAAACGGCCGTAAAAAACTCAGCGAAAAACGTGAGTTGCTAAAAAAAACGGCTGAAAATCAGGAGCTGTTTTCCCTCGAAAACAGCTCCGTATTTTCAGACTTTTTAATTTTGTGTGTGCACATACCCTAAAGCTTATGGTCAGCTTTTGCCTAGTCAATTGACCTGTGTTATGTCTGTAGAGTGAATCCGTCA
Organism: Rhinoderma darwinii; assembly: GCF_050947455.1. NCBI lineage: Eukaryota > Metazoa > Chordata > Amphibia > Anura > Rhinodermatidae > Rhinoderma > Rhinoderma darwinii. Next base: position 308,174,583 of record NC_134689.1, on the reverse strand, counting down.
CTAAAATACCCTCTTACAACATGTAAGAGCCTGTTAGTGATGTAAACTACATTTAATTTCTGTTTTGAAGATACGGTGCCTTTTCCATTTTCAACCTTTTTACATGTTAATGCATATGATTTTCTTTTTGAGTCTAAGGAAATGGGTTTGTTGTCCTTTAAGTGACTTACTGTAGAGCAGATCCTTTCAATTAAAAATACAATTAAATGAACTACACAAACACAACAAAACAGCAGCTATCATCCTTTTATGTATCAATGGAAGCAGAGAGGTTATTTTCAGAATGGATGTGAAAGTAGGACTCTTTTAAATCAAAGCCTTCTAGAGTGCATTAAAATGAAAGCAAGAGTTAAGGCCCTTTTACATGACAAACGATCGTGCAAAAAAACATTCATATGAACGCTCATTCCTGATTATTGTCCTGTGCAAACAGGGCAACAATCATCCGATGAAGGAGCAAACAAAACAAGTTTTATACTGTATATGTCTTTACTTTCAGGGTGGCCTGAATGTCCTTCAACACTATAAAGGTCACCTGATCAAAAGTGATAAAAATGCTACAACCACCACTACCACACTTTCAAAGTCCTATTCTCATAATTGTTGTTAATTAAAATTTTACATTTGGAGTATTATGAAACAAAAAAATAGGGGAATGAAAAACATGGAGATGGAACACAGATGGAGGATCACAGTGGTAATAACATAGTGGCACAATGATTAGGAAATTTACATAAGTGAGTAAGGTTAATAAAAGACCCCCTTTTTCAATTTCCAATGGAAGATCATCTTTAGAAAGCTACAAGAGGAATTATGAAGTATCTAAGGAAACAATTTAGGCCGTAGAAAGTGGACTAATATATACGTTTCTTATCCTTCTGTTCTTGCTTCAGATAAGGTGCTCAGCATGAAGACGTAGATTCAGTTGACTGGTGGTAATCCTTTCACTCTAAGGGCTATCCGTGATAACGCATCCCGCACGGGTGCATCTCGGACGTGAAAAACATAAGTTTTTCCCGACTGAGGTTGCACACGCTTGTCTGAATGTAGCCTTATTGTTTCAGACTCTTTCAGGAGGAGCTGTAGTTCACATCATACGGAGAAGGTATAAGACCTCCTAGGGTTGTAATGGGTCAGAAATAAAATGAGGCATGCAAAAGTAATAGTTTTAGAGACAATGCTTTCCCCCAATGTGCACATGTCATTTTCATTTTGACATATGAGAGTATAAGAATAGTACACCTGAACAGATAGGGAGAAAAAACACTAAAAAGAAGATACTTGTTTTTCTAGCTAGTAAAGATAAGACATGGCTGGTGGATGTGTTAGGCGTTCTGGTTACAAGTGGTATGAATGTGAACATTGTAGTTGAATCGGGGGGCTCTCGGTACTGTGTGAGAGGGGGTGCATAACTTGTAGCTCATGGACCCCAATGCAACATTTGTTACAGTAACCCCCACCCACCATGTTAAATTTATTACTGAAGCCTTCTTTTGTGGCAGAGAAACCATTGGGCCTCTTTAGGCACCAGATCCTTGCTGTGACTGCTAACTCTGCACCTCTTGTAGCTATAGCCCTGGACACAGAGCAAATGCAGCAGGCAGAATCTTTGCCCCAAATGAAGGAAATCCTAGCTACGACTATGGACCTGCAAAACTGCTGACAGTACTAAATATAAGACCTTGAAAACTGTTTAAACAACCTTTATGTAGGGTTTTAGTGGCAGCATTAGTAAGAAACGGAAATTTTAATCTGACGCACACCGCTTTCTGGAAGTGCCATTTGGGTGTTTCCTATGTACCCTCAGCTCTTTGCAGCAAGCCCTCCAGAAACTTCCCTCATTGCTTATTTTTTTTTTTCTTGTTAATATAAAACATAATCATTCATTTATGCAATATCATGTCAAAATGTTAACTTTAATTTTAAAGCAAAAAAAAAAAAGAAAACTATATCAGTAAACCGTTGCGAATCTACTCTGTATTTTAATATAAGCATAAAAAAACGATTTGATTAATCCAAGGATTGCAAATTTTATTTAAAAAAAAATGCTCTAGACTACCTCTATGAGTATATGTACATTTTTCAAATACAATTAAACGGTCAATAGCATTTATCCAGGCTGCAAGAGAGAGAATTGACCTGTTCTTCCAATTCCTAGCTAATAATTTCCTTGATGCAAATAAAATTCTCGAGATCACAATTTGGAGAAAGGGATCAAAAATATAAAAATTTCCTCGGAATACATATCTCTAGTTTAAGATTCAAATAGGTTTTAAAAATGTCCAGGAGAGAATTCATAACTCAGGCACAGTACCTGTTCCGTCTGGAGTAACACAAAAGTACATGAATAAAATCACCATTTGGCAAATCACAACTATAGCATGCATCTTTGTCATAATATCCAATTTTATTGAGAATACTTGGAGTTAAATAGGCTTGATTAAGAAGAAAAACTTGTATTGCCCTGTCTGAATGACTCAGAGAGGTAAGCCTAGTATTATTTTCAACTTCAATCCCCCCTTTCAGCATCATATCAACATCCTTTTTCTCTTGAGTGATGGCTGTAGTGGTCTCTTGGATGGATGCTCAAGAGCAGAGGGGAGAGCTTGTGGAGTGCTTACTGCAGAGAGCCAAGGGCACTTCAGGCTTAGGGAATGCCCTGATAACTTGTGTTTTTCAATCATGCTGCTACTGAAACCCTACATAAAAGGTATGTTTAAACAGCTCTGTACTGTTGATATGTTTTTTAGTTTAACCTTAAATTTCGCCATTGAATGAAAACTTTAAAATGTATTTCCAAAGATTTAAAAAAAGACTTATCACTGACATCAAGTTAAATTTCACTCTCGAACAGTATTGTTTCAATTAAGATGACTTTGTACAGTGAGAGTGACAAGAGATCTCTCTCGCTGTGATTGACTTCTTGGGAGAAACCATCTAGATGACTTGGTGACAGATAAATAATCCCCATGAGAGGTAATATGGCTGACAATAGCATTCTTCCTGTACCAGAAACCGAAGTACACTGAGTTTACAAGAAAAAAACAAAACATAGTTATTAACCATTAGCATTCAGGAGCACTGCCAAAACTTTACTTTAGTTAGAGGTAGTAAAGCCAATCTTGATGAAAAAACTGAAAATCTATTTTTACATTTAATTTCTGCTATCAATACAAGTTTTGCTAGAAATCATCCCCGGTAGGTGAAGTACCACTCAACTTTTTATCACATGGTAAGTAGTCTTGCGTATTTGTCATGTGATTGACTAAACAGCTACACATGAAAAGTTGGACTCCTCTCGCCAAGGACAGTTTACAAAGATGACATTTCTAGTTATAACATGAAAATAATTGCTTTTAGCATTTTAGAGAAAGTATTTGGCACACTGAGTCGTGAGTTTCAATTTCTTAGAATTTATTATATTAGATGCCAGGGGTTTGGTGCGTGCAACGTTTCGGTCAAAGGACCTTCGTCAGGCACTCGTTCCCCCAGGTCACTGGTATATCCAGGTGATCGGCGCTGTCCTCAGAATGGCGGGTTTCCGCTTTTTTTGGCGCCATTCTGAGGACAGCACCGATCATCTGGATATACCAGTGACCTGGGGGAACGAGTGCCTGACGAAGGTCCTTTGACCGAAACGTTGCACGCACCAAACCCCTGGCATCTAATATAATAAATTCTAAGAAATTGAAACTCACGACTCAGTGTGCCGAATATTTTCTCTAAAATACGATTGGGTTGGGACCCTATTCGTGCACCTTCTCTGATCTAGTGCATTCCAAACCAATCTCTACCTGCTTTTAGCATTTGTTAGAGATTTTGTACTCCACTAGGTACTCCACTGGTGACAGATCCTCTCTTCCATGTACACTTTACTCAGTGTTGCATCCAAATATCCCTAAAATCTGCTTCCCATTATCTCAAACCAAACATAAATCCAAGTGCTCAACATAATAGATACATAATAAATACCTATCCATATGATTTCATATGGTTTACTAGTATAGTAATAGAAGTAGAGTGTGATATTGTCACACAGTTAGATCTTCATGCAATTATAGCTACAACAAATAAGTTAAAGTAAAGAAATTTAGCGCTAAAACAAAACAAAAACATTTTGTAAGCTGTCTGACTTAGCTCGGGACATCTGCTAGAGATTTAAAGTGCCACTTTTGGAACAAAAAGTTGTAAATCCATGAATTCCAACATAATACGAAACATGAAGAGCTAAAAGTCTATAAGTCACAGAACACAACAGTTGCTGCTGATAAATGATCCATACAGATTAGTACATCCAACATACTGAATCTACTGTTCAGCCATAAAATAAACGCAAGATCTTCTGAAGCAAACTAAATCACACTGCAATTCTTTACATGACAATGTGAAGGTTTCTTGTAATACCGAAAAAAAATATCAATGTCTTCAAATAAATTAAAGCCGCTGTATTAAAAAATGCTTTGGCTCAGTTTATTAATGTCTGGCAATGTCAGCATAAAGAAGAGCCAAGGCTGGGTAAAGCTATGGTATATACAATGCCAAAAAAACAGATGCCATTTAAAACTGTCAGGAAACCTGACAAGCTGTTGAGCGTTGCAATATACAGAAGGGAAAGCTGTTGGGATAAAGAGATTTTACATCCGAGATAGGAGAAAAGAAGAGAGATAATCTGTTATCAGAAAATCATCTATTGTTTTAATCAAGATTTTTATGTTAAAATGTTTTTGTTTAAATGTAGTATTGTATATATATATATATATATATATATATATATATATATGCTGAAATATGGCAGTTTTCACTATGGCAGTCCTTCCGATCCCTTTTAGATTAAGCAGAGGGTAATTAGTTATCAGACATCAGAGGGCATGAGGTAGATAATACAGGGTAACACCACTGACAATGAGGGACAGGCAGGTCACCCCCTTCCTCTCCCTGCAGTGACCTCTGTACATGTCTCAGAGCATGCCCACAACATTTTTAGCAAAAATCAAGGAGTCATTTTTGTATAGCCAGTAGCTTACTAAGTTCAGATGGCTGCCCCATACAAATATGCAATCTAATAATTCCCGGACCAGTTTATGTTTCAGTATGGAATTCTTTTCTTTTTGTTATATTTTTAAATCTGTAATCTAAACATTATCATTTTCCCTTAAAATATATTTGATCCCTGTATACATAATGCATTAGGGAAAATTTTAAAAAAAAACTTTAAATAATATGTTCATATTTAAAATCAGCAGTTCCACTTTTAATAAAGTGCAGTATTATGTGGGTCAATGAAAACGAATGACCTTCATTTAAACATTTTATGGCACCCATAGAGACCATGTCCCCCTTTGTTTTGCTGGTTAGGGTAGACCATTGTTGGAACTTATAGGGTTTGGCTCTAATGATTAGAGTTTTAGGACATGTCCTACTTACATGTTATAAAGCACAGAAGTTTACTTTGAGTTTGTAGTTACAGATGCTAGTATATTATGGGGTCAAGTTTGAATACAACTTTATTGTAATGGTAAAACTTCACATAATTTACCATTCATCTATGACTTTAAGTGTATTCCTGATATTTGAAATTCTTAACACCAATTACAGTAAACTGTTTTATCTATTAAAGTAAAGCTGCTGCTTGGAACCCCAAAAATGATCATAGGTAGAGATAAACAAGTTTGCAGGTTGATGCTGATTCATTGACTGGCAATTGTACCTTATTTCCTATTAAAGCGCCATTTTTCCACCATATGACTAAAATAACCATCCTCCAGTATTCTAAACAGGAAATACGGATATATAATAAAATCTTTACCAATAGGTAAATTCCAAATTGTCTTTATCTCTAATCATAATAATATCAACAATTTCGTAATACAATATTGTGTCTATAGGAATGTCTCTCTTTGTGAGCTGAAGCGAATCTGATTGAAGACTAGACCTATGTAGGTGTTCGTTGTCAGGGGACTACAATCTATGACAACTAAGTTCTAACAAAGAGTGATAAAAGTTCATGTGACCTTATTAAAATAAATAAAGGTATTTACACATTTTCATTCAACAATTTTTAAGCCTGATCATCACTGTTTTCCTTTAGGAATGACTGTAATAGCTCTGTGAACACAAACAGTAAAAGGTGGACATTGGTAAAATTATAACATTACTAAAGTTCATAGCACACACCATAGTAACAGCCATTTAGTACACTTTTATTCTTCATAAAAACATCTCTTTGCTGCCAGGAAAGAGTTACACTGGAAATTGAACGGCAAGTGACCTTTGGGAAAATGACATTATTAGACCTCATAGAAGATGCCATAAGTATAATTTAGTATAATTTACCATTTAAGACGGTAACTGCTATGTTAATATCAAATGATTGTTCATAATCAAAGCGAGTAATAGAAGAGAATGAAAGTGTATGGCTTAGTAAACTGTGTTTTGAATGGTCATTCTAGAACATAACTCTTCTCCTTATTACTCTATATAAGAAACCATTTTATATCCTTTATGATAGAGTCTGAAGAAGACATAGCCGAGTTATTATGGTAATGAGCGACCGAGGCGAGGGAATTTACTGAACCATAAAAAATTGCAACTGAAAAAACTGGGACTGATACATAAGCCAGCACTTTATTCTTTCTCGGATCACCTTGCATAACGTTCACAATTCATTCTTATGGCCCTTTCCATTAATATGTGGAAATATTTTACAATGCAATGAGAACTGTACTATTTCTATACATATAGTTTTTCTTTTCTAGTTTTGAATTGTAAGAAACTATTTTAAATGAAAACCAAAACAAAATAAACAAGAACGCTTTACAAAAATATTTGTCATGTAGTACAAGCGAGACATATTTGTCAGTATTTAGGCCTGTGTTTACAAAGCTCTGATATATTCAGTTTAGTTTTATAGACATTTTTAAGGAGAGGTGAGTGCATACTTAAGCTGACCTTATACAATAGATGGCAGAAATAATAATTGGTGTCAAATTTTCAAACAATGTTTGGTCGATGACCGACTGATGTCTGCTGAACAGATGACCAGTCATGATGAATTTTTTCATCCGGTTGTCGGCTGAAATTTTGTTTATATGGCACAAATGGCTGATTATGGGTTAGAGTTTTTGTTATCTGTCAATTCAGTCGGACATGTTGATAGGTGGATGTGGAGTGAACAATACAATCTATGATTCATCATCCACATGGCGGCCAATCATAATCTTATGTGTATGGCCAGCTTAACAATATCATAATTATTTATTGGCTGAATTTGTTGCATCCATTGTTTGTATTCAGATATGTCCATTGTCCCAATTAATAGCTGGACAATTTCCATTTTTTATTTATGAGTCAATATCCTTCAGGTAGGAATTAAAATTCCTTGGTGAAATTTTATAGGTTCAGGGTATATTTTGACATGTATTGTGTATCCAACATATAATTTTTATAGCTTGCTAAGAGATTTACTGTAATTAATAATTCCCGGACCAGTGATAGACAAATTAACAAACTAAAGTATTCCCATGCAAAATCTGTCACAAATGTAAAAAACAGACACTGTAGCTTTAGGCTACATGCAGATGTTGCATAATTTAGTGAAGAAAATCCCCATCAAAATTGCAGGTAAACGCAGGTAATACAGCAGGTAAAAATCTGCTCAAAATAGTATTTTTTTTATGCGTTTTTAGATGCGTCTTTTACAAATTAATGCGGAAATACGTGCAGGTTTTTGCTGCAGATTTGCTGCATTTTTTTCTATAAACTTGTCAGATACAATTCACAAGCGGAAACACAAGATAAATTGACATGTTGCAGATTTTGAAATATTTCAATTTACGTACAGAAAAATTCCGTAATGCGTAGATGAGAATACTTTAAATCTAATTTCCTTTGTGGGTAATGTATTACGCTGTGGACATGCCGCAGGAAAATCTGCGCTAAAAATCCGCACTTAATACGCATCTTGTGCATTTGGCCTAACACTACTCCCTTATTTACCGGGCTTTCACTTGCACATAGAGCAGGGGTGGGGAACGTCCGGCCCACGGGATCATTTGGTCCAGCCCGACCGCACTCAGACCATCCTGCCACATTATCATTCACTAATTGGTTCTGTCCGGAGCCAAGTATGGCAGCGGCGGTCTGAGTGAGGTCGGTGCATGCTGGCCCAAGAGTGGACCAGTCCGGTCACCTGACCCGAGTCAGTGACGTGAGGTCAGGTGATTCAGGTCAGGAGACCAGACTAGTCCACTCGCGGGCAGGCACAGTCCAGTCACCTGACCTCACATCAGTGACGTGAGGTTAGGTGACTGGGATGGTCTACTCCCATAACATCACGCCCCGACCTCACTCTGACCGCTGCTGCCGCCATGTCATTCCCTCCTTGGCTCCATCCCCCCTACTCACATTTAGGAGCAGGAGAAGGCCGGACAGAGCAAAGTATGGCGGTGGTCTGAGTGAGGTCTGTGCGTGCCGGCCCAAGAGTGGACAAGTCCGGTCACCTGACCTAAGTCAGTGATGTGAGGTCAGATGACCGGACTGGTCCAGTCCCCGGCCGACACAGTTCAGTCACCTGACCTCACGTCAATGTCATGAGATCAGGAGACTGGACGGGTCGACTCCCGTCACAGCACGCCCCGACCTCACTCTGACCGTCGCTGCCACCGTGTCATTCCCACCATACTCACTCACATTTAGGATTGAGGATGAGGGTGAGGGCGGCAATCTAAGCCAAGTATGGTGGCGGTCTGAGTGAGGCCGGTGCGTGCCGGCCTGTGAGTGGACCAGTCTAGTCACCTGACCTGAGTCACCTGACGTGAGGTCAGGTGACTGGACTGGACCATTCCCGAGCCGGCACGCACTTAGCACCTCACTCAAACCGCCGCATCCTCATTCACTAGTAGTGAATGACAGTACTTGACTCCATCTGCCCTCCTCCTGCTCCTGACCTAAAATTTTGAAACTTAGCTGAGGTCTAAATGTAGAAATTTAGCAGTAGTGTAGACATAGGATAGGGCCTGTCCTAAAGGCATGAAGTGAGGTCAGGTGACTTAAAGTTTTTTTTTTTAATCAAGGAGATTTATGATATATCCACAGGATATGTCATAAATGGCAGATAGATGCGGGACCCGTACCTATCTCTAGAACGGGCCCCCCCCTAAACCCCGTCCTACCTCTTTGTGTTGTGGCTGACTCGTGTGATTTCCAACCATGAAGACGAAAACAGCATAGCTTGCTGAGCTAAGCTGTTTCGGTAAGTCACATAGAACTGAATAGTAGTTATGGATATAGCATAACTCGCATGCTGTGCTGCTTCTGTAACTGCTATTCACTACTATGAGAGTTACGGAAAAAGCGTAGCTCAGCGAGCTACGCTGTTTTCTTCTTCATGGTCGGAAATCAGCCGGAACACAGAGAGGTAGAACAGGGTTTAGGGGGCCCCGTCCCAGAGTTGGGACCCACATCTATCTGAAATTTATGACATATCCAGTGGATATGTCATAAAAGTCCCTGATGGAAAAACCCTTTTAATTAAGTAAGTCAGAACAACTTACTGCTGCGAGCGGCTCTTTTCAAAACTTTTCAAAACTGCGCAACAGACCGACCGATGCAGTAGCAACATCATCAATATCGGCTAACATCACACACCTCACCAAACAGAAACAGTTCCAGTTATCACATTAGGGTTGAGTTAATTAAATGTTTGACCAAATATAGCAGGCTCATTTTTAAGTTGATAATTTTGTATGGCTCGAGAATGATGTTATAAATATCCAAATGGCCATTGGCAGAAAAAAGGTTCCGCACCCCTGACATAGAGAGTTAAAGAAAGTTTTTTTGTTTTTACATTAAGCAAGGAATTTGAGGAGAAAATTGAATTTCCAGTGAGCCAAGGAAATTGCCAGTCTTTCAATATCACTAAGGAAACAAAAGAGACTTATCTGTGTTCCAATCTATAAGCAAACAGGAAATAGTTCTCTTCACAACAACATTCTGGCTTCTTTTTGCAAATTTTTAACCCATTTCAGTATTTTGTTTTCTTTTTTAATTTAAAAAAATAAAATTCTCACTTTTTTTTCTATTTTGAGTGTAGAACACTTGTTATGAAAGGTCATCCGACCTTGTCAGAGTCAGTCCTTATCATTAAAATGTCTAAAACAATGTAAAATCTTAAACAGAGTAAGAAAATATATCAAGGGACGTACTGGTGAGAAAATTACAGATTCAAGGCATGAATACAAGCAAACACAGTCTACTGCAGAATAAACACCGAGGCCATTTCTGTCCCTAGACATTTCCCTTTGTAATGCAAGTAATCCTGTATGCAAGAATAACAAAAGTAATATATAATACAATCACAAACATGTAGAAATTTTGTGCAAACCTTAGACCAGACTGGGTTTTGAGTCTTCCCAGGCTGTAAAATATGCTACAACAGTGTGACGGCACATTTACTAATAAACGGAAACGTAGAGCTACAACATTTAGATAACCTGATCTGATATAATGTAACAATTCCAAAACTACTAACGTTCCTGTTTTTCATTAAATAGCCCAGATGTTTCTAAGGGGTAAATTTTCACCCAAAATAAAGAATTATTATTTGTATAGCCAACATTTCTCTACCAGGAAGTTTGGAGCTTTATAATTTATGTTACAGAAGGCTGGCAAGTGAATTGTACACTTACTATGTATATATGCAGATGTGTTCTTCCTTAGCTTTCCTCTTATCTCAACATATCCCAAGATGTGTGGCGTGAGATGCTTAGTTTGAAATAAAACAAGATTTTGAATATGAATATGCCACATGTGTCTATGTGTGGCCACCTAGTGGTTGTGAGTAGAATTGCAGCATGTCAAGGGTTGTGCCATCATGTCGCGATATTGTATTGAATTCATTTCATTAGAAATTTGTGTCATCAACCAGATTCAAGCAAGGGAAAGGGTTGAGACATATATATGACTTTCAGAATACATTATAAATCATAACTTCTAAAATGTATTAAGTATAATAATTTTCCATACAAGATCTAGGGTGCCTTCTTAAGTAAAAAAAAGTGTTTGTCATTGGATGGATTGCATCTTCAATTAAGTGTACAGAGCTTCTGCTAATTCCCCTGACCACCTTGCCTCCCCCGACCATACATTTTTCCTTGCTTAAAGGAAACAAAAAAGGAGAAATGGATCTTTGAAATGTATAGATTCAATATAAATACCATGGCTCTTCCTTCACAAAGATCAAGGTAGCCCCTGTAGAATAAATACCAAAGTATAAACACATAATCGTGTTGCTGAATTAAATAAACATGTGTCGTATTGGAGCTATACATTTCCTGATCCCCAATAGATGAAATGAAATGATTGAGTCAGTATAGCCGATTTGATGCAGCTTCTTAGTTCAATCTCTTATACCTCTTCTGCTATTCGTAGAGCTCCTGCGACTGAATCAGTTAGAGTAACTATAGCAACACAAGAAGAAATCATAACTTTCTTTTGTTTGCACTAAAACAACAACATACCATCTCTTGATGACGGAGACTCCTTTCTGTATTTGCTACTACACATGTTTCACATTTTGCAATGGTCCATAGGCATTGGAGATTCGGTAATTGCCATTGACAAATAGTAACAATGGTAATTTTCTCAAAGCAATGTGATGTTTTGTGGAATTAATCTGTGGAGTTTTTTAGGCATTTTATTATGACTGTAACTATTTATTTATTAAAAAATCTTTTAGCAACTACAGTACTTAGGCTTCGTTCACATCTGTGTCAGGGCTCCGTTCAGGCAATCGGTTGGAGCTTTCCATCTGGGGAACCCAAGAACAGAACCCTGACTGAAACAAATGGAAACCATAGGTTTCCGTTTGCATCACCATTGATTTCAATGGTGATGGACCCTGTGCAAAAGGTTTCTATTTGTCTCCGTTGTGGAAGGGTTGAATTGTTTTGACAGACGCAACACCGTAGTCGACTGCGCTATTCATTCCGTCAAAACTACAGAACCCTTACACAACGGAGACAAAGGGAAACCATTTGCACCTAATCCGTCACCATTAAAATCAATGGTAATTCAAACAGAAACCTGTGTTTCAGTCAGGGTTCTGTTCATGGGCTCCCCTGACAGAAAGCTCAGACGAAACGTCTGAACGGAGCCCTGACGCGGATGTGAACGAAGCCTTATCCAAGTAATGTAAAGAAGCAAATATGTATGGAACAGCACCCTAGCAGGTTAACCTCACAGTTGGTGCAGGGCTTCAGAGGAGCGACCACTCCTCATAAACAATAGAAAAAGATTTGCAAGGAAGCAGCACTCAATATTAGAAAATGTATTCACCAAGTTTTCTCACCGCACCAGTACCCTTGAAAATGCCTTTATAGAGAGGGTGAAAGGTGGTGAAAAAACTTGGTGAATACATTTTCTATCTTTGAGTGCTGCTTCCTTGCCAATCTTCTTCTATCCGTGTAATGTTGTGTTCCTCTTAGGCCTCCATAGTCTGCGCCAATTCGCAGGCATTTCTTTATCAACGGAGGCCAATGAGACGTTTTAAGACTGAACTTTCAAAAATATGTATCATCCTTTACAAATTTTCAACATATATTACATTTAAAACTACACTGTCCCAATCTACCAACCCCACCTCTTTATGATATGTATTATATATGGAAAGGGGAATGTTGTTTTTATTATGTCTGATGAAGATCTCAGTTTAAGGTTGAAGTGCATTGCATCTAATAAAAATAAAGGATAGCCATTACAATATATATATATATATATATATATATATATATATATATATATATATATATATATATATATACATATATATATATATATATATATATATATATATATATATATATATATATACATATAGATATATAGACATATAGATATATATAGATAGATAGATAGATAGATAGATAGATAAAGTCTAAATACAATGTCAGCTGCACAGCCTTGTAAATCATAGGTTGGTGCCGACCTGCCCAGGTCAGGGCTAACAGACCTGCTGTAGTAGAATCCAAAAATCAGGCAGCAGTCCAAGGTATAAGCAAGGTAGAAAAAGGTGCTTTATTGGTCCATATACACACGACGTTTCAGCTCAACACAGGAGCCTTTCTCAAGTGAACAGATTCATGTCATGACCACACATTTATAGGAGAACCAATGTTATAAAAAAGTAGTGCCAATAAAATGCAACAACACATATAAGGTTGCCAAAAGGTACATAGTGAATTCATATATGCAACATTAAATGAGTGAGGAATGTGTTAAAAAGATACTATCACAACAGGACTGTAATACATAACATAATACATTACAGAAAGTTATATAGTTTAACAATCTTTAAATTGTATATAATTAGATAGGATCCTTATTCTCGGTGAGTCCCTCAAGTGTAGTGATATCTACACATGTGCACGATCCTATCTAATTATATACAATTTAAAGATTGTTAAACTATATAACTTTCTGTAATGTATTATGTTATGTATTACAGTCCTGTTGTGATAGTATCTTTTTAACACATTCCTCACTCATTTAATGTTGCATATATGAATTCACTATGTACCTTTTGGCAACCTTATATGTGTTGTTGCATTTTATTGGCACTACTTTTTTATAACATTGGTTCTCCTATAAATGTGTGGTCATGACATGAATCTGTTCACTTGAGAAAGGCTCCTGTGTTGAGCTGAAACGTCGTGTGTATATGGACCAATAAAGCACCTTTTTCTACCTTGCTTATACCTTGGAGTGCTGCCTGATTTTTGGATTCTAGATAGATAGATAGATAGATAGATAGAAATTATCTATCAGCATTATCTTCTACAATTCTACCCATGGCAGCGCCCATAGAGAAGCTTTTTTGTTGTTTTTTCCCAATCTTGTAAAACATTCAATAATTTTTTTTTTTTTTTAGCAGATCTGTGACTTCTGGGAATCAGTAGTTTTTAGAGGCAGGTTAGTTATAACAATAATATCTATGCTTTAGTCACGCCTCTAAATATGACAAACGACTTAAATTCCCTATGTTGCTAAAAGCAATAAGTACTTCTTATAATGGTGATGAAATAACAAACAATTATTTTTTTACTTCTGCTGTAAAATATCCCAGCAACAAAAGAGGAGAAAGCTGAGAACACTAAACAACTCTAAAATGTGGCAAAGTGCTTTTAGTTTCTATATTATCAAGAACTGGTAATGGTGCTAAAATAAGAAGCACATATTCCTGTGCCCACAAGCAACTGATTCAAGCTTATATTAAATCAGTAACACTGAAATGACTTCTAATTTCTTATGGAATGTTTCTCCTTGGCTTGCTCATACTAGAAAATAAGAATCCTTATTCTTGCCCTGAATAATAAAATCTTCCAATTAGAGAAAACGTACTATACTTTGTTGTCAATATTAAACTTAGCAAATTAATGTGCAGCTCTGAAAATATATTTCCCTAAATATATGTGTTCAACATATTCAGATTATGTGATTCAACAGATGTCTAGTGTTTAAATGACCTGCAAATATATTTAGATTCTATGATGAACATCCTAGCTTCAATAGGGAAATTTTCATATTGAAGACTGAACCAATAGGCACCAAAAAGTTACCTCCTTCCAAGAAAAACAATTCACTACTTCATTTATTAGTAAATATAGTAAACCAAGTTTTGTCCAAGACACTTGAATGGTCTACCATGCTCAATCAACTGATATACTATTTTATCATGTACACTTTTTGTAAATGAAAAAAGGCCATTTAAAGTTTTTGGTGGTTCTCATTGTAGTATTACTACATGTACAAAAGAGTTATTCTTCATAAAAGGACCCATTGACATCAATTGGGGTATTTAGAACCGATGAGAAGCATATATTTTGTTATTTTAGAATATTAAAGCAACTGGTTAGGTGCAGGTAATATTTGAACATTTATATCAGGGATTTCCTCAGTTACTCATTGCTATTACTATGATAGTACAAATTATATAGCATGTAGCTAATACTGAATTTCAGGGAGCTATGTGAATCTTGATCAGGGTCGAACTTGCTCACCAGAGTACCAGAAAATGCTCTGGAGGGGTCAAGGCTAAGATACAATAACTGTGACTGGGCTGGTAATATGTATTTAAATTATCAGAACTGCCTGTTAAATATGGGTGTTTTTCAATAGCTTGAAAGATCTATGTGATGAATATAATCTTTCCTATTTCTTCTTCTAAAAAAAAATAACTTTCCACTAACAGGAAAGTTATTTTTTCATTGATAGAACTAAGGTTATACCAATAGTTTGAGGAGCGTAAAGAGGTTTCACCTACTATTGGTGTCAACCAGTGTATGGCCAAATCGGAATATGTTAGGTTTGAGATAAGATAAGGAAAGACACACTTGTATACACAAGATCACATAATCACAGGCTCACTGTCATGTCCATGGCTGCGGGCCATCAGGTTCACTCACCTCCTGATGGCCGCAGCCATGGGTCGGCGAGCGCTGGCCCCTGTCTCCTCCTCAGGAGACGCCAGCGCTCACTTCCACTCACCGCGGCTGGGTCCCATAGGTTGTGCGCGACACTCTCGTGCCCGCACTTAAAGGGGCAGGGCGCGCACCAGACTTTGATGCTAATTAGCCCATGAGCACCCTGGACTATAAGAAGGGTCCAGCCCCTTTCTGCAATGCCTGAGCGTTGTTTGTCTCATCCTAGTTTGTCTAAGCAAATGGTCTCCTAGTGTTTTCCAGTTCCCAGTGTTCCCTGTTCGTGTTCCTGTATCCTGTATCCCGTGCTATCCTGGTCAAGAGCCGTGCTGAGCTATAGTCGTGTTGTGCTGTATCTATGCCTGCCCTGCTACTCCACGCCTGACGTGTACCTGCTGCCTAGTCCCAGCCGAGCCTGCCTTGCTACTGTCCGAGCTGTCACAGGTACCCTATACAAACTATAGACTGTGACCTGCGCCCTGTTGGACAGCTGACATACCGCCAAGGTGGTATGGCCCAGTGGGTCCACAAAATCAACGTGACACTAACTAGCGGGAAAAACAGCCTAAAAGACTATCGAGTGCAAATATATTTGTAATAATGTTCAACACTCCCAGCTCAACAAATGGCCAATCATGGTCCAGTATTTATTTGCCAATATTCCAATTGTTTTCAGGATTACGATGCAAATAGGTCACACATTTTACAAAAAATACAACTTAAGATCACACATAAGACAGTTTTCTAAAGGTATAATATAGAGAAATAATGAGTTTGTATTATATTTCAATACATTCCAAACAATGTGGATAGTTACATACCACATGTGTACTTAGATATGTTGAAGCATAACATTTTTCTTCTCAATTCCTGACTGTCCTTGTGGCAAATAGGGGAGGTCCCACAAGCCCTAACCAGGTGTGGTTGCCTATATCTCTGCCATTTATCATCACCAGAAGACTCAACATCAATGCACTACCACTTATAATTCTGTGGATTTATTAAAGAGGTTTTCTCACCATAGACATGTATGACATATCCACAAGATAATCCATCAATGTCTTTTAGATGGGGGTTCTACTTCTGGGACCCCCTCCCCACCTATAAGGAGAACGGGGGCCCTCTAAACCCTTTTCTGCCAGGTGGTGACAAATCTTACACGTTAAGATAGATATTGAAAAGAGAGGTGGTTCCCATAATGTCTACGACAGGAAAACCCCTTTAGCTCAATTGGTTAAATGCTGGCTAAATGACGTCTGCCATGTGGGTAGCGTACTTCAGATAAATGTATCATCCATTATGGTAACATTATTGAATTGCAAAAGTTTAAACTAAGCTCAAGTGATTCTTAATTCTGCCTCACATTGGATTATACCAGTAAGGTGTCTGTAAACAGCTTTCATGCTTTGCCGACAAATGGGATTGTTAGCCTTGCCAGGCATTTCTTTGCAAATTAGTACTTACAAATATTTCACATTCATGCAAACAATCACTGCCAATGCAGCCACCTGTTCTTTATGCTACCCTGGTAGGCAGCAGCCCCAATGTGCAACCTGATGCTTTTTTTTTAACATGTGCCACTCAGCACTTGTATGTTTCCCAAATGAACCAAACAATCCCAGCAATTATAAACAGACTAAATTGTTGGCACCCCAAACTGGACTTTTCTAGAGGAAATTCTATAAATGACAATAAAGGCAGCATTACACTTCAGATTAATTTACAGAAATGGAGCTCTGCTTATGTTCTATCCACATGAAGCGGGCATTATGTACACATGAAATGAACATAAGCACAGGATGCATTTTCCTTGAATTGTTTCCACTCATCCTGTGTTCTTTGGTTATTTACTCATACGAACCTTGGCCAATGTAAAGAGAACAATTGCTAAAGGGTATTCTAGAGGGCAGGAATATTTTCTGAAGCAATGTGCATCTAAATCGTAGTTTAAACACCACATGTAAGCTATCAGAGCCGCTAACGAAATGTCAAAGATTCAATTTCTTTTAGGTCTCAGGCTTTTCACATTGCCAGCCATCCTGATTGACACATATATATATATATATATATATATATACACAAAAAAAGCAGTGAGTTTAAAAATGCAAATAAAGCGCAAAATTATTATAATAAATTTTATTTTGTATTTGCCTAAGTGCAAATGCACCGGAAATATTACACATTGAATTCCAAATCAAAACGATAACAAAATTCATTAAGTTTATGTTAACCCCTTCCTGACATCCGCCGTATATATACAGCGCACGCCGGGTGGGGGAATATGGAGCGGGCTCATGGGCTGAGTCCACTCCATAGAGTGAGTGTGTCGGCTGTGTGTTACAGCCGACACTTCCGGGTTACGAGCGGGATCGCGCTTTAGCGCGCTCCCGCTTGTTTAACCCGTTAAATGCCGCGTTCAATAGAGATCGCAACATTTAAATTACTAAAAACAGGGGGGCGACCTCCTGTAACGTCTCAACGGCCCCCCCGCGGCGAGATCGGGGGGAGCCGTTGGTTCACACGGCTGCCTGGGGGTCTGACGAAGTCCCCCAGGTCCGCCATCTTGGTACTCCTATGAAGCTCTGCCTCCATGCAAGCGATCTAACGATCGCTGGTAGAATTCCCCTAGGGAGACTAATAAAAAATGTAAAAATTAGTTAAATAAAGTTTTTTTTTTGTGTAAAAAAAATAAAAATATTAAAAGTTCAAAAAAAAACCCTTTTCCCATTTTCCCCCTAGAGCATAGTAAATTTTTTTATAAATAAACATAATTGGTATCGCCGCGTCCATAAAAGTCTGAACTATCAAAATATATCATTATTTAACCCGCACGGGTTAGCCAAACAAAATAAATTTTCTTTTTTACACTTAGGTTTTTACTTGTAAAAGTAGTAAAATATAGAAAAAGCTACACATATTTGGTATCGGCGTAATTGTATTGACCCATAGAATAAAATGAATATGTTGTTTTAATTGTACAGTGAATTCCGTAAAAATGGCGCACGAAAAACCATGGCGGAATCGCAGTTTTTTTCATTTTCTACCCCACAAATATTTTTTTTCCCGTTTCCTAGTACATTATACGGCAAAATATATGGTGCTACGAAAAACTACAACTTGTCCCGCAAAAATCAAGCCCTCATAGTACTATATCGACGGAAAAATAAAAGCGTTATGGCCTTTGGAATGTGAGGAGGGAAAAACGAAAATGAAAATCTGAAAAAGGGCTGCGGCGTGAAAGGGTTCATCTTTTAAAGAAAGTAAAGAAAAAGGAATATTAGGCTGTTCAAAAAAATAGCAGTGCCAGTATTTTTCTTTAAAAACTCAAAAATGCAATGTATAAACTCAATTTCATTTTCAGATTTCACTTTACTGAACTACAAGATGTAGCCAGCTTTACCTTGACTTTTAACGCATTAAATAAACAATGGCTAGATCTCTTATCTTGACTTTTTCAATGACTTTTTCCAATGACTTTTTATTGGCTTTTGTTGTGTGACATCACGCTGCAGCAAGTTATCAGAATCAAGTTAAAGATGGCTACATCTGTAATATTTAGTGGCATAACAATTGTTTCTGAGAACTACTTGACATCTGTGTTGCATTGAGGCGACCAACTTCTGGCACCTCTCATCAGGTATTCCAGTCCAGGAAGATTGGACGACATTCCACAGTTCTTCTGCATTTTTGGTTTTTGCCTCATCATAAACCACATTTTTTATGTCATCCCATAAATTCTCTATGGGATTGAGGTCAGGGGATTGGGCTGGCCACTCCATTACCTTAATCCTGATTGTCTGTAACCACGATGTTGCTCGCCTACTGGGGTGTTTTGGCTCTTTGTCGTGTTGAAACACCCATATCAAGGGCAATTCTTCTTTGGCATGGGGAAACATGATCTCCTCAGAAACTGATCCATGATCTCTTGTGTACGATAAATATGCCCAACACCATGGTATGAGAAACATTCCCATATCATGATTTTTGCACCACCAGGCTTTACTGTCCTCACAACGTACTGTGGCTTGAATTAAGTGCTCGGGGGTCATCTGACATACTGTCTGTGGCAACTAGACCCAAAAAGAACAATTTTGCTTTCATTAGTTCACAAAATGTTGCGACATTTCTCTTTGGGCCAGTCAAAGTTTTCCTTGGCAAATTTTAACCTATTCAGGACATATCTTTTTTTCAACAACGGAACTTTGCGGGGAGTTCTTGCTGGGAACTTGGCTTCACTTAATCGTCTTCTGATTGTAGCAGTACTCACTGGTAACTTCAAATCTTCTTTGATCTTTCTGGAGGTGATCATTGGCTGAGCCTTTGCCATTTTGGCTATTCTTCGATCCATTCGAACAGTAGTTCCCGGCTTCCTTACGCATCTTTCAGGTTTTGGTTGTCACTTTAAGGCATTTGAGGTCACTTTAGCTGAGCAGCCTATAATTTTCTGCACTTCTCTATAATGTTTTTCCCCCTTCAATCAACTTTTTAATCAAAGTACGTTTTTTTTTATCAGAACGATGTCTGGAACAACCCATTTTCCCCAGTATTTCAGAATGAAATGCACTATAACCAACATGTGTAACATTTGCCACCCTCCTACCTTAAATAAGGGCCACAATTTACACCTGTTATTCCACAGAATGAATGACTTCACCAATTTAACTCCTCATTGCTATTATTTTGAACCAACCCCTTTCAATTAATGATTCAATTACTCAGAATGAGCGGCACACGTCCTAATTGTTGGCTCGGTTTATTTTCTACTACACTGCTACACGTACAGGTAAATTATTTGGGGTGTACGGTATCTGCCTTAGATATCTTAACTATTTTAATGCAATAACTAATGATGTAAAAAAAAACACTCCAGAAGGGAAACAACATTGAATACAATGCACCAGCCGGACGACTATTGTTCAGAAGCTCATCCAATATGTGCCACTGGCCATTTCTTGATATGGTAAGTGACACGTGTCTGGGCTCTTGCATAGCAACAAATTTAATCCAAAAGTACATTTGGTGAAAACCTCAAATCTTCTTAGCACTCGTGTACTCTGATCTTGTCACTAAATCTCATCCAGGCTATTCCCTATAGATGTCAGACTATTTTCCACTAGTCATCTCTGTCTCTCTCGGAGTTTGCACACTGCCTGTGACATGCATGCTGCTGCACATGGCACAATTTGCAATCTCTCTTGTGTCTACTTCTGTGTTTTAGACCTGGATCTTTGACTATTCAGCATCCTGCTCAGAATTTGGAATGATGAATAAGACTATAACTTCTGATAGATGTGATCTAGCCACACCTCTGTATGTGATGCTTGGGTATCATGAAACATGTACAGTAGGTACCCTAAGTTACTGGAGCAGACTGTGATTTCTCCAATGAAGATGGTGGACGGAAGCTGGATTATTAGAAATTTGATAATGCTTAAGGAAAAATTGAAGAACATGGTTACAATGTGGGCTAGGTTTGGAGGTGGTGGGTATCTCTTTAAGCCTACAATCGCTATAAATGGACAAATCCCATTTGAAAAGATTTGTAAATAATATAATGTGTATGGGAAGCTGTTGTGGCATCCCTGCAGACTTTCAACAGTAAAAACTGTTGCAGAGAAAACACAATAAATGTGAATGTCACCAGAAAGGTAGAATGAATCCCACCAATGTAGCTTGGAAACGTGAACGCAAATTTATAACAATTGCTTTTTTGCTCTAAACACTCAAAGTTGGTCCAAGATTGACGTATATCTTTGGCTACACAATGTTTTAAGTAGATAATATAATGAAGATGCATAATTTATATGAAAGAGTCACACTCAGATAATTATTACCACTACCTCCAGTTCTTCATTTGCATTTACTGAATTAAAAAAAAATCAGTTTATTCCTGAAATACATGTAATAACATTAATAACCAATTCTCTGGTGCTAAATAATCTTACATATTCAAAATGTAGCATGATCAGTAAATATTGCCTTTAATTGAAATGTCAGAAAGCTAAGCACATTTTTCATTACCCAAGATGTTGTGTCTGATTCATAATTTAAAATAGAAATGAATGCAGATTGCCTACATTTTGCCTTTTTACAAATTCAAGAGAAAAGAACACGGTCTTGCACAAAGGCAAAAAATCAAATGATCATGGACAAATGATTCTGTATTATATATATTGATTTCCAGGCTGGTAATGATCACTTCCAATTTCATGTTATATCTGAGACCTTTGAAACCCCATTATAAACAACATAGGAGAGGCCTGAAATCCTAATAATACATCGATATGTAATTTTTGCCTAAGATACAATCCTCAGCCCTATGCCACATACTACCTGCATTATTTATTCCATCTCATCGTCCTCCTACCCTTCTGCTATTACTGTACTCTTAGTTTATGTAGAGACATGGCACCATCATATTGCTTCTTTTTATTGTGAGCAAGTCCTTTGTGCTGCACAGAATAAATGCTGGTGACCACAGGTATTGAGTGTATTATATATACAGACCATGTGATCAGGGCCGCCATCAGGAATTTCTGGGCCCCATACAGCCATGATGTCTGGCCCCCCCTCCATTACCGGGGGTGGGCAACGGAAAGTGTGGCGCTCACGTTTGTACGTTATTTGCATTAAATGATTTTGGTGCTGATGTCAATTACAGTGAAGGAAACCATGGAGCCGGCAGTGACCGGTTCATGCTCCGGATTTTGATCTATTTAGCTAAAACGTATCCGACTGTATGGCATATAGTGGGATACGTCGCCTGGGGAATGGCCCAGGGGAAACTACTGAAGTCACTGTCCATGAACAGGGCTGGAGCCTTCTACTAGCGCTCTGCCCAGGGACTATGGCGCTGCTCCTGATGTCCATATACATAAAGTGACGTCCGAAGCTGCACAAAGCCTGAGTACACGGCCGGAGCGTCGGCACCATTCTGGCCAGGGATTCCGGCCCTGGAGAATCCCCTGATGTCACTTTACATATATGGACAGTGATGTCAGGAGCTCCCAGGGACAAAGTCCACGGGTAGAGCACTTGTGATGCTGCCTGGGGACTCCGGAATAACAAAGTTTACTACGCCATTTCATCCTTCAAAAAGAAGGTAAACCGACGTCCACCAGCCCGACAGAGGCTAAAAGGACATAATGGAGCCCTGTAAATTATTGTCTACGTTGTTTATACTGTAAGGTAGGAGATTTCCTGACTACACGATAAACTTAGGGCAACAATACGATGTGAAGGGGCCTTAAAGAGGCTCTGTCACCAGATTTTCAAACCCCTATCTCCTATTGCAGCAGATCGGCGCTGCAATGTAGATAACAGTAACGTGTTTTTTTTTAAAAACGAGCATTTTTGGCCAAGTTATGAGCATTTTTATATTTATGCAAATGAGCCTTTCTTAAGTACAACGGGGCGTGTTTAAAGTTATGTCCAAGTGGGCGTGTATTGTGTGTGTACATCTGGGCGTTTTTACTTCTTTTACTAGCTGGGCGTTGTGAATGGAAGTGTATGATGCTGACGAATCAGAATCATCCACTTCTCTTCGTTAACACCCAGCTTCTGGCAGTTCACAGACACACAGCGTGTCCTCGCTCGTCCGACGCGATGAAGTTCCTGTGGGAGGAAGTGAGTGACGTCACAGCGTGATCTCGCGAGGACACGCTGTGTGTCTGTGCACTGCCAGAAGCTGGGTGGTAACGAAGAGAAGTGGATGAGCAAACACGAGTTTGCTTAAAAAAAACTAATTGCTAATTGTGTGAACATACCCTAAGGCCTTATTCACACGACAGTGTCCCGCCGTTTTTCCCGGCCGGTTTTAATTAGTTTTGCATCCGTTCCGGGCCGGGCATATCTGGACAGTGACATCAGGGGCAACTCCTGAAGGGGAATCCCCATGTGTCCGGTGATTCCACTTCAGGAAAAGCCCCTGTCGTCTGTGTCCATTTATGGACACTGAACGTTACTGGCTTCTCCTGGTGTGGAATCCCCGGTCACAGAGTGTTCAGGGATTCCACTTCAGGAGTTTCCCCTGATGTCACTGCCCAGATATGGACAGA
The DNA here is from genome assembly GCF_050947455.1 of Rhinoderma darwinii. Classification (NCBI taxonomy): domain Eukaryota; kingdom Metazoa; phylum Chordata; class Amphibia; order Anura; family Rhinodermatidae; genus Rhinoderma; species Rhinoderma darwinii. The sequence goes on along the minus strand of NC_134689.1, from coordinate 308,151,053 downwards.
GACATCAAGCGCTCTGTCCAGGAGCGGAATCCCCGAACACACAGGGATTCCGCTCCTTCAGGGAGCTAAATTGGGGCTAGCACATAGCAGAGCAGGGACGAAGCTACTGCAGTAGCAGCCGCAGAAGCTGCTAGCGGCGCCATCGGCCATGGTAGGTGTCGCCGCTAGCAGCTGCTATGGCTGCTATAGCTCTAGCGATGCCTGAAGAAGCGCCAGGGCGGAAAGGAGGCTGATTCGCCGGGCCAGGGCGATTTGGGAAGGGAGCCAGCGCAGCGCCCCCTTCCACCTGCTGTACACCCCAGCCCTGCCACACAGTACCCCTGCACATAGCAGAGCAGGGACGTCGCTATAGCAGTACCTCCACAGTGTTACCTCCAGCATAGAGCGCTTCTTCTGAATGAGATACACTCCTCCTCCTCACATGCACTCTGCGCTGTGAGGAGGAGAGAGCGAGTGACGGTAGACACGGCCATCACTCGGGAAACATTCCGGTGATGGCCGTGTATTACCCGGCCCAATAGACTTCTATGGGAGCCGGGCGGCCGGGTAAACGGCCGAAAATAGGGCATGTCCCATTTTTTGACGGCCGGTTTTCCCGGCCCGTCAAAAAATCGGTCGTGTGAATAGCCCTTTAGGGGTCTATTGTTCCTACTGCAGCCGGGTTACGGCTGATTTATGAACGGCCGTCACCCGGCCGGGAAACCCTGTCGTGTGAATAAGGGCTAATAGGCATGCAGCTTATTTAACCCCTTCCCTCTTCAGCCATTTTTTGGATTTTAACTTTTGTTTTTTCCTCTCCACCTTCCAAAAGCTATAATTTTTTTTACTTGAGGGCTTGTTTTTTGCGGTACAAGTTGTAGTTTTTCATGGCACCATTTATTGTACCGCAATAATGTACTGGGAAGCTGAAAAAAAAATATTTGTGGGGTGAAATGCTGCACGTGCATGAGGTTCTGACAAACCCCATTCACATGAGTTGGGGCTTATTCAGACTAACGTGTTAATCGTCTGTGTGAAGGACGTTTTTTTAATGGCCGTCACACGGCTGCATGTATTTCTATGGGGCTATTCACACGGTTGTTGTTCTAACGGATCGTGTGAAGGGCCTGTAAAAAAATAGGACATGTCCTATTTTTGTGCGTTTTCACGGATCCCTCAATAGACTCAAGTCTATGAGGGATGTGTGAAAACGGGTCCCGCACGGCTGCAAATCGGCCACAAAAAACGGCAGTTCTTCACGTCTGATTTCACACACGTTGGTCTGAATATCGCCTTAGGCTTTTTTGCCCGAGCAAAAGTTCAGTGTGGCGTCAGCATATGGTGCGCGGCTGCGTGATTTTCGCGCAGCCGGCATCATTATGACACTCTGTTTTGATGTTACAACACAGTAAAGAAGGGGGGGCTTTTATGTTTCCCTTCACTTCTTTACCTACTGTAGCGCGAATCACACGCGTCACCCGGAAGTGCTTCCGTGTACCGTGCACGATTTGCCCGCACCACGGGCAAGTATAGGACATGTCGTGAGTTTTACACAGCGCACACACGCTGCGTGAAATTCACTGACAGTCTGAACGGCCCCATTCACTAACATAAGTCCGTGCGACGTAATAAGTATCACGGACGTATAACACGTTCGTGTGAATAAGGCCTTATATTGTAATTTGTAGTGAATTTTCAGTGCGCAATCCGCACCAAAAATAGGAGGCAAGTAAGTGGCTTATTCAGATGTCCATGTTCGGTCTGTGATATAAGGACCGTGTATCGGCCATATTTCCCGGACCGACCACAGTTCAGGGAGCCGGGTTTCTAGCATCACAGTTATCTATGATCATAGTCCCTCCCTTCCCGTGGGAATACTGTCCCCGGTCCCGTACTGAAAGCATCATTACAGTATGGGACAGTAATCCCGCAGAGAGGCAGGGACTCCCAGCAACACTGATAACTATGATGCTAGGAGTCCGGCTCCATGAATTGTGGTCAGCTTGTGAGATACAGCCGATACACGCTCCGTATGTCACGGACCAAATGCAGCCGTCTGAATAAGGCCTTAGTCTAGTTACACAGTGCGGTGAAATCCCATTTTTTTTGCCACAATTTTTGCAAAAACGTGACTTGACCGCACTATGAGAATATAGCCTAACAGCACTTTTCATGTTTTGTATCTTTTTTTTTAATGCAATTTTCGTAATTGCGGCACAAATCACGCGGTTTTGCCGTGATTTTTATATAATTGCGGCAAAACTGCGCCATTTTTGCCGCGATTACGAAAATCGCGGCAAAAAAAAGCTAGGAAAACGAAAAAATACCCAAAAACTTTTTAACCAACTTTATACAATCTACAAATGGGGTCAGGGGGATGGGAATCAGGATGGATAGGGGCACATACTCACCAGCCTGCAGGTCCGGTCGGCAGTGTAGAGGAGCTGGGGGGCGGGATCTCCACACGCAGCTTCAGCACATGCTGCATCTTCCCCGTCCAGTGAAGCTACAACAGGTATGCAGGGGCTGCCGCGAGTGTTGCTAGGGGAGTGTCGCTAGGGGGGTGTCGCTAGGGGGGTGCCGCGGGCGTTGCGAGGGGGGGCCCGTGAGCGTTGCGAGGGGGGGCAACAGTCCGAGGGGGGCGACGGCAGCCCGGCGGGCCCCTTTTACTTCATCCATGTGGCCGGGCCCCTGACGGGAGTACCAGTAATACCCCCCTGATGGCGGCCCTGCATGTGATCACCAATTTAGAGTGATCTACTTTATTTTTATTAAAGAGGTCTACCCATGAACTTTATTTCCAAAAACATAACGCCAATAATTTTCTATGGTAGTAAATTATTTTTATTATTATTTTTAACTTTTTCTGCCTTTAAACGGTCCCCTGAGATTCTGCTCCTTCTCCCTGCAAATCTCCATTCTGTGGGCGGCTCCACAGACTACATTTCCCATGATTCTTCTCGAGCTCTGCCTGTTCTCATCTTAGTAAAGTGTGCAAAATCCCCTCCCCCAGAGTGACGTGTTACTGTATGTCATTTTGAGTTACAATTCATATTACAGCTGATACTCCCTTTAGTCTTTATTAGACCTTCACTTTCACAATTAGGATGGGCAGAATCAGAGTTTTCTGAATGCCCCCTGAGTACATCAGAAAGCTGCAGGGGGGGGCATAAAAATAGCACATATGCTGGCAGTGCATGCGTACAGGGGGGAGGGGGGTTTGACAAAATATATAGTTGGGATCTATACATTCATGACCAAAGACAGAAAAATGCATCATGGTCTCATATACGGGCAACAAAAAGACACAATAATACTCCCGACAGGGAAAAGGTATGTTGAAACTCAGAACCAATGGAATCTTTCTAATTACTTTCTATTGAGAAAAGATGTAACTATGATCATGTTTGTGAACAAACCCCTTTAAAGGGTTATTTCCCATACAGATTTCCATGGGGCTCATAACAATATTGCTTGGAAATTCATAGCACTGACATCAGCAGAAGCTTCCAGAGAGGTAGCGAGGATCTTTTTGTTTATGTTCCGATAGTAAGTCAAACTTTGTAATGGCACCTAATATCTGGGCAAAAACAACATTTTCAGATTTGCTCAGAGTTTCCCTTTAAGCAGATTGCTGAAGGATGACTATAAATTTATCCTCCATCACTTAGGAATTTCTCATGCTGTAATATAGTGTGAACAAGTCCTCACTACAGCACGGAATTACCCTTAATGGCATGTTATGTTTTTCTTTTTATTAATATTCTATCATGAGAATAAATATCTGCTACAATAGTGTTATTGAAGAAATTCTACAAATTATCAAAGTTTAAGTTACTGCGTCAAAGCTCTGTGGTAGAAATCTCATCAAATAATTCCGCATATCAGCCATGGTTTCATTTGGCTAACACACTCAACTTATTCTTCCATGTTTCATGCTCACTTTAATTTCCTATGTCTCTTTCTCCTTGAATTCAGCCCAATTCAATTTTGCTGCCCAGCCATGCAAATCCATACAGCTGCTAAATGGAGATCACCTTCCTTCTTTCAGAATGCCATGTTGATGGACATGACTGCTTTAATGCCATCTGGCAGTCTTGTATGGGTCTATCTGCACTGCCAAACTACAACAAATAATGTTCATTCATATATGACTTTATTAAATAATATTTTCAACGAAAATACATGAAATGGAGATATAAGCCTCGGAGCTTCATGTTGTGACTTTAACATGCTATTTAGTATTTTCAGTCATTTTGGTCATATTTATGGGTAACAGATGTATAGTCACAACTGATAGTCATTACTGGTGGTTAGTACCCTGAGAAGTTGTCACCCAGCTTTATGCAAACTACGAAAAGCAGATGATCAGCATGAACCACCTCCATAGATCCTACCCAGATAGCCGAATGTTTTAAATTGTGTGAAAGAAATAGGGAACTACCACTAAAAGATAATGGATGGATCCTGCTGTGTTCTGAAAAAAAAAGCTACCAGGTCTTACTCTTTATTATCAAGGGCACTGTGATTCTCAAACCTAGGAAGTTGATTCTATCTTCCCTATTATGTCAGTCATGCAAGGTGAGATGTTTCATCTGTTGTGGGTCCATCATAATTAAAATGTTTATTAACGGCAACAGTAGCACACAATTAAGACATTTTTATCTGGGTTTTACTACAAGAACCCCAAAATGAATTCAGACCACTAAATAAATTCAGCCCCCCACCCAGACCAGACCCTAAAATGAAGCCAAACCCCACTCCAGGCCAGATCCCAGAGATAATTCAGACCCTAGACCAGGCCCCAAAATAAATTCAGACCTCAGAGCAGATCCAGGGTATTTAACAGGTGAGTACCATATTTTTTTTATTTAACTCTCAGACAACCCATTTAACCATTAGATTTGAATCCCATCACTTATGTAAATCAAATACAATAGATAACGTCCAGAGGTGGGTCTCCTTGGTTCCACATTCCCGGTAGAAGCCGCTTTTGTTGCTATGGCGGTAGTAAGCAGGTATAATTTTGTCACGCGCTGACTCCAAGCCCAATGAACACAGGCACATCTGGCATTTGTTAGTACTGCCAGATGGCGAGTCTCACCCCGCTACACACAGACACTACACACTCATCACACACTACACTATCTACACTATACACACACAGAATACACTACATGCACAGACTACATACACCATACACATATAATACACACTTGCCAGTTTCCTCCTCTGCGGTGCTTGATCAAGCTCATGCCCACCTCCTAATTTTGATTTTGCTGTGGTCTTGCATGATATTTGCAATATTGCTAATTTTCAAAAAAATCTCAACAGAACTGTGATGTGTAAAAACCCTGGTGTTCTCCCTATAATCAGTCCCTGGTTAGCCATGAGCCCACTTAACTAACGTGAGAGAGAGTGTGCATTAAATGATTTAACGATTTAACTTATTATGATATTACTATGCGTAATTAGGTATTACATAGGATTGCAGGTAAATCTACGATATTCAGAACATGAATTCTTAAAACACTATGTTTAACACTATGCATTACTGTACTTAAATATATTAATCATTGTAATCAGCGTCGGACTGGCCCACTGAAGGTCCGGAGGATCCTCTGGTGGGTCCAAGCACCAATCCAATGTTTGTCCACTAGTGGACAAAACTGCATCTCTCTGGCCCCGGGAGTCGGCCAAGTCAGGAAAGGGGGCTCGCCAGTGGTCCCGGATCATCACTGACTATGGAGGAGCAGAGAGCCATTGGCTCCCTGCCCCACTGCTTACTCTTGTGGGCCACAGGCTGTTTAAGGCCTGTGGCCTACTAGAGTTCGGGAGGATGCAGAGGACATCAGGGTCCCGGCGCTGGTGATGAGATGACATTACTGCGGACACTATGCTCAGGAAGAAGGCACAGGACTCAGCCGTTTGTCGTGGGAATGGGGTTAGGTGTGTTTTTTTGTTTTTTTTTTAATTTGCGCAAAGGGGACCTAACTACTATATGGGGTGAAAAGCGGACCTAACTACTATATGACGGCACAAAGTGAACCTCACTACTATATTGGGGCACAAAGTGGACCTAACTACTATATAAGGACACCAAAAGCCGATAACTACTATATGGGGGCACAAAAGGGGACCTAACTACCATATGCGGACACACCGACAGACCTAACTACTATATGGGGGCCCCAAGTGGAGTTAACTGCCATATGGGGACACAAAAAGGACCTAACTACTATATGGGAGCACAAAGGAAGATTTAACTACTATATGGGGGCACAAAGGGGACCTAACAACTATATGAGGGTAAAAAGGGGAACTAACTACTATATGGGGGCACAAAGGAAACCTAACTACTATATGGGAGACCAAGAGGGACCTAACTACTATATGGGGACACAAAGGGAATTTTACTACTATATGAGGGCAAAAAGGGGGAGCTAACTACTATATGGGGGCACAAAGGATACTTAACTACTATGTGAGGGCACAAAGGGGGATTTAACTGCTATATGGGGGAACTGACTACTATATGGGACAAAGGGGACCTAACTACTGTGAAGCAATACTTAGCGGTGGGTCACTCGGCTCGCACGTCGATGAAGAACGCAGCTACCTGCGAGAATTTGTGTGAATTGCAGGACACATTGATCATCAACACTTTGAACGCACCTTGTAGCCCTGGGTTCCTCCCGGGGCTACGCCTGTCTGAGGGTCGCTGACGCAACCTAACTACTATATTGGGGTGCCAAATGAACCTAATTACTATTTGAAGACACAATATAGGACAACCACTATATGGGGCACTAAAAAATACTACTAATGTATGGGGCAGAAAGGAGGTCTTAACTACTATATGGGAGTACAAAGGGGACCTAACTACTATATAGAGGAAACAAGGGGACCTAAATACTATATGAGTGCAAAAACAGATACCTAGCTACTATATGGGGCACAACAGAGGATTTAACTACTATACAGAGGCACAAAGGGGGACCTAACTACTATATGGGGGCACAATGAGGACCTAACTGTTATATGGGGGCACCAAGGGGACCTAACTACTTTATGGGGCACAAAAGAGTGCTACTATTGTATGATGGCAGACTATTGTTTGGGGGCAAAAGGGAGACATTACTAATGTTTGAGAGCACATAAGGAGTCATTACTATGTAGGAAGTACAAAGGTTGCACTATTACTCTTTGGGGGCACTATTACTGTGCGTGATCTAAATGGAGCAATATTACTGTACAGGGGGCACTGTTACTATGGGAAGCACAAATGGGGGTACTATTACTATATGGGCACCAAGAGGGGGCATCATTTTCATCTGGGGCACTGTAAGTGGCAAGTTTTTGTAGACGGGGGAGGAATAGATGGGTAGCAGTCAAAGATGTTTGTGTTGCTAATTCTGCAGAGGCGAGTCATGGCTGAAAGATGTTGTCATGTAGTTCTGGGACAAATGAAGAAGAAAAGGGAAAGCAAACGACTCCAATCTCGGAAGACGTCACATGTGAGTCACACATTTCATTGTACTGTATTAACTTATATGGTATGCAGAATGTCGGTGTTGGACTAGTATTTATCACTATATAGTCACTATATGGTGGTAATATTGGTCTTTGTTTTACTACACACGTTTTACTACACAATTAAGTGTGGTCTTGCATTATTTCTATATAGTTATATGGTTGGCTTTAAGAATGATTTCCCCTTGTGGGTCCAAAGTCCTCCAGTCCGACACTTATTGTAATTCAGGTATATGTATTTTGCAGACTGTCATAGTCTTTGAGCGAAAGAGATTAGATATGCTACACCACACCTTTATAATTTTGTGTAACTTACTTTTGAAAACATTTTCAAGATTTATTTTTCTGCTTTTACCCTAAGAATATTTCCATTGTTTTTTTTGGAAAAGCTACATGATGCCTTCTGTATTTCTTTCTAAATAAACCTTGTCCTTGATTTCAATGCATATGTAGTGTTCCCTAGCAACGACATCTCATGCACTTGCCCTTTTCAATATGCACATGCTAACAGAGCATACTGTGGATGTTCACAATGTCCAGCAGCTGTAGCAAGGACTTGTTGCAGGGAGGCACAAAGAAAGAGCATAAGCAATGCACATCTAAACGGCATTATTTTTATCAGCTTGATAAATGTTAAAGAAAAACAATTACATTACATTATAAGGCTTTGGTTTTACAGCAAGGGTGGCCATACACATGAATATTGCTTATTACTGTTGTCGGCCAAGCATGCATGTTTATTTCAATGGGGAGAGGGAAATAAGCCGCTGATTCCCAGCCGAAATTTGTGAATTTTGCCTAATGCGTATGGGCATTTTAATGCAAGTAATTATATATCCATAGGTGTAATGAGCACTTGCGCTTCTATGGTAAGCCATATCTCAAAGTTGTATCTATCTATCTATCTATCAAAAACACATTCCAGCAAAATGAAACAAAACGTGTAAATTTGTGCATGAACGCCTGTGACTGCAAATTTATACAGCACACAAGAAAATGGCGACAGCACACTGCGAACACTAATGCCACCTAAGCCACTAAATCTAAATAAATATTACTGCTGAACGTACTTACAATATTGAGGTTCTTTGCGCCATTTATTCTAAGAGTATGTTCACACGCAGTGTTTTCAGGCATATTTCGGGGCGTTTATGCCTAGAAAAACGCCTGAAAAAACGGAAGCTGATCGCCTACAAACATCTGCCCATTGAAATCAATGGGAACAAACAGCATTTAGTTGATACAGGGTGTCTTTTTACACCACTGTTTTAAAAAAATGGAGTGTAAAAAGATGCTCCGTAAAAAAAGTAGCATGTCACTTCTTGAGGCATTTTTTGGAGCTGATTTTCCATTGCACATTATGAAAAATGCCTCAAAAAAACTCCTCAAAAGAAGCCTGAAAAGAAGCCTCAAAAGAAGCTCCAAATTCATTTTCAGCTTCAAAAACGCCAGAAAATCAGGAGCTGTTTTCTCTTGAAAATAGCTCGGTATTTTCGGACGTTTTTGAGTTTGTGTGTGAACATACCCTTACACTGGCGACGGACGTCGCAGAACAACACGCTGAGATTAAACTATCTTCTATTGAAAATTCTAGGCACGCAATCCGACAGTTTGAAAAAGGTCTGATTGTTTGACTGAAACGTCACTACCATTTATCTGTGGATTGCCAATAAAACATATATTTTGTTAATTTGCGATTTTTCTGGAAGATCAGCAGCACAACCAGATAGATTTCATCAGCAGGAGAGGACAACTTCCCAATAATGGGTGGGGCACGTAGCAAAAATGTCCCAGGTCCAAAGGAGACAATTTGAGATACAATATCAGAAAAAGGAACTGCAGCACTTAAAGTTTCCAAAAATGTGCCGGTTTTTATTCACCAAGCATGTAGCCCTTGCTTGATAAAGACCCATGTTGGGTTGAAAGGTTGCAAGTGCTACATGCTTGGTGAATAAAAACCGACACAGTTTTGGAAACTTTGAGTGCTGCAGGTCCTTTTTCTGATATTGTTACTATTCAGGCAATGAAACAAACACAAGGTGTGCCTGTCATACACAGATCCATAGTGTGCCATTACGGTGACTTGTGCAAAGGAAGTCTGAATTACTGATGAACGCTTACTGTAAAAGGTGATAGTGAGTGGTTCAGGGTTAAAACACTGAGCAAAAATGTTTTGTTAAATCTGCACTTGGGCTTTACATTGGGTTTATACATTGGGAAGCACTTCAAAGTGCCCATAGACTACCATTATCCAAACCTGACAAAAGAGTGTCCATTTGACATACATTTGTCATGTATACTGTATGTCAGTATACCTTTTTATCTAGTATTAAACGTTTGCATGCCAAATGTATGCCCCAGACGCAGTGTGAACAGAACCCAATGGACACTGCAGTTTTGCGTACTCAGCATGTGAGAGCAATTACCTGTTGATTTTCGTTTTGTTTTTATTTGCTTAGTTTAGATGACTATATTTGAATAGTAAATCAATTATGTGCAACATTATTTGGTTAATTGCTCATTGATAATTATGTCATGAAAAAGTTGTCAAAACCGGAAAACTCTTCGTCTTGATGTTCTCTGTTCTCCATTGGGTAGATGAATAAGATATTTCATCCATGTTACCATGCAATATTTTGGCTTAATCTATGGTTTTTTTCAATCTTTTTATTTTATTTTATTTATAACACTGCTGTCTTCCTATGTGGCTGAAGGGTTTATGGGCCCCCTCATGCACCAGGGCCATTTGTGACTGCTACCTTTACACCCCCTACAGCTACGTCCCTGGGGTTAGGCTTCACTTGGTTATAATAGAATATAATCAATTTAATTATCTAAGTCTAAAATCCATTTTCAGCGTTTATCATCCATGATTAATATGTATTGTACCAATTAAGTTTGACAATATTTTATCCCTCTTACTTTTCAATTTCTTGGAGATCTAGAACAGGAGGAAGGACAGCCAAAATCATTTCTTTCTCTTACCATGAGACTCACAAATATCTCTAATGCAAGACTAAAAGGTGGAATAAAATGTCATACTGCCAACAATCTAGTCAGTCAGAATACAGTATGTCTTTTCTAAAAGTTGGATTAACAAGCTGAGAACCATTTAAAGGATTATAGCAAGCGTTGTATTAAGAAAGGAAAAATACACTATTAACTTTACATAAGGATCTTGAGCTTGTCCGGGTGTTTAACATTCATTATGTTCTGCTCATATAAATGCCACCTCCTTCTTTCAGTCTGTCACAGCAGTCATTTCAGTATGGAGGTTTCGAGACACCAGCTTTGTTTCAGTGCATCCTTCACGCCAAGTTTTGAAAGTTCGTGGTGGGAAAAAAACAACAATGCAATGCAAGCTGGCACCATGTATAGAGCTCTCTGTCAGCTACGAAACACTTTCCAATTAATTTTCAGATAACTTGGTTGAACAGAAGGATATTTTAATGAATGCAGTTGACCTTTAAGAATAATTAATATCAGGATAACAGACTAAACTGAGAAAATGATAAAGATTATTTTAATATATCCACAGCCAAAGCAGTTCCTACCACATTTTTCGTGGAATCGTTCCTCCCTTATCTCTTATTCATTTTGATCTTGTCTGCAATTAGTGTTCCAAGATACCGGTGGACTGACAAATAGTCCGCAGTCTAAGGTAAATAAAACCATCAGGTTTCTGCATCTGTCGAAGATCCTGTTGCTTAGCAACAAAGGAAAAGCAATTCAAGTGACTATTTGATTCCCGTTCGGCATAAAGCGTGTTCAAAGAATAACAAGTAGAAGCATGTGTTATTCATAGGAGGAGGGATACATGTACAGTGCCGCCACCTATCCTGGCCTGAAGCTTCTACAGTCCCCTTGAAATCCATCATACTTAGCTGGTGCCAGGTATTCTTGTCACAGCATGGTTATGACGCTGGCAGCCAAATCTTCAAAAAACGTGTGGAACACTTATTACATTCTGTTTACTTCAAGCTCATCATTTGGAATGAAAATTATTTTCCAAGACAGAACAGCCTTATATTGCACCTTTACAGCTAATAATTACTCCGGCTTGTTATTTAAAGGGTAAGTACACACATAGCGTGAATACTGCAGATTTTCCGCAACGGATATCGTGGCAGAAAATCTGCAACATAATACAGTAGCAATAAAGTGGATGAGATTTGAACAAATAAATAACGAGTGGAAAAAACGCTCAGAAATTTACCGGCAGTGCTGCTTTTTTAATCCACAGCATGTCAATTGTATTTGCGTTATCGCTGCTTACTTGTTGTGGGTTTTCCCCGTTGAATTCAATGGGGAGGTAAAACCCGCAACAAATAGCAGATGCTGCATTTTATTGCGGCGGAATTGCAATGATTCCGCCTCAAAAAAACGCAACTTAGAAAAAATCTTATACTTACCAAGAAATCTGTGTTTCTTTGCCCAGGCCGACCTCCTGACATGATGTTTCATCTCATACGACTGCTGCAGCCAATCACAGTCTGCAACAGTCACATGGGATGAAACGTCATCCCAGGGCTGCAGGACGTCAGGACGCTGGAGGGAAGTGTCGCCATAGTAAGTATCCATTTTATTTTTCAGTGCAGGATTTCCGCAGTGGACATTTTGGTTGAAAAACTGCACCACAATTTGGTGCGGTTTTTCAGCTGGAATTCCCTGCGACGACAAGGGCGAATACTCTGGGTGCTTATCTGCCCAGTGTGAACATACCCATGGGCTTGTGATTTGCAGATAGGCTGCAGTTTCATCCATTAATAGAATAAAGCAAACAAGGACTATTAATTCTTGATCTACTCTGATATGTAAAGGCTTAAGAAACAAGTTAATCCATACTCATGATAGAACAAACTATTCCTTCAGTTGTGATGCATCAACACAAAGATTACCTTTCTTAGAAGTGCAAATTACTCTCTGTTTTTGTATGGATATCATATAAAAATCTTCAATTTATAGCTAGCTAATAGGAATTCACAATTTTTTCAATTTTGCCCTTTTCTTTCATGGTGCCTAAGAATTCATGATCCTTCCTCTGGCTACAATGTTTTACATTATTCCACCAGAATACATATGTATGACATATATATTGAGCAAAACACTTCAGTTTGATAGAAGCGGCACTAGAATGTAAGCTGCAGCTACCTGGTAATGTCTTGCTAGAGTCACCATAGGACTTTGAAATAGAATTTCAGGATCCATCGTGTCTCAGTCACATTACTTTGACATAAGACTTCGGTTACGACAGGATTGATATTTCTGTAGTAAACTGTATGATTTCAACAATATGACAAGTGTTGCTTGTATTATTCTTTCGAAGAAAAGAAAGTCGTGATAAGGAACGCACCATCCATCCCTCAAAGTGTCCTTATAAATGGATATCAATAGTGTTAGCACTCTGCTAATTAACCTTCCAGCTTCTTGTCCAAAGTGGCAAACATATCTTTAGGAGTGATTGATAATATATGTACCGTCATTTTGGATTTGCACGAAGCGGTGATCTTTCATCAACCTTATATCATATACGTTCCTCTATCCAATTAGACATATCACTATTATCTTTCATTTATGAAGCTTTAACATTCTTTAGAGTTGTACATTATAAAAAAGACGGGATATAAACGTAAAATAAGAATCACATACAAGTTAACATAAATTCTAAGAGGATGGAGAACACCTAGTGTGGAAGTAGAGGACATATGGCTAATTGTTAATGAGGATTTTTTTTTTTGTGATTATAGGACAAATCTTATAGTGAGAAAAAGAAAGTTGCAGAGAATAGAAAATGTTTGTAGTTATAAGTGGAGAAAGAGTAGAGTTCAGCTAGGGACTATTAGTATATGAGGTCTTAAATTTAGGGTAGCTATAAGAAGGGAATTGTTTTATAGCATAAAAGTTAGCGTTTTATTGTAACTCGCAATACATTTTTATTATTTTGTTTAATTTTATTTTCAAATGACAGGCTTTTGTCATTGTTATGCAAAATTAGCCATAGAAGCATGTGATACAAAATCCGAGTACAAGAAATATGAAAAAAAAAATATGTTCAATGTATCATCTGCACATATAAGGCATATATGTAAGGGTATGTTCACACGATGAGAGGCATTTACGTGTGAAAAGACAGACTGTTAACAGTTGCCTCGTTTCACACGTAAATGCTCCTCCTCGCATTTTGCGAGCCGTCTGAGACGCTCGTAAATCTTGAGCTGTGCTTCATTGAGTTCAATGAAGAACAGCTCAAATTACGTGGCAAAGAAGTGCCCTGCACTTCTTTGCCGAGGCAGTCCATTTACGCGTCGTCGTTTGACAGCTGTCAAACGACGACGCGTAAATTACAGGGTGTCTGCACAGTACGTCGGCAAACCCATTCAAATGAATGGGCAGATGTTTGCCGACGTATTGTAGCCCTATTTTCAGGCGTAAAACGCCTCGTTTACGCCTGAAAATAGGTTGTGTGAACCCAGCCGTAAGGTAACCACGATCATACATTAACATGTACACAGGTAAAATTCCCCTGTTGTTGTAGGAAATGACTTAAGATTTAAAAGGCAATATAACAAAGGGTCTTGACCAGCCTAGACCACAGGTAAGTGTTAGATTCCCCATTGAAGTCTGGGAAACAAGACGTTTAGGCTACAAACCAAACAGTTGGCATGGACAGACACAGCGAGGAAAAGAACATATGGAAATGTAAGAGGGGTAGAATAAACAGGAGTGGAGGGGATAAAGAGAGTAACGGATCGCTAACCATCATGATCTTTTCATAGAACAAGGCACCAAAAAAGAAAAATAGAAGATAGACTGCCTGAGTTTTATTTTAGGCTGGTTTTATGCTGGTAAAGAGATGGGCATAGAGTAGCAGACGGGTAAAACTCAAGTCTGATGGATTGTAGAGGTGTAGGTATGGTTGTAGGGTCTTAAGGGTCATAATGTTGCACAAGAGGGAACAATACATGAATACGTTCTGGATGTGAGGCTGAAGGACAGGGCCGACTCAAGGGTTACACCAAGGCAGCAAGCAAGCTTATGAAGTAGGCACAATGATAGTGCCACTTACAGCTAGATAGATGTTAGGGAGTGGTTTGGAAAAGAATGGAGGGAAGATAATTAGTTTAGTGTTGTCCATTATTAGTTTTAGATACAGACTTAGTAGCATATTATTTGTCATTTGCTTATTAGAGACTGTGTTGTTTCTGCATTTTGATAACAGATTGAGTTAAGCTAATGCAGTAGGTTTACTTGTAGGCTTGTGTAAATTGATATATAATAGAATTGTACCACAATGTCTTAGGCCAGTTTTTTTTATATACTATTAAACATTTGATGATTACAGCTTACATACCTACACAATATAAACCAGTGCACAACATTAGTGGATAAGTAATGGAAATGCCAAATGCCTTGCTGCTACAAGGTTAAAATTACAAAAATGATTATTGATCAGAGAGGGTAAAATAAACATTAATTCATGTAGAGACTTTATGAAAAATCCACTGTCTTTATATAAAGATGCCTTATGTCTTAGACAAATAGCGGTGGTGGTTTGTGTATTGAATTCTCAAAGAGACTGGAGCACTTAATAGACCACATTTATATCCAAAGACTTAGCATATTTCTAGACTATTGGACATTAATAGCTATGTAATGTGTCCTGTAATTTGTGGGTGTGGAGTGTAAATGATTCCTTATGTTTATATCACTACAAAAATCATTTGCCTTTATGATTTTTACCACTGGTGACAAGATGTCTGAACATGCGGATGTCTTTGGATCATTAAATAAATGAGAGCTATGTAAAAAACTTAAATCACCCAATCCATATATAGAGCATCGAGCGGACCGTGGATAGTGTGATCCTGAATTAGTATGGTTCAAACAAACTAGTTGATAAGATGTACATGGTATTAGGGAAAAATTAGGAGGTGGAATGAGAATAGGGACAGAACACTAACCCTGAATAACCGCCGCACCTCCACCGAGTGCTCTTGTCAAGAGCCTGAAAAAAGTCCAAATGGACTAGTAGCTCACACCTTTTAATGATGAGAGTCAATAAAGTTGTTTTTAATCGTCTTAGTCAGGCAGATTAATGAATAACCACCTTTGGCTTGATAATTGGTGCTGAATTGCTTTTCCGATAATGCTTCATCATAATTATGGTGTGTGTTTGTTTTAACATTTCATTCTAATTAATAATGTGTATAATCCCATGATCATCCTTGGCACAGCACATTGTAAAACAATAAAGAAGTATTCAATCTTTTTGCAATTTCTTTTTTCTCTAATCTAATGTATCAAGTATTTCATTTTAGTTTAATTTTAGTGTTGCCATTTTTGAGGCACACACATTTTCCTGTATTTCTATGCAGACATTGTACAAGGATGTGTGTGCTTTATGGTAGTTGCAATGAATGGAATTAATGGAAATAAAAGTGTCTATAGACTAATACAATCTACAAGAAAGGATGGAGCGCAGTACCTTCCTCCTGAGACCAGCGAGTGACAAAATAAAAGCCAACAGAGCCTTATCTAAGTATTTGATCCATGGTGTTGCTATCTTGCCTTTAGAAGTGCAATAGGGCTACCATGTCATAGAATCCCCCACCCTCTAATGATAAAGGGATGAATCTGTTAGCCCTACCCCGTTCTACACAGCTGATAGCTGAGCTACAGAAAACAGGAAATTTCACACTATTGTGGTTACTCCAGTAGCTGAAAAACTGGAAAATGTCAGGATTTTTTGTATGACCAGTTACATAAAAATGAATAAACATTACATTTAAAAAATACATTTATAAAGCTTGATAGAAATATGGTATTTTTTAATGATATATTTCCTCTAATAAATAAATAAAAAGAAGACGAAGGAGGAGAAGAAAAAAATATAAAAAATATAATAGCTTGAAAAAGAAATGTACTGTAAGATTAAGGGGTTTTAAAAGTTGGTATGATGACAACAGGCCTCCAAAGATTGAAGAAGGACCACTGTAGTGGGGGAAGATATGCTGGTAACAGCCCTTTCACATAGTGTCTGTGTAAAGCTTGGTGACAACTTTATAGGTAGTATAATGGCAGCTTTCATTACATCATCATTATACTTGTAAAAGAACAAAATAACTCAGAAACAACTGAAAAGTGTATTAAAGGGGCTGTCTGGGCATGGGGCATTTTTTTTTTATACTTTTGACCTATTCACAGGATAGGTCATCAGTATATGATCGATGGGGGTCAGACACCCGGACCCCGCACCGCTCAGCTGTTCAGGCTGCCTCCAGCATCGAAAGATTTGCAGTGGTCGGTGCCGGAAGTGAATAGGAGCAGAGCTGCAGTACTGAATAACGACTGCTATACAGTGGTCAGAGCCATCTGCATCCAGCATGGACCACTACCAAACTTCCCAAGCCAGAGGCAGCTGGGACATATGATCAATGTGGGGTCCAGGAGTTGAACACTCACCAATCATATACTGATGACCTATCATGTGGATAGGTCATTAGTATGAAAAAATATCCCATGCCCAGACAACCCCCTTCCTACAAGTGGAAACTCAGGAACCTTTTTTCAGGTAATTCTTGAATTTCAGGGAGGATTTTTGTAGTATTTTAACATGGTACAGTACATACAGATGAATTTTTATTTTTTTTAGTTTGCTTCTGTTGTGTCCTTTTTGTTTAAATGCTTTATATATTTGATGTTTTCTATTTTCTATAACTACAAAACAGAACTTTCTTTAAAGCAATGGGCATTGTGTGGACAACATCAGGTTTTATTACAATATACTAATCACCAAATACATTAAATTTCAGTAATAAAACACTTTGCTAACAGAAGTTGACAAGAAGAAGAGTGTAAAAGTAGATAAGTTATTCAGTGCTATTAAATATGGAACCTCATGTGGGAGCATTTACGTCAATGTGTCAAAATAAGCCCACGTGAAATTACATAGAAGGCATATGTTAAGAGACGCATTATTTTGCATATGATAATGTGGCACTAGATATAAAGATCCAGCGCTGCCACCCTGGGGCTTTCCTTAAAGTCATTGAATGCAATTCCATAAATATGAGCTGAGAAGTTAAGATCATGAAGGTTGAATAACCCAGTGAAGCAACTCCATTCCAATACTGGAGAAGAGCTTACTCGTATTACATCCAAATCGAAATAATCTTGTTAGAATACTTTAACTATGCAATGTTGCAATGCAACCATATCTTTCTGAAGCAATGCAAAACTAGCCATGCACATTAGGTTTAGGCTTAGTTGTTTTCTTACTCCTCTTGTCCCCTTGTGGACCTGCAATTCTTTTTCTATTTGACTACTTAGCTTTTCTTAATACATTATGCTTATTTTATATTACTGGATATAGTTTAGAATTCTGACAGAAACATGTAACATATACTTAAATTATCCCATTTATAAAAACATATTTCTGTTTTTAGCAAGTTAAAATCTACAGAAGTAACTTACAAATATTTAAATGGACATTTTTAAAACAATTTATGCTAATTTAATGCTAATCTAATAGTTTATCTGATATAGATCAACTCAATTATTTTCTGTTAAAATTTTGTTGTTTTATCCATGCAAATTCTGTGTGAATTTACTGCCACTAGGTGTCTCTTTTCCTGTAATCTACTGTCCACCCCCTATTGCCAAGCAAAATCCATTGCTGGTTACAGAGCAGAATTAATGGACTCCAGAATATTTGGGGTGTATCTCTTCAGTGCCTGCCTATACAAGTCTATGAAGAAGGGAGGGGGAGAAGGAGCAGGGAGAGAGACACAAACACAGTAGTAGATTGAGAAACATAAACACACAGAGGTGCTGCAGCTTCCTGGTAAGTGTTATTTCTCACCCTAGTGCTGGATTCTCCGGTGCACTGCTCATTACAGCTGTGTAATGTCCTCCATGCTGCTGCAGCCCCTATATATGTTCTGGCAACAACAACAAAAATCTGTGGAATTCTGAATCTTAGCTTTAGACATAAATGGAGAATGAAACATCCTGGTAAAATGAGAAAACACCTTTCTATCATAACAAGAATTAACTTTTTAAGCAATTTGTGCTGCAGTAACTCTTCTGTTTGTTTGGACCAGACAGAATAGCCTTCGCTCACCACGCGCATCAATGAACTTTGGGCATCCATGACCCTGTCACTGGTTTACCGATTGTCCTTCTTTAGACTACTTTTAGTAGGTACTAACCACTGAATACCGTGAATACCCCACAAGACCTGTCCTTTGGGAGATGCTCTGACCCAGTCGTCTAGCCATCACAATTTTTCCCTTGTCAAAGTCTCTTTGATCCTTACGCTTGTCCATTTTTTCTGCTTCCAACACAT
The DNA here is from genome assembly GCF_050947455.1 of Rhinoderma darwinii. Taxonomy (NCBI): domain Eukaryota; kingdom Metazoa; phylum Chordata; class Amphibia; order Anura; family Rhinodermatidae; genus Rhinoderma; species Rhinoderma darwinii. The sequence continues at coordinate 308,132,194 of NC_134689.1, read as the reverse complement.
CATCTTCTGGAACTGACGGTTCGCTCGCTGGCTAATATGGTATATCCCACCCATTGATAGGTACCATTGTAACAAGATAATAAATGTTATTCGCTTCACCTGTCAGTGGTAGTAATGTTATGTCTGAATGAGGAATAGGATTATAATGAACATGTACTGTCTGAAAAGATAGTAAAACTATTGGGGTTTTTATGAGAAGTACTGCAAACATTTGTTGGAAAACATTTACTAAACCAGTCACTATAGACGACAACTCCAACTCCAACATTTATTTTGCTTTAGCTTTTATAAATCTGTGCAATTGGTAGTTCTTTAAGCAGCTGGCTGTAGTGGTAATACAATAGAACATGCAAAATGTCCCTTATACAGTGGATATAAAAAGTCTACACACCCCTTTTAAAATGCCAGGTTTTTGTCGTGTCAAAAAATTGTACAAGATGCATCATTTCATAACTTTTTCCACCCTTAATGTGACCCATAATTTGTACAATTCCATTGAAAAACAAACTGAAATCATTTAGAGGGGAAAAAATAAATATAACAAAACTACAATAATGTAGTTGCATAAGTATGAACACCCTCTTATAATTGGGGATGTGGTTGTGTTCAGAATTAGCCAATCACATTTAAACTCCTGTTAAATAGTAGTCAGTACAAAGCTGCCATTATTTAAAGTGATTCTGAGTAACCCCATATAAAGTTCAGCTGTTCTATTAGGATTTTCCTGACATTTTCTTTGTTGCATGTGACAGCAAAAGCCATGGTCCGTAAAGGGCTTGCAACGCATCAAGGGGATCTGATTGTTGAAAGACATCAGTCAAGGGAAGGGTACCAAAGAACTTCCAAGGCATTAGATATACCATGGAACACAGTGAAGATTGTCATTAAGAAGTGGATTACATTTGGCACAACAGTGACATTACCAAGAACTGGACGTCCCTCAAAACTTGATGAAAAGACAAGACGAAAATTTGTCCGGGGGGCTACCAAGAGGCCTACAGCAACATTAAAGGAGCTGCAGGACTTTCTAGCAGGTACTGGGTTGTGTAGTGCATGTGACAACAATCTCCCGTATCGTTCATATGTCTGGGCTGTGGGGTAGGGTGGCAAAGAAGACTTTCCTAACAAAGAAAAAAATCCAAGCTCGGCTATGTTTTGCAAAGACCTACATCAAGTCTGCCAAAAGCATGTGGGAAAACATGCAATGGTCTGATGAGACCAAGGTTGTTTTTGGCCATAATTCCAAAAGGTATGTTTTGCGCAAAGCCAACACTGCACATCACCAAAAGAACACAGAGGCAGCATTATGCTTTGGGGCTGTTTTTCTGCAGCTGGGCTTTAGTCAAGGTGGAGGGAATTGTGAAAAGTTCCAAATATCAGTCAATATTGGCACAAAACCTGCAGGCCTCTGATAAAATAATTAAGATGAAGAGGAATTTCACCTTTCAGCACGACAACAACCCAATGCATACCTCCATATCAACAAAAGAATGGCTTCACCAGAAGAAGATCAAAGTTTTGGAATGGCCCAGCCAGAGCCCAGACCTGAATCCCATTGAAAATCTGTGGGGTGACCTGAAGAGGGGTGAACCCAGGAGATGCCCTCGAAGTCAAAGGGTAATTCAGCAAAGTATTAGTTTAAATGTGTGCATATTTATGCAACCACATTATTTTTGTTCTTTATTTCTATTTTTCCACCCTAAAAGATTTCAGTTTGTTTTTCAATACAATTGTACAAATTGTAAGTGACATTAAAGGTGGAAAAGGTTCTGAAATTATTCATCGTGGACTGATTTTGTAACATAACAAAAACCCGGCATTTTATTAGTGGTTTGTAGACTTTTTATATCCACTGTATACATTATATGTGGATTAGATGAAATGAGATTAATTTGCCTTTAATCATTATATCTGTTGGGACGCCTTAGATATGAATGCCATTATTGAACCAACCTGTGTAAATTGCCAGGTGGGAAGAACTCAGTGTCAAACACTAAATGAGGTTACCTCTCATGATTCTGAGCTTCCTAAACATTGCCCTTAAACTTGTTAGATTTCATATTCTAATGTAAAAAAAAAAACCTCTTTGGAGCCATTATTTTCTGGTTTAACAGCGGGCTGCACAATTAGTATGGAACAGGAAGTGCTCATCTAGTAATTGTGATCGCACAGCTGGGATCCAGGGACTTGTAAAGGAAGAAGAACATTAAAAGCCAACAGAAATAGAAATGACTTCAAATGTGACATTATCCCAGGCCTGTGTAAGTCTGATTGTAGCAAGTAAACTTGTCATGTCTAGGTTGCTTCATTGTGTCTGTGCGTGGAGACTTTGCGTAGTAAAGCTTCATGGGCAATGGAATTTAGCTACATAGCTTTTCAAGGTGGAGTACATGCTTAGTTCAAAGTCAAGGTTGATGTAATGGCTGATACCGCAAGTCTTCCTTTTTCATTACAGACTCCTTCTAGAATTTATAATGAGTTATTATTTTGCCTTTACTTTTGGTTCTTTCTATAAGAAGCACTTTCCGGTTAGCAATGAAGGTTCTGTAGCACTATGTACAGCTCTGTGGTTAACAATATATGATGGCTATGGAGCTGGTACTAAATGGGGGCTCCCTAACTGGCACTATATGGGGTTTCTGTGGTTGACAACAAGGGCACTGTGGTCAATATAGTTACGGATCAAAGTGGAAACCCCTGATTAAAACTGCTGTATAACAATGTCATTCTAGGCCTATGGGTCACACATGCAGAGCTTAATACTTTTGTGTATATTACAGGAATAGATGTCCTGCAATTACTGGTGATGTGTGTCTTTTTGCTATGCTAGCATTTTCCCTCCAGATCAGAGATATAGCATAATGGACACTATGCACCAGCTCTGCAGCAATGATATCTAGGTAGGTGTAGTAGTTGCTTTTTATTTTCCTACACAGTGTGCAAGTAAATAATCCAGCAGGGCTCTTGATGTCTTTAGCAAGGTGTTTGTCGAAGTTCACTCTTTTAATCAAATTACTATGCTGGCAGCTATATATTTGAACGTAAAGCCGAGCCGCCAGGTACATTTTGTGTGGTTTACTTGCCAGCAACCTTCCACTGTTTACCACAGTCCATATTCTGCATCCCATATATAGACTCTATGCTGCAGATTTTGGTTGCATGCAACATTTCTCTATCTGGGTTGAGGAGGCATCCAGCAGCACAACTAAAAAACGCTTACTAAAAACCATCTGAAAATATGGAGCTGGTATCAAGGGAAAACAGCTCTTGAATTTCAGCCGTTTTTTAAGCAAACTCGCTTTTTTCGCTGCGTTTTTACGGACGTTTTGGAGCTGTTTTTCTATAAAGTCAATGAAAAACGGCTCCAAAAACGGCTCAAGAAGTGACATGCACTTATTTTTACAGGCGTATTTTTACACGCCGTTTTCTCAAAACGGTCACATAAAAAAAAACGCCCCTTCGGAACATAACGCTGTTTTTCCCATTGAAATCAATGGGCATATGTTTGGAGGCGTTCTGCCTCCGATTTTTCGGCCGTATTTTGTCCGTGCCCAAAAAACTTCCGAAAATAAGCTGTGTGAACATAGCCTGACTGTGTCTGGTATTGCACGTGAATCGGGCTGAGTTGTAACAGCAAATGTTTATCCTTAAAGAGGTGACGGAATCAAAGTAGGAATCAACAGAATTGAGTTTTAAATAAGGTTAAAAAGAAAACATAATGAAGATCAGTACGACATAAGTCAAGATCAGTACGACATATGTTAAGAATATGCAAAGTTACTAAATATTATACACAAATTTAAATATTAAGATTATGTCTAAATTGAGACTAGGCTTTATGTAGTAGAGGCTGCCATTGTGATTCAACCAGCAATCCATGTAAATTGAGATTATCCTCCTTTTCTCAAAATGGAGAAATCTTTATTTGCGTCAGAAGAATGTCATGCAAGAACTTCCTTCATTCTGCTCTATATGGCTAAATTGTGTTCTTAGCCATCAAAACCTCAAGGTTATCATATTTCAAGGTCATTTGCGGAATGACTGGCAGCCCTGTCTTTCTTATCTAGAAATCTCAAGACATTGTTTTCCCAAGTGATGTCATCTAATTATCGATGAACGATGAAAGCTGGGACCTCAATGACCTGGTGAGCTGAGATGGTTCAACTGAGATAATGTGAACAATAGTCATTCTTTATCTTCAGAATACCTTGAGCAAACAAAAAGCTGTCAATTCTGTACTGCATGGTATGTGAGAAATTATAAACAGAATAATGTATACTGCCATATAAATAACTTCAAGCACTCATTACTGTCTAATAATCGCCATAAAGACTGAATTTCCATAATGTAACTTCAACAATATCCCTTTATGGCATCTTGAGAAGACTACAAAATTACTTTACAAGGGCAGTTATTTTTTATGGTTTTATTCATGTGCAATAAATGTATAGGTTGTATACCTGCTTTTGCCAGCCATTGGTAAGGAAAAACACTGTCAGAAAGATATAAGCCTTATCCTCCCTGCGCAAAATTATATATACATTTAGTGAGTGTGGGTGGGGATATCAATACATGTCACTAGCACTATAGGACTGGGTTCTCGTGTTGCGGTTTAAATGCTTTTTACGTGAGTTGTGATAAAAAAAACTAATTTAAACCGTGACGTGAGAACCCAGCCTTAGTTTGGGAAATATTCAGATCTACATAAGAGGATGGACATCTGAATATGTCACCTGTAGGCGGCTGCCACAGATTTAGATTTAATGCAGCAATTAATGTTATGACTAATCCGAGTATTATGGGCCTTGTTCCTTCCCTCTGTTGGTTACCTTCTGCGTGGGCAGGCTCTTCCTGGTGTGATGTAAGAGATGCTCGGTGTTCTCTAAGCCAATCAAATGTCTCCCTTTGCTGCTCCTTCTTCCTTCTCCCCTTTATGTTGTTTTACTGAAACACTGAGTGAAAAACTACAGTTGGGTCCTCCTTCCATTTGGTAACTGAGAAGGTTTCTTAACATTTACAGATGTTGAAAGGAGAACTGCAGACTGTCATGGAAAGGAGAACTGCAGACAGCTGGAATATGAGAAAGATGCCACTTTCCCTAATAAAATTCATTACAAAGTTTCATATATTGACACGTGGAATGGATTTATGCAAGAAAAATTCTGTATGTATGATTGTAGCTACATTACAGAAAATGTGTCATATTGGATGTACAGATGTAGCCGTCTTCACCTTGACTTTTAACGCATTAAATAAACAGTGGCTAGATCTCTTATCTTGACTTTTCCAATGACTTTTCAATGGCTCTTGTTGCGTGATATCACCCTGCAGTAAGTTATCAGAATCAAGCTAAAGATGGCTACATCCATAGGCCAAAAATCATTTTTATATATTAATTGTAATAAATTATTTGCAGCAACCAAAGCACGAACACACACACACACACACACACACACACACACACACACACACACTTAGAAATTGCCTAAATAAATGGTGTCATGTTGGATAACTTATTAATGGCTCCCAAAATCCTTCATCTCTGAAAAAACATCTTAACTGTAACATATATAGTAAAATTCAGGCATTAATGGGACCTAACAAGTGTTGCAGGATTATTAACACTAGATTATCAAATGATCACAGAAAACTAAAACATACTAAATATGTGCATGTTCACACGTAGCGTATTTGGTGCAGAAAATTCTGTGATTGTTCCATACAAATGAGTGTTTTTTAAAAAAAAATGTAGGCAAAAAAAATGTAGGCACATGTTGGAGAAAAAAAAACGATTCAAAGGTATTGAACAGATTTTCAGTTGCAGACATTTCTGTAACAAATCTGCCGTGTGTGAACACACCCTAAAGGTAGGAAACCTCTGCAGAGACAGCTAAAAATTAAATATTTCCGTGTAATATGATTTTTCTTCACGGAATCTCTTTTTTTGATTAAAGAAGAACTCAAGGAAAATATTTTTTACTTTCCCACTGTTTGCAAAGTAGGTTAGGTAAAAGGTAGTGAAAGCAATTCTCTTACCGGTGGCTTTAATGTAAAGTTATCCGCTCCATTCCCGGCCGCCATAAGATCACGTGACCTGCACCCTGACTACCTGGATTCTACAGCATCTGCTATGTGGAACGGAAGTCAGTCCAAGCCTATGAGTGCCTCTATTGGGCTGCTTTTATGATGGATGCCATGTGGAATATATGCTTTCATATGCCCGTTTTAAACGCTGATTGGGGAGTATAATAAACCCCTTTGAGTATATACTACCTGCTGAAAGTTTTTATTGCACTATTTATGTGTTTTATACATCACAACATAGTGGATATATAAAACAGAAGATCTTGTATTAAAAGTGCAACAATCAGCTGGTGGGGATTGACTTTATTCCTGGAATAGTAGGAAAGTGTATACTACTATATCCATCCATATGTCCTAGAGGGCAATGAATGTTTTTATAATATATGACTTTTGAAGAATTTGGGACATTGTCTTTTACATCGTTGCTGCTCCTGTTTCTTAAATAAGCGTGTTGGTTGGACAGATAGATCTTTGTATTAAATGTATCATCTACATTTCATGGACACAAAGTTTCTAGAAACAGAAGATTCTCATGTATGTATTTGCATGTCCCTTTCTTCCACAGAAAAATGTCCTTGTTGACAACAGCAACCAATGGATTTTTTTTCTAGAAAATGAAAGCTAAAAGGGCTGATTTCCTCCAGAAACAGTGCCACACCTGTCCATGGGTTGTAGCTGGTATTGCAGCTCAAATTCAATGAATCCCTCATTTTGGAAGAAAGCAGCCATGTTTTTCTAAACCTGTAAAACCACTTTAGGTCTGAATGATTGCTGTGAACAAGAACACTTTGTTCTCATAGTCCTATAGCAGCATCTAAGGGCCACACTATTTTTTCCACATTTTTCTGCTCCATCGTTTTATTAGAAATACGTAGAGAAACTTTTACATTAGCATCTCCATTAACTTAAATGCGATTTTTTGTGCCATCAGTGTGCATCGGTTTGGTGCTTTTGATCAGCAGAATAACATAGTCTGCTATGCTATTCTACCACAAAAAAAAAGAAAAAAAAAAAAAAGAATGGAACGGAACCTGATGGTACTGAATACCGATGATAACCATTAAATAACCATCCAATAGAAATTAAACCCTTGACACCAGCGTGAATAGATTTGACTAAAAACTGAACTTCTTACTAATGTCTCCATTTAACGTGAAGTGCCTTTCTTAGCTCTACTCTTTTCTTCTACAATCTTGTAAATTTCATTTTTTTATATCTTTGAAAATAAAACCAAGATTCCATTGCTCATCTCAGAGGCGACTGTTGAGTGGGTATTTATCCAATACACAGGAGGGGAAATAAAAGGTATACACTAGCATTACATATACCCAGACACTGTTTCTAAAGTGCCACCGGACAATAATTGAAAGTGTCAGTTTGTATCTCTCTTCTATTTGTCGTGTTTGTCAGGTAATAGCATCTGACATATTATCCACCATTCGTGACTGAGCTCCACTGAGGCATGCAGGAAGTTGTGAAGAGCTACGACAACACGTACCGAAAATATCAGTCACATTCGCTTTCTTCCTTTCAACTGTGCTTTTCCTTCTAATGATCGGATTGGGAGTGTTGCATGTGACTTTCCTACTGACTGATAAATAGCTGCGGGGAAAAAATGTATAATAGACATGTGCCATCTACAATAAAAGTTACTTGCTCATTGATTAAGATGCTATGACACCTCTGCTTATGGTAGCAGCCCAGGGCATGGGCGTAATGCTTCGTGACATGCATGGAAATTTCCGTTTTACTAATAAGAATAGGGAAGGTTGCATCAACAGGAGATAGACTAAGAAGGATTATTAGGAAGCATTGCTTAGGAGAGCACAGACGTATGATCTCACTATGTAATACATAAACAGAAAGTAATTGCTTGTTAGGGTTATAGCTTGCTTGAAGCATCTATAATATTTCAGAATTACTCTCAATATCATACAAGTTAAAAGCAAAAGGTTATGAATACAAATGTGTGATGAAGTCAACTCCTTTCTTAACCTGGAGATGGCATGGCAATCTGCAGATTGCCGCAGGTCTCCCTTTTCTGACCCCCCGCAGATCAGTCCTTAAAGCAGATCTGTCACCTGAAGACGCTGCCTTGTTTAAGGGCACGATATTACAAGGACAGGTCCGCTATGCCAGGGCTTCTCAAACTTTTTCTTGTGGGGTCTCACTAGCTTTGCCAAAAGGAGGGACCGGTAAAGTACCGTCAGTACCTGCCACAGTTTCCAGCGACATTCAATGTGACAGCACAACGCATACCTTCTTCATACTCCTGCTGGGTATAACTTCCATAACTTCCTGTTCCACTCTGTATAGAGAATGTCTGTGATAGAAAACTTCTAGAATAATCTTGTCCTGTGACAGGGGGACAATGCTGCTCAAATGTAGATTTTTGAGATGCTATGCCTCACAGTTTGAGAAGCACTGCACTATACTATTAGTCTAAATGACACAAAAACTATATTGTGCTGTTTGGCTAATAGAGTCTAACAAAGAATACACCAAACTCTAAGTTATGAGTACGCCTCCTCTTCCCTTTCCCCAGTGACTGACTGCCATCATGATTCTTCATGTATACACGGTGGCCATCAGTAACTGGTGAGTAGGGATGGAAGAGGTGGGTGAAAAAGTCATCTGAATTCTTTGTCAGGCTCTATTAGACAAACAGGATAATATTTATTTGTGCCGTTATTAGTACAGCAGACCTGTCCCCTGTAATAGGCTTACCTTAAAAAGGGCAACAGATCTTCTTAAGAACCACTGCAGGAAGAATTCAGATACAGTGCCAGAGGAGTGGACCTCCCCATGTGGTGCATATGCCCTAAGAGGGCATAATCTTATTAAACTTACTGACAAGTACCAATAATACTACAGTGACCATAGTTTCAACTTTTCTTTTCAATGCCCAATCCATACGTTGTTTATGTTGCCACAATTGCCAGTGATACTGTACAGACTGTAGATCGATTTTTGCTATGAAGTGCCCTGTCATACAAGGCAGCATTAAACACAAATGATACAGTTGCAAAGTTCCACTTATGTTATACAATATTTGGTTCTAGTGACAACAAGGGTCAACGCTAAATTTCAAATCACAATGCCATAGTAACATTGAGGGCCAAGGATACATTGCTAGCCACAATGTCATATAGCCTTGTACCTGGCAGAAGAACTGGGGAAGTTAACCAGAAACTTTTAGCCATAAATGTGCTTTCTGTAGTATGAGAAGAGTGAAAATAATGTCAAGTGCGAGGTAATTTTCTAATAAACGTTACAAAATCATAAAAACCGATAAGATAAAAACCGAGACATGGTGTCTGAAAAACATCCAACTTATGTTACTGAAAGGTTCAATCTGGGTTAAACTTGGAAAGACACCGTTTCATAGGAACCATTATGCTAGAGAATAATTCTAGAAACTGAGACTGCTTTCAAATACACTTGAAGGAAATGAATGGTTTTATTTGCAGCTACTAAAATAAAATAATAAAAAAAAAAAACATTCAGCACATCACAGCAGGTACCAATGGGGGGTTTGTAAATGGAGACACAAAGCACTTCCCTGACCCCTGCTGGGAGATGACGCGAGGTATAGAATGAAAAATTAGCTTTTTCTCATTTCTGCTCATCTGCTGCCTATTTGAGGATATTTATTTGCCATTTATTTCCAGTGAATCTACCGAAGACTGTTAGAACTTCAGAAAGGTGACTCTATACAGAACATTTTAAGATCTGTGTCACAACCTTAATTGTAATACACGGCAAAGCCGGAGAGTGCCCAGGGGTTTTCTACTTTTTGAACTAGCTTTTATTACAAGTCATTTTCTATGTTCAGGTGACAGACTTTACAGCAAGAACTTTTACAATGATACATTGATCACAATATCTTGTACAGTTACATGCTGTTGGCTACACTGAGTTTACAAGTTTGAGTTTATTTATAGAGATTTCTACAAAACTCCAACATAGGAACTATGGTAAAGGTATCACTGTTGCATTGTAAATTGGTTTTCAACATGTGACTTTGGCTTCGTTCAATTTGTGCTACAGTAACTCTTTTGTAAGATCGAATCAGACGATCCCGACACAGATCAATGAGCCTTGGGCACCAATGACCCTGTCACTGGTTCCTCAGTTGTCCTTCCTTTAACCACTTTTGTTAGGTACTTCCCACTACATACTGGGAACACCCCACAAGACCTATCCTTTTGGAGATGCTCTGACCTGGTCCTCTAGCCTTTACAATTTGGCCCTTGTCAAAGTCGCTCAGATTCTTAAACTTACATTTATCCAACACATCAACGTCAAGAACTAACTATATACTTGCCGCATAATATATCCCACCTCTCGTCAAGCACCATTGTAAAGAGTTAATAAACGTTAGTGGTTTTAATATTATGGCTGACACTGGTTTTAATGTTATGGCTGAATGATATAAATGTATATATTATAGAGAGATATCTCTATTAACTAATATGTCATGATAAATGTATTTTTACATCTTACATGCCACACACACAGTGGTACATGACATCACTGACCTGTTAGTGCAAAAGAAAACTAATGTAGGCCAGCGTAATGCTGGCAGCATCCTATCCCTAATAGAAAGTGGCACATAATTAAAAGAAACAAATGCAGAATTTTTAAGCAGTATTATATTGTTAGTAAATGAACTGCTAGGATTGATACTGTACCCTAAGGACCCCAGGTGGTGAAAGCCTCCAGGCAATTGCTACATTTGCTCACCCTATAATCTGGCCAAGCTCCTCTTCTTAAAGAGGCTCTGTCACCACATTATAAGTGCCCTATCTACTACATAAGGAGATCGGCGCTGTAATGTAGGTGACAGTAATGCTTTTTATTTAGAAAAACTATCTATTTTAAACCACTTTATGAGCGATTTTTAGCTTTATGCCTAGAGTTTCTTAATGCCCAAGTGGGCGTGTTTTTACGTTAGACAAAGTGGGCATTGTACAGAGGAGTCTATGACGCTGACCAATCAGCATTATACACTTCTCTCCATTCATTTACACTGCACTAGTGATATAGTTATATCGTTATGTGCAGCTACATACACAAACACTAACATTACTGTAGTGTCCTGATAATGAATATACATCACTACCAGCCTGGACGTGATGTTTATTCAGAATCCTGACACGTCTGAATCTTTTCTGTGAGATTCCAACAAGGCAAGTGTAATCTCGTTTGAAATGACAGGTTACATTGTAATCTCGCAAGATTACGCTTGCCTTGCTGGAATCTCACAGAAAAGATTCAGAAGTGTCAGGATTCTGAATAAACACCACGTCCAGGCTGGTAGTGATGTATATTCATTATCAGGACACTACAGTAATGTTAGTGTTTGTGTATGTAGCTGCACATAACGATATAACTATATCGCTAGTGCAGTGTAAATGAATGGGGAGAAGTGTATGACGCTGATTGGTCAGCGTCATACACTCCTCTGTACAACGCCGACTTGGTCTAACGTAAAAACACGCCCACTTGGGCATTAAGAAACTCATTATCATAAAGCAAAAAAATCGCTCATAAAGTGGTTTAAAATAGATCGTTTTTCGAAATAAAAAGCATTACTGTCACCTACATTACAGCGCCCATCTGCTTATGTAGGATATAGGGCACTTATAATGTGGTGACAGAGTCTCTTTAAACGAACAGTGTATTATTTCCTCCTAGATAACTTTGTGTGAAAAAGCACAGAAATGGTATCAAAACAATTTGTGTGTGGCAGGTCAAATGTGACAAAACAACTTTCTGATAATTCAATGCATTTCGACTTTGAATACTAGACATTTGATTTGTTATTTTTACCATGTGGCCTCCTGACAATGTTGCCTAAATAGCATCAGATATGACCAACTTAAAAGCTTCTGTAAGGAAGTCACAAAGAGTATATCAGAATGCCCCTGTTTGCACTTATCATAACTCTCGCTTTCATTTGCAATGTCAGGTAAAACGTTCTTCAAGGCAATATCTACTGTATGATGCTAACACTATTACAATTCAAACAGCTTTACACAACAACAATACAAAATAACGTACAGTTAAATGACTATGGACAATATATGTGTCACGTTCTGTGGGTATGTGGACCGACTGGGCCGTACCGCCGTAGCGGGATAGCAGCTGGCCAAACAGTGTACCAAGTAAAGTCTATAATCCGAGCAAGAGTACCTGTGGTAGTACAGACAGTAGTGATGGCTAGGCTCCAATGGGACCTTGGCAGCAGACACCAGTCATGGTGTAAAACAACACAACTCCAACTCTTTTAAGGCACAGGAACATGGTAGCACGAGATACAGGTAGCAGGAACAGGAACACTGGGAACAAGAAAACACTAAGGGACTGTTTCCTAGACTGACACGGGAAAACACAACAACGCTCAGGCAATGAGTGAAAGGGCTGGACTCTTCTTATAGTCCAGGATGATTAGACAATTCTAAACATGTGTGCGTGCTGGCGCTTTAAGGCCGGGACTGCGTTCGCACGCACACCCTAGTGGTCACTGCAGGACGGCCACATGTGCTGGCATCTCCGGGAACGAAGGCGTCGGCAGGATGAGAGGAGTCTGAGGTCTGCAGCAGTGGACGTTACAGTATCCCCCCTCTTACGCCTCCTCTTCTTGGGACCAGAGCGAGAGAGGAACTTCTTAATGAGGGTAGGGGCATTGAGGTTCTCTTCTGGCTCCCAGGACCTCTCCTCTGAACCAAATCCCTTCCAATCCACTAGATGGAAGGTTCCTCCTCCTAGTTTTTGGTGTCAAGGATCCCTTTAACTTCAAATGTATCAGTAGAAAATGCTTCGGCATGTAGGCTGAAGTGGATCTGGCACTGGTTCAGAAATCCCCTGCAGGTCCTCACATCTCAATCATAGCAATGAGGTAGTGGCAGAGTAAATCGGGGGTCAGCACTGCCAGGAGGTGCAGTCAGGGAGTTAGTATTGGCAGGAGGTGCAGCAGGAGGAACAGCAGAGGCAATAGGAGCAGGTGTCAGGGGAACTGCAGCTTGCGTATCCAGCCGATGTGCAATAATGTTCACCGCCTGAGGAGTTGGTCCTTTCGTTATTGGCAGACTAGCATATCTGCCTGCATGGCTTGTTATGTCGTCACAGTCTTGGGTTGACCAGCTGGGTCTATGGCCTGAGCGTACTGTCATGTTCTGTGGGTATGTGGACCCACTGGGCCGTAATGACGTAGCGGGATAGCAGCTGGCCAAACAGTGTACCAAGTAAAGTCTATAGTCTGAATAAGGGTACCTGTGGTAGTACAGACAGTAGCGATGACTAGGCTCAGATGGGACCTTGGCAGCAGACAGCAGGCAAGGTGTAACACAAAACAACTCCAACTCTTTTAAGGAACAGGAACAAGGTAGCACGGGATACAGGTAGAAGGAACAGGAACACTGAGAACAAGAAAACACTAAGGGACCATTTGCTAGACTGATACACGAAAACACAACAACGCTCAGGCAATGAGTGAAGGGGCAGAGCCCTTCTTATAGTCCAGGGTGATTAGACAATTCTGTGCGTGCTGGCCCTTTAAGGCCAGGACTGTGCTCGCGTGCACATCCTAGTGGTCACTGCAGGTCGCGACAGCCGCATGTGTTGGCATCTCTGGGAAGAAAGGCGTCGGCAGGATGAGAGGAGGTTGCAGTCTGCGGCTGCAGACGTTAAAATATGGATCATAAAGTATATTGTTCCTATTTCCGAGGAGTAGAAGGGAAACTGTTCTTAATTACATTTCTAGTACACATAAAAGTTTTCTTCAAACAATGACTTACAGCACTACTTTTTACTGTTCTTGACTGGGTAGATTTCACAAGGTTATTTGCCCTTTTAAATAACATTTTGCAATTAAAATATTAGTGTTGGATGACTTTGTAAATAAATTAATTTTATTATCTGATTTAAAATATACAGCATGTTGTTGCATTGTCCATGTAAACTCAAAATTAAAGGACAATTTGGCTGTTTAATTTTTGGAATCTGTATGCATTTTATTTCCACTCTCACACATTTATTTGCACATTTAACTTATTAGCTAAACTTTTACAGTGTAAGGGGGTCACGCACATGGCAAAGCCATGTGCACAATGCATGTGCACGAAGCCTGTATGGAGCCTGTATGGCAGTGCAACTAGTACAGAGCCTCATGTCCGTGTGTTACTGTAAAGGCACCAACAAGAAAAATTCCACAGCACCGGACCACAAGTGGGTGCACGCCTCAATAGGACCATGTCCACGGTCCTCAATACTGGGCAATCGAAAATAAACAGGGAGGCAGTGCTTCCAAAAAAAGGGACAGCTTTAATCACCCGTGCAACGTTTCAGTACAACAGAAAGGTACTGTTGTACTGAAACGTTGCACGGGTGATTAAATCTGTCCCTTTTTTTTTAAGTGCTGCTTCCCTGTCTATTTTTGATTGCACTGTAAAGGCAGCGTCACGTACCGTATGTACGGAGATATTCTTCCCTAGCAGTATTGCTTCATATACACATACGGCATTGGATGAAGCATGCCACCACTTTTTTTGTTGGTTTTGTGCATGGGGCCTCTACTGTAACTCTGTATGCCTTCGATCTCATATAAACCCATATGGAGGTACAGTAGAAGCCTCATGCACCTCTACAGGAGCCCCATTACAGTTCTGCACTACATACAGTGCTGTGCTGGTATTGCAGTTCATGTACCACGTTAACTGTGGTACGTTGAAAATTCCTAAATTTGGACATACATAAAGATCATCCGAGGCCCCTGTAAAAAGCCAGGAAAAGGGTAACCTCCAGTCTCTCCACTATCTATAATGACCAATGCATATACATAGGTGAGGGGCATCCCTTTGATTGCATCACAGAGTTTTGTACATATGTACTTTCAGCCTTGGGGTACATGAATACATATATAAATATACCTATTTGGTATCTCCTTAACAACCCAGAGAATAAGGCTAGGCCAAGTCACTAAAAGTGTGGCACTTCAATGCAATCTCTATGTTTTCTTATGAGGGTGTAAAAAAAAAACTTGCAATGATCGCAAGAATGCTGATTATATTGGAATTCTTGTGATTGTGTCAAGAATTTTCAAGAATGTGTCAAGTATTTTTTTCCTCATGAGATACTCTGAGGTTGAGGGTGAGTTGTGGCAAAGCCATATTTTTGCTGATTCGTCGGCGACCCCACTTCGCCGTGGAGTTGTGGAGCCCAAGCCTAAATTAAAGGTGAATGGTAAAAATGGCATAAAAATTCAACTAACAGAAAATAAAATAATGCCAATGTACATGTAACATCAAATATTATATAGCTATGGCAATGTGTTCCTTAAGGTCAAAATTGGCTACATCCTTAAAGGGGTATTTCCATTCACTTCTATGGAATTACGGAAACAGACAAATACTCAGCTGATTTCGTAATTCCCACCCACCTCTCCATAGATTTTTCGCCTGGATGTAGTGGTCAGTGGCCGCCTAACCAGGTGGGACTAGGTCAGAGGACCCACATTCTTGAGATAGGGGAGGGTCCCAGAGGTGAAAGCTGCATCTCCCTGACATATATGGAATATCCTGTGAGTATGCTATAAATGTCGAACATGGCAATACCCCTTTAAGTGATTAAATATATGTAATCATCTATATTATAACTGGTTGACTAAATTTCACAAATCATTTTTTTTACATTTAGCAGTTCAGTTACTTGTGCTCAATAGGGAAAGAAATATTATCTTTTTATGCATGGAAATAATTTCTAATATTTCAATAGCAGTAGTTGTGCCTCTTTAATGATACAATTAATATAGAAAATAATTTTCTGTCCTTTAGAATTGCAATCACTTGAGAAGAGGAAAGTACTAAGACTGAATTCCAATCCATTAATAGGGAATGCAAAATGATGAGGAACCAATGATACTTTGTGCAGTGAACAAAGAGATCATTAATAAATAGCAAATTCCACCTCTTGCATGTAAATACAACAAATAATACACATAAAGGAATTATTCTTATTGAGACAAATGGTAACAATTAGTGTTGTACGCTGTTATATTTCTGTACCTACATGGTTGCAAAATAATGAGTTTGACTAGAGAGCAGTTACATCTGATTTTCCAATTCACACTCCATGATCGGAAACAACTGGCTTCATTTGATCGTGCAATGCAAATGACAACCATGTTATAGTTTAAGGGGTCAACCACAATTATAAAAAAACATGGCTGCTTTCTTCTAAAACATCCCAGACCTGGTGATGGGTTGTATCTAGCATACCTCCCAACCATGCCGGATCCGGCGTGAGAGTCCTGGTTTCTCACCGCTGTCCCGCCGTCCTGGGCGGTCTGCAAAATGTCCCGCTGGGCGCTGCAGCTGTATCAAAACAGCTGATCGCTGCTGACAGGCACCCTGCAGGCCGGACGTCTGCAGCAGCGATCAGAAGAAGGCAGGTGTCTTGCGGCGGTATTCTGACTGGGATCGATGCATGCCTGGTAGTGGACCAGTCCAGTCACCTGACCTTTCATCTGACCGGTCAGGTGACAGGTCAGGTGACTAGACTGGTCCACTCCCGGGCCGCCATCGACACCAGTGAGAACGCCGCTGCAAGACTCCTGCCTTATTCTGACGGTGAGTGACATCAAAGCAGAGCGGAGAGTGGCAGCAGTAGTGCCAGCTACCTCTACCGCTCTCCGCTCTGGCGGCATTGTGGCACAAAGTATAAGGGGGTTGTGTGGCACTATGTATAAGTTCGAGGGGGGGTTGTGTGGCACTATGTACAAGGGGGAGGGGGTTGTGTGGCACTATGTACAAGGGGGAGGGGGGTTGTGTGGCACTATGTACAAGGGGGAAGGGGGTTGTGTGGCACTATGTACAAGGGGAGAGGGGGTTGTGTGGCACTATGTACTAGGGGTAGGGGCTTGTGTGGTGCTATGTACAAAAGGGGGGCTGTGTGTGGCGCTATCAACAGGGGGGCTGTGTGTGTCACTATCTACAGGCGGCTGTGTGTGGAGCTATCTACAGGGGGGGCTGTTTGTGTGGAGCTATGTACAGGGGGGCTGTGTGTGGAGCTATCTACAGGGGGCTGGGTGTGGAGCTATCTACAGGGGGGCTGTGTGTGTAGCTATCTACAGGGGGGGCTGTGTGTGGTGCTATCTACAGGGGGACTGTGTGTGGCGCTATCTACAGGGGGGATGTGTGTGGCGCTATCAACAGGGGGCTGTGTGTGGCGCTATGTACAAGGGGGGAGGGGGTTGTGTGGCACTATGTACAAGGGGGAGGGGGGTTGTGTGGCACTATGTACAAGGGGGGAGGGGGGTTGTGTGACACTATGTACAAGGGGAAGGGGGGTTGTGTGGCACTATGTACTAGGGGTAGGGGCTTGTGTGGTGCTATGTACAAAAAGGGGGCTGTGTGTGGCGCTATCTACAGGGGGGCTGTGTGTGTCGCTATCTACAGGCGGCTTTGTGTGGAGCTATCTACAGGGGGCTGTGTGTGTGGAGCTATCTACAGGAGGGCTGTGTGTGGAGCTATCTACAAGGGGCTGGGTGTGGAGCTATCTACAGGGGGGCTGTGTGTGTAGCTATCTACAGGGGGGCTGTGTGTGGTGCTATCTACAGGGGGACTGTGTGTGGCGCTATCTACAGGGGGGATGTGTGTGGCGCTATCAACAGGGGGCTGTGTGTGGCACTATGTACAAGGGGGAGGGGGTTGTGTGGCACTATGTACAAGGGGGGAGGGGGTTGTGTGGCATTATGTACAAGGGGGGGTTGTGTGGCACTATGTACTAGGGGTAGGGGCTTGTGTGGCGCTATGTACAAAAGGAGGGCTGTGTGTGGCGCTATCTACAGGGGGGCTGTGTGTGTATCTATCTACAGGGGGTCTGTGTGTGTCGCTATCTACAGGCGGCTGTGTGTAGAGCTATCTACAGGGGGGCTGTGTGTGTGGAGCTATCTACAGGGGGGCTGTGTGTGGAGTTATCTACAGGGGGCTGGGTGTGGAGCTATCTACAGGGGGGCTGTGTGTGTAGCTATCTACAGGGGGGGCTGTGTGTGGTGCTATCTACAGGGCGGCTGTGTGTGGCGCTATCTACAGGGGGATGTGTGTGGCGCTATCAATAGGGGACTGTGTGTGGCGCTATCTACAGGGGGCTGTGTGTGGAGCAATCTACAGGGGGCTGTGTGTGGAGCAATCTACAGGGGGGCTGTGTGTGGAGCTATCTACAGGGGGGCTGTGTCTGGCGCTATCAACAGGGGGGCTGTGTGTGGCGCTATCTACAGGGGGGCTGTGTATGGCGCTATCTACAGGGGGGCTGTGTGTGGAGCTAACTACAGGGGGCTGTGTGTGGAGCTATCTACAGGGGGGCTGTGTGTGGAGCTATCTACAAGGGGCTGTGTGTGGCGCTATCTACAGGGGGCTGTCTGTGGAGCTAACTACAGGGGGCTGTGTGTGGAGCTATCTACAGGGGGGCTGTGTGTGGAGCTATATACAGGGGGGGGCTGTATGTGGAGCTATCTACAGGGGGCTGTGTGTGGAGCTATCTACAGGGGGCTGTGTGTGGAGCTATCTACAGGGGGGCTGTGTGTGGGGCTATCTACAGGGGTGCTGTGTATGGCACTATCTACAGGGGGGCTGTGTGAGGATCGATCTACAAGGGAGCTCATGTGGATGATTTTTCCATTGACCGGTAGCAGAGTTACACAACTGAAAAAAAAAAAATCCCCATCATGTAACTCAAAAAAAAAAGGAAGTGCTTGCTGAGGAGAATCACGGACGTGAAAAACGGATGCCACACGCAAAGCACACTGATGCAGAACGGAAAGCACACTGGCGGCGCACGGACATGAAATGCAGGAAATACGGTTTGTTTTTTGCACACGCAAATCGGACACGCTCGTGTGAATGAAGCATTAAAGGGAGAAAAAGGTTCTAGTCTGGAGTTGAAACATATGAGTGAATAAGGATCCTCTTACTTCATTGAAGTAGGAGTGCTACCACAATTCCTTCCTATACGGTTTATAATTGGAGCTCCTGATCGATCAGGATTCCTTGCTCCATTTTTGGGATTTATTCAGTAGTGTACATAGAAGATCGCAAAAGATAAAAAAAGAGACCTTTTTTTAAGTGCTGCTTGACGCCACTGCGCTCCTAACCACCTGTGACAGAAGGTCTTGAAACCAGCACGTTCCTAACCTACGGTGACAGGAGGTCTTGGTGCCACCATCCCATTCATGACTGGAGTAATTTTTCTACTTCCTATCTTTCTAACATTGCAAAAACATTGATTTATCCTTGGAGAAAACGACACTGCTGCTCCTCTGGTGCTGTTCTGTATGCAGCTTTGAATATAACATTGATGTTACAACATTAGCAATACAGTGAAGGGGAGAGCCGGCCCATTGTTTCAGAACATTTTTTTCACTCATCACACTATGACCATGTTTTGGCCAAGCTGCTTTATGATTCAGCTCAGCATCTGATGTTGCAATGTGACAGCTCATCTCACCAAGCGGAACATGTGGTCTTCTAGCTCTAGCCATTGTCTGAAAGCAAAGGTCAACTGATGCATCAAGATTACGTTCAATAATTTCGATTCCATCTGGCGGATAAAGAGCCTCTCCCATTCTAGCCAATGAGAAGCAATGGAGATCTGTTTTGAATTTTTTCTTTTTAGATGAGCAGGAAGAGCTTTCATATTCCTGAATGATGTCAATACAAATATGAACAAACTGAAGAGGAGACATCTGTGCATTACTGTCACTTTAGTCAAGCTTCACCCCTGGTATTATGCTCAGAAGTCACATTCAGTCCTGTAATAAGCTTCATAAAGACTTGCAAAATTCCGCATTGCTTTAAACCCAGCATCATCTGCCCTAAATAACTGCAATTTAAAACCAGAAATTAAATCAAAGATTTATTTAGCTAGTAAAGTTTATGAACCTCTGAAATCCGATATCAAATTCAATTAAATGGCTGTTCCTATTCACGAGGACATGTTTACAATGTTTAAGTTGTAATTCTAAATGTTCAGTCTTTAGACTTTTTAGAAAAAAATCAATGTGTGGCTGTACAAAGCACAACATAATTTGGAACACTTAGATTACAAGAAATGACGCATTAGTCAAAGAAAAACAAAGTCCTCATTTAGGAATGTCGAGTTAAGGCCAAATAGATCCGGGTCTGTTATGTATTATCATCACACTTCAGATCTGGGGGGAAATCTAGGTAAGAAAGGGCTGATTTAACACCTTGCTTCTGGCGATAGGAGCATTTGATCGTGCCCCATCGTGCGCAACAAAAACTGCCACACAATTCTGTTGCAAACCATGCCAAATCAAAGGTGGTATAAGAAGGATAAAAGTGTCTGGCAGGTGAAGTAAGATGTGCCAAATTTATCATACAGCATTCACCACTGTGATGAAATTCCGACTGCCTGGTCCAAGGGCCCTTTTACACAAGCCAATTGTCGGGAAAACGAGCGCTCACAGAACGCTCGTTCCCGATAATTGCCCTGTGTAAACCGGGCAACGATCAGCCGATGAATGAGCTCAACTGATCGTATAGTTTTAAGTGACGAAAATATTATCGTTGTCGGCAGCACATCTCTCTGTGTAAACAGGGAGACGTGATGCCAACATGATAGAAATGTATGGGACGAGCCATCATAGTAACAAGCGCTCGTCCCCATACATAGCTCCTTGTGAAAGGCGCAAACGAGCGCTGATCACCAAGCTGTCTCGTTGATCGCCGCTCGTTTACACGGCCCACGTCAGGCCGTGTAAGACCACCTTAAGTTTTTGCTGTCTAAATCTTAGATTGCATTAGTACATGTGCCCCAATATGCTCAGACAGTGCTACACAAGAGTCTTGCATTTAGTTATATGCATTATTAATACCATTTGTACATAATCGGTATAAGGTCCCATATTATGAAGGAGAAACAGCCTGAGGGTCATGGCACATTTCTCAGGATTGAAAAGGACAGTGAGGGAAGAACAATTTTTTTTGGACCTGAGGTCCTTAGACAGAGGGGTGTGAAGGCAAGAATGTCATGCAGACCCCTCTAATATTAAACAAAGCCTCTGATCACAGTAGGGATTAATCTTTCAGTGGCATCTGTCTATCTATCTATCTATCTATCTATCTCATATCTATCTCATATCTATCTATCTCATATCTATCTATCTCATATCTATCTATCTCATATCTATCTATCTCATATCTATCTAATATCTATCTATCTAATATCTATCTATCTAATATCTATCTATCTAATATCTATCTATCTAATATCTATCTATCTATCTATCTAATATCTATCTATCTATCTATCTATCTATCTATCTATCTATCTATCTATCTATCTATCTATCTATCTATCTATCTATCTATCTATCTATCTATCTATCTATCTATCTATCTATCTATCTATCTATCTATCGTATTTTATTAGTAGATATAGGAGTGCCTTGTACAGTTTTACAGAATTTCATTGTGAGTTAAGCGTAGCCAAAATTGAAACTACACTCTAAAGTGACATAAATCCTTCAGTATCTCAGCAGGTGCGGGAAGAATTAATTTTGTTCTTCTTTTATTTCAACTTCGAGTGATCATCCATGGAAAAAAAAGAACTAGAAAAGTTAATGAAAATTTTATGTCTGCTGGGATAGGTAAATGGTCTGTTTGGCGCTTTGATATGATGAGATAATCATTGGAGCTTTGATCACTTATTCAGGTGACAAAACTGGAAAACTTTATGAGCGGAAATTAAAAATAAAGACATTTTGTAGTTTAGATCAACTGGAATAAAAGGGAAGCAGCAGAATATTCCAATCCCCTCACAATAAACAGGTCGGAAGGTTTGTTCCATAAAATGAAATATATGTGGAAAAAAGCTTTTAAGACATTTTTTGTTAAAGGTATTGTATCACCTATATATATTTATTTTTTTACTAATTAAAACATAACGAAACATCTAATTTGTTTTTTTTAATCTGTTTTTATTTTTTGACTCTCAATGTTGTTATTCTATTTTCTCTACATGATTATGGGGACAGCCATATTGCTTGAGCTGTTTTTAACAGCATTTGGAGATATGCTTTACAGCACCCACATGGACCATAGGAAACAATGGTCTGGAGCTGACCCATTGACTATTATGGGAAAGTTTTTTAGGCATGCTCTGTTACTGTGCAGGAAGTGATAGGAGGGGAGCTTTGTCCATTACCTATTATCATGGTGTATTCTGTGTTATCTTTTTATAGGTGTTACCTTTCAGCATAATCCTGCCTGTGATGATAATGAGATGAGTGCTGAGAAGTGATCTCTACAGAACAGTCTATTATAAGGCTTAGTGGCTAGAGTGAAAATGGCAAGATTTTAGGATAATTTTTTAATATAGATAATGACATAGAAAATAAAAAAAAAACACTAAAAATTCTTACAAATTATGTTTACCGTATAAACTTGATTTAAATAATAGGTCATTTTCTGATGACACATTCCCTTTAAATAGGTAACATACTATTATGTATAAGAAATTCTGTAAGGGTTTTTACATATAAGTGTTCTTATCTATACAGTATCTGCCAATATGTAAGAATCTGCAATAAAAATTGTATAGCCAAGCTTAATTATCCTACTAAGGTAAAAATTAATATATCAACTTACATGTAGTGCAAATGTGGATTCTTGGAAAACGCCCGTGGCTGTATGCTTCTCAGTCCAGAGTTCATGATTGTTCTGCAAAAGATAAGCATTATAATAATGTTACATTATCAGCTATTTAACATATTGAAATTAAATCTGTGAATGCTATATGGAAGAAATGCAAAAAGACTGAAAAAGATAAAAATTGAGCTACAAAAAGCATGTTATATGCTGGGAGGGCATGATGTGCTGGCGTTTGGTTTGGAATGCAGAGCAGCCCGCTTTAGCTAACACTAGCGGCGTTACAAATAGGCTGTTATTCGGCAAGATACGCCATGCCTGACGACCAGCACATTATCCCTCCACGTATTACACATAGTACTGACACCCCATGTACTATTCACAGCACTGACCCCTATTCATCACATTTATTTATTTATTTTTATTACATTATTACACAGTTCTGACACTTTCATACATACATATTTATTTTTTACCATCCATTCACACCCTAGCACTACACTGACACACATTTATCACACACCTTTGAGCACTTAGTCCGCCACTCCCCTCAAGACTAGTGGGAGGGGCTATCACTATTTAATGCACACTCCTTCTGCAGCATTCTTTGACCCGTCTGCGTCCTGATGGGAACGGGTTTTCACCCACCCACCTACCTAGTGAGTATGGCCTTTTTTGTGGTTTTGATATTTATGTCCCATTTTTTCTGTTTGTGTTTTTAAATTAGGAACGAAAAGTTCTGGTTAGGGACTCGCAAGGCACTGGGGACCCTTGACGTTGGGTTGCGAGCTTTGCGTATTTTGGCCAAAATAACAACTAATACCCCATGTTTCATGGATATTTCTTACTACGTATACTACACTTTTTTTCAGGACGCAGCCGGGTCTTATATGCTGGGAGGGCATGATGTGCTGGCGTTTGGTTTGGAATGCAGAGCAGCCCGCTTTAGCTAACACTAGCGGCGTTACAAATAGGCTGTTATTCGGCAAGATACGCCATGCCTGACGACCAGCACATTATCCCTCCACGTATTACACATAGTACTGACACCCCATGTACTATTCACAGCACTGACCCCTATTCATCACATTTATTTATTTATTTTTATTACATTATTACACAGTTCTGACACTTTCATACATACATATTTATTTTTTACCATCCATTCACACCCTAGCACTACACTGACACACATTTATCACACACCTTTGAGCACTTAGTCCGCCACTCCCCTCAAGACTAGTGGGAGGGGCTATCACTATTTAATGCACACTCCTTCTGCAGCATTCTTTGACCCGTCTGCGTCCTGATGGGAACGGGTTTTCACCCACCCACCTACCTAGTGAGTATGGCCTTTTTTGTGGTTTTGATATTTATGTCCCATTTTTTCTGTTTGTGTTTTTAAATTAGGAACGAAAAGTTCTGGTTAGGGACTCGCAAGGCACTGGGGACCCTTGACGTTGGGTTGCGAGCTTTGCGTATTTTGGCCAAAATAACAACTAATACCCCATGTTTCATGGATATTTCTTACTACGTATACTACACTTTTTTTCAGGACGCAGCCGGGTCTTATATGCTGGGAGGGCATGATGTGCTGGCGTTTGGTTTGGAATGCAGAGCAGCCCGCTTTAGCTAACACTAGCGGCGTTACAAATAGGCTGTTATTCGGCAAGATACGCCATGCCTGACGACCAGCACATTATCCCTCCACGTATTACACATAGTACTGACACCCCATGTACTATTCACAGCACTGACCCCTATTCATCACATTTATTTATTTATTTTTATTACATTATTACACAGTTCTGACACTTTCATACATACATATTTATTTTTTACCATCCATTCACACCCTAGCACTACACTGACACACATTTATCACACACCTTTGAGCACTTAGTCCGCCACTCCCCTCAAGACTAGTGGGAGGGGCTATCACTATTTAATGCACACTCCTTCTGCAGCATTCTTTGACCCGTCTGCGTCCTGATGGGAACGGGTTTTCACCCACCCACCTACCTAGTGAGTATGGCCTTTTTTGTGGTTTTGATATTTATGTCCCATTTTTTCTGTTTGTGTTTTTAAATTAGGAACGAAAAGTTCTGGTTAGGGACTCGCAAGGCACTGGGGACCCTTGACGTTGGGTTGCGAGCTTTGCGTATTTTGGCCAAAATAACAACTAATACCCCATGTTTCATGGATATTTCTTACTACGTATACTACACTTTTTTTCAGGACGCAGCCGGGTCTTATATGCTGGGAGGGCATGATGTGCTGGCGTTTGGTTTGGAATGCAGAGCAGCCCGCTTTAGCTAACACTAGCGGCGTTACAAATAGGCTGTTATTCGGCAAGATACGCCATGCCTGACGACCAGCACATTATCCCTCCACGTATTACACATAGTACTGACACCCCATGTACTATTCACAGCACTGACCCCTATTCATCACATTTATTTATTTATTTTTATTACATTATTACACAGTTCTGACACTTTCATACATACATATTTATTTTTTACCATCCATTCACACCCTAGCACTACACTGACACACATTTATCACACACCTTTGAGCACTTAGTCCGCCACTCCCCTCAAGACTAGTGGGAGGGGCTATCACTATTTAATGCACACTCCTTCTGCAGCATTCTTTGACCCGTCTGCGTCCTGATGGGAACGGGTTTTCACCCACCCACCTACCTAGTGAGTATGGCCTTTTTTGTGGTTTTGATATTTATGTCCCATTTTTTCTGTTTGTGTTTTTAAATTAGGAACGAAAAGTTCTGGTTAGGGACTCGCAAGGCACTGGGGACCCTTGACGTTGGGTTGCGAGCTTTGCGTATTTTGGCCAAAATAACAACTAATACCCCATGTTTCATGGATATTTCTTACTACGTATACTACACTTTTTTTCAGGACGCAGCCGGGTCTTATATGCTGGGAGGGCATGATGTGCTGGCGTTTGGTTTGGAATGCAGAGCAGCCCGCTTTAGCTAACACTAGCGGCGTTACAAATAGGCTGTTATTCGGCAAGATACGCCATGCCTGACGACCAGCACATTATCCCTCCACGTATTACACATAGTACTGACACCCCATGTACTATTCACAGCACTGACCCCTATTCATCACATTTATTTATTTATTTTTATTACATTATTACACAGTTCTGACACTTTCATACATACATATTTATTTTTTACCATCCATTCACACCCTAGCACTACACTGACACACATTTATCACACACCTTTGAGCACTTAGTCCGCCACTCCCCTCAAGACTAGTGGGAGGGGCTATCACTATTTAATGCACACTCCTTCTGCAGCATTCTTTGACCCGTCTGCGTCCTGATGGGAACGGGTTTTCACCCACCCACCTACCTAGTGAGTATGGCCTTTTTTGTGGTTTTGATATTTATGTCCCATTTTTTCTGTTTGTGTTTTTAAATTAGGAACGAAAAGTTCTGGTTAGGGACTCGCAAGGCACTGGGGACCCTTGACGTTGGGTTGCGAGCTTTGCGTATTTTGGCCAAAATAACAACTAATACCCCATGTTTCATGGATATTTCTTACTACGTATACTACACTTTTTTTCAGGACGCAGCCGGGTCTTATATGCTGGGAGGGCATGATGTGCTGGCGTTTGGTTTGGAATGCAGAGCAGCCCGCTTTAGCTAACACTAGCGGCGTTACAAATAGGCTGTTATTCGGCAAGATACGCCATGCCTGACGACCAGCACATTATCCCTCCACGTATTACACATAGTACTGACACCCCATGTACTATTCACAGCACTGACCCCTATTCATCACATTTATTTATTTATTTTTATTACATTATTACACAGTTCTGACACTTTCATACATACATATTTATTTTTTACCATCCATTCACACCCTAGCACTACACTGACACACATTTATCACACACCTTTGAGCACTTAGTCCGCCACTCCCCTCAAGACTAGTGGGAGGGGCTATCACTATTTAATGCACACTCCTTCTGCAGCATTCTTTGACCCGTCTGCGTCCTGATGGGAACGGGTTTTCACCCACCCACCTACCTAGTGAGTATGGCCTTTTTTGTGGTTTTGATATTTATGTCCCATTTTTTCTGTTTGTGTTTTTAAATTAGGAACGAAAAGTTCTGGTTAGGGACTCGCAAGGCACTGGGGACCCTTGACGTTGGGTTGCGAGCTTTGCGTATTTTGGCCAAAATAACAACTAATACCCCATGTTTCATGGATATTTCTTACTACGTATACTACACTTTTTTTCAGGACGCAGCCGGGTCTTATATGCTGGGAGGGCATGATGTGCTGGCGTTTGGTTTGGAATGCAGAGCAGCCCGCTTTAGCTAACACTAGCGGCGTTACAAATAGGCTGTTATTCGGCAAGATACGCCATGCCTGACGACCAGCACATTATCCCTCCACGTATTACACATAGTACTGACACCCCATGTACTATTCACAGCACTGACCCCTATTCATCACATTTATTTTTATTACATTATTACACAGTTCTGACACTTTCATACATACATATTTATTTTTTACCATCCATTCACACCCTAGCACTACACTGACACACATTTATCACACACCTTTGAGCACTTAGTCCGCCACTCCCCTCAAGACTAGTGGGAGGGGCTATCACTATTTAATGCACACTCCTTCTGCAGCATTCTTTGACCCGTCTGCGTCCTGATGGGAACGGGTTTTCACCCACCCACCTACCTAGTGAGTATGGCCTTTTTTGTGGTTTTGATATGTACTTCACTAGCGCGGTTAAAACATAGATTCAATTCTATCATCGTAATAAAAATAATATATTTTATTTGTCATTACATTCAGTCGGTCATATTCATGTTAGGTGACTGGCTGACCTAAGACAATTCTCAATACCCTCCAAGATGACTGAAAATGGTTGAAACTTTCTGTCACAAGATACAGTAGAAAGAACAACTCTCGTGCATAGACTGCTTCTTGAACAAGTGGCCCTACATATCATATAAATGTTGGCAGGTTTAGCTAAGTTTGGTGGGCTCAGTCAATAATCTATGGTCTACGAGGGCAGTGTAACTGTGTAGTGACATCAGTCGTTGGGGGGACACAAGGATTTCAACTTGCTTAATTTTTTATTATTATTCTAACTATTAAATAAAGTGTGTATGTTTATAGTGGAGTTGATCAGGGGAGCCAGCTATTTCACATGTATGGGTAGAGTTAAAAGGAAAGCAAACATACACACATGAAAGTTTTTTATTTGGGCAGTGACAATCATTGATGACCCAAGGGGGCTGATCTCGGTGATGGCATATAGAGAAAATTCTCCACTTTGTAAACATTTTACATTTTGAACAGTTGGAGAAGAAGAAGAAGAAGAAGAGTTACCCGACCCTCACTGTCTCCGAAGAAAACACAAAAAAAATAGCCTTGAGTTTTTTAAACTTTCTGGTCAGTTGTTTTGTATAATTCCTGTTTCTAGGAAAGCTAGGATACGGTTATCACTAAATGGTAAATCTGCCAAGAGACATCCTTTGCCTTTGTATTGCTGTAAATTAGGCACATTCAGAAATGTAAAGGCCATACCAGTTGTGACCCAGCTCTCCCAGAAATATATATAACTAAGAAAAATTTGAACAGACAATTAGATCCTATATATTAATACTGTACGGCTGCGCTCGCAGCATCGCAAGTGCTCAGAATGAGAGCTTTAATTATAGATACTTTCCTAGTGTAATCCATACAACAAGTCTTATGATGTTCGTCAAACTTTGTAGCTTTGCTTTGAAAAACAACATGTTGATTTTTGCCATCAGCATCTTTGGCCTTTTTTTGCACGGCCTTCTCCGGTGTGATTCTGTAAGCCGCTACACATAATATTCTAGGCCATAAGCCATTGTAAACATGATTTGTGTTCAAGATCCGCTATGTGAAATTATAGAACGTTGGCTCTTTTGCAAACACTCTTTTTGCCTAAAGTTGCAATCAGTGCTGATTGGGTCCTTTGATCTTCTTGTTGTTAATGGTTTTCTACATTTGTAACCGTATATTTTTCTCCATATTTGAGGTGAGAAGGAACTTGTTTCCCCCAATTGCCTTGCTGAATATGTCAGGGATATGGTAACTAACAATTTTTACCTGGAACACTGACAGAGTATCACTGCATAATGCTGTTCAGCTGTAATAAATCACAACCATTCCATGGAGATACGCTGTATATACTACCTTTACTATTCTGATCTATATTTTTTCTGAATATAAGCATCTGATGGAATATTTCTATGTAAAAAAAGATGAAATTTTAAAAACTGTAAATGTATTTCCTTAAATAAAAAATACAATATTTAAAATAGAATATTTAAAATGCAACTTTAGTTTTGGACATCCAATGGCCATTTTGTCAAACATAATAAAATCTGGAATATTAATTATATAAAAGGCTAAAAATCTATGCGGGCCGAGTCCTATTGCACACAACTGCATTTTGACATAATGTATAAGGGCCGTTTTACATAGGCAGATTTTCTACCAGGTAAACGAGTGCTGATCGTCAACACAGTATGCTGATTGTCGCTTGTTTGATCCATTTAAATGGAGTAATGATTAGAATGCATGGGGAAGAACAATCGTCCATGCATTTGTTTACTGTCAGATGCACATCTCCTGTTTACATGGGGAGATGTGCTGCCGGCAAACAATCTTTTTTGGGTTGCATAACTTAGATCAGTCAACTAACGTGTGTATATAATGAGCAATAAAAAAAATCTGTGATTCAAATGTAATATTACTCCTCTAAATCCATTGTAAGGTCACATTCTGAATATGGGATTTAATTTTGGACTCCACATTGTAAAAAGGATATAAGAGAACTGGAGAGGATTCAAAGGCGAGCGACTAGATTATTAAATGGGATGGGTAAAAATATTGGGCTCGTTTAACTTGGAGAAAGGATGCCTTAGAGGTGATCTTATTAAAATGTATGTGTGATTAATACAAAAAACAGCACATGATTTATTCTTTCCGGGACTTTACAAAGGACCAGGGGACATTCTTTACATGTGGAGGAAAGGCGACATCAACATAGGAAATGGTTCATCACAGTTAGAGAGTAGTGCAACCATGGAAGGCACTGCCCTTACAGGTAGTAATGGCAGATAATATGTCAGCATTTAAAAAAAAAAAGTCTAGATGACTATTTACTGACAAATGGCATTGAGGGTTATAATGAACCCGTTAGTGACCGCTGATGAGTGTTTTTATTGTGGCCACTAACAGGCTTTATTCCGATGCAGTAGCCTTTTTATGGCACTGCATCGGAATACATAAAAGAAGCGGGGAGCAGTTAAATCTCCCTGCTCACAGCTAGCAAGCACAGCATCTGAGTGGTTTTGGAGGGAGGGGGCTCCCTCCCTCACCCCACTGGCATCCTGCTATCCGATCGCAGGGTGCCGGAGTCTTCTATGGCAGCCAGGGGCCTAATAAAGGCCCGCAGGTCTGCTTCTAGTTAATGCCTGCTAGGTCATGCCAGGGGCCTAGCAGATGCCTGTCTGTTTTACACGGAAAGGCAGTAATACACTGCAATACAGAAGTATTGCAGTGTTTTATAAAAGTGATCAGGTGATCGCATAGTGAAGTCCCCTAGTGGGACTAATAACATTTTTAAAAAAAGTTTAATAACATTTTATAATAAATAAATAAAAATCCAAAGTAAAATAAATGAAAAACCCACTTTTTCGCCTTACAAAGTGCTTTATCATGAAAAAACAAAATAAAAAGTAAAAAAGTTGCACATATTTGGTATCACCACGTCCGCAACAACCCCAACTATGAAATTATTACATTATTTAACCCGCACGGTGAACGCCATAAAAAATTAAATTAAAAACAATGCAATAATTGCTGTTTTCTGTGCATCCTGCCTTTAAAAAAGGTGATAACAAGTCATCAAAAAGTCGCACGTACTCGAAAATGGTACCAATAAAAACTAAGTCCCTCCGTAAAAAAAAAGCCCTCATACAACTGCATCAGCGGAAAAATCGCTCTTCAAATATAGAGACAAAAACAAATAATTGTGAAAAAAATTTAGTTTTTACTGTATATAACTAGTAAAACATAAGAAAACTATATAAATTTGGTATCACTGCAATTATAACAACCCACTGAATAAAGTTATTGTGTTATTTATACCACTCGGTAAGTGGTGTAAATTTAGGACGCAAAAAAGTGTGGCGAAATTGCTGTTTTTTTTCTATTCACCCCAAAAAAGTTAATATAAGTTAATCAATAAAGTATATGTACCCCAAAATGGTGCTATTAAAAATACACCTTGTACCGAAAAACAAGATTTTAAACAGCTATGTCGACGCAAAAATATAAAATTTATAGCTCTGAATGAGATGATGGAAAAACTTTTAAAAAATAGCTTGGTCATTAACCCCTTCAGGACACAGCCAATTTTTTCAAATCTGACATGTTTCACTTTATGTGGTAATAACTTCAGAAATACTGTCACCTATCCAAGCGATTCTGAGATTGTTTTCTCGTGACACATTGGACTTTATGTTACTGGCAAAATTTGCTCGATACATTAAGTATTTAATTGTGAAAAACACCAAAATTTAGTGAAAAATTGCAAAAATTTGCATTTTCTAAATTTATATGTATCTGCTTGTAAGACAGATAGTAATACCACACAAAATTGTTGCTAATTAACATCACCCTTATGTCTACTTTAGATTGTCATTGTTTTTTGAACATCCTTTTATTTTACTATGACATCACAAGGCTTAGAACTTTAGCAGCAATTTCTCACATTTTCAAGAAAATTTCAAAAGGCTATTTTTCCAGGGACCAGTTCAGTTGTGAAGTGGATTTTAGGGCCTTATATATTAGAAACACTCGATAAGTCACCCCATTTTAAAAACTTCACCCCTCAAAGTATTCAAAACAGCATTTAGAAAGTTTCTTAACCCTTTAGAAATTCATTTTTCATCTGTTTTTTTTGTAACACAGAAAGTCTTACCAGAGAAACGCAACTCAATATCTATTGCCCAGATTCTGCAGTTTTTAGAAATACCCCACATGTGGCCCTAGTGCACTTATTGACTGAAGCACAGGCCTCAGAAACAAAGGAACACCTAGAGGATTTTGGGGCCTCCTTTTTATTAGAAAATATTTTAGCCACCATGTCGGGTCTGAAAGGCTCTTGCGGCGCCAAAACAGTGGAAATCCCCCAAAAGTTAACCCATTTTGGAAACTATACCCCTTGTGGAAATTATCTAGGGGTATAGTGAGCATTTTGACCCCGCAGGTTTTTTGCAGAAATTATTGGAAGTAGGCCGTGAAAATGAAAATCTACATTCTTTCAAAGAAAATGTAGGTTTAGCTAATTTTTCCTAATTTCCACAAGGACTAAAAGGAGAAAACGCACCACTTCTTTTGTAAAGCAAGTTCTCCCGAGTAAAACAATACCCTGCATGTGGTCATAAACGGCAGTTTGGACACACAGCAGGGCTTAGAAGGGAAAGAGAGCCATTTGGCTTTAGGAGCTCAAATTTAGCAGGAATGGTTTGCGGAGACCACGTCGCATTTGCAAAGCCCCTAAGGGACCAAAACAGTAAAAACACCAAAAAAGTGACTCCATTTAGGAAACTACACCCCTTGAAGAATCCATCTAGGGGTGTAGTGAGCATTTTGAAACCACAGGGGTTTCATAGTGAGCATTTTGGTCAGTGAAGATAAAAAAAAAATCCTTTTTTTCCAATAAGACGTAGCTTTAGCTCAAAATTTTTCATTTTCTCAACAAATAAAGGAATAAAAGAACCACAACATTTGTAAAGCAACTTCTCTGGAGTACGGCAATACCCCATTTGTGGTCATAAACTTCTGTTTGGGCACACGGCAAGGATCAGAAGAGAAGGAGCGCCATTTGGCAAAGCTCCTAAGGTACCAGTACAGTGGAAACTCCCCAAAAGTGACTTGATTCACAAAACTACACCCCTTGAGGAATTCATCTAGGGTGTAGTGAGCATTTTGATCCCACAGGTGTTTCATAGATTTTATTAGAATTGGGCAATGAAAATAAAAAAAATCCTTTTTCTTCAATAAGACGTAGTTTTAGCTGAAAATGTTTCATTTTCTCAACAAATAAATGAAAAAAAGCACCCCAACACTTGTAAAGCAACTTCTTCTGTGTATGGCAATACCACATATGTGGTCATTAACTGCTGTTTGGGCACTGAGTAGGGCTCAGAAGGGAAGGAGCGCCATTTGGCTTTTGGAGTACAGATTTTGCTGGATTGGTTTCTGGGCGCTATGTCGCATTTGCAAAGTCCCTGTGGGACTAAAACAGTGGATCCCCCCCAGAAGTGACCCAATTTTGGAAACTACACCCCTCAAGGTATTCACCTAGGGGTGTAGTGAGCATATTAACCCTACAGGTGATTGGCAGAAATTGGTGTGCACTCGATGTTGCAGAGTAAAAATGGGATTTTTTCCATAGATATGCCAATATGTGGTGCCCAGCTTGTGCCACTGGAGACACACACCCCAAAAATTGTTAAAAGGGTTCTCCCGGGTATGGTGATGCCATATATATGGAAGTAAACTGCTGTTTGGGCACACTGTAAGGTTCAGAAGGGAGGTAGCGCCATTTGGCTTTTGGAGCGTGGATTTTGCTTGTAGTAGTTTTGTTTTGAGTCTTACTGGTGTTTCCGTTTATAATGTGGGGGCACATGTAAGCCGGGTGGAGTATATAAGGGGCATAGTCAGGTGGTATAATAATGGGGTAAAAAAAACAATAAAATAATCCATAGATGTGTGTTACGCTGTGATACAATCCTTTCTGCACAGGCCGGTATCGAACTAATAAATGGTCTTTACTTATTCGCCTTTTGATCCACACTCAGGATCTTTGCAGTTTGAGGAATTTTGCTGGGAAGTGTTGTCCTGGTATAATACTGGCACCGTCGTTTCCAGCAGATATGTTTGGGTCCTCCCCTTCCTGGTTCCCTAATTTTAGGGGCCTTGATGATTCGCCACTTGAAACAGAAGAAACGTTCCCCTCGGGCCTGCACAACTGCATATTTTTATTTCCTGGCTTATTGGAGCCTTAACTAATTTTATTTTTTCATAGATGTACTGGTATGAGGGCTGTTTTTCTTGCGGGACGAGCTGTAGTTTTTATTGGTACCATTTTGGGGTACATGCGACTTTTTGATCACTTGTTATCCTTTTCTTTTGGGAGGCAACGTGACCAAAAAACAGCAATTCTGGCATATTTTTTTAGTTCTTTTTACACAGCGTTCACCACGCGTTATAAATTACATGTTACCTTTATTCTGCGGGTCAGTCCGATTCCGGTAATACCTAATTTATAGAACTTTTTTATGTTTTACAACTTTTTGCACAATAAAATAACTTTTGTAAAGAGAATGGATTTTTTCTGTCGCCAAGTTGTGAGAGCCATAACGGTTTTAATTTTTTCGTCGACGGAGCTGTATGAGGGCTTGTTTTTAGCGAGACGAGTTATAGTTATTATAGACACCATTTTGGGGTACATGAGACTTTTTGATCACTTTTTATTTCAATTTTTGGAAGACAAAGTGACCAAAAAATAGCAATTATGTCAGTATTTTTTTTTTTTTTTTTACGGCGTTCACTGTGCAGAATACATAACATAATATTTTTATAGTTAAGGTCGTTACGGTCGCAGCGATACCAAATATGTATGGCTTTATTATTTTTTTCAATATTAAATGAATTGATAAGGGAAAAAGGGCGATTGTGTTTTGTGTTATTATTTGAAACTTTTATTGTATTTTTTACAACTTTTATTTTTACTTCTTTTACACTTTTCTTTAGTCCCACTAGGGGACTTGAAGGTCCAACTGTTTTTTTGATGTTCTAATACATTACACTACCTATGTAGTGCAATGTATTAGAACTGTCAGTTGTTCACTGACAGCAAGCCGATCAGGTTCCGCCTCCGGGCGGGGCCTAATCGGCTTCTGTAATGGCAGATAGGAAGCCATTGTTAGGCATCCTGTTGCCATAGTAACAGTCGCCAGCCTTGCCATCGCATGGCAGGCTGCCGATTTCATACAAAACACTTTGATGCAGCGATTGCATTGAATCGCTGCATTGAAGGGGTTAATGGCAGGAATCGGAGCTAGCTCCGGTTCCTGCCGATAGATCGGGTGTCCGCTGTAACAAACAGCGGACACCCACTGCTGATGACGCAGGCTCAGCTTCTGAGCCGGAAGCTGAGCAGGCGCCATCTTGCCGATGGTACCGGAAGCCTCTTGGGCCCCGCCGACGACGGGACATAGGAGGATTCCGTTACTGGCAGACCGGGATGTAAGTATTAGCCCTCCGATCGCCTTTGCAGCAATCGCATTGCTGGGGTGCCGGTGGCTATAAACTCCTCACATGCTGCGACCTCTATTGAACGGCTAGCTCCGGTCCTGGCCGATACCTCAGGGTGACAGCTGTAACATACAGCTGTCACCCGGCGGTGTCGCTGGCTCAGCTCCTGAGCCAGCTCCATCTGTTCACGTACAGTTACTTGGAATTGCGGGAAAGCACCATCTCCCATCACATAACTGTACGTGAAATTGCGGGAAGGGGTTATGGCCTAAAATAGGCTGGTCACTAAGTGGGTCAATCGAGCAACTAAGGGGTCAATCAAGCAATGAATGATGTGTTATTTATTGAGAAAGGTTGAACTTGATGGACTGCAGATTAATATATCTCACCTAAACAGATGGACTGTACCAAACTACAGTTCAGTTGTGTACATTTATGACTATATCTGTATGGATTTTCAGCCTTTGAATGTTCCCATTCACTGATATCAAACATAGATTTTGAAAATGCTGAGGTCTATGAAACACAACATATAAAACAAAGTTTTTTCTTAGCATTTATTTATTTCACAGTTTAACACCATGTTACTACAACCCCAAAAAACACTTTTAGGCCCCTTTCACATAAGGTTCATTCGCTATTTTTATGTGTATGCTTGTATGTCCGGAAAACTCCCGATGTACACGCTAAACGTGTACATATAGGGCTCCATTAGCACGACGGAGGCCAAAAAAAAGTATATGTCAGTATACCTTTTTTTAAGTATGGAATAGTGTAGTAGACTATAGTATTCCAACCCATTAGATCCGGCAAACAGGATGTATATCGTGTGGTATACGTTTTTTAACAAGTGAGCCTATGGTTGACAAATGCCACTGCATGACATACATTACAGGTATACGTTTAACTTATATGTCATGAGCTTTTTTTACAGTTTTTCCTGTCGCATACATTAACTGGATACCATTTAAGTCTATGGATGACAGATACGTTAAATGGATGCGTAATATTTGCATCTGTCATCCATAGACTATAGCGGTATCCATTAAATGGATACGCCATGAACGCTCATGACCCCAGTTCATGACGTATCTGTTAATCAGATACCACTATAGTCTGTGGTTGATGGATGACACTGTTAGGGTATGTTCACACGAGGGCGTCCGTTACGGCTGAAATTACGGGGATGTTTCAGCCTGAAAACATCCCCGTAATTTCAGCCGTACCGGCATGTGCAGGCGCTTGAACGCCGCGTCAATTACGGGCGTAATTAGCGCTGCTATTCATTGGAGTCAATGAATAACGGCTCTAATTACGGCCAAAGAAGTGACAGGTCACTTCTTTGACGCGGGCGTCTATTTACGCGCCGTCTTTTGACAGCGGCGCGTAAATATACGCCTCGTGTGAACAGACAAACGTCTGCCCATTGCTTTCAATGGGCAGATGTTTGTCAGCGCTATTGAGGCGCTATTTTCGGGCGTAATTCGGGGCAAAAACGCCCGATTTACGTCCGTAAATAGGCCGTGTGAACATACCCTTAGGACATCCGTCACTGCCTATGTTTTATATGTCGGGAGCTTTTCCAGGCATATACAGTACACCAAACGTAGTGTAATAATGTGATGTAAATGGGGCCTAAGATCGAAATAGATTGATTGTCCTACTTAGTATTTATCTAATAAAATCCATTACTGCTAAATTTGTAACTCAAATTTTCTACCTGTCATGTCATTTTAAATTAAAATAGACATTGTCACTACAATGTGACTTTTTATAGATGCCAGGCAATTTAAATATTCTGTCCAGCAAATGCCAATTTAAAAATCTTTTTTATAATTCATCACATTTTTGGATTCTGGAGATCATATATTTTAAACCTTTCAATCATATGAGGCTATACAGTACAAGCAAACAACCTCATATACCAGTAGCTGGTGATGACTTATGCTTAAACAGGAATTTGTCAGCATCAAAATGAATCCCATTAGTTACATCAATAGGGCATCAAAGCGATCAATTTTAAAAGCAAAGCTCTTATATTTGGTTTAAATAGCATTAACATTTGATTACATGTCAGTGAAAAATTCAGGAAAAGCATTCATTAATTATGAAAGTCGCTCCCCCTCAGATGGCTTTGCCATCTACTACTTTTTGTACATTGTCTTCTCAGAGGTCATTTCCATTGCCACTGATTCTGCTTCTTACAAGTTTGACTATAAATAATATATGACCATAGAAGTCTCCATAATTACAACATAAACACATTTTATTAGCAGTTTTTTTTTTTACAAACAATTGATCTCAGGATTTTCCATATTCATGTGTCTACACAGTATAAAGAAGGGTAGAGAATCCATGCTCGGAGTATGTGCCCTGTCTGCCAATTAAAGAAGCCTCCTATGGATATCACCAGTAATGGATCCAAGGAAGAAAAGAGGGAGGGAAATTACAGAATTGCATTTTAACCGTGATTATTCATGCAGTGACAGGAAGCATGAACTCAGATATTTAGAAGCAGTGGTTAATTAATTTACATGTTAACTATAGAGTGTGCTCAAATATCATAATTATTATAAACACACATCCTATCCAAAAATTGTATTGCATGGCTAATGAAAGAATGGATAACCAGAGGGCCCTTTTAAATAAGCAAATGATCGGGCAAACGAGCGTTAATATAAACGCTTGTTACCGATGATCGCCCTGTGTAAACAGGGCATTGATCAGCCAATGAATGATTAATCACTGATCTGCTCATCTAGGCGGCCAATAAAATGGTCGTTAGTCGGCGGGACACATCTCCCTGCGTAAACATACCGACATGATACATAACCGATCATTGCTCTTAGTGAAAAGAGCTAACAAGTGTCAATCGACCAGCTGTCTTGTCGATCGGCACTTGTTTTTCTGGCCCATTTCTGGTCCATG
The DNA here is from genome assembly GCF_050947455.1 of Rhinoderma darwinii. Classification (NCBI taxonomy): domain Eukaryota; kingdom Metazoa; phylum Chordata; class Amphibia; order Anura; family Rhinodermatidae; genus Rhinoderma; species Rhinoderma darwinii. The sequence goes on along the minus strand of NC_134689.1, from coordinate 308,094,131 downwards.
TAAAAGGCCCTATTCAAAGGACAGTGAAAAACGGGCGTTTTCAGAACAATAATGTTCTATGGGTGTATTCACACGGCTGTTTTTTTTAACGGCCCGTGAATAATGACCGTCAAAAAATAGAACATGTCCTATTATTGTCCGTTTTCACGGCCAGACGGGCCCCATAGAAGTCAACGGCTGTCAATACATGCAACAACCGTTAAAAACGGATCTGTGACATGGGGATTCAAGAGGCATGGAAGCTATTGGTTCCCTTGCTGGCTATTGGCGGCACGATGACACATAATCACCGATGCAGCAATGCATGCTGCGAAGGCGATGAGATGACGTCATCACGCCACCTTTGCAGAACCCGTGAGACTAGAGACCACACGTGAAGTAGACGGCGCTGCATCGATAAGTATGTAGGGCATTCAGGCGGAATTAAATGTCCGCTATTGTTGCGCTCACTACAAGGGTAGTGTGGCACTACTACAGGGGGCATTGTTGTCAGTTGTAGCAAATTTTTCAGGACTGTCCTGAATTTACAGAGACAGTCCTGGAAGATTACTACAGGGAGGGGGGGTGGTGCTATCTCCGGAGCGTTGTGTGTGGCATCATCTACAGGGGGCTGTGTGGCATCATCTACAGGGGGGCTGTGTGCCACCATCTACAGGGGGGCTGTGTTCCAACATCTACATGTGGGCTGTGTGGCATCATATACAGGGGGTCTGTGTGGCATCATCTATAGGGGGTCTGTGTGGCATCATATACAGGTGGTCTGTGTGCCATCATATACAGGGGATCTGTGTGCCATCATATACAGGGGTCTGTGTGCCATCATATACAGGGGGTCTGTGTGCCATCATATACATTGGATCTATGTGCCATCATATAGGGGTCTGTGTGCCATCATATACAGGGGGTCTGTGTGCCATCATATACAGGGGGTCTGTGTGTCATCATATACAGGGGGCTGTGAAACAATCATGACAATGACCTTCCTTTGGGTATTTTCAGGGGGTTGGGACAAAAAAAGTCTGACAAATTAAATTCATCCGTTTTTTTAACGCCCATGAAAAACTGATGCAAAATGGATGTCAAACGGCTATTAAAAACGGACAGACGGACTGGAAATGGATGAAAATTTGGAGACACACTGATGCAAAACGGCTATGAAAAACTGACAGTTGATCAGTTTTTAATGGACATTTTTTCACTGTCGTGTGAATATAGCCTAATAGTTCCCTTTTCATCAGGAGTTCCAGTATTTTTGTCAGCAAGAAAAGAACAGTCTGCAGTGCTATTCTTGTTGTGAAAAATACCAAACCTGAATCCGATTCTAACTCAATGGAATCTGTTAGGTATAATACGTTTGAAAAGAAATCCGTCACAGTTGTCATTGCTTCATTTGGAATGGTAGCCTTGACACTACAGTGAGCAGAGCCTAATTTAACTTCAACATTAATAAAATCTTAATCATGATTACAAAGCTATTCAAAAATGTAAAAAATAAGTACATTGCATTTAAATTTGCACAAGCCCGCCCCCCCCCCCCCCCCCCAGCCACAATCTCGCTGGTGGACTTTATTCATTCTTTGATTTATTTCCCATTACTTATTTAATATCAATACATTATGCAGTGCTGTACACAGAATATATTGAGTTGCTTCCATTTTTTCAACACTGGGTCTCACAATTGAATTGCCCTATAAAAAAAAACACACACACATTTTATAAAAAGTCGGTTGATCTTTCAGAGAGAATAATTTCAAAAAAAATTATTTTGGGGTAGATGGGGTGCAGCTACATAGATATGCTCTTATTCTGTTTCAGTTTGTGGGCATGGCTCCAACGGCTCTGAGCGAGGTGCGATGGGATGTCGGAGGGGGCCGCCCCCCTCCTTCTAACGGTTTAAATGCTGCGGTCTCATTTGACCGCGGCATTTAACTAGTTAATTGGCCAATAACAGAGTGGCCTCTGTTCCTGGACGTTAGAGCAGCGTGTCAGCACGTGAGCCCGCTCCAAACTTTGCCCTCACCGAGTGATCTACAGTTTCGTCATGGGTCAGCAAAGGTTTAACATAGGATATGCCATAAATGTCTGATAGTTGCGGAGGTTCCCCAGATAGGGCCCAGGCACTGAGCTGCATCTCTCCGGCCATGGAGCAGAGAGACATTGGCACCCTGCCCCGCTGCTTACTCTTCTAGTAGCCTGTGGCCTACTAGAGGTCAGTAGGACGTTGGCATCCCGGCCAGGGTACCGTGAAGATGTCATTGCTATATGGGCAGCATAAAGGGGCCTAACTACTATAAAGGGGCACAATTGGGCCAAACTACTATATGGATGGCATAAAGGGCCTAACAACTATATGGGAAGCACAGAGGGCCTAATTACTATATGGAGGGCATAAGGGGGCCTAACTACTATATGGAGGGCACAAGGGGACCTAACTACTATATGGTGGGCACAAGGGGGCCTAACTACTATATGGCCAGCACAAAGGGTGCCTAACTACTATTTTGGTGGCACAAGGGGACCTACTATATGTAAGGCATAGGGGGCCTAACTACTATATGGGCAGCATAAAGGGGCCTAACTACTATAAAGGGGCACAATAGGGCTGAACTACTATATAGACGGTACAAAGAGGCCTAACTACTATTTGGAGGGCACAATGGGCCTAGCTACTATATGCACGGCACAAAGGGGACCTAACTACTATATGGGGGCATAATGGGGCCGAACCACTATATAAGGACATAAGGGGGGCCTAACAACTATATAGAGGGCACAAACAGGGCCTAACTACTATATAGGTGGCACAAGGGGGGCCTAACTGCTATATATGGGCGCAAGGGTGTCTTAACTACTATATAGGGACAAAAAGGGGGCCTAACTACTATATGGAGACACAAGGAAGGCTCAACTACTATATGGGGGCATAAAAGGGGCCTTACTACTATATAGGGGTACAATTGGGACCTAACTAATATATGGGGGCTCAAAGGGGGATCTAACTATTATATAGGGACACAAAAAGGGATGTAACTACTATATGGTGACACCAAAGGGATCTAATTACTATATAGGGGCAAGAAGGGGCCTAACTACAATATAGGGGCACAAAGGGGCCTAACTATAATATAGGGGCCAAAGGGAGCATAATTACTATAAGGGGCAACAATCAGGACATAACTAACATGGGGACATAAAATAGTACTAAATAATATATGGAGCCCAAAGGGGGACCTAACTGGTATATGTGGACACAAAGCAGGACCTAACTACTATAGGTAACACAAAAGAGACCTAACTACTAAGGAGGCATTCCTGTGTGTGGCGGTTACTATTACTGTGTGGGGCCTAAAGGGAGCACTATTACTGTGTTGAGCACAAAAGGGGGTACTAAAACAATGTGAGGCACCAAGAGTGGGCATTATTTCAATCTTGGGCACTATAAATGGCGAGTTTTTGTAGACAGAGGTGAATAAATGCGGAGGGTGATGGAAAAGTGAGGAGCCAAAGATGTTTGTGTTGCAAATTCTGCAGAGGCGAGTCATGGCTGGAAGAAGTTGTCATGGCGTTCTGAGCTAGTTGATGAAGAAAAAGGAAAATGAACGACTCTGAGAAGACGTCACCTGTGTGCCACTGTATGTAACTGTAGTGTATTTACTGATATGGTCTGCTTAGCTCCTGTGTAGAACTGGTATCTACCACTACATGATCAAAATATGGGGATAATATTGGTCTTTATTTTACTACACATTTAAGAATGGTCACATTATTTCTATAGAGCTGAATGGTGGGCCCCAAGTACTATTTCCTCTGGTGGGCCTAAGGTACTCCAGTCCAACATTGCCCGCACCTATTAGGTTTAGAGCATAGCCTGTATCCAACTCTAACTAACAAGGGGTGGTACGAGCATAACACAGTTGACAAATTATTTTAGCATTACTCAAAAAGAGAGAGTTATGTTATATTATACAAAACATACAATTTACTAAATGTTGTACATTAAATTAACTTTATTTTTTATTAAAAAGTATGTTGATGCTGCTCTGATTCACTTAAACGCATTCTGTTTGGCAAATGTCATTTGTCAGGCACAAGGCTTTGGGCCAGTATCTGTAAGTGAGGGTTTTATGTGAGAATCCCACAGTTTTACAAGACAGGGAGCTCTGCAAACAACTTAATTTACAATATCAGATAAAGTCTTATGTTAAAATCCTGCCAGTTCCTTTTCTCTATAGTAAAAAATAAAAAGGCCAATACAGCTAGAAAATAATAAAGTCTCTTATACGGTATGTCACAGAGGTTATATAGAGACTATTTTTCGGAACGAATAGTGGCATGATATTATATAATTACACAGGTATTAGCATGCTTGGAAAAGGGTATAAAAAGAGGGAGAAATGGCGCTCCTCCGGCGTTGAAACGTGTTGCAGTCCATCCATTATTTTATCTTTTTAAACGTCATTCGTTTTTTACCTACGCTATGTCAAATAAAAACATTTTAATGGGTCTGTAGTGAACGAAAAACCAGTTACACGGAAGTGCCCGATACAAGGAGCTTTTTTATCTATATCCCAAAAAACAGGTATTAGCATGGGATTCTATATGTGGCATGACAACTGTCAGCTTACTTACTGCAGCTTTGTAGACTTGGAAGTAAAGTTGTAAAGGGGTTATTGCATGCTTTACATGTACTCAAGAACATGTAAAAAAATTGACATGTACATTGTTTGCTAATATGGTCTGCAATCAGAGCTGCAGGTGTATAGAGTCCTATACAATACATCCATTGGTACAGTATTGATACAGCTAGTCTATGGATAAGCAGTGCACATGCTATTTAAGGGAGTTTTCCCATGAAGGACATTTATGACATATCCACAGGATATGTCATAAATGTCAGATAGATGCGAGTCCCACCTCTGGGACCCGCACCTTTATCTAGAACGGGCTCCCTAATCCCCATTCTAGCTTTTTGTGCTCACGCTGCCACTCGGCCACTTCCTGATTTCATGATTGGGAGTTACGGAAGCAGCGTAATGTGCTGAGCTATGCTGTTTACGTAACACCCATAGAACTGAATAGTAGTTACGGAAACAGAGTAGCTCGTATTCTACGCTGCTTCCGTAACTGCCATTCAGGACTCTAGGAGTTACGGAAACAGCATAGCTCAGCACATTACACTGTTTCTGTAACCTCCGACCATGTAATCAGGAAGTGGCCGAGTGGCAGCGTGAGCACAAAAAGCTAGAATGGGGATTAGGGGGCCCGTTCTAGAGATAGGTGCGGGTTCCAGAGGTGGGACTCGCATCTATCTGACATTTATGACATATCCTGTGGATATGTCATAAATGTCCTTCATGGGAAAACCCCTTGAATGTACTCATCTTTTTGATTGAGCATTAGTATCTAGTAGTTCTGCCTCTTAATATATTTGTTTCTTCAGGGCACTCGGATTTCTCCACAAAACCAAGAACATATTTTAGACTATAGTTAACTATGTAGTTGACCATCGTAGAAATGAATAATCCCATGAGTGCCACTTGATAGAAGTGTTGTGTCCTTTACTACGTTCTGTAGGATTACAGTACAATCAAATATGCTGATGATATATAAATAACACATAATATACTGAGGGGATGTGAAAGTTATATACCTATGAAAAGATTGATTAATTTAAGAGTTCTTTTTTATACCATTACATTCATTTAGATGGGCAAGTTTGGTACTCACAGGCTTTGGATTTCAGTGTAAAGTTCCATGTCCACTACATTCAAAATCTGTAAATCCTTCCAGTTTTCTATGTGTCTGTAATGAAAATGAACATTGCAGTTAGTGATCATCATTACATGATTTACTCACTGTACAACATTATTTAATAGGGCAGTTATACAACAGGGGGTTCGTTAGACCTTTCTGTCGCAAACGGAAACCATAGCTTCTATTTGCATTACCATTGATTTCAATGATAATGCTTCCATAGCAAATGGTTTCCGTTTGTTTCCGCTTTTTTTTTAGCGGAAACAATAGCATAGTCGACTGTGCTATTGTTTCCACAAAAAAAAAAAACGGAAACCTTGCGGAAGGGAAACAAACGGAAACCATTTGCAATGGAAGCATTATCATTGAAATCAATGGCAATGCAAACGGACGCTATGGATTCCATTTGCCTTTCTGTTCATGGGTTCCTTTGACCGAAAAAGTCTAACGGAACCCATCAACAGAAAGGTGACGCTGATGTAAACATACCCTTAAACTGCGTATTGCAATTTTTTTTAATATAAAATCTAAAGCCGCACAGGCTTTTGTGTTTTTGAAACATTCCCGATGGTATAATAAACATTAAACCACTGATAATAGACCATGTTCACACACAACAGCTTTAATCACGCACAATATTAGTACTACCACTATTACTGACCAATGTAGTATAGGTTGCAAGCAGCACACTCAAATAGGCATATATATATATATATATATATATATATACACATATATATAAATATATATACGGTGAAGGAAATAAGTATTTGATCCCTTGCTGATTTTGTAAGTTTGCCCATTGTCAAAGACATGAACAGTCTAGAATTTTTAGGCTAGGTTAATTTTACCAGTGAGAGATAGATTATATAAAAAAAGAAAAAAAAGAAAATCACATAGTCAAAATGATATATATTTATTTGCATTGTGCACAGAAAAATAAGTATTTGATCCCCTACCAACCATTAAGAGTTCAGCCTCCTCGAGACCAGTTACACGCTCCAAATCAACTTGGTGCCTGCATTAAAGACAGCTGTCTTACATGGTCACCTGTATAAAAGACTCCTGTCCACTGACTCAATTAATCAGTCTGACTCTAACCTCAACAACATGGGCAAGACCAAAGAGCTTTCTAAGGATCTCAGGGACAAGATCATAGACCTGCACAAGGCTGGAATGGGCTACAAAACCATAAGTAAGATGCTGGGTGAGAAGGAGACAACTGTTGGTGCAATAGTAAGAAAATGGAAGACATACAAAATGACTGTCAATCGATATAGATCTGGGGCTCCATGCAAAATCTCACCTCATGGGGTATCCTTGATCCTGAGGAAGGTGAGAGCTCAGCCGAAAACTACACGGGGGGAACTTGTTAATGATCTCAAGGCAGCTGGGACCACAGTCACCAAGAAAACCATTGGTAACACATTACACCGTAATGGATTAAAATCCTGCAGTGCCCGCAAGGTCCCCCTGCACAAGAAGGCACATGTACTGGCCCGTCTGAAGTTTGCAAATGAACATCTGGATGATTCTGAGAGTGATTGGGAGAAGGTGCTGTGGTCAGATGAGACTAAAATTGAGCTCTTTGGCATTAACTCAACTCGCCGTGTTTGGAGGAAGAGAAATGCTGCCTATGACCCAAAGAACACCGTCCCCACTGTCAAGCATGGAGGTGGAAACATTATGTTTTGGGGGTGTTTCTCTGCTAAGGGCACAGGACTACTTCACCGCATCAATGGGAGAATGGATGGAGCCATGTACCGTCAAATCCTGAGTGACAACCTCCTTCCCTCCACCAGGACATTAAAAATGGCTCGTGGCTGGGTCTTCCAGCACGACAATGACCCGAAACATACAGCCAAGGCAACAAAGGAGTGGCTCAAAAAGAAGCACATTAAGGTCATGGAGTGGCCTAGCCAGTCTCCAGACCTTAATCCCATCGAAAACTTATGGAGGGAGCTGAAGATCCGAGTTGCCAAGTGACAGCCTCGAAATCTTAATGATTTACAGATGATCTGCAAAGAGGAGGGGGCCAAAATTCCATCTAACATGTGTGCAAACCTCATCATCAACTACAAAAAACGTCTGACTGCTGTGCTTGCCACCAAGGGTTTTGCCACCAAGTATTAAAGAGGCTCTGTCACCAGATTTTGCAACCCCTATCTGCTATTGCAGCAGATAGGCGCTGCAATGTAGATTACAGTAACGTTTTTATTTTTAAAAAACGAGCATTTTTGGCCAAGTATGGCCATTTTTGTAGTTATGCAAATGAGGCTTGCAAAAGTCCAAGTGGGTGTGTTTAAAAGTAAAAGTCCAAGTGGGCGTGTATTATGTGCGTACATCGGGGCATTTTTAATACTTTTACTAGCTGGGCGCTCTGAAGAGAAGTAACATCCTCTTCTCTTCAGAACGCCCAGCTTCTGACCTGTGCAGATCTGTGACGTCACTCACAGGTCCTGCATCGTGACGGCACCAGAGGCTACAGTTGATTCTGCAGCAGCATCAGCGTTTGCAGGTAAGTCGATCTTACCTGCAAACGCTGATGCTGCTGCAGAATCAACTGTAGCCTCTGGTGCCGATGTGGCCGTCACGATGCAGGACCTGTGAGTGACGTCACAGATCTGCACTGTCAGAAGCTGGGCGTTGTGAAGAGAAGAGGATGTTACTTCTCTTCAGAGCGCCCAGCTAGTAAAAGTATTAAAAACGCCCCGATGTACGCACCTAATACACGCCCACTTGGACTTTTACTTTTAAACACACCCACTTGGACTTGTGCAAGCCTCATTTGCATAACTACAAAAATGGTCATAACTTGGCCAAAAATGCTCGTTTTTTAAAAATAAAAACGTTACTGTAATCTACATTGCAGCGCCTATCTGCTGCAATAGCAGATAGGGGTTGCAAAATCTGGTGACAGAGCCTCTTTAAGTCTTGTTTGCCAAAGGGATCAAATACTTATTTCTCTGTGCACAATGCAAATAAATATATATAATTTTGACAATGTGATTTTCTTTTCTTTTTTTATATATATAATCTATCTCTGACTGGTAAAATTAACCTAGCCTAAAAATTCTAGACTGTTCATGTCTTTGACAGTGGGCAAACTTACAAAATCAGCAAGGGATCAAATACTTATTTCCTTCACTGTATATATATCCGTATTATGCAATATTCACGATTTGTCCAGAAATCCCTAGTTCTGACCATACTATTCCAAATATAACAATGGTGTGACAGCATACATGCAAGCAAAAAACTTTATATGCATTGACCCATCCAACACATGATAAGTATCTGACTGCCAGAGACAGCGGAGAGAAGGGAGAAGTGGGATGGGTAACAGAATAAGTAGACACTTTATCGCAAATCCGGCTGACAATGAAAGATATCCGACAGTTACCTACAAAATATAACGGTAGGAGAAGTCTTGAGTACAAATGGCTAGGCTTATAAGAGGAAGCCCATAGTTAGGATAAGCAACATTATGGTTCATTTCCGGAAAATCAATAAATCCTCTTTTAGGCCCTGTTCACACTGATTATATTTTGCAGGTGTTTTTTGCCGCATTTTTTTGGCGCAAATTTTTACCTCTTTCTTCAACAGTCAAAGGAAGAAACCGCTGATTTTTTTTCTGTCTCCCATTAATTTCAGTGGGGTTTTTGAGGTGGAAAACGCCTCAAGATAGGGCACGTCGCTTCTTTTTTCTGCGAGCGTGTTTTGTCGCTCATGGGAAAAAAAATCGCCTCCACCTCCCATTGAAATCAATGGCAGGCAATTTCGGCCATTTTTTGCTGCAGTTTACGCAACTAAACCACGTAAAAAAAAGACTGTTTGAACAGGGCCTAAAGCTTCATTCTTGGAAAGATAACCTTACACTATTCAATGCAAGGTGAATGTAGATATATGTGTTTGCATGGAAGTGATGGGAATACAAAGTGATTCCGTGTGATCTACTCGTTTTACATTTACATATTCATCATGTAATGGCACATAATGCACGAGATCTGATTAGATTGTATGTTACATAAGTATAAACAGATACATTTCCGGGGTATTTGTCCTTGTCTCATCACCCACCCATCTGCATGAACATCTTCCCGTAACCAAACAATTCCTTATGTGCTGACATCCCAGTCTGCTGCCTAGCTAGAGGGTTAAGCTGTTCCTCGCACATGGTGATGAGCTTCTCCTGAACAAGCACTGATGTTTTTAACATCTAGTCATTTTTATTCTTTTTTCATTTTTCACCCACGCAAAAACTGCCTCTCTTATGTAAATATGTGTATGATAGAGCATGTAGGTATTTCAGATGGTTTCACTTCTACTGAGAGTATTTTTGCAATGTCTGGGCTAAAAGACTTAGACCACCTGGTGTTCAATAATTAGATTTGCCTTGTTCAAGAGTATTTCCCCCTAAAATAAATTTAAAAAATACCTGAATTTGTAAGCAAGATATTACCATTTTCTTTTTTTCCCATAAAGTTGAATGTGTCCTCTGTTAAGGTGGTTTTACACTTGGCGATTATCGGGCAGACAAGCGTTCATAGAACGCTCATTGCCGATAATTTCCCTGTGTAAAAAGGGCAGCGATCAGCAGATGAACGAGCAAACACTTGATCATCTGCTGGTCGTATCGTTTTAAAAAAGTCAAATATTATCGTTGTCGGCAGCACATCTCCCTGTGTAAACAGGGAAACCTGCTTCCGATATGATAATAATGTATGGGGACGAGCGATCGGAGTAACAACCATCCATAGCTCCGTGCGATAGGAGCAAACGAGCACAGATCAATGATGTCTCGTTGATCGGCGCTCGCTGCACCGGCCGAATATTAGCAGTTGTAAAAGCCATTTTATTTTCTCTCTAAATCTGACAAAACCCAAGATGTATGGAGCGAGATGCCATCCAACCAACAGGCATCCGTCACCCAGACTCCCATGTTTACAAAAATGCATACATCACAGCCATCCAGTAAAAAACATATACATTATATGTATACATTTCTTTAACATTGAAGTGTATGGACGACGGATGGCGAGAGAATGTATTGAATTGGTGTCATTTAAATTGTATAAGGGCATGCCCAGACGTGGCGGATTTCTTCCGCAACTGTCCGCATCAATGCCGCACAGAATCTGCGTTGCAGATTCTGTTGCGGCTCTGCCCAAAATGGGCATTAAATTGATGCGGATTAGCCGTTGCGTATTCAGGTGAAGAGTGCTTCCCTTCTCTCTATCAGTGTAGGATAGAGAGAAGGGGCAGCCCTTTCCCTAGTGAAAGTAAAAGAATTTCATACTTACCGGCCTTTGTCTTGGTGACGCGTCCCTCTTTCGGCATCCAGCCCGACCTCCCTGGATGACGCGGCTGTCCATGTGACCGCTGCAGCCTGTTATTGGCTACAGCCGTCACTTAGACTGAAAGTTCATCCTGGGAAGCCGGACTGGAGGAAGAAGCAGGGAGTTATCGGTAAGTATGAACTTCTATTTTTTTTACAGGTTGATGTATATTGTGATCGGTAGTCACTGTCCAGGGTGCAGAAACAGTTACTGCCGATCACTTAACTCTTTCAGCACCCTGGACAGTGACTATTTACTGACGTAACCTAGCAACACTTCCATAATTACGGGTGCACACACGTAGTCACCCGTAATTATGGGAGCCCCATTGACTTCCTCAGTCTGGCTGTAGACCTAGAAATACATAGGTCCAGCCAGAATGAAGAAATGTCATGTTAGTAAAACCAATACGCTCCGCAGCACACATAACATCTACATTACATCTGCGGACTTCATTGCGGAATTTTGAATCTCGATTGAAGTCAATGGAGAAATTCCGCAATGAGTCCGCAACCAGTCCGCAACAACCATTGTATGCTGCGGACACCAAATTCCGCACCGCAGCCTATGCTCCGCAGCGGAATTGTCCGCAACGTCTAAACGAACCCTACTAAAAAGCTGTGGAAGGCAATGGAGAAACGGGTCCGCTGCGGATTTCCGCTGCGGAGTGTCCGCAGCGGAATTCCAGAGCAATTCCGCCACGTCTGGCCATGCCCTAACAGCGCAATTCAAAAAAAGTAAGGGGTCAACACATTTGTATCTGCTTCTAAGAGAGCTGGTTAACAAGGCCAGCTGGCCACTTTTAGAGCTCCTCTAGGGGTGGTCACCCAGTTTACTCTGTGGGAGCTGTGATGGTAGTCATATTTGTCACCCTTCCTTTCCAGAATCAGATAAGGAACAGATGTATAGAATTTTTAACAATGTCACAGGTAAAAGATTTTTGAATGATTTGATTTTAAGGCCAGGTTCACATTAGACAGTTGATTCTAAAGTACCCAATTGTCTAGCATACTCTCCAGTCCAGCAGAAAAGTGCCAGCCCAATAGGATAAGTAGTTGTAATTGATGCAACCATATCACACCCAAAGAGGCTTATACACAAGACTCTTCAGGCGTCGTACCGTTGCCTTAGCAACTGTACTGCTCAGCGTGCTCCGCGAGTCTCTTCACAAATTATGTCAGAGTACAGATTATTATATGTTAGAATTATACTGACCCTTTAATGCTCGAGATGTGTGTACTTCTTGTAAGTGGATGCTCAATAATACGGAATTCCATATTCTGCTAAGGACCGGGACTCATGGATCTGAGTTTTTCGCTGTAATCTGAATACATGAATGCTGGATCGATTTACAGAATGGCTTCCTTTCTCAAGTATAGGTGAAGTTTAAAATAAATTTACTACCAATGTCCTAGTTTTTATATATTAAAACTATTTCACACTGTTGCAGTTTTGGTACAGAGTTTTACTCGTAGGGATGTGCATGTGCAACTGTAGCCATGCTGGGATGAAATTATGATGTTCGCCGCATACATTAATTATAGAATATGACAGAAAATCTCTAGAAGGATGTGATAAATTACTGTGTGCTGCAAATCTATAAATCTGTTGAAAGATGCCATGACAAAATAGCTACATTGAAACCCACATCTCATATTGCAAACAGACCATCCACTGAAGTGTTAAATATTGCAGTGCACGCCTTTTGCAGAGTGCCGGGGGAAATTAATGAGTTTTTTCCTCTAGAAAGCTTGTAAAATCTATGTTCACTTAATGAATATATATTAACCCCATCATCTCCTGTGTGGACGAAACCTGCCATTTACTGACAGTAAAGGCATATTATATGATTACCAGTAGGGAAGGCTACCAGGGCAGTAAAAGGGCTGTTAAATCTGCCATAGAATAGATAGATGCTGTGGATATAAATTTGTTTCTTATGAGACTGTAGATAAATTATAACTGATCGACAGGATGATCGACAGCTCGCGTCACTGCCCGTATACGTTGTTAAAGAGCTTTTCCACTAAGTAAAAAAATCCCAATAAAAGTCCTTGGGTTGTCATCTTTGGTCAAGTCTCTGTATCCTTAACTCCGTTATATATGTTTATTCCCTATTTTAAAAGAAATTGTTGTCATTGTACCCCTCTTGGTGGTTATGATAAAGATTTCCGAGCTAATCTGTCCAGGTATTAAGCAGTGTAGTTTATGTTATGTATGGCTGCATAACTACTAGGTAGATTAGAAAACTGGAAGAAAGCACTTATGGCAGCTATATATGTTGTCACTCATGTTTCGAAGAAACAAGTAAAATTAGGAAATAGAAGAATTTTTAGCAACTTGATGGTAGAAAACAACATAAGGATATACAGGGTGGGCCATTTATATGGATACACCTAAATAAAATGGGAATGGTTGGTGATATTAACTTCCTGTTTGTGGCACATTAGTATATGGGAGGAGGGAAACTTTTCAAGCTGGGTGTTGACCATGGTGGCCATTTTGAAGTCGGCCATTTTGTATCCAACTTTAGTTTTTTCAAAGGGAAGAGGGTCATGTGACACATCAAACTTATCGATAATTTCACAAGAAAAACAATGGTGTGCTTGGTTTTAACGTTAGTTTATTCTTTTATGAGTTATTTATGTCATTACGGGTGTCAGGTCCGAGCATTCCTAGATGAACAGTTTCCTGGAAAGTGGATTGGTCCTCGTGGGCCAGTTGAATGGCCCCCTAGGTCTCCCGATCTGACCCCCTTAGACTTTTATCTTTGGGGTCATCTGAAGGCAATTGTCTATGCTGTAAAGATACGAGATGTGCAGCAACTGAAACTACGGATACTGGAAGCCTGTGCTAGCATTTCTTCTGCGGTGTTGCTATCAGTGTGTGAAGAGTGGGAGAAGAGGGTTGCATTGACAATCCAACACAATGGGCAGCACTTTGAACACATTTTATAAGTGGTCAGAAACTTGTAAATAACTCATGAAAGAATAAAGTAACGTTAAAACCAAGCACACCATTGTTTTTCTTGTGAAATTCTCGATAAGTTTGATGTGTCACATGACCCTCTTCCCATTGAAAAAACTAAAGTTGGATACAAAATGGATGACTTCAAAATGGCCGCCATGGTCAACACCCAGCTTGAAAAGTTTCCCCCCTCCCATATACTAATGTGCCACAAACAGGAAGTTAATATCACCAACCATTCCCATTTTATTTAGGTGTATCCATATATATGGCCCACCCTGTATATGAATATGTGAGCCTACAATACCTCTGTATATCTTTGGCATTCTCCATTGGATGCTGTATTATACATTTATTCTCTGTAGTATGATGTCGTACGGAGGCACGCAACAAATGGCTCTGTCGTGTGCCTGAAGCCTAAAAGATACGTTCAGTTACTGGTAACATAGCTCATCATCTGCTGGAGCCCAATTCCTAGAGGAACTGGAACACTAGGCATTAGTATAGGGATTTAAACTACATAGTTATTTTATTGCTTGTTTTTCTAATGTTTATTTGCAGTAAATTTGCAGCTTTCAATGTATCCAACATTAAGAACATAAAATACAATCCAATGACTAGCTAGGAAATGCAGGGCATCATTAATTCTTTTATATAGTAAACAAGAGAGTCTTTATCCACAGATGGTGCTACATTATTTCACAAGGTAAAATCATTAGAAACATCATGTTTAGATTCTTCATAGAGCTTACATTATACTTTAGAGACTGTTCATTGATGTTGGGGTCAAAATTGCTCTCGCACTGGTCTTAATAGTTTAGGGAGCTTGTCAATATTACAAAATATATAGTTTTCTTTTACTCAAAGTCGTGAGACAATGAGAAGAAAAGCTGCTCACTGTTGGTCATTTAAAGGAACCCTATACTCAATGCACAGCTTATATGAAGAGCCTCTTAAATAACTTACAAATAAGTATGTCAATATTTCCGGAGGTTCTCTAAACTGGAAATACATGAAATACTGTAGTCATCATTTTCATGGACTTCCTGTTAATCATCTCATTGATGAAAACAATCAGTTTCAATCAGTCGATCTGTCCGTAGCCTGGGATATTTAAAATCATTTAAGTTTACTGTTCCTTTAACATTAAAGAGTTTGCACTTAAATAATGGAAGGTAAGAAAGATGTACATTGGGCGTCAGTGTTAAAGCTCAACCTCAGCTCACCATCTAAACAGAGATGCATTTATATCCTGCTGTATATGATTACATCCCAATGTAAGGTCCTATATAAGGTTAAATTTATGTAGTGATATAAGTCTGTACATCATGACTACAATACTGTGCCATTAGCAAGCAAGCTGTTAATATTTGACATACTTACAGGTATTATTGGCCCTCCAGGAAAAGGGGCCCGAATGTAAATGTTACCTTTGCCAGCCACTACATTTATTCGTTAAAATAGCTCATAAGGAAGGCAGACATACAAATACCCCTGGGAATGTATCCCATATCTATGTAGGGTAAACTGGCACAGCACATTATGGTTCTTTTGATCAGACATTTTTTTTTGTAGATTTAAAAATTTGTTGTATATAAAAAAAATGTAATCCAAATAATGAAATTTCAATGTAGTAGACCAGAATGTATTATGTAACTATGTAACTGCCTCTTTTGTGCTCTGTGATAACTTATTGAGTTAAGATACCTCAGCAGGTTTACCTGCAGCCCCAAGGAAAACAAGAAATCGTGATATCACAAGCCATCCTGTTGAATGACGAACTAGGCTCTTGCATTGACAAACTCAACTCTAACTGAGCTAGTTTATTTTCTTAGACCATTCCATTTTAGAGTGGCAGGTGTATGCCGGCAACATGACTAGATGAAAAAAAAAAAATCAATATTGCCTTCCATCAAACTGGTTTTCACTCTTTGTAAACCACAGCATCAGTTTTCACATTTATCTTGCAGACTAACTAAAGGTGTAAAGTAAGATATGCCAGGAATAGACACCCTCCAGATATATCAAGTTGCTATGACTTCAGTGACACCTTGCTATGCCATATGCCATCACCTAAGAATAGGAGACGTGGGGTTTAGATATGAAAACGTTAAGATATACTAGTTATACTCCAGAATGCTTTACTTATACCACCTATAAAACAGAGGTCATGTTGAATCTATTTTATGATTTATTGTTTTTTGGTTTTTTTAATGTTTTGTCTTGTTGTTTCTTGAATCCTGAATTCTAAATCCCAATGATGCACCCAGATGATGTTCTGCCATTGGTTTACCTACATAAAATTATAAGGTGAGTCTCTTCATTTTCAAAATCCCTAAATAAGGAATATTTTCGTAAATGTCTATGATATTTTCATGAATACGATCAACAAGCTGCATGTTTTCTTCTGAAAGGTTTATTAGTAAGAGTCATTGATGGTGGGTGTGAGATGGTGGGTGCCATTTAATGGATTTTCACAGTGATTAATTAAGCACATAGAATGCTGGGCATCTATGACGTAGCTGATCTTTTCTGGGGCATGCCTCCGTGACATGGTTATAGTACAGGAGCTTGGACCTCAATGCCACTAGCCTGCTGTAAAGCTCTTACATTATTTAGAAATGGTCAAACATTTCTGTTACTAGAATATCACAATTGCTGCACTATTACATACTTGAAATCTTTAATATAGTAGCGCAATAATTGGGTTTATGGATTTCTCAGCCAAGGGTTTGATGCTTTACAGAGAACCACAGCTCCTTTACTTTTGTTGTGGCATCTTTCAACAATTTAATGAATTCTTTTAAAATGAGTTTTTAAAGGGAGTTTGACACTTGTTTGACTAATACCTTCAGTCCAATCGCAATAAGTGACTAATGATAACTTAGCTCTGCTATATTGGTATGCTATAATTCAAACTTTAGTAATGTTTGTCGACTCGTTGGAAACTTTTATAAACCCAATGGTTTTTTTTCACCAAAATTGGGATTAAATCCAACAAGGGAGGATATGAATACAATTATTTTGTAAAACCAACCTGTAGGTATCTAGCCAACTGTAAAGCAAGGAAACCATGATACATGACTGTGGCATAACACTTGTTCAAAGGATAAAGAGGTTTTATAGGATTAGAAAAACATGGCTACCTTCTTTTAAAAACACTGCCACAGCTGTCGAACAGGTTACATAATTCCAAAGGTTGAAAAAAGGTCCATCAAGTACAACCAGGTTATGGTTGGTAATGCAGCTCAACCCTATTCACTTCAATGGGGCTGGGTGGCAATAGCAGACAACCCATAGACAAGTGGAACACTGTTTCTAGAAGAAAGCAGCCATGGTTTTTCTTATTTTAGAACGGCAAACATCCCTTTGTCTCTTTATTATAACAATCCAGTGTTTCTGACTAATAAAAATATCTACATTTCAAAATACAAATTTTACTATCACATGAACAAGTGGACTGTATATGGAATAATGACTGGTCCTAATATGTAAAATTAAAATTAAGAAAAATACAAAAAATCTTCTTCTATGTAATAATGCGGGAGATATTTCCAATCTATATTCTCAAGCCAGAAGCATATATAAATAATAGATACAGCCATGAAGGTGACGCTCGACGTCTACTATGTAATTGTACATTAATCCCTGTCATTTTTCACATTTCACATTGTCATGACAACGCCGGACTATATTGCTTTTCAGAAGTTATTTTTTTTTCAGGATCCTATGAAAATCAGTGGAATAAACAAGTAATATATTTCTAAGAACTCACGTCAGAGGAGGCTGCATAAACACCAGTGATTCTCAGCTGTATGAATCTTACTACCCACTAGTGAGCTATTTTAAGGGTCCTGGTACACGTGCTGAAGATCTTTTCCATATCTTGATTCCATAATAAACAAACTGATTTAATGACTTGTTATTTTTATGCAGAAAACACAAGTGGAGGAGAAAAAAAATCAACATCTCTGAACACAACCCAACGTTCTCACTACATATCCAGCGTATTCTCGGGTGGTTTGGCTTTCTGCTCTCGGATTAAAAGCCATTTCATAGTGTAGATAAGCTGATCCTTGCAGCGTTCCAGTGGTTAGTAAATACTACGAGCGGTTTGTGAACATTCTTGGAAATTCATGCATTTCCCCTAGTGGACCTGTATCTTTTTCAATCACCAAGGCCATTTATCAAGCCTCGTATTCACGTGATACCTAAATGAACTGGCTTTCATGAACAGCCATATAAGGTCTCGCTCACTTGCCTTGTAGATATATTCAGCCTGCAAAAAATAGACCGAGTATATTTCACAAGACTTCAAGAAATAGCTGGGCAAAACACCAAGACCGCAAGCCAAACTCTGTCATGTTTATGTTTGTCTTGTGGACTTGAACTGTAAGCTCTTTAGACGATAAGGCGCATAACAGTGGGCCATATAAGGTCACCGTATAAATAGCATTTGTGACATTTTACCTTTTTTTTTAAGGATTTAAAGATTTTTTATTTTTTTGCAGAAGCAACAGGGTCTTTAAATACTTAATGTCAAATACTTGTTTTGCTCAGCATTATATTTTACTATTAGCCAATGAGGTGTCTTCTTGCATTCTATAATCTACACTGGAATGTAGCAATAGGCTAATTGTAAATTAAAACTTGAAGCCTAAACTATATGATGTCTTTAGAGGCATGACAATTCACCGCACCTAGAGCCATGCGACTGATATATGACTGTTGAAATGCATTAAATTACACTGGTCCACATTTACTAATGCTGCCTAATAGTTAGACAGCGTAAACTTAGACCAGGCAGGCACAAATTTATCATAGTAATGCATGCTGCACGATAATTTGGGTGCATCTTGCGTGACCTGCTAGACATTCTTCTCTTCTTATACCACTTATGATTTGGCTTATTTTGCGACAGAATTTTGTGCATGTTTTTTGGCACATTTTTGGCGCACACTGTCAGCCACGCCTCTTTCCCGCTAAACCACGCAGCTTTTGAATCAGTTTTAAAAACTGTCCAGTGAGGTGCAAATATCAAAACTGCGCCAATTTGCGTAAAAATTTGGCACATTTTTCGACACTTTATAGATTCAGAAACAGTTGTAAATCTGGCCTACAGTGTGTGTCACTCAATTTCACCTGATTGCAAAAGAAGCAAATTCCATGTTGCATCTATTCTTTATCATACAATGGAAAATGGCAGATGGTAAATGATTGTTAAGGGATTGTCATTTTTAGGGATCATGCACACAGTCATATTACGGCTCTGTGCAACCTTAGAGTTGTACGGAGCCATAATATGGCACTCATACATTTATGGGCCCTTAGTGTACCTCCATGTCTCTGACTTCACATAGTGTTTTTTTTTCTTCCCATACAAATCCAATAGAAAAAAACAATTTGGCATGCTTCATCGCATTCCAATTCTTCCCTAGAAGCAATGCTCCATATGTATGGCATTTGACTGAACCTGTGCGTCAGCACAAAGAGGCAGTGCGGCTCCATACTAGGGAGAATACTGCTTTCTTTTGTGCACTGCCATACAGGCTCTGTGCACACGGCTTTGCTCTATGCATTATACTTTAGGCCAGGGAAATTAAGGATGACATCTTAAATCAAAATAGCTGTTCCTTATGCCTCATCCAGAGACATAACGTAAAGCTACAGGACCCGAATGCAAATTCCGTACACAGCCCCCAATGGCATGTACTATTTAAAAAGCTGGCGTATTCTTATGTGGCAGAGGTGCCCTTGGATCCCCTCAGGCACCAGGGCCCAAGTGAGACTGCTATGTCTGCAAACCCTATAGCTACACCATTGGTCTCATCCATACAAACACTTTGAGTAATACAATGTGACAATCCAATTAACTAGTGGTCAATAACAAAAATGCCACTTTTTCAGGACAGTTGTCAATTTGTAGTAGAATTTTCCACTTATTATTATGATGAGTAAAAAAGAATTGTATGACTCGAATTACACAAAATTTACCTAGCAGAAGCCATGTAGCCTAAGCCTTACTATTGAACTTGTCTTTTATATAACCACTATTATGTTAAAAATTAAACATCTGCAATTGCAAATTTCAGGCAAATATAAGGAGAGGATGACAGCTCCCCCATTAGATTCTGTGTAGTCTTGTTTGCATGCATCCCCATTGTTCCAATTTGAATTAATATCGCAGGCACATAGGCTGTTGTATTGCATTATAAAACATATAGAAAAAAGAAAGATGAGAGATCAAGGTTTCCTCTGGGAACGGCCAGAGACTGAGCTATGCATCATAAAAAATGTAAAAGATCAGTGTTCCAGCGTTCTGTGCATTAATGTATATTTTATTGGTATGAGCAGAAATTATGTGCGTGCCTACAGGTATCTATAGTCTTGTGGGTAAAGGGATTATATACTTTCTGAAATATTCTACATTAATAAGCTGGGGAACGGCAATAATCGGGGACATTAGTAAAAGTCCATTATAGGTTACTTAATGTTTTGTATTTGTGTTTATTACAGGAACAGCAACTGGCATCCAGTTTAACAAGACAACATTAATAATGTTATACATAAATTACCCAGCAACACAAGGGGGAAAAAAACTAAATGTACTAAAATAGAATATAATAACTTACATATGAAAAACAATATACTACTGTTCTTCCTAAATAAAAATATATACAATTTTAACCCCAAAAATATGTCTAAAGAGCGCTCTAAAATTGGTAACAGTAGAAGCACAGCTTCAGAAAGATATTATTGTATGAAAACTACTAGCACACCCATCATTGGTAATACCACTGCAGTAATGGAAGACTGTGACTCGCACAAATATCTTTTAAACGTTACATATACGAGTAGCAGAGCTCATCATTTCCTACAAATTTTCAATCCTGACACAAGTTCTAATTTGTAGTATTGGACAATGGAAGATTTAGGATTAGTGGGTTGATTAGTAAGTATGATCTTGTATGTTCTTGTCAATGGTTAACATGATCAGTTCCATTGAGTATTATCTTTAGTTAACCTTCCTGATGGCATTTAAAATCCAATCACTATTAGGTTGATATCACACATGGAAAAATAGTTGCAGAAAAGTATTAATCACATTAATGGCTGCAATAAATCAGCAACATGTGAATTTATCCTTTTTGCTATAACTGTAGTGCATAAATAGTGCTCAGAACATCCTCTCTGGCCAACTAAAGATAGCAATTCCCCCTCATGACTCTTTAAAAGCTACCATGAAATCCCTGTACATTTTGAGAATTATAATAATAATAATAATAATAATAATAAATAATAATCAATAATATTGTTATCATTAATTAGTGATACTTTATTGATCATTTTAGGGAATGGCATAATTAGATATTCCCCAATAAAATTATTAATATCACTAGAAATTCTCTATTAATAAATGGGATCAATCCAATACTGTCATTTGAAATTCCCTGTCACTGCATGCAGGACCTGTTAACCCCATACAATCTGTATTTTCGTGATAGTAGATAGAGGCTAGTGGATTGCCTGCTTTGGAAACCCCTCTTTTTTATATTACCTATTTTAACCAATGGATATAATAGAATGGGGTCTTCACTCAGAACCCCAATCTTTTAGCCAGAGGGAAAAGCAATTGCAAAGTAGCTCTCACTCTAGAAGACCCAGATTGTCTATGAATCTCATTAATGGATGCTTAATATTAATGGACGCTGTGCAATGCTTATTTTCTGAGCGCTTACTGTCCGCTTCCCCTGCTAAGAGTTTATCGGAGAACAATTTACATAGGTAGGGGTTGTCCAAAACGGACAACCCATTTCAGCAGACCCAACCAGCCCGTGTCTGTAATTCATGTATTGAGTAAGATTTCCATATGGCACTCGTAACCTGTTGATGGCTGCTGCAAAAGGAATCAGAACTTACCCAAAGCGCTGCAGGTAAATTAAGTTGGACTGTGCTGAAACTTTTGTATCTTTGACAAAGCCCTTCACATACAGTAGGAGAATACTTCTATTTTAGCTACAGAACTTTTGCATTTGCTGTTAGCACAATGTGATTAACAATTTAACAACTGTGGTCGGCTTCACACCGCATCAAGCTCTCATGAGGGGGCAGAGGTGTTAGTTTGCAGTTACGCAATGTACTGTACCACAACATAATAGATGTAATAAAAGCTTTTATTTTAAAACTGTCTTTCAGAGTACATCAGTAAAAGAGATCTCAAGATCCTCTTTTGTATAGCAAAACATACAAACTTTTTAAAAATATGCTCTTGTTTCAAATAAACACATAAGTGATACCAATGATTCTTTCCAAGAACAGCTGCAACAAAGACATACTGAATCCCAACAATCCCTTCTGATTGTGAGGGCGGATTCACACGAACGTGATTTGCGCCCGTGCAGCCCGCGTGGTTTTCAAGCGGGTCGCACGGACCTATGCAAGTCTATGGGGCAGTGCAGACTGTCCGTGAGTTTTGCGCAGCGTGAACTCGCGACATGATCTATATTTCTGCGTTTTTCGCACATCATGCACCTATTGAAGTCAATGGGTGCGTGAAAATCATGCATGCCCCACGGAAGTACTTCCGTGGGACGCGCGTGATTCGCGTAACAGCAGTAAAAGAATGAATGTAAACAGAAAAGCACCAAGTGCTTTTCTGTTTACAAACATCCAAACGGAGTGTCATAATGATGGCGGCTGTGCAAAAAGCACGCAGCCGCGCAGCCATATGAACAGGGCACACGAAGCTGTCAAGTGCCTTTTGCGCACGCAAAACGCAGCGTATTTTGCGCGCGCAAAACGCACACGTTCGCCTGAATCAGCCCTGATACTGAAAATATAATCTCCCTGGTTGATTACAAAAGATGATGTTGGAAAAGAAGTCTAAGATTAATCACCTTTTAGGAACCAATCAGATTTAATATTTTTTTTTTCAAATCAGGTCTGAAAATGATAGCTATGATCATGTTGGTTGCTATGGATGACACTACCAGTAGTTGTCTGTGCTAGTTTTTACACATAAAGCTATATGTTGGGTTAAAATTAATGAAAATACTATCTCCATGGGCTACAAAATGCACCTAACCTGGCTTTAAACAACGGTTAGGGTAAGGTCACACGTAGCGTATATACTGAGGAAATTCCAACCGGATTTTCAGTGCGGAAATTCTGTAGCATTTACAGCAGCAGCAAAGCGGATAAGATTTAATTTCACAGCATGTGAATTTATGTTGCAAAAACACTGCAGAATTTCTGCACTGAAGATCTGGTTGTAATTTTGGCAGCAATTATGCTACGTGTGGGTTTACCCTTAGGGAACCCACACACATAAAGGATTTGTTGTGGATTTTCCACAGCGTTTCGACAGTATTTCCACAGCGTTTCTGCCACAAAATCCATTATGTGCAGGTTTTACCACTTCTACATTGAAAAGGGTGAAATCCGTAGCATGCTTGAGAAAGGTAATGTTGTACAGAAACATTATACGGGTGATTAAAGCTGTCTGTTTTTTTAAAGTGCTGCCTCCCTGTCTATTTTTCGATTGCCCATTTAAAAGGAACCTGTCACCAGCATTTCACCTATTAAACCAGCAATACCTGGTAGAAGGGGGTGAAAAATAGTTTCTATGTAACCTATAATTATCTTCTCAATAGGCTCTTTACCTTTAGTATTAATTTTATGTTTGTGTTTACGTACCGTATGCTAATGAGCATAAAAGATTCATATCTTCGTTCAAAAAGAGACATATCTTCATTCCTCAAGCCTTACCGAGCTAACCCCGCCTCCTTACCTTTCATTGACAGCTCCACGCTTCCCCCCAGCACTCACAAAATTCCGCTCTTGCGCATTGATGTCCTGTTCTGGTGCATGCGGACACCATAGGGGTGCATGCGCAGTAACTAGATTTAGCAGGGAAGCGTATCGGACAATACATGATGGGTGCATGCGCGCTATCCCAGACGAGATTTCGGCATTCAGGACTGGCCAGCTTGTGGTGGTGGGTGGGCAATGGAAGCGGAGCGTACGAGGCTGACGGATTATTACCATAAAATGCACAAAATGTTTGCAGACCATTATTTTGAGGAAGAGTTTAGGAGAGAGGATAACGGCAATAAACTTTTGACAGCAGCGGCCATTGAGGGGTGAGTAGAGTTCAGTAGGTGAAATGATGGTGATCCCTTTAAGCAAATAATACTTTTAGATCCTGAAAAATAAAAGGTAAGGCTCTATTCACATCAAGTTCTCCCTTTAAAATATGCTACTATATGCCACACAGTGGCATACTTTGCCCATAGGCCCCTATGTTAATAAATGTACACAGAGTGATATATACATATTTTTGCAATGGCCCACTGTATAGGGATCTATGGATATGTTAAGCGCATTCCCTGGGAGTATCTTCCGATGCAAACACTGAATATACTTACCAACTGTAGCGTGAACAGAGCTTTATCCTGCTTGGAAATATTTGAAGAGGTTGCCTGAGATAAGAAAAACAGAAGCAGCACCACTCTTTTCCGTTGGTTGAATCTGGTATTACAGCTTAGTCTAATTCACTTGAATGGGGCTAAATTACAAAACCAGACACAGTCCATGGACATGGGTGGCACTGTTTCTGGAAAAAGAGCAGTTCATTCTAATCTCATATAACCCCTTTAAAATAATAAATAAAAATATATATCCAAAAGCGTATATTCTCTTTGATAGAGTACACATTATTGATTTATAAATATATCTATTAAACAAATCAGCTTTTTAATCTTTTAAAACTAAAATTAAAAAGCTCAGAAAATATAAAATAAATATCCCAATGAGTACAGTAATAGCCATTTTTAGTTGTCCGACTTCATCAAATAAACTAACCCATTCCGGCAAAATGATTGCCGGTGCCAATAACAGATTAATTACTCTATCCCATTTAATTTATACAGAATGTTCTAAGGCCCTGATTGTATAACACTGCACAAAGCCATTAGCAATGATTAAATGCTGTTATAAAATCTCACGGAAACTGCATGCTCGTATGATTTTTCAGAACACACAAGTGCAGAAAGCAGGCAACTCTGGGAATTGTTACAGGAAAAGTTTGCATGAGAAGTTCATGTCTAAGTTGTTTAGGTCGTGAGTATTGCCAAGTGCTGGATAATGAGGTAATAATGTCTGGATGTTTCTCTGCTGTACAATTAACATGACAGCAAAAAATTGGAAGAAGAAGAAGTCCAATCAATCAGAAAAGAAAGCAGTGTAGTAATACATGCGCAAAGCAGTACACAGGCACATACATACGGTACATTATATCACCTGGCAACGCAAACTGATCTGGTGAAAATTGGATACCGCATGGGCAATTAATAAGGGAGAAATTGTACACTTGCAGCCGCCCCCTGTGATACTCACAGGGACCATAATAAAGGATAACAAATTTAGAAGGATGGAGCAACTGTCATTGCTTTCATCATGAGAACACATTAGTTCATTGGGTAAAAATAGTCTTTGGCACTACCGAGCCCAGGTTATGTGTTATTTTCTTTGAACCATGGCACGGTAGGCAGTACATTATAATTGTCATTTGCCCGTTGGCCCATGGATCATATATCAAATAAGACACTTCACTTACAACAAGCAAATTAATTCACCAAGTTCACAAATCGAATCATAGTGCTGGCAAATGTGTTAGCGGACTGAGCACAAAATTGGTGAAATAAATCTTAAGATCTTCGAATTGATTCACCTACATCGATGTAGTAATTGACTAAAAAAAAAAAAGGCACATTTGTCAAACTTGGGGTCTCAATCTAAGGATTTCTCCGAACACAAAACACCCAACTCATCATGTAAAGCACTAGATTAGAAGGAATGGAGCCTGTGTGTTCAAAATCAAAGTCTGCTTTCATATACAGTGAACACCACAATAACAACGTATAAAACATGGTATACATTTTTTAACATTGTGGCCAATGGAAGACATATTCCACTTTATGGCTATATAGTGACATATTTTAGAGGTGTACTTCGTTGGAAGGCTTCCGGCATATACCTCCGACGTATACCCATAGCGTGAATTGAAGACTACTCGGTTGCCTTCTAATTTTTATATTAAACATTACCAATCTGGGAAGGAGTGATCCAGTCTATTTGGATGCAATGATGACGGTTAAAGAGAATTTTCACCCAAAACTTAATTTCTTATAGCGCTATTGGCATTTATTCAAAAGTGATAACAGGAAGTGCAACTATGTTAGTTGTCACCTTTATATTAGCGTCTCGGTAACTTGTCACTTTGTTATTAATTGAACATAATGCCAGAAAGACAGTTAACTATACGTGTTTGAAAAGCTACCGTATTTTTCGGACTATAGGACGCACTGGACCATAAGACGAATCTATAATTTGTAGCATAAAAGAGGAGAAAAAAAAGTTTTGCCTTTAACTGTATATTTCCTGGGTAATATTCAGACAATGGTGTACCACAGAGGTGTGGAGAGGCAGGGGTTAATGGTGTTAAATCTGCTCTTCTTGCTGCTCTGTACATAGGAGGGGGCGTGGCTAGAAAGTCCTTGCAGATCAGTACCTGCACAGATTTACTGTGCTGTGTGTACTAATGTCTGTGTTATTTGCTCACTGAATAGTGAGATGACAGAATCCTGTCTGTAAGATGTGACTGATCAGTGAGCAGATAACACAGAGATCTTTTACACAAAGCACAGGACATGCAGCTTCCATTACACTGCACTGCAAGGAACTTTGACGCTCCGAGCTTAGTTTCCCTGCTTCTTCAGACACTGTTAGACCTCATGCACACGGCCGTGCCTGTTATCACAAGCAGCGATTGCGGGCATGGCCGGCCTCGGACAGGCGCCCGCATTTTCGGTCCGTGCTCCCATACAAAGTATGGGAGCACGGCCCATAAAAAGTAAAAAGATAGGACATGTCCTATCTTTTGCGGTACACTTCTATGGCCCGGACACATTCCTGTAAATAAACGGGAAGATGTCCGTGGACAGTAGAAGTGAATGGGCCCATAATTCCGGACCGTAATTGCAGTCTGCAATTACGGTCGTGTACTTGGGGCCTTAGTTGTCTGCCTTCAGGCTATAGGACGCAGCACAAAATTAGAACACATTTTCCAGGAAAAATATTGCTTCCTATAGTCCGAAAAATAGGGTAATTGCAAAAGTTACCACAATGACAAAACAGAAAAATACCAATATCCTCTAATCAAATAAAACATAATTCCCAAGTGTTGGATTCTGTCCTAAATTTTGATTTAGTAATATAAGGGCCAATTTTCCTTTTTGGGTGGAAAACCTCTTTAAAGGACGTACATTATTGTGCTCTATTTATATTTTGAAATAAGAAAACATTTTTGGTCTGGATTTCATGAAATATCTACAAGTAGTACAATAACAGTAAACATTTCAAATATAACATGACCTGTGATTGTCACAACAAGGTTACAGCAATGACCTAACACCCTGGGCACCACTGCCACTTCCAATTTTTGGTACCTCGCTTGTATTTTAAGTGTATCTATACAAGTTCAGGCCAGTGGGCCTATAAAAATGATAGGATTGTACAGATATTGTATCTGTATTGTCCTGTGCACTAGTATATTGACTTATGATACACTATAATAGTTTAAGCATGAGAAAACAAATCAGTTACTGAAAGGTATATGAAACTGATTTTATATAGCATTGAGAAGTACAGAAACAACCCTGCCAAAGACTATTTCCCTTGTAACTCAGACGTGCCATATACTGTTGCCAACAAATACAGTAAATTCTGTATTCCAGACAAATAGTCCCCATTTGCATTTTATTAGACATTTTTACTCGTGATTATTTACATGAACATTTGTGAACACTAAACACATACTGTTTAAGTGACATTAAATTTAGAACTCATGTAAAAAGAGAATTACATTAGGGTGAAACTAAACCTTCAAAATAATACTTTATTTTGTTTTCTCTTTGGTCATACATCATTTATGGTTTTGATGTATAATATACATTTTAATATCTATTACATTTTAATATGCAAAGGCATAGTGTAACCCATAAATAAACATTCATTTCCAGAGATTAAAAACTGCATATACCCTTGTCTGAGGTCAAGCAGTTGGTTCGAAGGTTGTCATATACATTGTGACTGCAAAGTGTTCACGAGTTATAGTTGTATCAGGATTTTACTAACGTTTGTTTGTTGGGGGGGAAGGGTCTGATACAGGCAAAACATATTAAGTATTTTGGGCAAAAATATGGCAGCAGATAATTTTGCCAAAATACAGGTATGGTGGTAAGTGGAAGAACTATAAGGTCTAGAAGATGGCTCTGTTTATGGAAAAAAATCAGACCTTTTTTTCCTAGTCCCCCTTAAATATAAGAGGGATTGTTACAAGTGTGTTAATTTGTGTTGCATTTTTTCGTATTGAAAAAAATAGGAAAAATACACCACAAAAATGTAACACCTCGAGAATCGAGGGGTGTAACAAAAATATGTCCAATGCTCTAGAAAACAAAACGCAATATGCCCTTAAAACACCACAAAAATAATCAAAAAGAGTGGATGAATTAAAAGAATATATTTTTTTAATTACTCACATCTATTCAGACATATAGACATCATAGTGGGGTGCCCCCTCACTGGACCCCTCTATTAGCTAGAATATAAAGATGCTCCCTGTCAGCTCTCGCTCTAGCGCACCCTGCCCATCCACACTAATAAAATGTCCGGCATGTAATATTATGTTGAATGGCTGGCTGCAGCTTCCTCTAGCAATAACAGCTGATCGTTGAGGGTTTTTGAAACAAGGCCTGCAGTAATCAGCTGATCGCCATGCCAATTTCAATTTAGTGTCAGCTTCTTCATGACACAACCCTTTTAAAGTGAGACTGTAATATGCAGCAGGATATTTGATCCTGGGTTAAATTAGTTTTTGAGGTTAAATTCTCTGGGGAATATCTTCACCTTTCTCTGAATTTTTTGATCCAATGGCTCTAAACTCAGAACGTAAGAACAATGATTTCTGAAACAATGATGGACTAGTAATAAACTATAATAAAGTGTCAGTAAGGCCATGTTCAGACGTGGCAGAATTTTTCCGCTGCAAATGTTGGTGCAGATTTGGGGCAATTACGCAACAAATCTTCACCAACATTTGCATATTTGACAGGTAATTCAGACATTGCAGATATCACAGCGGACTTGCCACAGATTTCAGTTTTTGCATTGCAAAGGCTGAAATCCACAGTGAAATTCCGCTTCTTCTCCGCAATGTAATGAGCATGCCGCGGAGGGAAAATTCTGTACCGCAGCCCAATTTCCGACATTTATTTTCCGCAACGTCTGAACTAAGTTTCCTAAAAATGTATAGAAAGAAATGTAACAAACGGCTGCTACAGAATTCCACTGAGGACTGTCCGCAGCGGAATTCAACAGCAATTCCGCCACGTCTGAACATGGCCTTAGGGTGAGTTCACACCAGCGTTCGGCAATCCGTTGTTCTGCTCCATCAGAGAAGCAGAACAAGGATCAAAAAGGAAGTGCCGATTTCATTGCACCACGGACTCCAGCAGCGGCTGATGGAACCCATTGACTTTAATGGGTTTTGTTGGGTTTATATTGGGGTTTTTGTGGTCTTACCAGAAACAATGGAACAGCATGCTGCGCTATTGTTTCCAGTTTTCTAAGCTGGATCTGTGATGGAGGAGCCTAACGGAGCTTCCAACGCAGATGTTAAAAATACCTTATATGTTATTTACACTGTTGATTATTGATATTCAAATAAAAAGAAAGATTCACAAAAATATCTTGTGTGGGTTTTTATCTGAAATTTCTACTTATAAGGTCACCATGCTCTTTGCCATCTACTAGTCCATGAAACACTAAAACAAACTATAACAAAACTAAAAAGCTATGGTAAAGTACTGGATGGTCAGAGTTCGGGCATCAAGACCGTAGAGAATATTTAAAAAAAACATTGCTGTAAACCTATATAGGGTCCTATATACATGGATGCAGCAGCTGAAGGACCAGTAACTAAGTATAGGTGACTGTATACTGTATGTAAAGTGCAAATAAAATATAATAACATTCATTTTTGTGACCCCCAATTCCTGGCATTAAATCTCTCTGATGGGTTTCACTATACTATAATTGTTTGGTGCCTTCATTTTTTTTACACATCACCTGTAAGAAGACTGGGTCAACAAGAGCAAGAAAATACAGTATGCACAGACGGTGGGGGTATTTAAAACTGATGAACAGAAAAAAAGTAGCTTTACTAACAGGAATATAACAAGTTTGTAATGATGGGGGTAGGGAAACAGACAAGTGAGCCCTAATCTACCCGCCACTCAGTCCCTGCCTACTTGCAACGACCCGCCCTAGGCGACGGGGTACAACTGGGCGACGGTCCCTACGCTCAATAAGTGCACGACAGACAAACAGACAAGGGTACAAAGAAGCTAAGGGAAATGGGGCAGTTGCCCACGGCAACACCGTGAGCAACAAGAGTGGTGAACGAGCCGAGTCAAACCAGGAGTGTACGAGGCACCAAACGCAGTGCAGGAGAGTAGTGAACAAGCCGAGTCAAACCAGGAGTGTACGAGGTACCAAACGCAGAGCAGGAGAGTAGTCAGTAAGCCAGGGTCAGTATGAAGCAGGGACAAATAGTACAAGAAGCTGCAGCAGGGCCAGGAAACCAAACGAGAAGAATCACAAGCAAGGAGGAACAGGAAAGGCAGGTATAAATAGACAGAGGGCAGGAGCTAGCTCCGTCTGGCCAGGCTGTGATAGGCTCTCCCACTCCTAAGCCTGCCATCCTGAGTGGTGGAAGATGGAGTCAGTCTCACAGACATAGAAGCAGGTGCAGACTGATTACCTATGGGCGTTGACACAGAAGCTGTGCCTGGCAGATCCTTTACAAAGTTATAATAGAGTCCCATAGCAAAATATTGAAAGGTAGAGGAGAAGGCACTCAGTATAAACCAAATTTTTCAGACCTTAATCTCTGCTTGCTGATAGGGCTTCTTGGATAGCAAATCCTGGTGGTTATAATCTATATTACCATATAATATTCACTCACAACAAAGAAAGGGGTCAGCAGGTGATATCAATTCATATAAGCATTATTAATCCATGTCGAATATAACACCACTGTGAGGTGTAACTTGCAGCAATGTTTCAGACATGTGCCCTTCGTCAGGCTGAATAGGGTAGATGTCCATATTGGCACAGTTGTGGATTTTGTAATATGGCAGGGGAAGCTGCATGCCACATTTTTTTTTTCTCTCGTGATCCATATGATGTGTGAGGGAAAAAAACAAACACGTGTCTCCATGTAAAATCGGAGGCATGCTATGCATAGCAGATTATGGGCACCACATTACGGATCTATAGAAGTGTACCTTCATTTACTGATTTCGAACACCATTTGGCTTGGTCAGCATCCTTTGAAATTAGGCAATATAATGATATTGTAATGTGTGCTATGAGATTTCCACATACTACTTCTTTGTGCAAAGTCTTAGAACTTTAGCAAAAGCATGAAAATATAAAGTTTTAATAAAAAAATGCAAAATAAGAAAAACAATAGTATATGTAAAAGATTATACCAGATTCCTTTAAACAGCCATTTTTTAATATTGAATACATTTTCTTTCAACTTAATATTAATGATGACCATGTTCAGTGACCATCTCCATAGCTCAAGATGGAGGCAAGTACAAATAAACCTTTCTAGCATCTCTGCAAATGTTGGCAACTCTGCTGCACACTGTTCCAAAGAAAGATGAATAATACTCTCTGAAATACAATCAGCGGCAAATACAGCAGGTGATACCGTACAATAAAGTTCCTCGTTTTCTGACAATATTAAAGCAAATGTCACTACGTTTGCTTTACAATCATGTTGTGACATTTATATAGGTACTAAAGAAACAATGTAAGTAAAAATATGTGTGCGTAATGCATATTATTAATGCATAAACCTTTGGATGTGACAGAAGCGTGACATTTGTTTCAATGTACTTCATCTTGCTTCCAAGGAATTCTGCATAAGTTTCATATATGAAAACAATAGCTGTTTAAAAATAATTTTGCGCAAGCAATATCTGATCGGATTTGCTGTGAGTTTATATAGAACCAATATAACATTATGCAGAGCCTTGGGTGAACATTAGATTCCAATTCTGCATCTCTCAGCTGGAGGTAAATAAGTGAGCTGTGTCACGCCATGAAATATATTCTATCTTTATCCCAATAGTGCACATTTGGCACTCTGCTTAATTCTTTAAACCTGCTGATACAGAGATCTAAGAATAAAGAGTCATTTGCCACAGAAGTGCCTGTGAGTAAGTTTTCCCACTAGCGACAGGGAAGCAGAGTTATATTTGGATGTCAGTTGGATTGCCGAACTCCCATATGGGTTATCAAGTACAATATAGGTCAAGATTTCCATAGATGACTTATGAAATGTAGATATACCAGGATAAGGAGTATTTTACGGGTTATCTGCATTATCTTGATGATATCTGGAGCAAAAATTATTTATAGCGAGACTAAAATCATGACGGAGAAGGATGTGATTGTAGATATGCCTTACAGAAAAACATTTCTATACGAGGCAATGAACAGATTAGTTTATGTTCCATTTAGTAAAGCCTGTAGCCAATTGGCCAAAGACCGCGGGTTGTCATGGGATAGCCTGTATTTGCTGACAGATTTTCAAGTGAATGATGGGAAATCTGAAATTCTATGCAGCCCTGCAGGTTATTATAAGAACACCCCAACTGCTAGAAGCAGCATTATTAATAATAACACTACATTCAAGAATTAGTATTTATGCCATTGTCTAATCGTGGCAGACTGTAAGTAAAGAGGCCAACCATCAAATTAAAAGATGTCTGTTACTACTTTGGCCCCCATACCACTAACACTACTAGATAGGTCTAGAAGAAGGCAGATGCTACATACCTCTGTTACAAAGCTTAGTTCTTAAATCAGTGTCAAAAAGTATGCGCCATATACAAATTACGTCCCAAGTGTCCGGAATCCTGAGCCCTAACCCCTCCCATCCCCTCCCTTTTGCAGTTGACTGATGGCTCGGGATGAGGCTGTAGACCAGTAGATCTGACAGTCAACTGCGAAGGGGAGGGGATGAGGGGTTGGAACTCAGGATGCAGGACACTTGGAACCTACTTTGCCTACGACGTGTGAGACAAAAGCACTTACAAGTTTTGATGCAGTTTTTGGTGCCGTTTTTGTCTCAGTCTTTTGAGACAAAGCCAGAAGTGGATCCAAAAGGAATAAAAGGTTTAAAAAAAGACTTATGCATCTCTTTTTTGTCTATTCTTGTGTTTCTTTTTTGTCTATTCTTGTGTTTGGCTCACAAAACTATGACAAAAACTGCACCAAAAACGGCATCAAAACTGAGTGTGTGATCTTGGCCTTACAGTGATGCAAGAAGTAGGTTACCTAACAGAGGTATGATGCCACTGATTTCCCCTTTACCTAAATAGTGGTGTTAGCGGTGCGGGGGGAGGGGTGCAAAATTTGTGTCAGTCTCCCTTTAGAAGATAAGTACATTTGAAATACCTTTGAAGAACTAGAAAATAACTCTATATTGGAAGAATGGGGGTCCCCTGACCACTGTTCTGCAATACGTAGTGCTGCACCCAGGAGCAGACTAAATGGAGGGGTGACCACACATGTTTGTGTAACTCCCATAGACTTTGATGGATAGAGCCCTACACAGGTGTAGTCATCTCTCCTTTAAGTCTCCTTCTGGATTTGGCCATCACTAGCCATCTTGACTCATAGAATGGGGGCCGGGGTACCGTCGTTTACCAAACAAATGCATTCTCAGTGGTAGGAACCCCATCTATCAGGCTTTTAATACATATTCTGTAGAAAAAAAACTTATTTAGGGCCCATGCACACGACCGTAAAATCGCCCGTAATTACGAACAGCAATTATGATCCGTAATCACGGGCCCATTCATTTCTATGGCCGACGGACACCTTCCCATATATTTATGGAAAGGTGTCCGTGCCGTAGAAACTTTCCGAAAAAAATATGACATCTCATACTTTATAATGGGAGCACAGCCCGTAAATACAGACGGCTGTCCGTGGCTGGCCGTACCCATAATTACTGGTATGGTCGTGTGCATGGGGCCTTAGTTTGTACACATTTACACTTTGACATTTGCTTTTTAAGAAAAAAAAATCATTTTTATTTCTGTGAATAAATGAATTGTTTTTCTCTATCTTCTTGTGACAAATGTAATTGCAGTGTTTTTTTTATGGTCATTCATGACATATAGAAGATCGAAACTCTGTATTTTAGAATACAATTGATTGTTCTTAAATGTCAAATCTCTTGCATTACGGGTCAGCGTTACTCAAATACGCCAAAGTATTTTTCTCCCTTTGCTTTTAAGGACTAATATAATTCATCAGGAGATTTTCTTGTAGTCTGTCTTCAAAGAAACATCAGTTATTTTTTGTGTCTTTGCAGGTACAAGTTGACCTAGAGCCACACTTAGATAAATGCCCTGAATATATTGTCCCGATTTTATTCCTTGATGTTAGCATTAAGCATCCCAATTACATGTTGATACACATAAGTGCTCACCATGCCAAGTAGGTACAACTTTACCCTTATTTTCCAACGCTATAAAGACAAAGAAGACATTGTAATTACATCTAGCATTTGGGGAGAAAGTGATTAAAAATCCAATTGTGCGCACTTTAATCCACACAGCAGGAGCCTGCAGAACTATTTATCATCCGGCAGATGTAAATCAATGTACAAACTTGTGTTAACTTCATACTGGAAGAATTTGTTTGCAAAGGAAATACATTAACCATGTGCAATAATTGACTATATCATACATAAGCACGTTCAGAAGATTTTCCGTGATAATCGAATATCATCTGTATACGACACACACTCACACAGACACGCAGATATATTGAAACGCTATGTACTGTGTCTTGTGTGTCAATATTTTAAACAGTGTGTGTGTTTTATAACATTGTGTTTTCAAGTATATTTATTTATACTGATGAACCAGATCTGAGATTATTATTTGGGATAACTCTTTGAGATAATATGTTGTCTAAACATTTACTATAAGTATTTACTAAACTGAGTTATAACAATGCGTACACAATGTAGCCACCAAAGAGTTTAAGCGGTTGTTTCATGAAGACAACCCCTTCCCGCGTACCCTATTATAGCATATGGATGTCATAAAGGCTTGAGACCCTTCTATAAACCAGAACAAGCTAGAAAATGGAAAATCCATACATTATAATATAGTCTACCAATCATTTGAACGGTCACCATAAAATACTACATTACAAAAGCCTTCTCTAATGTCATAACAGCTGATCACTGGGGGTTAGAGAAGCCGGTCTCGTAGCAGATCGCCAGGCTGGCTTCTTTTTATATCTGTATATGGAAATACTAAATGTACTGAATATTATTTTATTTTAAGATTTTAAAAAGTTATTCTTTAAAGCTTCAAATTGATTGTATCAAAATATATAGAATTGCTTCCTGCAATAATGTTTTATTTAGAATTTTTTATTTGTGCCCTCCCACAATCGCTCTGTTGATCCTGAGCTTCCTGGTTCATGAGTACTACCAGGACTACACAACTGCCAAAAGTAATGACACACCTTTTCCAGAATGATTTACTTAGTCGTTGGCAAGGTTATTTCATGTGATGTTAGATGGAAATGAACTTAAAACAATCACATTGTTTAATTATATTATTTGATTTTTATAATAGGTGATATTTGTCCTTTAACTTTTACATTTTTATGATTGCTTCGGTAGAAGTCAACATTGTGCAATGGTTTTGTACATTATTAAGCAGTTGCCGTGAGATAATCTCCAGAGATGGATTTTAATCAACCCAGATAGTTATCTCGGAAACATTAGCTGTAGTTCCTGGAGGTTAATTGGATTGAGATAGTTAAAGATAACCTGAACGGCAGGATATCCTAGCAGGTTCTTGTTGAATTTTCTAAATAGCCGCAAAGAGTTAACACTAGCCTGTCTAGATCCAGATCTGTATTGCAATTTTATCAAACCCTTATCTGAGAGTTAGAGAGGCCAGGCCACTCATTCATAAAACCACAACGGCAATGATGAGATATCCCGGATACTGAAGCAATCCATATCACCATTAACAAGATGCTTAATTTCTCCTCTTGATTATCTTGTTTGCATTAGTTGGAATTAAACCCTAGAATCCCCACTGGAAGGATTTCAATTTAATCAGTCAGGGGAAATTTCCATCACCTCATTTATATTAACAAAGCAAATTCCAACTCTGTTTGTTACAAACTATTTGGCTGTCAAAAGGACCAGGAAATGGAAAGAGCATTCAGGTTCAATGTGAGCTCACCATGTGACCGGGTGAGGAGGGATATTTTCGGAAGGATTTAATAGCGGATATCCCAAAATCCGATACACTTTCTGCTGCTATCTAATGAGTGACATTTACATAAACTGTTTAAGATAACAGGCCATAATCCTCTCGAAATAGCACAACAAAGACACAGTGTCGCTCATCTGTGCATATGTAACAAGCAAAGCTCATCAGGAGAAATGTTTCATGTCAGAGGAGGGAGCATATCTGGGCAAAGTAATGAGTTTTCAGATAGTTACTTGGATGTACATCATACAGCACAGAGTTAACATAATTATTCTAATCTGAACCAGAAAATCATACTTTGTGGGCTACATATATTAGATATATTCAGTACGGAATGAACACTATTCATAATCATATACTTACTCATTAAAAGATACTGTACTTTTGAGACAGCTACAGTTGTGATACAAACGTATACATAGATTGCCCAGAAAGGATTAAGCCAGTAGGCATCCAGAGATTGGGATTACTGTACACCACTTCTGCAGTACTGCTGGATAGTCTTGTCCTTATAGGAGTTCCATTATAATAATGATTGATAACTTTTCATTAGGATAAGCCATGAATATGTTATCTGTGCAGGGCCAACCAATGAGTACCCCAAGATCAAGATAACTAAGGGGGTCGATATGCTTAGTGGAATGCCATGGATATTTAGGTTTTTACTAGACAATGCACCACCTTAGTCTGTGTGCTCTGTCTGCTAAGTCAATAGGGTTGATCTGCAACTAAGCTGCAATACTAGACACAGCACAAGGGCAAAGGTGGAACTATGTCCGATAAAAGCCAGTCACATTGGCGCTTTAGTTATTGTCATCAGTGGGCCAAGCAGTTGGACCCCACTATAGTCACA
Source organism: Rhinoderma darwinii (assembly GCF_050947455.1). Lineage (NCBI taxonomy): Eukaryota > Metazoa > Chordata > Amphibia > Anura > Rhinodermatidae > Rhinoderma > Rhinoderma darwinii. The sequence continues at coordinate 308,056,761 of NC_134689.1, read as the reverse complement.
TGCTGATGGAAATTCCTAATGATATGCCATCAATAAAAATTTGTAAGGATCTTATGGATATCCTTATTTAGATTATCACTCTATTGTGACACTTGAAAAAAATTAACATTTTATAAGGTCCATGAGATGAGGCCCAAACTGGTTCCAACAACTATGACACTCTGTAAAGCATCTGAACCCGCGTACTGGACCAAGAATTCTTTAGCTGAGAATGTCTGAAACTATCCTCATAATCAAAGGCCCAATATTGTAAGTGCTGTTCCAGATATTTCAAATTACTGTCTGAAAATCTCCAGTGCTGAAGGGCTCCTGACATTTCACATAGAGATTCTATTCCTAGATTTTCACCCCGTGGGTTAGGTCATAGAGTTCCCATTTAATGTTCTGACATGCATTGGGATCTATGGCAGTAATCCAGACATGAATGGGAAGACATTTTTGGAAGGGCAGAATAGTCAAATGCCCTAATGGCCTCGATCATCTAGGGTCATCCAGGGTTCTTCACCATTTCTCTCCATCATTGCCAGGCAGCGGGGGTTGTCCTGACCTGCTCAAATCCTTAATGAAACACCTTAAAATGGTTAAAAGAGCTAACCATTCACTTCATTGTTTCTAGTTTGCTCAACTTCAAAGTATTGTCATTTTAACGTTTGTCTTATTTTGTTGTACTATCACTGAAAAATAATGGGGTGGAAGGAATGTGATCACATTAATTCTGTTCTCTTACAAGTTTGAGTGGAGAACTGATGGCAAACATATGTTTTCAGTTTTTATATTGAGTGACCTGTTCCTGCACCTCCTTAAAATGACTATAAATCTGCATTAATGATGATTCTTATGCAGTCATTTTATTTCTATTTCACACATCCAATTTCTGAAATGGACACAATATGAGTGAGCGGAGTCCTCCCCTGCTCTCTCGCTCTGATTAATACTTCAGCCTGTGATAGGATATAAAATCCAGTTTTAAGACCATAGCCGGCATTTACAGTCACCTTATCTGTCATATCCAGAATCTGCTAATTAATGTACAGTCAGTCTAGTGATAATGAATTACAAGCAGAACTGTAATTTGCTTGTTGCTACCCTCAGTCAGGTTCTCAAGGACATAGAAATGCTCCAAACAAAACTGAACATATAAAAGAAATGTATATAACACAACAACTATACAACATGTCCTTGGAAACTTGCACGCTACACACAAGCCCTCAATCTTGCTAATAAACAAAAGATGGAGAATGTCTCTGACTCGCTCCCATTTTGTTTCACTGCCTTTCCTTTTTATGGAAAACATTCTGCTTTCCAATTAGGAGAAATTATGTAAAATCTATAGAAAAATAATGTTTTAGAACATGAAGTGACATCTACAGTGTGTGGGCAGTCTGTTTTAGTCTGTGGTAAATGCAGTTTGTTAAGGGTAGAGTGGGCAGGTAATGAATTGATTTACCACCCGATTGGAATATAACACAAAAGGCCAAGGAAGTAACTCTGATATGATTATAATATTAACCCTATTGGCTGACAGATGGTATCTTAACTGTTTGAGGAAAAGATGGTGCCTTAAACGGTAACTAAACTTCAATAAGCTTCTGATATGTCACAGTGACATGTCAGAAGTTTTGATAGGTGGGGATCTGAGCACTGAGACCCCCACCAATCACTAAAAGGAAGCGGCAGACGTGCTCTTGTGAGCGCTGTGCCGATTTGTTTCTGATCCGCTTTTCTCAGAAAGCGGGGTAATTGTTGTACGACTCAGAGATTTTCTATTCAGCTTGTACACCAATTGCTCGGCTTTCAGAGAAAAGCCGATCAGAAACAAAACCGGCTCAGTGCTCACCCGAGCGCTTCTGCAGCTTTGTTTTAACTATCGGTGGGGGTCTCAGCACTCAGAATCCCACCCATCAAAACTTCTAACACATCAGTAGTTTTTTTTTAAGTTTAGTTACCCTTTAAATGGCAACTGCATTTATAAATTGTAGAGATCAAATAAAAGCCAGCAGAGCAGCCAACTCTGATACAGACTGTGGTAATCTCCATCAACAAATTACAGTGTTATTTAAAGGGATGTTCCGACCCAATGCATTTATTGCTTATCCACAGAAGTGACCTCCACCAATCGGGAGAACCAAGTGTCCAGTAACTACTATGTGCAGAACAAGTTAGTGGCAGCTGCAAATAGGAGAGTAGGATGAGGATAGATGTTCACGTACGTGTGGCTCTCTCCATTTACGTCTATGGGACATATGGAAAGAGTCAAATGTGCTTTAAACATTGTTTTGTTTGGCAATCCAAAATTCTGTGTTGATTAATTTCATAATTCTGTACATCTTTATAGGGGTTGTAACTACTTTTTTTCTGATACTGACCAGCATGCAGCCACCACAAAGTTGCTGGTAGCTAGGACTTTATGATTTATAGGAGATTTGAAGCTCTGTATCAGAAAAACAGAGCTCCAACCCCTAAAAATACCTATTATGACATTATATCAGCACAAAATATTGTTCAGATGTTAACATAATGTTTAAAACTGGTATGACACTTTCAATTCAAACCTATATACCCAATAAGTGGTAGAGATTTGCACTATAAAAGTATAGAGCACCAGGAAGGATGGTCTCTAGATCATATCTGCCGAATGATATGGCAAGCTTTAGATATGGAAATAGTGCCAATGTGGTTTACACAAGTTATTTGACCAAAGACAGTCTGGAAAATGGGACTGCATGGTTATCTTTAAATAGATCACATGTCCTAGAGGACAAGAATATACATATGTATGGTACCAGAATCCTCACTGATAATCATTAGCTGTTGGACCCCGACAGTCACACAAACCTTAGATTCATTTCTTTAGTATAATTGCTCCCCAGACACAATTCAGTACAGCATCCGGCATATTCTTCTCCTTGTATCTGCTTATAAATTAAAAAAATCTATTTTATCCTAACTTTTTACCTCTCAGGTAGTTTTTTTGTCACTTTTTCACATCCCAATTAAATCTACTGATTTGATGTTATGGGAGAAGGAAACAGATAATTATGTAAGAGATACAAGCAACTACAAAGTGACTTAGGTCTACATATTGTCTTCTACTTCTGTCCCAGTAGCCTACCAAAATATAAATACTCCCTAAACTTGAAAAGAAGAAATTACCCTCTGCTCTCCTAGCTTCATGATTGCTCAGATTAGTCCCCTACTGCGTCTTATAATGGTATTCCAATTGGAGTCTATTTAAAGACACAGCAGGGTTTTTTGTTTTCTGCAGAAATACAGGAATTGCTGCCATTAAATAACAAAATGTGCCAAGTTCTGTCAAGACAAGCAAACTTTTATGTACTTGTAACAACATGCATGATAACTGTTCTTTGTGCTGCCTTGTGATAAGAGGCAACAAAAAGGTTTTACTTGATAAAATATCATTATAATAATGCCAGAGCATATATGTGTAAAAACACATACACCTTTCTAAAGCTGGCCATACATTGGAGATATCAGGTGGCCATTTTATGAACGACTTGTTGGTCTGTAAAAGTTGTCGTTTTAGATAAAACACCATAAGATAAACTGACAAATTGCTAATGGATCTCTGACCTGATCCTGGCTTCCATTGATCGGATGCAGATCTGTCATTGGGCACAAACAACTTTCCAAGGACTCAGCTTATAACAGTAATTTATATACGGTGCCCCTCATTGTTGCCATGAGTCTCTGAAACCATCCATTTGAATCCAACCAGGTCCACATCTGCATGGAGTTTTCATTCCCTCCATCTGTTTGCATGGGTTGATTTTGAGTATTTTAGGCTCTCCTCATATGCAGTATCAAGGAGAGGATAAGTAGGTACCATATAAAAATGTTCTAGTATGTGTGGGTGAATGAAATAGAGAAATTACACGGTGAGCCCCACTGGAGATGGATGGGCAAAACGTCATAAAAAGAAAGTACCCATTACAACTAGGGGGCAAGACGCTAGAGGTGGCATTAGAAAAGGAGGTCATGAAAGGGCTCCAGCTCCAGAGAATATGTTGCTGTTTTATTTTAAGGGGTAATAATAATAATATTGTTCAACACAACCATAATTTTAAAGCAATGGATCCTATGGACAAATGCTCTTTATTGATATGGTTCTATGTTTTCCTTACCGAGCACACAGACATTAAAGGGACAACTAACAGTCCTCGCTGAGGGGGTGCCAATAGGGTTGTCTAAACCATTTGAGCACTTTAAGCAAATTGTACACAATGAATGCCATTTTGTTTAATAAAAAAAAGAAATGTAATTTGCTGATGTAGCTTTGCCCCAAATATTAAAACTTGACTGTACAATTTATTCATTTGTAGCTTTTCTATCATTTACAATAACGTAAATACATCATGTTTTTTCATTTTGCATTAGAAACGACAACCATAAATTACATTTCAATTTCTTTATTGTGTGTGTGGGAGAGATTTTTCAATTATGTTTTTTTGTCTTTAAATTAACATTATGAGTACTTGTGTGTGGGTATTTATGATTCATTCTGCTTTATTCATGCACAATCTTCATCTCAGAAGTTCGGGTAGAATTTGGAATGTTCCAAACTTCACATCCATCCACCCACAAATCACCTTCAGGCAGAAGTAAAAAAAAAAAAAACATAATATCCAGGCACACATTGGTGGAATACTAATTGGTTTGGTTTCCTTTCATATTGTTTTTTCATATTGTATTTCAGAGAAAGCATTTTTCTAGGTCAATGTAAAATCAAAATGGTTTCCAATAGCCAATATACTTATTTCTCTTCTGGGAACACTGCCATTTGTTTTTAGAAAGAGAATTCCGAATTTGACTGTTTCTTCTTTTAATTACAATCACAGCAGGCTACCGCTGAATATAAATTTCTACATTACCACCTTCCTTCCAGCCACATTCATACACAATAGTCAACATGATAGAATGATAAAACAGTTTTTCTTGATTGAACTACAAGATGTATACTTTGTAGGGGGAGCGGACTTCTTTTCTATTTTACGTAAATCCCTCCAATATTTCATCTGAATAAAATGGAAAATGTCAAGATGCACAATGTGAAGGGCTGTACACATTACAAATAACTTTACATTTTTTGCAGTTGATCATTATTCATACTTGATTTCTTGTAGGTGGAGGTTTTCCTTATTTTTTTTTTGTCTTATTTATGCTACTAGCCATAAAATAAACTGTACATATATGAACATTTTACAGCCAATTTTGACTCTTTTTACACATGTTTAACAGGAGCCATAGTGGATATAATCATTTGTGATCGGTTTTAAAATGGATCCCATACATTTTTTTTCTTATTATATAGAATACTGCTGCATGCTGCGCTAAATGTGTAAATAAGGTCTAACAATCCAAGTTGCAGCAAAACTATGCTGGTATAAAAAGTCTAGTTTGACAGGACTGGCAGTGTTGTTTGCGTTGCCATGTTTCTTTGCCTTTTCATTGGGGTACAAATTGTATTCTGCAGATGATTTGCACCTGAATGGAAGGGGGTCCGCTGTGCTGGGGGAGAGAATTCTAGCTGGGGTGGTGGAGTATTTAAACTAGGTCTGAGGAGGGAGGTCAATGTAGAAAAAAAAGGGGTACTCAGGTTAGAGAGGGGTCAGACTATATTGGTGGGGGGAGAAACGGAATGTGGGGAGAGGACTAGACAACTGGATAAGGAGATCCTTTTGTTATAAGACAGCAGTGTAAATAAAAATGCCCAAATGTCAAATCACATTTCTGATAATAAAAGTGAAAAACTGGAAGGCAAGTTAAAGTGTATGTTCACAAATGCCAGAAGTCTAGCAAGCAAAATGGGGGAGCTGGAGGCCTTGGTACTGGAAGAAAATATAGATATAGTTGGTGTTGCTGAAACATGGCTGGACTCTTCACATGACTGGGCTGTAAATCTACAGGGTTTTACACTGTTTCGGAAAGACAGGGCGAATAGGAAAGGTGGTAATGTATGTCTGTATGTGAGAAGTGATATGAAGGCGAGTGTGAAAGAGACAATAGTGGGTGAATACTGTGAGGAGGTTGAAACCTTGTGGGTGGAACTGGAAAGGGAGGTAAAGACTGAAAAAATTACTTTTGGTGTAATCTATAGACCACCCAATATAACTGAGGAGATGGAAGGTCAGCTATATAAACAGATGGGGCGGTCTGCACAGGCGGGTACTGTAGTGATAATAGGAGATTTTAATTTCCGGGATATTAATTGGTGTCATGGTTCGGCTTCAACTGCAAAGGGGAGACATTTCCTCAACCTGTTGCAGGAAAATTTTATGGGCCAGTTTGTGGAAGACCCGACTAGAGGTGAAGCTCTGTTGGATCTGGTCATTTCTAATAATGCAGATCTTGTTGGGAATGTCAATGTTCGTGAAAACCTTGGTAACAGTGATCACAATATAGTTACATTTTACCTATACTGTAAAAAACAAACGCAGGCTGGGAGGGCAAAAACATTGCATTTTAAGAAAGCCAATTTCTCCAGGATGAGGGTAGCAATTCAGGATATAGACTGGGAAGAACTAATGTCAAATAATGGGACAAATGATAAATGGGAGATTTTCAAATCTACTTTGGGTAATTATAGTGCAAAATTTATTCCTATAGGTAACAAGTATAAACGACTAAAATTAAATCCCACATGGCTTACACCTTCTGTGAAAGGGGCAATATATGACAAAAAAAGGGCATTTAAAAAATACAAATCTGAGGGTACATCTGTAGCCTTTGTAAAATATAAAGAGCTTAATAAAATCTGTAAAAATTTAATAAAATTAGCAAAAATACAAAATGAAAGGCAGGTGGCCAAGGATTGTAAAACAAATCCCAAAAAATTATTCAAGTATATAAATGCTAAAAAGCCAAGGTCTGAACATGTAGGACCCCTAGATAGTGGTAATGGGGAGTTGGTCACAGGGGATCAAGAGAAGGCAGAGTTACTAAATGGGTTCTTTAGCTCTGTATATACAACAGAAGAAAGAGCAGCTGATGTAGCCGGTGCCAGTGCTGTTAATATATCAGTTGATATACTGAATTGGATGAATGTAGATATGGTCCAAGCTAAATTAAATAAAATAAATGTGCACAAGGCCCCGGGACCAGATGGGTTACACCCTAGAATTCTTAAAGAGCTTAGTTCAGTTATTTCTGTCCCCCTTTTCATAATATTCAGAGAATCTCTAGTGACTGGAATAGTGCCAAGGGACTGGCGCAGATCAAATGTGGTGCCTATTTTCAAAAAGGGCTCTAGGTCTTCCCCGGGTAATTATAGACCAGTAAGCTTAACATCCATCGTGGCGAAAATGTTTGAGGGGCTATTGAGGGACTATATACAGGATTATGTGACAAAAAATAGTATTATAAGTGACAGCCAGCACGGTTTTACTAAGGACAGAAGTTGTCAAACTAACCTGATCTGTTTTTATGAAGAGGTGAGCAGAAGCCTAGACAGAGGGACCGCTGTGGATACAGTGTTTTTGGACTTAGCAAAGGCATTTGACACTGTCCCTCATAGACGTCTAATGGGTAAATTAAGGACTATAGGTTTAGAAAATATAGTTTGTAATTGGATTGAGAATTGTCTCAAGGACCGTATCCAGAGAGTTGTGGTCAATGATTCCTACTCTGAATGGTCCCCGGTTATGGTGTACCACCGGGGTTCAGTGCTGGGACCACTATTATTCAACTTATTTATTAATTATATAGAGGATGGGATTAATAGCACTATTTCTATTTTTGCACATGACACCAAGCTATGTAGTATAGTTCAGTCTATGGAAGATGTTCGTGAATTGCAAGCAGATTTAAACAAACTAAGTGTTTCGGCATCCAGTTGGCAAATGAAGTTTAATGTAGATAAATGTAAAGTTATGCATCTGGGTACAAACAACCTGCATGCATCATATGTCCTAGGGGGAGCTACACTGGCAAATTCACTTGTTGAGAAGGATCTGGGTGTACTTGTAAATCATAAACTAAATAACAGCATGCAATGTCAATCAGCTGCTTCAAAGGCCAGCAGGATATTGTCGTGTATTAAAAGAGGCATGGACTCGCGGGACAGGGATGTAATATTGCCACTTTACAAAGCATTAGTGAGGCCTCATCTAGAATATGCAGTTCAGTTCTGGGCTCCAGTTCATAGAAAGCCCTGGAGTTGGAAAAAATACAAAGAAGAGCAACGAAGCTAATTAGGGACATGGAGGATCTAAGTTATGAGGAAAGATTAAAATAATTAAACCTATTTAGCCTTGAGAAAAGACGACTAAGGGGGGACATGATTAACTTATATAAATATATTAATGGCACATACAAAAAATATGGTGAAATCCTGTTCCATGTAAAACCCCCTCAAAAAACAAGGGGGCACTCCCTCCGTCTGGAGAAAAAAAGGTCCAATCTGCAGAGGCGACAAGCCTTCTTTACCGTGAGAACTGTGAATCTATGGAATAGTCACCGCAGGAGCTGGTCACATCAGGGACAGTAGATGGCTTTAAAAAAGGGTTAGATAATTCCCTAGAACAAAAAAGTATTAGCTCCTATGTGTAGAAAATGTGCCCTTCCCTTTACCCATCCCTTGGTTGAACTTGATGGACATGTGTCTTTTTTCAGCCGTACTAACTATGTAACTATGTAACTATGTCATCTGCAAGTCATATGGTTCTGACAATTCTTCTGCAAGTTTGTACAATGCTATGACATCACCGATATCATTGGTGCACAATAGTAGTCAACATCTCGTAAGCTTAATGCAAGAGGTGACATGTGGCTCCCAAATCAATAATTGAGCAAGGTTATAATAATTCTCACACAGTTGTCGTGTTATTTTACGCCTTTTGTGCGCGCTTTCAGTGCGAATTTTTGAAGCACAATTAGGACTCCCATTGACTATGGAAATAACGCACACTTTTGGCGCGTATTATGCGCCAAGGAATTGTCCTGATGCTTCTTTTTTTCGCAACACATTTCTTAACAAGGAAGCATAAAAAACGCATTGTATGCACTAACAGCGCGCTTTCCCATTGATGTTTATGGGAAGCTTAAATCATGTGTTTTTCGATGTATTTCTCAGATCTTCAAACTATAAGGCCCTGTTCACAAGATGTGTATATGACGCGTTTTTCGGTGCATAAAACGTGTCAAATACATGCCTTGTGAACAGGGCCTTATAGTTTGGGAATACTACATGTTCTGCAACATAGGCATTGAAATAGACAGAGATGACTATTTCCCTCTTCTCTAGACTATTAGACTGGATGTGACGGGGAACTATATATATATATATATATATATCTATATATATATATATATATATATATATATATATATACACAACATATAACAAAGTTAAAAGTAAAACATACACGGTTATTTAACAGAGAACTTGCATCCCGGACCAAAAATGCAAACAGAACAAAAAATAACTATTAGGGCACGGTCAGGCATGGCGGAATTGCTGTGGAATTCCGCTGCGGACAGTCCGCAGTGGAATTCTCCAGCGGCCGTTTTTACAGTTGTTTCAATACATTTGTAGGCAAGTTAGTTCAGACATTGCGGACAACTCCGCTGTGGACCATAGGCTGCTGTGCAGAATTTTCCCTCCGCAGCATAATCTGTCTGTTGCGGAGAAGAAGCAGAATTTCACTGCGGATTTCAGCCTTTGCAAAGCAAAAACTGAAATCTGTGGCAAGTCCGCTGTGATATCTGCAACGCCTGAATTACCTGTCAAATATGCAAATGTTGCTGCAGATTCGTTGTGTAATTGCCCCAAATCTGCACCAACATTTGCAGCGGAAAAACTCTGCCACGTCTGGCCGTGCCCTTAATTCACCAGGTGATTTTTGCAACATCATTATGAGTAATAGTGCAATCTATACAATAATATGAGAGATTCTTCGTTACTTTACATTATGGATTGTATAGGCTCCAGATAAATAAGTTGTCTTTATAAGCTATGGCAATAATACAGTAAGTCTCATGCACAACACTCTGTTAGGCTGCGTTCACACTACCATTGTGGCTGCCATTTATGACAAAAGCTATAACTCTCTGCTGGATCAATTGCACGACGAATACCACCGTGCCCGAAGGACCCTGTCGACTTATAATGGGTTCCATTGGGCTCCATCGGGGTTTCATTTTGACTGAAAGAACAGCACTACATGCAGGGCTATTCTTTCCATCTAATCTGCCGAGACAGTGGACGAGGCTTCAAACTCCGAACAGAGCCCTATTCTTTTATATTCAATCATAGCTAAAATAGTTTTTTATAAAAGAAAAAAACATTTAGTCTAAGAACAATTCAATATTCTATTTAAAGCATCATATTGTGCGGCATCCAGGGGTTGGCTTGTTGTTAATGTTTCCAGCAATAACAATACCTTGTCTCCACAGTCTCCAAGTTTAATAGTCTTTGCAAAATGTGTCAGTACAGAATGCACAGATCAGTGAAGATATAGAAGAAAGCAACGTTCTGCAGATCTTTCAAGAAGCTGGTAAACAAGTATCTGCAAGACTTTAGCAGGCAATAAAAGAGAGCTTTGTTACAGGGGAATTCTATGGATCTGGATATATATATATGTATATATATATATATATATATATATATATATATACACACACACACACACACACAGTTACACACGCTATCTCTATTTGCATAAAAATAATCACTAAATTAATGGACATTGATCAGTATTTGGAACCTGTGTCTGGCCATCTGCTGTGAAACTACAACTCCCAACATGCCCCGACAGTGAGAGATAGAGAAAGAGTGAGCGAGAAAGAGAGAGAGAGAGAAAATAGTAGAATTGGAGCGCCTCAGAAGATGGTGAGCTGCATTCAGCAAACCTTAATAAGAGGAAACATAGGGTATGTACAACTTTTCATACATTTTTGTTATGGCTCCAATGTATGCAGCTTCTATGGAGATTATGTGTCCTTGGCCTGAGGAAGACGCTAGTTCAGCATCGAAACGTATACGTAGCAATAGTAAACTCATCTTAAATATACCAATATCACCACTGTTTAATTTACAGTCAGCAGCGTTTTGATAGAGGTTCTAGTTTTGTCCTACTTCTTGATCCTGTCTACTAGTGGAGGCACGTTTTGGCTGCCGGCCGGAAGCCCAGCTGCAGCCGACGCACATCTTCTTTATACACACCAGGGTTGTGCCTGTCGCTTGCACAACTTGCTCAGATCTGTACAATTCCATCTGCATTTTTCACCACTCTGTGACTAGGTGATCTGCACAATGATGCGCTGTATGTTTTTTTATTTTTTAGGTTTAATCTAAACATTATGACATGACCATTTTTGGCTTCATAACTTTTTAGAAACAACACAGCAATGCAGCAACTTTTACAATCTTAAAATAAGTAGGTAAGGATGCAAATGTTCAGCCAATTTCACATAGTAAACCTCCTTAATAAATCTTTTTTTTTATGCTTCTCCCTGGAAAATCGAGCTCTGGCTCTGCGGACATTTTTCTCCATCTAGACATACAGTTGCCAGGAAATGCCAAGTTAAAACTGTGCCAAGAAGAAGGCTCTTGTTTTCATTTTATTGCATGGGGATCTTATCAAGTAAACAAAGTCTAGTGCAAAACAGTTTGGAACGAAATGTCTGCACAACACAAAAAAATTATAATAAAGAAAAAAGTAGATACCTTAACATACTCTTTATAGTTATATACAATTAACTACAAAAAAATAATTTAAAATGCTTCATAATGCAAGTAAATTATAAAATAAATACAAAATCATACTTATGCAAATGTGTTATTTTATTTCCTTATGAAGAAATTGACAAATTATTTTTAATCTAAACGATCTGGCAGAAATGGTCATTGCTGCTCTGCTTGTTCTGATTGGCTGCTGTGTATAAGCACAACCCCACCAAAAGCTCATAAGGATTGTAAACTATAAAAGACTACCAGGTAAGATAAGTGTGACGCAAACTGTATATGAAGTAGAATGAGCAACAATAAAGGGGGAGTATGAAGATATTCTTTAACCCAATAGTAACTGCATCAGTGGAGTTACACTTGAAGTATCAAATCCATCCAGCGTTAATAAAGAGAGAGACCACTAACTAACAAAAATGTAAGATTAAATTTATGAAACACCAAATAATATAAAATTGTGAAAACAATGTATTTTCTCATTTTCTCCAAACTTTATCATGCGTTTCATGGGGGTCAAAAAGTAAGGCCATGCTGAAAATGATTGTCTCTGCACCACATGATGAGGACATGGTCATGACTCATGACATGACATACTAGATGTCTATATATTTATCTTCATAAAATCATTTAAAAATGCAATTTCCAATATTTCCAATATGTTGATCACACATAGATGGAAAAAACATGGAAGCCTAAGAGTTTTTTTTTTTAAAGAAAAGTAAACAATAATGTGGTAAGATGGGACTTAATTTAAGTATGCTGAATACAAAGGTTATGAAGGCATCTAAAGCCCCTAGCTTTAGTATTGAAGGCATGCAAGTAGTTTTATTACTTAGTTCTTGCCAATTGGTAGAGCAAAGGTGAACTATTTAGAAGATCTTGCAATGTACTCATGTGCCTAAAGAACAAAAATCTGACTTGAACAGGTAATAGCAATTCTGGATTTTTTTTTTATTCGGTTTGTAAGGTTAGAGCCCCACTGTACTACAGATCAAAGTCTCAAAGAAGGGTATATGAAATATTTAGGAACATTAAGTTTCTGTCTCAATTTTTCCCTGTGCCTTGCTGACAGAAGGATGCATATGCATTGTACTATCAGGACACACTAACCGCAGAATATAAATGCAAGCTGCCTTTCAGAAGAAAGTTGGCACAGCAGGTGGAGAATGCTCAAGGATTGACAAGAAGTTTGAGAAAAAGAGATTTTTCATATAAGTCGTTAGAGAAGGCTCAGCTGGATACCTATCTGAAGACTCCAGGTATCAAGTCTGTCCAATTGGTCTGACACTTTAGCCTAGCAATGAATGGAATGAAGAAGTGGTATAAATTCAAGGTAAAAGCAAAAAGTCAGAAGGTGCAGTGACTACAATGTCAATATTATCCGGAGCGCCGAGCTCAAAACTCAGTAATTCGAGAGAGAGTTTTTAACTGGCGCACATAACACAATGAACAGCTGCGACTTAGCACAGCTTTCAACTTGCCAGGTATCTATATTGTTTTGATAATTTCTATTAGTATTTCTTGCTGATGTGAGCTGACATTTTGTTTTTTACTCTCTTTAGATGTTTGAGACATGTTCTGCCAACATTTATACACAGAAAACAACAGATGGTGATGATACGCGCTCATCTCAGCAGCCCGTTCCTGTTCCTCACTAATCAGATAGAATCTAGACATCTGAGACAGGGAGAGAGGCTAAAAAATCAAGTCATTGGTTATTATAACGTACTTCATGGCTATCACATGTAGATAATTCATTATAGACATCAGTTCTAGGCTGCGCCATCCCTTCATTCCTAACCCCCATATAGAATTACCAATGCAACATTAAAGCATGGACATTTGTTTACTGGTGGAGCAGATATTCACGACTGCAAGAGCCTTTATTACTGACTGCCAGATACCAGCTATAAAAATATACCCGGCGACAAGCTGTTACTCCTGAACATGGTACTTGATTTATGACTACAATGTGTACTGCTATGCGTATAAACATTAAACATATCATTTCTGCACTGCAGCCTATGGTCCGCAGCGGAGTTTTCCGCAACGTTTGAACTAACTTTCCTAAAAATTTATAGATACAACTGTAAAAAACGGCCGCTGGAGAATTCCACAGCAATTCCGCCATGTCTGGACGTGCCCTTACAGAGTTACTAACCTACGGGCTATTCCACCAAGTAGTGTATATATATATATATATATATATATATATATATATATATGGTAAAACTATTGGAATTCTGCTATTTTTTTTAAACTGTTGCTACATGGATTTACGTATCTTCAAGCAAAAGTAGCAATGCCTTGACATGTTATGTATTCTAATGCTATGTCCTCTTTGCACTAATTTAGCCAGGGTTATACATAAAGGTTAGGGGGCCCAATAGCAAGTATTAAGATGTGCCGCCCCTTAGGATAGTGGATAACACTACGACACACCTAACCACCTGTGACTGGAGAACTTGTTTAACCCACCAACTCCTTTCCATAGTCCATGTTTAATTCCTCAAACCATTGTTTGCTAACATTGCAAGACCTGTGGATAGAGGATCCTTGCACAATTCTCACAACCCATTGAAATAAGGGATAAAACCAACATGACCTGGGCACACTCTATTAAGAGGCTCCATAGCAGCTGCATGGGTTTCTACGCTACGTATGCCCTTGACTTCAAAACTGACTAGAATAAAGTACTTCCCATCAGCACCTGCCCCACAATGGGCTATCGTCCGTTCTCCATAGACTCCATACTGTAAGTGGTCTGGACATAATTTAACGCAGCATCTAGTGTGTGTTACATTTTTGAACGCTATAAAAATACAGACCCAATATATCTTACCTCTAATGGTGAACCTTCACTAATAATACTGGGGATACTGCATACAAAGCAATTCCCTAATATACATTGACTCTTACATTCCTTTGAAAAGTCGGGACAATGTACAGCATGTGTGGATAAGAAGAATTAAACATTGAACCACTGCAAACTATTTTACGAATGCCTATAATTCACAGACACAGGTTTCCATAAAACAGCCGTACCTGATGAAGAGCTGACAGAGAAGAATTTAGAGCTCCCCACGGTGTCTATTATTGAAATTCTCCCATTTGTAGAGGGAGTAAATCTTATAATACTTATATACGTGGGGAATTGCTCTATATACGATTGCCTAAGATTAAGTTCAGGAAAGGTGAACCCACACTTGGAACCACAGCTGCATGAAATGATTCAACTGACTCCATTACTTCCGCCTGTAAAGTAGCGCAGTAAACCCACACGCAGTTCCTTATTAGCATTTTTGGTCCCATAAAGTAAACACTGTACATGGAGCATAAATGCCAAGCTCCCATGCCAAGACGGAGTGATGTGAGTTTTCAATGTTTATGAGAAACTTCACTGCTTTACTGGCGACCAGTACTCCCTTGTTATTTATTACTGATGAAAACGTCTGATGCCAGAAAGAGGTTTACAACTCTTGCAAAGGGTCCACATATTGCTCACCTTTTTCCGATATTACATGTAACGTAAAATAATTTTTCTAGTTGCAGTTGAAGTTTTTGTCAGTGAGGCTCATGAGATGTCTTGACTATGATTGTGATATGGTTTAGGGATGCCATGTTGGTGATACACCTATAAAATGTGAATGAGGGAATAGGCCTGTTAGGTAAGACTAAACGTGGACACCACAACACTACTCAGTTCTTTTCTAATCAACGGTTTACTGAAAAATCACAATTTCAAACAGGCCAAATAGAAACAATGCAGTATTCAAATCAAGTCTCTCAGTAGCTGGGGCCCTCGCCCTCGTGGGAGTCCCACTCGCCCTTGGGTGGCTGCGCCTGGCGCTCACTGACCCGGCCCGGCGGGTCTCAAGAAGGAATGGGCCGTCTCCGCGGATCACTGTGGTGCTACCACTCACACTGCGGAATCCCCAAAGGTGGAAGCTATGCCCCTCGCCCTTTGGCTACGGCGTGAGTCCGGCGGATATATTACCGCGTGCGCCTCCGCGGGTCAGAGTGAGAGCTACTCACTACCACGCGGCATACCACCCTTACCTCCGATTTCTGCTCCTCTGTTGATGAAGATGACGTCTTTTCCCTTGTGTCTCCTGACACCGCTGAGCTGTGGTGAATGTCCAGCTAGTCCTCTTTTAGGAACGTTGAGCCAAGGATACTTCTCCTACAAATGGCGGCAGCCTGGTCACTGTGCTCTCTCTCTGTCACACTGCAAGTCCTCTTTTCTTGTCCCCACTCCGCTCTGCATCCTCTCTCCTGCCCCAGTCTCCTCCCTGTTTTCCTCCTCCTTCCTCTTCCTGAGGTCCTGCCAATTTCCCCTTCCCTCTCTCTTCATCTGTGCTTTTGTTCCTCCCTTTTTCTGTCCTAATGGCCTGTCTGTTTTCTCACTCCTGCTGTGTTCCACTGCCCCCCAGTGGTCATTGTTAACTTTACGGTTTCTACACATTGTTTCTAAGACATATGTCTAACCTTTGCTGCAAGCGGCCTGACGTCACACAAACGGGGGAAAACACGAGGCCCAGAAGGGGCTGAGAGCACAAATGGACACCTAAGGCTCGTGGAGATGGTGGGAGGCGAGGGGGCTGCGACCCCTATCATGTCATGAGGGTGCAGGAGGCTGGTACCCCCATTACACATCTCCCTTGAGGAAATAGTGCAGTCCCCGGCACTACAGTCAAAATCCCTGTAACGGGACGGTAAGGTCCCTCTGTTCTCCCGACGGGGGTAACGTACCGTCCCTTCTTCTTGGTCCCTTTCACCTGTTGTTGAGGATGGGACATCTGCGACCGGGACCACTACCCACCATTCGCCACTAGGTTCAGCGGGGGTAGTGTCAGGTGCCGTAGCCGGTGTCAGCTCCCTCATCTGCTCAGCTGGAAACGAACAGGGTCTCAGCAAGTTTCGGTGTAGTTTCCGTACCCTGCCGTTTCCGTCTTCTCGCTGTACTTCGTACACTGAGAGTTGTGGACTCGCTCTTCGGATAACGACATAGGGCACTCGCTCCCAACGTGGTGCCAACTTACTGGCTCGTTGTGCTTGTTTGTTGCGGACCAATACCCTGTCCCCAGGGTGGAATGGTTCTATGGCCTGGCTGGGTCCGGCCGTTATCGAGGGTTGTTCATGTCTCCTTGCTGCTTGTACTCGATCTCGAGCTCGCTGAATCCTGCGCTGGTGCTCCACTATCCACTGAGACGGGGTTCGCCCACTATTTTCTTCAGGTTGCTCCATGAGTAAGGCTATTGGTAGGCGTCCCATTCGGCCAAACATGAGCTGATAAGGAGTGTATCCAGTAGTACTGTGTATGGTATTATTATATGCCCATACTACGTCTTCCACATAATTAGGCCACCGCTCTTGGTGATCGTCGCCCAAAGTTCTCAGCATCCCCAACAGAGTCCGGTTAAAGCGTTCACACGCCCCGTTGCCCTGAGGGTGATAGGGTGTCGTTCGCGACTTCCGTATGCCGTGTAGCACACACAGCTCTTGAATCAGCTGTGATTCGAAGTTTGGACCCTGGTCAGTTAACAGTCTCTGTGGACACCCATAGGGCCGTATAACGTGAGTCCATATTAGTTTGGCTGTGGTGGGTGCTGTCTGGTCCCTGGTGGGGATGACGATCGCATATTTGGAGAAATGATCTACACACACCAATGCGTATTTGTGTCCGGAGGTCACTTCATGGACGGTAAGGAAATCCATTGTTAACAGTTCAAAGGGTTCCCCCGTGTGTATGGCCTGCGGCACGGTAGTCTGCACTGGTCCTTTGTGGATAGCACAGTTGGCGCATGTCCTGCATATCCGCTCCACCGTCTCACTCAGTTGTGGGCTGTAGAAATAACCTCGGACCAGGGCCTCCGTTTTCACAGCGCAGAAGTGTCCTCCGACCTCATGTAGGGTCCGGCAGACTGACTCTACTTCTTTGATCGGCAACACCAATTGCCACACGACTCGTTGCTCTTTCGCCATCCAGAGCCGGCGGTAAATGACTCCACCTCGAAGGAGCAGCCGCTCCTGTTGTCTTGCAATTTGGCATCCCCTTCGTGTCAGCTGAGCACGTTCGGACCCTGTCGGCCGCCGTCTGGCCAGAAGCCACCCATGTAAATGTTTTAGGTCCTTATCAGACCTCTGTTTCTCCTGCCGCTCTAGACGACTGTACAGTTCACCCACTTCGGGCCCTCCATTCCTGACCTCCAGTTGCGTCACCCTGCTTGCCACCCGCAGTGGCGGGATCTCCACCTCTTCCACTTCTTCATCCTGATCCCCGACAGGGTTCGTTGTCGGGTTCCGGGACAAGGCATCCGCATTGCCGTTGTTGCGCCCAGGCTTATAGCGAATTATATAATCAAACCGGGCGAGGCGTGCCACCCAGCGCTGCTCTAGTGCACCCAGTTTGGCGGTGTGTAGATAAGCAAGCGGGTTATTGTCAGTATAGATCTCTATCCGGCTTCCCGTCAAGTACTCTGCAAATCTTTCCGTAACGGCCCAGACTACAGCTAGGAGTTCAAGGCGAAAGGAACTGTAATTCAGGGGGTTCCGCTCGGCGGGCCTCAGACTCCGGCTACCGTACGCAATCACCCTTTCCACTCCATCTCTCTTCTGTGACAGCACCGCTCCCAAACCGTGCAGGCTAGCATCAGTATAGAGTTGGAACGGCTGTGAATAGTCCGCGAATGCCAAGATGGGCGCAGTCGTTAATCGCTCCTTTAACTGTTGGAAGGCCTGTTCCTGAGTCGGGCCCCATCGGTTGGCCACCGATGTACTCTGTTTCCCCCGCCGTTCTGCCGGCTGCCCCCGTAACAGTTCGTGGAGTGGACCGGCAATCTTGGCAAAATCTTGGATGTATCGCCGGTAGTATCCTACCAGCCCCAGGAAGGCTCTCACTTCGGTAGATGTGCTGGGTGGTGGCCAGTCCATGACGGCTTGAATCTTGCTAGGATCAGGTGCCACTCCCTCTGGGCTGACTACATGTCCCAAGTAGTTGATCTTCTGTCTCGCAATCCGACATTTAGTCGGTTTTAGTTTCAGCCCGAACCTCGTCAAACGGCTCAGTACGGCCTCCAGGTGACCCAGGTGCTCTGGAAAGGTGCTGGAGTACACTACGATGTCATCTAGGTAAATCATGATGGACTCGAAGTTCATGTCTCCTAGGCAGTGTTCCATCAACCGTTGAAATGTACTTGGGGCGTTATTCAACCCGAATGGCATCCGGTTACACTCAAATAGCCCCATTGGTGTGATGAATGCCGTCTTCTCTTTGTCTTCCTCTCGAACGGGAACTTGCCAGTACCCACTGGCTAGATCGAGGGTAGTGAAATACTGAGCCTGACGGAGTGCTGTGAGTGACTCTTCCACTCTCGGGAGGGGATAAGCGTCCCTATGTGTGCATGCGTTCAGTCGGCGATAATCGATACAGAATCGTAGGGTGCCATCCTTCTTCCGCACTAGCACAATTGGCGCAGCCCACGGGCTTGTACTTTCCCGGATCACTTGGCCCTCCAACATCTTCTGGATTAGGTCTTTGACCTCCTGGTACAATGCAGGTGGTATGCTTCTGTATCTTTCCCGCACTGGGACTGCACCCCTAGTGTGAATGGCGTGTTCTATAGCGTCGGTACAGCCATAGTCTTCCTCGTGAGAAGCAAAAGCAGTCAAGTAGCGTTGTAGGAGCGCCCGTAGTGCTTGTTCAGACTCCGGGTCGGGGGCCACCCCCTGCAATTTTAGTTGTTGCCACAGCCAGGTCAGTGTCCCTCCAGCCTCCTCTGTCTCCTCGGGCTCTGGCTCGTTGGACTGCCCGTGGGGTTCCGACTCAGTTACATCTTGAGGTCGTATAACATGTACTGCCGCTAGAGCTGTGGCGGGAGGGATGACAGTCACCACATCATCCAGATTCATCAGCCGAACGGTGGCGCAGCCCCGCGCTATTCGGCACACGGTCCTTCCCACCATCCAGTTGGAGGCTGGAGAGGCGTCGCTAAGTGGTTCTACTATCACAGTAGCATTCCTCAACCGTAGATGTGTCTTCACCTCCAATGGTAGCGTTAACTCTTGTCTAGGGGGCAGTTGAAGGGGTTTTCCTCGGGGTGACCTAATAGTACCCACTTGTCCTTCCTCTTGGGCTACTCTTTCTTTTTGTCGGCAGATTCTCTGTAACTGTTGAAGAGACTGTTGCACTCGGGTGTTCCCGCCGACTCTTTCCCAGTAGACGGTTCCCATCTCCCGCAACAGGAGTCCGTCTAACTCTCGTAGTATATTCATGCCGATGATTACGGGAACACCCGGCCGGGCATAGTTAGGCACGACCAACACGGCCTGTCTAGGGATTGATTTTCCGAACAGCTCCATATCTAACCAGGTCATTCCAACCACTGGGATGGGGAGGTTGTTGGCAGCTGTCAAGGTGAGCCAAGGGTTCTCCAACTCATCAGACCCCGCAAAGTGTCTCTCATACACTTCCTTTGCCATCGTCGTAACTTCAGAGCCCGTGTCTAACAAGCAACTCACGTCTATCCCCTTTATCCGGGCCTGTAAGATGGGCGATCTGCCTGCGATACGGTGATATTGATCATTCGGGCCGATGGAATTGGAGGTCCCCGCCGCTTGGCCCTCAGCCGCGGGTGATTCTAGTTTAAAGGTGGCCGTTCCATCCTAGGGGCCTGACAGTCTCTTGCCAGGTGTCCTGGTCGGCCACATTCCCAACACCGGCGAATTTCGGCCGGATCAAATCTTCTCTGCCGAGGACGGTCCTCCCGGGTAGAACTTGCCGCCTTCAGCTGGTTGATCTCTTCTCTCATCTCCCTCATGGACTCCCTCACATCCCTGGCAAAGTCTCGGAGGAAAGCACTCTCTGGTGTGGGGTCCATTTTCGGAGGTGGTCCGCTTTTGGTAGAGTTGTGTACACTAACGTGAGCACCATCCTCTCCCTCGCGCTGCCACTCTATGGCCTCTCGAACTACGTCCACTAAGGCGGTATGCGGCTCCGTCCGTATATAGTCTCTGAGGCTCCTTCTTAGCGCTCTATTCTTCAACCCAGACACGTATTGGTCCCGCAGCACCCTGTCCGGGTCAGGAACAGCCGCACACCCCTCTTGATCTTTCTTGCTAAGTCGGTTCCACAATCGTTGGAGTGCGACCGAGTACTGTTGGACAGATTCATCTTCCCGCTGACTACGGGTATAGAATTTTTTTCGTAAATCGGTAACTGAGGTAGTGTCTCCGTATAGGGTTTCGAGCCTGGCGATGATGTCTTCCAGGGTCGCTCTTTGACTGACTGGGAGGACTACTACTGCTGCCCGAGCATCTCCTTCTAGCAGGCTCAATGCGAGATCCGCTTGGTGTGGGGGAGGTACTTGGTAGAGTCGGGCCGCTGCTCTTAGCCTCTCAGCCCAATCCATAAGCGTCACGCTCTTTCCGTCATATTTGGGCACATTTAACATGGCTGCCCCCATAGGGAACAGAATTGGGGGTGGGGCTGGGGCACTGATGGCAGGCTCCGCTGAAGTTCCTGGTTGGCTCATCCTGTTCGTGACGCCACGTGTTAGGTAAGACTAAACGTGGACACCACAACACTACTCAGTTCTTTTCTAATCAACGGTTTACTGAAAAATCACAATTTCAAACAGGCCAAATAGAAACAATGCAGTATTCAAATCAAGTCTCTCAGTAGCTGGGGCCCTCGCCCTCGTGGGAGTCCCACTCGCCCTTGGGTGGCTGCGCCTGGCGCTCACTGACCCGGCCCGGCGGGTCTCAAGAAGGAATGGGCCGTCTCCGCGGATCACTGTGGTGCTACCACTCACACTGCGGAATCCCCAAAGGTGGAAGCTATGCCCCTCGCCCTTTGGCTACGGCGTGAGTCCGGCGGATATATTACCGCGTGCGCCTCCGCGGGTCAGAGTGAGAGCTACTCACTACCACGCGGCATACCACCCTTACCTCCGATTTCTGCTCCTCTGTTGATGAAGATGACGTCTTTTCCCTTGTGTCTCCTGACACCGCTGAGCTGTGGTGAATGTCCAGCTAGTCCTCTTTTAGGAACGTTGAGCCAAGGATACTTCTCCTACAAATGGCGGCAGCCTGGTCACTGTGCTCTCTCTCTGTCACACTGCAAGTCCTCTTTTCTTGTCCCCACTCCGCTCTGCATCCTCTCTCCTGCCCCAGTCTCCTCCCTGTTTTCCTCCTCCTTCCTCTTCCTGAGGTCCTGCCAATTTCCCCTTCCCTCTCTCTTCATCTGTGCTTTTGTTCCTCCCTTTTTCTGTCCTAATGGCCTGTCTGTTTTCTCACTCCTGCTGTGTTCCACTGCCCCCCAGTGGTCATTGTTAACTTTACGGTTTCTACACATTGTTTCTAAGACATATGTCTAACCTTTGCTGCAAGCGGCCTGACGTCACACAAACGGGGGAAAACACGAGGCCCAGAAGGGGCTGAGAGCACAAATGGACACCTAAGGCTCGTGGAGATGGTGGGAGGCGAGGGGGCTGCGACCCCTATCATGTCATGAGGGCGCAGGAGGCTGGTACCCCCATTACAGGCCTCTTGTGCTAGGGTTACCATGGAGAGTCTCACATTTTAATTTCACACTCACGCCTTTAATTGGAATCACACTAGAAAATGTAAAAATAGTCAACTTCTGCCTAGATGAATCGTGTCTTCCTTCCACACTTGCAATGAAACAAGTAAAACGTTCTATGATCCCGTCGTGTTAAATGTAAAATCTGCTCAGTGAGTGCGGATCCGGGAAATGTAATGAGAATTTCTTTCTTGTTACTTCTCACTATTATGTGGGTTTGCCCTTTCTAAAATAAGTCATCAACACTTTCAGATCTCTCATTTTACAGAATACAAAGCTTATATACTGAATAACAATATTCATTTAAGGTCATATTTAGGTGACAAGTTTGCATGAAGATAATGTTCAGTTTTGTCCTTTTTCTATATATATGTTTTTACTTGTGCTAATATCAAGAAAAAAAGATTGTATATACTGTAGTGAGACTTTTGGAAAGTCAAGTAAGGCACTGTTCACATTTTGTTCCATTTATAATGGATTTGACATATTTGTTTTCAAATTGGTCCCATTGACTTATAACAATGTCTGTCAGGTTTCCGTTGAGGCTTTGTTTTTTTTTTGACGGCAAGAACAGCATTGCAGACTGCATTATTCTTGCCGTCAAAAATATTGGAATCCCTCACAGAAAGGGAAAAACACTAAATACAACATTAGGCCACTTTCTCACTGCAATATTTTGCTCATTATTTTTCATCAGTATTTGTGAGGTAAAATCAGGAGTGGGTCCAAAACACGAAAGAGGTACAGATCTTTCCACTATACTTTGTGTGTAACGTCCGCGGCCACGGACCGTCTCTCTCACCCCCCCCTCAAAACAACCGCGACCGCAGACTTCCATGTCCGGGCTAGCGCCTCCCTCCCAGGAGATGCCAGCGCTCACATCCGCCCAGCTCTGCACTGGTCTCTAGGGTGAGTGGCGCACTCATTTCCAGCCTTCAAGGGCCAGCGCGCACATATGTATTTAATTAATTATCCCCATATCACCCTGGACTATAAAAAGGGCACTGCCCTTTTACTCCTTACCTGAGCATTGTTGTGTATTCCCATGTCAGTCTTGCAAATGGTCCCTTAGGTTATCCTGTTCCCATTGTTCCCGTGCCCTGCTGCCTGTATCCTGTATTCTGTGCTGTGTTTGTTTCTGTGCCCTTTCTAGTGTTGGAGTCGTGTTGTGCCATCTGCCACGCCTGCTGTCATACACCACGTCTGGTGTCATCTGCCACGCCTGGTATAAACCTCCACGTTTGGCGTATCTACCGTCAATTTCCATCTGTGCCCAAGCCTCTGCTACTGTCTGAACTATTACAGGTACTCTTGTACTAGGACTTTGCATAGACTGTGTATACTGTTGTTTGGCCAGCTGCTACTCCGCTATGGCAATGCAGCCTAGTGGGTCCACATACCCACAGATCACAACATTGTGTTTATATTCCACTCCTGGTTTTGGCTTACAAATACTGAAGCAAAATACTGACCAAAATACAGTGTGAACGTGACCTTACAGTTAAGGCCCTTTTACACGGGCCAAAGATTGGGCAAACGAGCATTCATTTAAACGCTCGTTCACGATCATTGCCCTGTGTAAACATGGTGACGATTAGCCGATAAATGAGCAAATGCTTGTTCATAGGCTGATCTTATTGTATATGCTGCCCAAAATATTATCGTTGTCGGCAAACAGGGAGATGTGTGTAAACAGGAAGATGTGTGTAAACAGGGTGATGTGCTGCCAACATGATGGAAATGCATGGGGAAGAGCGATCGTTGTAATTATCGCTCATCCCCACACATAGCTCCTTGTAAAAGGATTAAATGAGCGCCGATCAACGAGCTGTCTCGTTGATCGGCGCTCGGTTTTATGCCTGATATTGGCCGGTGTAAAAGGACCCTTACAAAAAAGTTTCACATTTTGTAGGTGTTGTTAAGCACTAGTAGTTAAGGATAGAGAAATGTACGGTTGAAGTTGTCCTTCATCTGGTAAATCTGCATTGAGATAAATAATCTGGGGCAGATGGGTTGCTAAGCATGAGCTGTATCTTTAGCAATAATACTGTCAGACATGACTCATCTGGGACTATACTTACAGCAGAGAAGGGAACAACAGCGTGGTAAGAGTTATGTCATTACCCATCTCAGGCTACAAATAAGATAGTGATAACTATCCTATTTTTCAGGAAAACTAAAAAAATAACTTGAGATTCCTACAGATACACCTTTGTATTAATCATCACTGAACAGTAAAATGCTGATGAAACTATATATAATTATGGAAAGAAAAAAGATGATACCGTGAAATTCCTTTCTTCTGGAACTTGAAAGTCCAGAAAGTCTGGTAATTGTGCAATAACTTCAAGCAAAAAACGAAAAAATAAGGTAGAATTTCTCAAAAGCAGAAGTAAAAGGCTGAGCCGAGAGAGTTAGGCTATGTTCACACGGGGTCTTTTGCCGAGTTTTTTGACGCGGAAACCGCGTCGCAAAACTCGGCAGAAACGGCCCGAGAACGCCTCCCATTGATTTCAATGGGAGGCGTCGGCGTCTTTTTCCCGCGAGCAGTAAAACTGCCTCGCGGGAAAA
Organism: Rhinoderma darwinii; assembly: GCF_050947455.1. NCBI lineage: Eukaryota > Metazoa > Chordata > Amphibia > Anura > Rhinodermatidae > Rhinoderma > Rhinoderma darwinii. The sequence goes on along the minus strand of NC_134689.1, from coordinate 308,031,907 downwards.
AGAAGCGACATGCCCTATCTTCGGGCGCTTCCGCCTCCGACCTCCCATTGACTTCAATGGGAGGCAGGAGAAAGCGTGTTTTCTGCCCGCGGCGCTCAATGGCCGCGGGCGAAAAACGGCGCGATCATTGCTATTCACACGGAGTATTTTGGGGGAGGAATATCTGCCTCAAAATTCCGTTTGGAGCTTTGAGGCAGATATTCCTCCCCCAAAATACTCCGTGTGAACATAGCCTTAATTAGGAAATTCCTCTGACTAACAAACAATGTTAGGCTGCATTCACACACAGTGTTTTGACTGGTTTTCAGTGGTGTTTTCCGCTGCATTTTTTTGCGCATTGTAAAAACCGTGACCAGATGTTAGTTTAAATTCTATAGTGAAATGTGAGAAAGCCTTCATACACAGTTTTTTTTGTAGCGTTTTTGGGAAGTAGTGTTTTTATTTAAATGCAGTATGCTCTATGTATGGATTTTTACTGGTGTTTTTCTCTGCAGCCTTCCTTATAGAAATTCAAGAGCAGCAGGATATTTACAAAATCACACTAAATAAAAAATGCCACTAAAAACTTATGTAAAAAATAAACAGCGTTTTTTAAATGCATTTTAAAATGCAGAACTAAAAGTGTGTGTGTGTGTGTGTGTGAAGGAGGCCTTAAAAAGTTAAGTGATAGTAGAATATTTTGTGTTCAGTCTTTATTTTGTGCTTTCTACATTTTAAACCCAGTCCTACTGTGCTGCATTGCCAGATTAAAGGCATTTTGCAGTATAAATAATAATTACAATAAATGTATTTCTCCTATCTCCCACCCAACCCCTGTAACAGGAATAATATTACATTATAACATAATTACCAACGTTTGAGAACCAAATAGTGGGAGACATTTAAAGACGCTCTTTGTAACCACTCTCGACTCTGGACAAGAGATGAGGATCCTGAACAGGGGATCCCCTATATTAAGTCAGAATTCGCTAATACGGTAAATGACAATGGGATTTCTAAACTGGGTAACCCATTTAATCACACAATTCCCCCATTACTGCAGTAACTAGATTATACTACTATTCCATGTGCCGCCATTAATCATTTGTTTGTGAGGTCCGTTATAGTCCCACATAAGAAAGTTAATCATCATCTACATATTCATCTATGATGGCATTTCTCCCGCAGAAGCGTGGATGAGGCATCCCACTAATTGTCCCTAACAATAAACTGTATTTCTAGCTGGATATGTGTAGTTCTGTGTACACATCTGGGAACATTTATTAACAAAAACGTCTGTGTGCTGTCTGCAATTTCTTATTATGACATATCAGTTATCGACCAAATAAAAACATTACTATCATGCTGCATAGTTTAACGCTATAATCCGACCGGATACCACCCACTGTGGGCTATGTACAAACAATGTACAAAACAACATACAGTAAACCATAGATACCAATCACTATCTAGAAGCAGCCACGATTCTGCAAATGCATAAATGTGTACCATGTAAATTATGCAGTAGCATACATACTGTATATTTATACAATATATACAGTAATGGGAAAAAGTTTTAGGCAGTTGTGGAAATTGCTGCAAATTAACCCCTTAACGCCGAAGGACGGATATATCCGTCCTGTGATGGCGCGGGTACTGACACTGTACCCACGCGATCAGCGGCAGGAGCACGGCTGTTATACACAGCCTGGCTCCTGCTGCAACTGCCGGAATCGAAGTGCGCTCCGATTCTGGCAGTTTAACCCATTAAATGCCGCTGTCAATTGTGACAGCGACATCTAATGTGTTTGACAGAGGGAGGGAGCTCCCTCTGTCACCCCATCGGCGCCCCCGCAAAGAAATCGCGGGTCGCCGTCGGGTTTCCATGGCATCTGGGGGCCTAACAAAGACCCCCACGTCTGCCTTCAGCAAATGCCTGTTAGGCGATGCCGGAGGCATGACCTAACAGGTTGCCTGTAAGTTTTACACTGACAGGCAATAATGCTTTGGTATACTAAGTATAGCAATGCATTATATATGCGATAAGCCGATCGCATAGTAAAGTCCCCTGGTGGGACTAAAGAGAAAAATGTAAATCAGTTAAATAAAGTTTGTTAAAAAAAAAAAAAAGTTACCGTCAAAATCAAATAAAACTACTTTTTTTGCCCAAAAAGTGGTTTTATTTA